>NC_136813.1:110579401-111179401 GCF_951394365.1 Tetrao urogallus | reverse complement strand
CATAATCTTTAAACTTCATTTGCAGTAGTGTTTAAACTCTTTAAGTCCTATTTGATGCCCTCACATTCATTGACATACTAGCACTGTTTAAATATCTTACAAAGTCATCAGTTTCTGTACGTTTCCAAAAAATCACTCGGTAGCAGGATCCAAATCTGAAACTTAAGGCCTCATGAAACTGAGAACAGAAATTGAAATGGATATGTGTAATAGCTAATGTGCTTAAGAGATGGGGAGAATGTCACAAAGGGCAAAATGATTTTAATGATGAACGCTCGAGTGGAGTTCTATTTGTGTCCTTTAAGAATGTGTGAAACCATCCAAGCATGAATCTTTTGATTCTGAAGATTAGATGGAAAGAGAATGGAAATTGTAAGCAACTCAAACTCTGTTGATGTGGTTAACTGTGAAATTCATCCAAGTGAGACTGTAGTGAACACTGTGAAAATACAACTTTTTGACAACTCAGTTACGTAAGGGTAGAAAAAACTCTCTTAAGAATCACCTGGAGGTGACTGGTGTTTACAATTACAAAATGTAATTGTAGAACCTTATTGGATGTGCAACTGCTGTTGTGTTAAGGATTTCACTTCTGTTTTGTGCACAGAAAAAAAATCTGCATGTAGAGTACTTCATTTCTTGGATCACAAGGCCAGTCCAGAATGACAAATCTTTTTCTGCTGGCAAATATACCGTTTGCTGAAGTACTCAACGACATAGTTATGTACTGATTATGTTTTGTTTTGTTTTCCTTATAATTAGAGCAGCTCCTAATTCTAATCATTGTTTTGAGTATTCTCTTGAAGTCTTCATGACATTGGCATAAATTGAGGCCTCCCTCTCTGAATTTCTCTGGAATTGTCTGTTGGATTCAAACGTTATCCATAGGCACAAAAGTTGTTTGAGGGCTTGTTTGTGGCTTAGTTTATAGAAAGTCTTAATCTACATGTCTAGTTGTGGGCTTTCATTTGAGGCAAGTGGGTTATTTGAAAATAAATTATGGCTGTGTAATACTTTATTCTTTATTTGTGATTATTTTTTACATATAAATAGAATCAGTCTGGACTACAAAGTCAAAGGAGAAATTTTTAGTGGATTTTTAAGGCAAATATTTGAGTTCAGTATAATCCTTGTTAGTATTGCAGATTATTTCATTTATTTATTTATTTTTTGCATGGCTGTTTTGATTGGACCTGAATACTTGAGATTTGCTGGGGCATCTTAAATGCAGCTATCTTTTAAAGTAGTGCTTTCAATTTTTACTTTTTATCTAAAGGATAATATAAAAATACCAGAGCGATCAGCATCCTGTGAAGATGATGACGAGGAAGATGAAGGAGAAGCTGCAGACATGGAAGGTATTTCCGTAATTGAATGGGATGCACTTTTCTTCAGGCCTTTAGCTATAGTGGTAAACTTTAAGAGAATACTACTTTATTTTTACAGAATGCATGCTAACAATAATCAGCAGGCAAATCTCCTTTGTTATCTTTTGTATGGTCTTATTGATGCATGTTTAATTTGTGTGATGAAATCTCAATGACTATTGACAGGCAAATAGGTTTGAGTAGCAACATAGAAGCAAAGAAAAATTAGGAATTTAGCATAGTTTCATTCCTGCTACATGGGTTTATGTAATCCGTCAACTAAAAAACACTTTTTTAAGGATTGTTTATCATGTACTTGTAGGCTGTGTCACATTTGTATTAAAAAGGCTTAGTCTGGTTTGGGGGTTGGGAAATCTATGTGAGTAAAACATGTTTATATACATGTGACAATGGGAATGAGAAATATGACAACTAGCTGTGAACTGAACACAGAATTTTATGGGTCTTCTTTTCAGAATATGAAGAAAGTGGGCTATTGGAGACAGATGATGTGAGTGAACTGTTCTGTCTTGTCTGTTAAAATACTTATCACCAGTATGAGCACAAGCAAAGTAAAAATAAAGATGATAAGTGGCTCACATAAAGTTATTAGGAGCAGTGGGATTCCTGAGCTTGGTTTCCTATGGATTTGTCTCCTTCCTGACCACCTTAACTCTTAGGTCCTTAGAAATTTTGACCGCAGTAATTTTGCTTTCTTTGCTGTTCTGTTTTGCTCTGCTTACATACTATGCTCAATTCACAAGTTATAAAGTGTGGTGGTTGTTCTAAAACCTGTATGTGGTGGACGGAGTGTCTTATAGGTTCAGTTAATTACGTGCACACTCCAGAATCTAATGAGGGAAGACAGGGCATCATTATTTGGAGGCACTTTTCTGAGGTTTTCATGAAACCTGCATAATCTGAGACCTGCCTTGTGAATTTCATTGGGATTGTCTTTTTCGTTTAAAAGTTTTTGGTGGAAGAAGGGAAGAGGGTAGGACAACGTAGTTGCACCTTTCCTTGAGAAATCGTGTCTTAAAAAACAAACAAAAAACAAGTGGAGAGAAAATTATATTACTTCTTTGAAGATTGAAAACAAAACCTAAAAGCCTGTATTTCTTAATGTACACTGGAGAACATTTATTTTGATCTTGCAGCCCTACCTAGCTGCATAGGATGGGACAAGAGGGAATACAAACAGGACTATACTAATGTTGTCATTTTCACCTTGAAAACCAGGCAACACTTGACACAAGACAGATTGTAGAAGTTAACAAAGCCAAAGTTGATGTTGGAGGGGAAGATGCTATTCTACAGACTAGAACTTATGACCTCTACATCACTTACGACAAGTATTACCAAACTCCAAGGCTCTGGTTATTTGGATATGATGAGGTACAGCAATGTTTCTTTGTTTGTTTGTTTCCCACTTCTGTGAAATGAGACCAAGTCAGATAACAAGGCTACTTTGTTATTACTTTCTAAATCACAGTGCAAATTGAAAGGAAGAAATGGTGAGGAAGCCATTATGCAGTCAGGATTGCAGACAGGGCTTTTAAGGTTGCAGGACACAGAAATTATTTCACTGAAAAATTGTATTTGATAACTAAGTATTTTTAAAAAAAAGGGGGATTGTGCACTGTTATTTTTTAAGCTATTGCTCTAAGAGAAGCTAAGAGAAATAACCCCTGTCAATTCAGACAACTAAACATGTGTTTTTGTGATAAAAAGATTAGATAAATCACTTCCCTTTTACTAGCTAAGTTTCTTGGATCAAAGTTGATGAGGGCTTATGACTCAGATACCTAGATGAGAACCAGGGCCTTGGTTGTCATATATAGAATCGACCACCTTATATACTAAAAGCAAGGTTTTATGTAGTACTATTTCAACACCGTATGAATTTTAACACAATCTGTATTTTCAGTGTACTTTCAGAACTGTTGTACTTGTGACTTACGGTACTACATGTGTTCGTGATGCTAGAATTACTAAGAAGCAGTAAAAAATTCTTTTTTAGTAATGCTTTTGATGGAGTGTTCCTTTTCTCTTTGTAGCAACGGCAGCCTTTAACAGTAGAGCATATGTATGAAGACATTAGTCAAGATCACGTCAAGAAGACTGTGACCATTGAAAACCATCCTCACCTTCCTCCACCTCCCATGTGCTCAGTTCATCCATGCAGGTAAGTATTTCTAGTGGGATGTGGACGTAAGGCACTTCGCTGTTCTTGTTAAGGTTTTGATTCAGGCTTTTTTGGACTTATTTCCATACTTGGCTGCCACAATGGTCTCTTAGCTTCTGAGGGAATATAAAATACAGGTAATAGTTTTTCTCTGAGGTCATTCCACTGCTCACTGCTGCAAATGTACTATGCAGTTAGAGTTCTCTTTCCTGTGCTTAACTTGCTTTTCCTCCACTTTCCCAGAAATTCCAGAAGATGGCAGACTACTAGAACTCTATAAAGCAAGTTCTGTGCTTTCATTTGCTGTTTTTGGGGGAGTAGAAGTATAATATATGCTTTGAGAACAGGAAAATGTTGTTTCAGTGTGAAAGAACTCTCTTTCATTACTACCTTCTCCCCAAAATGTCCATTAAACTGCTAAGTGCAGGTCCTGTAATTGTCACACTGAAATATTATTTTGCACTTACGTTTAAAAAAAAAAATAAATTGTTTTCAGGATCTTTTCTGTTGCATTTCCACATTTCTCATCCAGTATACAAGTAGTCTGTAGTTAGACTAGTTGCACAGATATTTTTTCTAACATGTTTTTGAAGATGGCTTTTATCTTAGATGTAGAGTGATTCTTCAGCTTCTTGCTATTATCAAGGTCTTGGAGATGTGAATTCAGGCTTTCTCTCTCTCTCTTTTTTTTTTTTTTTTTTCCCATTAAAAAATAAAAAGGAAAAACATCCTGTATCGTGTACATGCTTACTATACAAATAAATAGAAATTCTGATTGTCCCTTTCACTCACATAAGTTTCTTTGTGCTTGATGAAACAATTCTGGATCTTGTGTCGCTAGTTGAGATGCCAAACAATTAGCATGTGACTGACAAGCTTGTGGTAACTTCTGCAGATTCAAAACATTCTTACTTCTAGGCATTCTTTGAACATACAATTAGTTTTGGGAAGGCTGTACCATTGTTTATAAAGAATGGAAGCTTTGAACTGGTGGATGGCTGCTCTTGATCTTATGAGGTTGTATATCCATGTGTTTTATAATCTGTATCTTGTCTTCCAGATTTTGGTTCTTTAACCACCGCCTTGCAATAGTCTCTGCTTTTAACAAGCACTCAAGGTTATGCCTGCACAATATTAAGCAGGGAAAACATTTTACAAGTGGGAAATAGCTTTCTGCCCAGTTCAGCTGATGTAGAGAAATTTAAGTAATGAACTTCATTGTTGGTCTTTAAATGACCAGGTTTAAGTCTATAAAGACCTATCTAGACAAACCTTGGTACTCGAGAGTAGTATAGGAAGCAGATACAATTTAGAGAACTATTAGAAAAGGAATAAAGACTAAAACAGAAAACATTAAGTTTCTACTGTGAATCTGTGGGATGACCTATATGTTGAATACTGCAGTAAGTTGTTGTTATCCATTCTGTAGTCTTTGAGATAAAGGAATAGGTACAGATAGGGTATCAGGAATAGCTGCAGTTATGAAGGTTCTTCCAAATAAGAAATGATTTGAGTAATCTGGGACCCTTCAGCTAGCAAAAGACAGCTGAGGAATGAGTTCTGATTTCAGTGACTCTTATCATGATAGCCACAGAGGGACAATAGCCAGTAGGTCTTTCTTTTTATTTTTTTCCTCAGTAGTAAAGTGCATATTATTGAATGAAACTCACTACTGGCATGTTGAAAGCCAGAAAAAGGAGTAAACTCTGCATGTATCTAAGAAACCTAAATATTAAAGTTGTTTAGGAAGTTAATGGAAGAAAAGTTGTCAAGAGTTGTCAGGTGTGGTTACTGTTCCAGAATTAGGGAGCCTCTCGTCTGTGTACTGCTGGAGACTTGAAAAATTTGAGGGAAGCATTACGAAGTACGTGCTCAGGCCTCTTTTTTTGAGCATGTACTGTGAGTTTGTCAGATAATGAGGAGAATGAAAAAGATCTTTTGCTGTAAGAAGGATTTGGGAAGAAAATAGCATATGCTGTTCTTTACTTTTGACGGTTGATCAGGTGGGATGAATGTAGGAAGGTTTAGCAGACTGAGTGGGAAGGCAATTAACCAAAGCAAAGAAGAAAACGTTCCTGATGTGGCTCAATTTAGTGGATGCTGAAAGACCTGCTAATAGAGGGATGTGAGGAAGCCTCTGATGGATGCATGTTGGAGGGCACTCACAAAAGAACTAAAGATGACAAGATATTTGGGCATGACAACCCTTGCTGACTACTTAAAGCTGTGGAGTATATTCTGGTCTGTGACTACAATGTATCCTGTTTAATTTTGCAGACTTCTTTATAGAAGAAGAACCAATCTCCTATTAGCCTGTGAATTTGGATTGAAATTTTTTCACAGAGGAGAGCTGCGAGTGTATGTGTTCCTCCTCTGAAATGAGTAAAGTTTCAGTGACTTTGTTACATAATTCACATCTACCCTTGGAAAAACAGCTTGCATCATGAGACTTACTGCAATTAGTCTTTTAAGAACAAAAAAGGAAGATTGATATTGCAGTGAGATCAGTTTATCACTAGTCTTAAATGTAGAGGAAGCAATGTAGCCTTCTCCAAAACAAGACAGTGATCTAATTGACTGGCAACTGCTTGACATTGTGTAAGTTAGCAGGTATTGTCCTGAGAACATGAAGAAAGTGACTGATAGTGTATCTAAAATGGTGGTTTAAAATGGAATTCTATGTGACTGCTAGGTAGTAATGTTACAAAGGCCATGGTTAAATTAGGTTGCCTCATGCTGCTTAATTCTTAAAGCATTAAATATGTTCTCTTGCTGTATGAGGCAAGCTATTCCATCTCCTTAATTTAATAAGGCGTATAGCTGAGAAAGTCTGGACTTCTGAGATTTTATTTATTAATTTATTTTAAAAGGTCAAAAATGTTTTGTTGTTAAGTTAGTGTTTTTCTAGCTCTGCAGCTGTTACTTCCCTACACATTACATATATTGTGTAATGTGGGGTACTTGCGTGGTCCTAAACTCACTTGGCTGTTTCTTGCAATGCGTATGTCCTTCTGTCCTGCGTCAGAGAACAGGAGGAAATGGGATGTTGGCATGAGGGAGACTGCCACTTCTTAAGACTGGTTCTATTTTAAGTAGTTAGTTGAAAATGTTAATCTTGCAGCTCTTCTGGAAGTTGTATTCCTTATCAGCATTTTTATGATACCAGCAGGAACACATTCAACTTCCTCATTAATTGCTGGAAACTGGTTTAACCACAGTTCTCACTATTTATGTGGGTTTTATGATTGATAATTTGATAGCAAACTAGTTAACTACTAAACACATTTACAGTTGGGTTTGAATTACATATACTAATTCCAAGATCATATTTTCCTCTCCTTCAGAGTGTATAATAATAGGCTTTTGAAGTCTTTTAACCTTACATAGTGTAAGCTATCAGCAGGGAAGTGATTGTAAGGCTCAGGATAAGTGAATTGTAGAGTTTATGGTCAACTGTCAAGATTATGCAGGTTTATACTAAAAATGGCACCTGTGTGCTTTTTTCCCACCAGTGTCTTTGTGTGAGCAGTTACATACACTGAGTCACATTCGTGGACAGTTTTCTCTTGAAAATACACTGTCCTACAGAGTCTTAAATTCAGCTCTTTGTTCTAGAAGCTTATAGTTGTCCACTACACTGAAAGTCCTGAAGAAGGCCTTTTACTGTTTTGAACTGTGAATAATCGATCATTTCTGGTATTGCTGTTGTGTGGTTTGTGGGTTGTGTTTCCCCCCAATAGGTCAGGATGGTTTTTATTGTATACATTTACTTTTCAGTGTTGTAATCTTCCCTTTCAGCTGATACTGAGAAAATATCAGTATATCGACTGTGCTGAATTCCACTGTCAGGTTGATTTTATTTATTCATTTACTTCTGAAAGATTTTAGTTACTTCCAAGGGGAATTGGGCATAAAATGGAGCACAAGAAGTTCCACACAGTAAGAGTGACAGAGCACTGGAATGAGCAGCCCAGGTTGTGCAGTCTTCTCTGGTAGTATTCAAGACCTGTCTGGATGCCAGCCTGTGCAACCTGCGGTGGGAGGCCTGCTTTGGCAGGAGAATTGGACTTGGTGATCTCTGGAGGTCCCTTCCAACCCCTACAGTTCTGTGATTCTCTTCAAAAGCAGAAACTTTTAACAAAGTAAAAACTTATGAGAGTGTAATCAATCTCAGAAATTGGATTCTCTCAATTTATTTATTTATGGACTTAACTCTATACGTATCTGTCTCAATTTCTTTTCAATATGAACAACAGTATTTTTCACTTAGAATATGAATATTAACTCATATTACTTGAAGCACATCAAGAGTTGGTAATATACCAGTAAGTAAATTAGGAGATTTTAGTAGGTGTTTCAAATGTTTGATCTACTGATCTACTTGTTAGCTCAAGTGATATACAAACAGGCCTGAAACAAACATCAGTGAACACGTAGCATTTACAGTTACCTTGGGTTAAGGCAACCAGTTATTTTGGGGGAACTAATATTCAGAAGTAAGGTAATAATAATAATCTTTGAGATTTCTAGATAGGGTTTTTTAAATTACACTTCTCCCGAAGTTATCTTGCTTCTTTTATTTTTAGGATACATATTCTTCATGTTGTCTTCTCAAAATTTTCTTGTAGAAGGAAACCGACTTTTGAAAGCTTCTAAGTCACAAAGTTTCTCACAGGTAACTGTAAGACTGTAAGAATGACCATTATGTGGCTGTTAGAGAATTCCAGTTATCTTTTACTAGTTCTTAGAAAACTGGAAAGAACAACTCTCATTAAGGTATACGTACGGGCTGAGGGAGCTGGACTTGTTCAGCCTGGAGAAAAGAAGGCTGCGGGGTGACCTTGTTGCAGCATTTCAGTACCTAAAGGGAGCCTATAAACAGGAGGGGAATCAAGTCTTTGAAAGGGTAGATAACAGCAGGACAAGGGGAAATGGTTTTAAGTTGAGGGAGGGGAGATTTAGGTTGGATGCTGGGGGAAGTTCTTTATAGAGGGAGTGGTGAGGTGCTGGAACAGGCTGCCCAGAGAGGTTGTGGATGCCCTGTCCCTGGAGGTGTTCAAGGCCAGGTTGGATGGGGCCCTGGGCAGCCTGGTCTGGTATTAAATGTGGAGGTTGGTGGCCCTGCATGTGGCAGGGGGGGATTGGAGATTCATGATCCTTGAAGACCCTTCCAACCCTGTGATTCTGTATGAGGTTGAGCCAGTATCCTGTAAAAGACTTAAAATAGCTGTGTGGTGACTTGTACTTGTGCCACTACAAAAAATAACTCACCATTAACAGATGAGAGGATGAAACTTAAGTTGTAACAGAGGCCACATGCCTACAAAGAAGCATCTGGCTTAGGTACCTGTGTCAGCATAAGTTCTGCAGTGGCATCATGAGGATCCAGAATTGGAATCAACTCTGATGATAAGTTGGTTTCTAAGGACCAACAGCACAGTAAGTGACAAATGCTGACCTTTATCATTTCCCAGACTTACACGTTCCTGTTTACAAAGTGTCTTGGTAACTTTACAACAACTTCCTTCCTTGTGTTTGCAGTCACTGTCGGCATGAGTAACTTTAGAGATAATTACTGAATGCCACTATTAGTCAGTTATTTAGGCTGTTTTGATTTGTATAATAATGTCAAAGGATGTTCAGTAAGTTATTCAGACTGTGCTTACCACTCTTCCTGGTTCTTACAAATACAGTTTGTTTTTGGATGAGTACTTTAAACTGCTACCTGTTGACTAACTTGCACTATTAAAGGGGTGGGCAAACATAACACCATGTGGTGTTTCTCGTCAGGACTGCCTACAGAATCATGAATTTAAAGCTGATGGATGGGTGAAAGTGACAACCTGTGAGTCTGAGTTAATAAGTTATAATTAAAACTTCAATTGACCGTACAGTATTTTCCTCCTCTGAGTTGGTATGTTCTTCATCCCTTAGTTTATGATATAGAAGAGCTGTCTTGAACACAAGACTATTATTCCTGAATTGTAGCTGATCATTAAAAGATTTTTAGCATTCCTTGTTGGAGGTGTGCAAAACTAGATCAGACAGGCTCCTGAGCAATCGGTTCTAGCTTACTGTTCTTCTAGCAGGAAAAGCTGGACTTGGCAGTACTAGGCAATGACCAGAAACTTTTCTAACCTCAGATAGTTTGTGATTCCATTTTATATTCTTATAAAAGGTGTTTTATGTAGGTTTGGCTTACCCTGCATTTCCAAGGAAACTATGAGTTATGTATTTGATATTTCTTACGCACACTGAAAATCACCCGAGGCAGATGAAAACGCTGCAGTGATTTCTAGGTCACCTTCAGAGATCATCTGGGGACTTCTGCTGGCTTGCTGCTTCTAGTGAGGATTACCTTCTAGAGACTTTCCTGATGACTTTGTCATTTTACAATTAACAATTGTACAAGCAGCAAGGAAAATACACTGTCTTGCATTATGCTACTCAGTCTTCACTGTAGCATAGAATATTTTCTTTGTGAATGTAGGAGGCTGGCAGTTGTTATATTCAGCACTTCAGTATTAATATTTCAGTCGTTGTTGGGACTTCTCTGTTAATAAACTGCAAGTTTCATCTTGCTGCTGTTGGAACCAAACATCCGAAACTGTTGAATTTGCAGGTAATATGATTTTATTGAGATGAAGAAGAAGTTATTTTTTCGTTATTTTTTCATTCACTGCTTCTAATCTGTATTTCAGGCATGCGGAGGTGATGAAGAAAATAATAGAGACTGTTGCAGAAGGTGGAGGAGAACTTGGAGTTCACATGTATCCTTTTTCATTACTGCATGCTATTTGTAAGGATTTCTTTCAGTGTAGGGAGCTGTTACTTAAGGGTTCCTAAACTAGAATTCAATAGTGTGTGAAAGCAATAAACCATGTTTGTGGTAGTACTTAATTAGTTTTCTGGGATGAGTTCCTTTTGTGTAAATGAACACTGCTACTCTGCTGGGGAGAGGGGAGGGCAGGTGAGGAACCAGAGTGGAAAACGAGTAGTATTGAAGGGACAAGATTGAAAGTTTGCATCTCAATTAAGGAGGTAGCTATGAATATGCAATTGAGATCCTGGTGAGGGAGGATGTATTAAGAAGATAAGGCTGGAGTTACATAGACGTTGGCTGGAGTTGGCATGTATTTAAGTGAAGTTTGAGAATCCATGCTTTGATATTACCACATAGTAGACTTGGAAATATCAGATGTACTACTTTTGTATTAGATTTGGCTCTGAGATTGATTTTAGTGATTTATTTTAGTTTTTGTTTCACTGTATGCCTCAGTCACAAGTGGACAGACGCCTCAGTTTACAATTGTCCAGCATACTCAACATTACAAATTTGGGACCAGCAATCGTTTGAAGGTGTATCATACAGAGAAGACTAAGAAAATCTGCTATTCAAAGGCAAGCTTTTGAGCTTAGCAAAGCTTATTTCTATTTCCCTTCTCAAGAGCAAGAAGCACTTCCAAAGGGTGTTTCAGAACAGCAGCTTACTTTTTTTTCTGAGCGACTGAAACTGAGAAGTTTCAGTTTAAGTTTTTTACAGAGAGAGTGGTGAGGTGCTGGAACAGGCTGCCCAGAGAGGTTGCGGATGCCCCGTCCCTGGAGGTGTTCAAGGCCAGGTTGGATGGGGCCCTGGGCAGCCTGGTCTGGTATTAAATGTGGAGGTTGGTGGCCCTGCCTGTGGCAGGGGGGTTGGAGATTCATGATCCATGAGCCATTCTGTGAGAAGAAGCCTGTTTTCCCTGCAGCTGCAGGAAGGAATTAGCCTTGCTAGGTTCAGTTCAGCTTGGCATTTGTTAATAACAAATGTTAAGTTGGTAAATGGCATTATATGTTCTTGTATGATATTTGTAAGAGTTATTGAAAGTAACTTCTGGTTCCTTGTTTTATCTTGAAAAAGTAAGACTTCTATGTTTGGGCAAGCACCAGATGTTATTATTAGAGATCTGTTGTATTAGTTTCCCAGTCACTAACTGTATAATTTCTAAGTGCTATTTTCCTGCTAGAAAGAAGAACAGTTAAACGAAATATTGTAAGTGACCTCTAGTTTGTTTTATGGGATTTCCAGTTTTTTACAACTCTTCCTTAACAAGAAATTCAGGTACCTTCTTATTTTCTTGAAATTTGTACAGGCAGTCATTCCAACAATAGAATATGACTACACAAGGCACTTTACAATGTAACTAAGATAAAAGATCCTCTATCAAGTCTTTTTTTTAAATAACCCATCCATGTGACATACATTATACACAATTTCTGTAATTAACCTTTTATCAAGCTGATAGATGAAAATAAAATGTTCCATTACCAGCCTTTTTAATAAAAGTTTTTGTGTGTAATAAATAAATCACTTTCATTCCTGTATACATACTGCAATAAGAAGTGGAATTTTTTTGTTCATAATTCTTTCAAAATTATTTCAACAGAAAACTATTTTTCCTCCACACGTGGAAGTCAGTCTCCTTTATTAGTAGAATCCTTATGCTTTTGGCTTTGTTGCTATGATGATTCTCAAAAATGTGATTCATTTATTTTTGTCTGATTTAAATTCACCTGAAAGCGAAGGCATTTTGTTGTTTTTTTTTTTTTGCTGTTTTTTTTTTTGTTTGTTTGTTTGTTTGTTTGTTTTCCCCTCGTTGTGAATGATTATATTTGCTCTAACTGTAGGAAGATTTAAACCTGAAAGAAATTAAGTAGAATCTTGTTAGGAAAACTTAACTGCATCTTAAACTAAAGTAGCTCCAAATAAGCATGCTATGAAAACTAATTTATATTCACACTAGAACAAGGTTAGCATTTTGAGATGGAATTTTTAGGGAGAGAAATAGTATTAGTGTGTAATCTGTTGATCTTGTAATAAAGGCAAGAACAGTCGTGTTGAAAAAATCCCAGATTGAAGGTGGAGGGATAAAATCACTGTGTTAGACTAAAGTTTAGTCTTGTAACATGTCTTGACCTATAGACTATGCTAACTGGTAGCTTAATAGCATGGTTTCCATTTTGAGGGTAACTGTACCTGGTATTGTTTGTGATGTTTGTGAAGTCAGATATCACAGACACATCCAGGTTTTGGCAGCCGC
Source organism: Tetrao urogallus (assembly GCF_951394365.1). Taxonomy (NCBI): domain Eukaryota; kingdom Metazoa; phylum Chordata; class Aves; order Galliformes; family Phasianidae; genus Tetrao; species Tetrao urogallus. Next base: position 111,166,769 of record NC_136813.1, on the reverse strand, counting down.
TTTTTTTCGCTGTACAACATTAGTTTTTCATTGATGGAGATGGGGAGAAAGGATTGGTAAGTGTATGTCATAGGTTCACTTAAATCTGTGTAGCTATCGCAACATCATTGTCTGCCAAACATCATCCTGCCAGAGAATCCGAAGTTGGATACCTGTGGCTGTCTGAATTTACTGTTGAAGAAGAAGGCTGGCATAAGGGAACCCTTTCTTGGCTGTTCTCTGTACCATGCTCTTACCTGAGAGCCTGTAACCAATTCTTTCTTCTGTATTTAAATTAACTTTCCTCTTTTGATATCCATCTTCACTTCCTTCTTGGACAGAATTTAAGCAATGTCTGCGTAAGTGAACAGTAATGCTGGCTGAAACATGATAAAAACCACACCCACTGAGTCATGCAATAAGATTTCCTTATCAGATTCATTTCAAAGATGTTTTGGATTTTTTTGGTAGCGGGTGAAATTGTTGTTCTTCACCTAGTGAATAGATTCTTTTTATTTTTTTAATGAGGAGGGGACCAAACAGATCTTATGATTTAAAATTAACCAGCATTAATACATTATGTTGGAGTTTCTGTTTCTTTGCTCTGCCAAAATGTTCTCGTTAGGAAGGTAAATTAGTTTTTCACTGGTTTCCAATATGTTAAGATAGTAATTACGACATTCTTCTTAGTCAGGCTGTTGGTGAAAGTAAGTTGGCATGATTTAAACTACTGAAGGCTTTTTTGTGTGACCATTTCAGATAAACAGGGCAACAGCACTGAAGCCAGCTAGCCAGTGGCTTCCATCAGCACCAGGATATTAAATATTGAATTTGTAGCACTAATATACTCTGAGTACCATAAAGCCCATCCCACACATGAAAATAAGCAGATACTTGGTGACTAACATGTATGATGCTCTCTATTTGGCTGCATATCAGAGTGGCTGTACCTGACCTGAAAAGCTGATGTGTATGCTTCCAGCAGTTATACTGTACATTCATATTTTCTTCTGTTTGGCACTAGTATTAATAATTCCTTTTTAAGTGAGGATTGCTGTTGTAGGATCTGCTATAAATTTAAGCAAATACAATAACTTCAGTTGTAGCTTTTAGAGAATTCTGCATGGTCTGAATTTTTCTTCTACGTTAAAAAAGTTCCTGAGAAGTTCTGCTCTTCTGGTGTGCTTCTGCTGCACATTTTATAGTTTCTATGGCTTTTCACTTGCCTTCTAGATCACTATGTATCAGTCTTAGACTTTTCTGAATACATCCTAGTTTACAGGTATCGCAGTGGAAACCTGGGTAAAATTCTGATTCCATTGAATCTGAACTGAAGTTGTGGTTTTATTTATTTATTTATTTACTACTACAGAGAATGGGTTTTGATGAAAAGGGACTGACCTCGGTGATACTAAATGAGACGTGAAAAAAAAAACAACACATTTATTTATTTAGAATTTTGAAAGTTCAATTCATCTGTTCCTTGTAGGTGTGGGAAAGTACAGCTGGTTTAACCAGCTTGGTAACAGACAGCCTAATCAGTTGCTAGAAAACCAGAATGCCTGTGTTCTGGCCGCTTTTATTCTAAGCAGAAAGAAAGCCAAGGTGGACATGCTGCTATGACTGACTTAGCATGAAGGCAGTTTGTCCTGTTTAGCAAATCAGTTGTAAGACTGAACAAATAAAGAAATCCTAGTACAGAAGTCAAACAGAAACATAGAATACAAGAAGGACTGAGAGTAGGAGCAAAATCCCTTGTGGAATAAGACTGAAAAGTTTGGGGCAAAAATAAGTAAAAATTTTTTGAGTCTGTAGTTACTAATGTTAATGGAAGGTAGTTTTTCTTTCTTAATATGAACATTTTTCAGACCAAAAGGCAACAATGTCAGACAAATATGTTAAATATTTTTGTTCTGCATTTTTGCTGTCCTATAGTCTGTATGACCACAGATGTTATGTGGTCATATAAGAGCCGCACAGAATGTGTTCTTATATGTGTGCTGCCACCAAATACAGAATGTGTAAGTTGTTCTCAGAAAGAAAGGTGAAGAGTTTCTAAATACTGTTCGTTTTCACAGTATGCACTTGTGGCTTTCAACATAGTACATCTGCTTCAAATTTTCTAAAATTAGTCATTTTTTAACGTTTATTAGCTTTAGTGCATTCTTACAGATGTGAAGATATTTATTTGGTGGCTTCTCATATGAATTGTGCCTGGTAGATTTGGTAAGTGCCCTCTCCATCTTTTACCTGCATTCAAAACCATGTGTTTGCTGCTGATCAATAATTAACTCACTGTTTGCCCATAGAAGTCCTTTCACCCTTTGCTAAATGAAGTATTCTTAATGGGCACGTTGTGCTTTTTGTGTGCTTGAATGAGAGAGGGAGAAGTCTGTGTGAGGTTATTAATAGCAACCAATTCAGTAATTGCTATATAACCTTTTCTTTATGCTAGCTCCCTCTTTGTCACAATAATGCAACTGTTAAAACTGACAGCAGCTTTTGAGATGTTGCTGCCTTGGAGCACTTAGGATAGTGTTTATGATAAAGCAGAAAGAATTTTGTTATAGGTCCTAGTAATTTGTAGAAAGAGGAAAATAATTTCAGAGCTCTTTTTTGAAAAGTTATCCTTGATTGCACAGACTCAGTCTAGGCTATTAGGCCTGAAAAATTTACAGTTCTAATTTGTTTTAAAGGTCAATCTACAGTGCCACCATTTCAGTATGTTTCTGTTCCAGGACCATAATTACTAGGTGTTGGAATAGACAATACATTTCCTCAGTAGGAAGTAGCTAGCTTTTATTATTAGAAAATACTACTTATGCTTCTCTTTCCATGCTTTGTTTTTATGGAGCATGTGAATATCTATACATCCCAAATATCAATGTGAAAAAAATCATGTGGATATCAATACATCCCAAAAGTACTACGTAGCTTTTGGGAATAACACTGAATGTCTTTTGTCAGTGTGGACTGGATCCATGCAACTCCATGCGTGGCTTTTGCCCGCAAAATCTTTCGATGTTACTGTTGCTGTTTAAAAATAAGGGCAAGCAATGATGATAACAAAACTAGATGCACATACAGTGTTGCCAAGGAGAAGTTTTTAATATTGTAGCTATGTTTATGTATAGACAATAAAATTGCATGGTTTTGAAAGAACTGAACCTGAAAATGTATTTCTGCATCACTTGTAACATTATTTATTTTAGTATTTTGCAGACAGCCAATGCTAACTGGAAAAAAAAACAACCACAACTGTAGGCAGTTAATAGAAAAAAAAATAGAAAGAATCAGGGTCTTCAGGTTATTAATACTGATGTTCAAAACACTGAAATATCCCAAAGCCTGGAGGACACAGTGAGGTACAGTAAGTTTTTTTAAATTACTACCAAAAAAGAAACAGGCTAACCCAGATGACTTCAGGCTACTCAACTTTACGTGGATCTTATGAGACGGGAAAAGTGAGGAGAAAATAGGTAAATAGCCAACATGGGACTTTGTTCTTAAAAGATTAAAGAAGGCTGATGCATGCTAATCATTGTAGCTTAATGGAAGATTGGTCTGGTCTATTTTGATCACTCTTCTTCTAAAACTATTGATTTTATTAGCCAGGTTTGTGAAAAGTAATTTCACTGATACAATGCATTTTTGATTCCTAATGTATTTGATCCCTTTTACTTTTTGATTACTTCTTCGTGATTTGGTGTCTGAGAAATGTGCTTCTGGAGATGAGACAACTGATTTAAAAGTGAGGATGGTTTAGTTTTAACAGAATGTACTTCAGAAACAGCTGTTCTTCATCAGTTTTGTACGGATTGTTCATTTGCCCAGAAATTATTTTTTCGTAAAATCCAAATTACAGGCATTTTTACACTGTCAAACTTTTAAGCACTGGCACTGAAATAAATCCTTAGCCAGAGATAAGATTAGGACCAAAGCAGAAGTGAGACAAATATTGTAACTAATTACTTTAAAATCATTGAAGCAGTTTGCTAAGGATTGTGGTGGATTCTTTAATCAAAACAATAATTATTTAATAATGAAATACTATTGAACTGTGTACCTAAGATTTTCTCTTCAATAGTATTGCACACACTGTAGTCCTATCTGGTTGTTGCTGGATTCTGGATTTTGAATCAAGTTCATGTATGAGTCAAAGCAGCTCTTGGCTACAACTAATGAGCTCCATGCAGGTGGAATAGGAGCTAACCTATTTTTCCATGCCTGTGGTTTTTTGCTCTACAAGTTGATTGTGATTTTTTTTTTTTCAGGTTTAGGCACTGAACTATCCAGAACTTTGGTAAGTGAACATTTAGCAATTAGTCATGTCTCATTTGTTTATTTTTTTAACTGTCTCCCTATCTCTTCTAAGGCTATGTCATACTCGTTTGGATAGAGTTACCATAGAAGCTGCCAGTTAGGCATTCTGCTATTGAGCAAGGAATTGTTGAACCTGGAACTTAGCAGCTTTTGTTTTGAAGTAGTATAAAGTAATTTCATCCTTATTTTTGTCCGAGTCTGGAATGAAATTATTTTGATTTCTTTTTTTAAGTAAGTTAGGTTCTTTTTTTCTTGGAAACATCAGCAAGACATTCTTGAAGAAAAAAAAAAGAACAACATTGTAAATATGTATTCATGGAAAAAAAAATAGTGTTTTTTTTTTCTCCAATAATCCCAGTGTACAGGGATCAAATTTAACAATTTTCTTGTTGTTCTGACATGTTTTTAAACACTAGCAAAAACAGGGAGACGCCTTTGTTGATATAGTTGACATTTATACTGAGCTTATCAAAAGGTACTTTCCTCATAATTTTTCCTTAGATAAATTACAATAAATCCTAATGAAGACTTGATTAGAAGGATTCTGATTGCAGACAAATCTTCAGGCTGGCCTGTGAGCTGCCAATGGGAAGCCATTTCATTATCCATTATCTGAGTTTCTTGAGAATGTTGTGAGAACCAAACTGAAGTTAACAACGTGTTTGGAAATTATGAATATTCAGTATGAGGTAACCTGAAGTAAACTTGAAATATATTTAGCTCTGCATCCACTTCTAGTCCCTGTATCTAATCCTTCAGCATTTTGCCTCTCAAAAGGAATGATTCCTTAGGCTCTAAGAGATGTAAAATCCAACTGGGAAATTTCCACTATACTGACTATCTGCTGAGTTGTTTTTTTTTTTTTAAATCTTCTTGGAAGATGGAATACGTGCCCCCTTCTTCCTAACCAAGTCAAACATCTTGTAATTGTAAGTAATCTAAGTAATTGTTTCCTGCTTCTGATATCCTGCTGCTTCAGTAGACAATGACCCACCCACAGTCTGTAGGGGGGCTGAAGCAGCTTCCCCTTGGTGCCTGTCTCTTCCTGAAAATGATGTGGAGGAGGGGAGTGAAGGTAGTTTAAACAGGTTGGTTTTTTTTTTTTTTTTTTATCTCTACTGGATCCCTGTCAGCAAGGGGAGGAGGAGGTGAAGAGCAGTGACCTGAGTGTAGCGAACAGTGTTACCCTCTTGCGTCAGGATTATTTCATTTCTGAGGGGAAGTTAGAAGCTGAAACAGCAATAAAAGTAGCAGTTTCTGCTTCATCTTCCAGAGCAGCATAAGCAGGCATTCATACCATGACACTCCACTGCATGCATCTTTTTCTCTTGCTTCTGCTCAGTTCATGGTGGCCGGACTCAGAGAAGCACGTGGTGGGAGCTGTGAAGGTCAGGGAGCATTATATAGCTGCTCAGTTCACTGTTTGGACCTACAAACCGGAGTCTGAGGAAAAGTCCAGGTAACAAAGTACAAGATGGGAAGGGTGAAACTAGTCCTGTCCTGTGACTGAAAGTGTTTTTAGTCTCTTACAGAATTTCAGAGACCAGGAATACTTCAGTTGGTTTTGGAGGACCTGTGTGTTCTCATCTAGAACCAATGAAGTATCAGAAGCTTTAATAAAATCATTTTTTTAGATTTTCAGAGCACTTTTGTTGCATATATTCAGAACTTGCTTTTATCATTTTCTGTAACTGTACGGTTGTTTTTTGTTTGTCTGTTTTGTTGTCTTGGGTTGTTTTGTCTTGTTTTGTTTTAGTGTCATTATTTTTAAAAGTATGGATTTTGTGGATTGCTAGAATTAGCAGTAGATTGGTAATTCTGCAAAAGCTTTCAGACTTTAGGGAATAAGTAGCTTCTAATTTGGGTACTCTTACTTTCACTTAAATCAGAGCCTGATGAACTTTGGAACTAGCTGATGTTGTTTCTGAGTTATTCAGTAGTTTCTGTGAAATGTTCATCCTGGGTTCTGCTGAGCAAAGGTTGTAGAATCAAATATTGCTATTTAAGTGAAAATACTATTTTCAAAATTCTTTTTTCTTATTGCATTGCAAGCTGATAATGCTACATGCACATGCAGATCGAGCATATAAATTAGCTTTTTGTTTTGACAAGATATGCTTGTGATAATAAACACTGCAAGTGCAATGCTGCAAATGACTTGCACCTTCTTCGGAATTGTCTTAATTGTACTTCATTCTTATACTATGCTCACTATATGGACACAATTCACAGCTTTTATTTGTTCATGAATTGGGGTTAAATAATACAAATTATGTGTTTTCTCTGATGCTGAAGGATGTATTTTGATAGTACTGCATTTTTTTTGTATCAGCGCATGACTGGTTTTCTTAGTCTGGTTTTGTGTGTGTGTAAATCTGAGCTTCCAGGTCAGATTTCAGTTTTTCTAAATGTTTTTCAAGATTAATTCAAACAAAGTTTCGATGGTTTCTAAAACTCCCCTTGGAAGTGTAAGAAAACTGCTATCACCTTAATACCAAACAGCCAAGATAGAAGAAAATGGAATTTAAGTGCGGGTAAACTAAGCCAAATGTCAACTATTGACCTGGACGTGTGGATTTAGTGTTTAGAACTTAATTCTTGTCTGCACTAAATGCATCAATATGCAGATTACCTACCATTTTATTAAACATCACATTTTGGATAAATTGTTTTCATGCAGTGCATAGGATATGCCTCAAACCTCAGTTTGAAGTTTTCAGTCTATAATTTTGTAAGACTTTTTCCATATACAATGCTTATTGAAGTAATATCACATAAGTACGTAGAGCAACACAATATTGAGTGGATCTAATGAACTCTGTAGAACATCAGCTCAAAAAAAAAAAAAAAACAACCTCTGGAAAAATATTTATTGCAGAAAGGCTAATGACTTGAATCCCAAAGGCATTTGAGTATGTAACATTCTCTTTCAGCAGAAACTCAGTGCTTAAATGTAGAGTAAGAATGTGATTGTTTGCTTCTTAGAGTTCTAGGTAAATGATGATGCTGAAAATAAAGTGGATTCTGCTGATTTTTTTTTTTTTTTTTTTTTTTTTTTTTTTTTTTAATTGAGCTTCAAGATGTTTAGACTAAGGATACTTAACTTCTCTTCAGCACAGAGTCATAGAATGGCTTGGTTTGGAAGGGACTGTAAAGATCTCATAGTTCCAGGCCACCCTCTGCAAGCAGGGTTGTCACTCAGCAGCTCTGCTTGCCTGGGGCCTCATCCAGTCTGGCCTTGAACACCTCCAGAAGTGGGGCATCAACAGCTTCTCTGGGCAAACCTGTTCCAGCACCTCACTATCTTCTCAATGAAAAACTTCCCCTGGACATCTAATCTAAATCTTCTCTCTTTAGTTTAAAATCATTACCCCTTGTCCTATCATTATCTACCCATGTAAAAAGTTGATTTCTCTCCTGTTTAAAATCTCCCTAATGACTAGTATATAAATATTAGAAAGCCATAATGGTGTCTACCTGGAGCCTTCCCTTCTCTACAATCCCAGCTCCTTCAGCCTGTCTTCATAGGACGGGTGCTCCATCCCTCTGATCATCTTTGTTGCCCTCCTCTAAGCCTTCCCTAGTAGCTCTGCATCTTTCCTGTGTTTGGGGCCCCAGACCTGGACACAGCACTCTAGCTGGGGCCTCACAAGGGCAGAGTAGAGAGAGACAATCACCTCCCTCACCCTGCTGGCCACCCCTCTTCTGATGCAGCCCAGGGTACCGTTGGCCTTCCAGGCTATGAGGGCTCACTGTTGGTTTGTGGTAAGTTTTTCATCAACCAGGACCCATAAGTCCTTCTCAGCATGGCTGCTCTCAAGAAGTTCTTCTCCCAGTCTGTATAAACATCTGGGATCACCCCAAACTAGGTGCAAAACCTTGCACTTTGCTTTATTAAATTTCATTAATTTCATATGGGCCCACCTTTTGAGTTTATCAGTGTCCCTCTATCTTTATAGAGGTTTATAGATTACCGTGTATAAGTAAAATACATAACATACTTAGAGTGAAAATGTGTTTTTTGTGAGTGAAGCATTGCAGGTGCAGCTACTGAAAGTTTTGTAACTAGACCAAATTGCATGTTCTGAGACTTGTGAAGTGTTGGTAACCCAATTACTTGGTTTCTTTTAGCTGTACAGTTGGCATTGGTAAGTTTCTTTCTCTACCCCTGTAGTCTTATAGAATCATAGAATCACTAAGGTTGGAAAAGACCTAAAAGATCATCCAGTCCAACCGTTCACCTATTCCCAATAGCTCCTACTAAACCATGTCCCTCAACGCAACATCCAGTCTTTCCTTGAACACCCCCAGGGTCGGTGATTCTACCACCTCCCTGGGCAGTCCATTCCAGTGCCTGACCACCCTTTCTGAAAAGTAATACTTCCTCATGTCCAGCCTGAATTTCCCCTGGCGTAGCTTGAAACCATTCCCCCTGGTCCTATCACTAATGACACGAGAGAAGAGGCCGACCCCCAGCTCACTACAACCTCCCTTCAGGAAGTTATAGAGAGCAATAAGGTCTCCCCTGAGCCTCCTCTTCTCCAGGCTGAACATTCCCAGCTCCTTCAGCCTCTCCTCATATGGCCTGTGTTCCAGACCCCTCACCAGCTTCGTTGCCCTTCTTTGAACACATTCCAGGGCCTCAATATCTTTCTTGCAGTGAGGGACCCAAAACTGGACACAGTACTCGAGGTGCGGCCTGACGAGTGCTGAATATAGGGGAACAATCACCTCTCTGCTCCTGCTTGCAACACTGTTTCTGATGCAAGCCAGGATGCCATTGGCCTTCTTGGCCACCTGGGCACACTGTCGGCTCATGTTCAGCCGAGCATCAATCAATACCCCCAGGTCCATTTCCTCTACGCAGTCCTCCAGCCACACCGCCCCAAGCCTGTAGCGTCGCCTGGGGTTGTTGTGGCCGAAGTGCAGGACCCGGCATTTGGCCTTGTTGAAACTCATCCCATTGGCTCCAGCCCAGCTCTCCAGCCTGTCCAGATCCCTCTGTAGGGCGTCGCTACCCCCAGGCAGATCCACGCTTCCAGCCAATTTGGTGTCATCTGCGAATTTACTGAGGGTGCACTCGATGCCCTCATCGAGGTCATCTATAAAGATATTGAAGAGGACAGGCCCCAGCACCGACCCCTGCGGAACACCACTCACGACCGGTCGCCAGCTGGATTTGACTCCATTCACCACCACTCTCTGCGCCCGGCCCTCCAGCCAGCTCCTTACCCAGCCAAGAGTGTACCCATCCAAGCCTCTGACTGCCAGCTTCTGCAGGAGAATGCTGTGGGAGACAGTGTCAAAGGCTTTGCTGAAGTCTAGGTAGACCACATCAACAGCCTTTCCTTCATCCACCAGATGGGTCACTAGATCATAGAAGGAGATCAGGTTGGTCAAACAGGACCTGCCCTTCATGAACCCATGCTGGCTAGGCCTGATCCCCCGGTCACCCTGCACATGCCGCATGATCTCCCTCAAGACGATCTGCTCCATAACCTTCCCTGGCACCGAGGTCAGGCTGACAGGCCTGTAGTTCCCCGGATCCTCCTTACGACCTTTCTTATAAATGGGAGTCACATTGGCAAGCCTCCAGTCATCTGGGACCTCACCAGTCAACAAGGAGCGCTGACAGATGATGGAAAGCGGCTCGGCTATCACCTCCGCCAGTTCCCTCAGCACTCTTGGGTGGATCTCATCTGGCCCCATCGACTTGTGACAGTCCAGCTGGAGCAGTAGGTCTCTGACTGTTTCTTTCAGAATCGCAGGGGGGTTAGTGTGCTCCCCGGCCGAGATTACCAGGTCAGAGAGAGGGGTATCCTGAGGATAACTGGTCTGACTTTTAAAGACAGACGTAAAGAAGGCATTCAGAACCTCCGCCTTTTCCTTATCCTCAGTGGTCACATTCCCAGCCTCATCCAGCAAAGAGTGGATATTCTCCTTTGTCCTCCTCTTACTGTTAATGTATTTATAAAAGCGTTTCTTATTCCTTTTCACACCAGCAGCTAGGTTAAATTCAAGCTGGGCTTATGTACGTGTTCTATTGCACATTGCCACATTAGGGCAGCACATCAGTGAAGATCATGGATCATGCCCTTCTCCTTCAGAGTGAAATTAAATTTTATCAGTGACTTCCAAGATTTGAAGCATGAACTGCTTCTGCCTGACTGTTGTTGCAAAAGTGTAAGAGAAGGATTTACAAAAATCTCTTCAAGAATAGATCTCCCCCATCTGGACCCTGAGTGTCATTGAAGCCAGCTCATTTGATTACCTCTGCTCAGCCTCTGTGTGTGTGAGCAGCCCATAAACTTCCTGCTATCAAAAGTGCCTTGCTTAACTGAGAGGGCATTACAAAAATAGCAAGTAGAAGTACTGTTGGATTCAGTCATTGTACGTACTAGGAAATCAACCATAAATGTTAAACTAAGCACAAAGTATTTTCCCTTTAACATTTGTTTCACCATTATTTTAATTCCAGAAGGCTTCTGTGCTGGTTTCCTCCTGCTTGCCTGTGCATTTGCTGAGAAAACAGTTTGTGGTCTACTTGGGGTGCATGTCATCTATGTAACAAGACTAAGAACTGCCAGGTTTCCCTGAAAAGTAGTTGTCTTAGTTGTTTATTTTTGTCATAGCTGCTACTGGTGTTTGTTATTTATGCTATTATAGAATCATTGTGATGAGCCTTAAAGAGAAATACAGGTTTCTCATAGTGTTGTGTCAGATGCTTTCCAGATAAAGATGGTCAGAACATCTTCCACCTGTGTCTTAAATAGTGAAGAAAATAAAGACATCTTCATCACAAAATCAGGACTATAGAAATGACAAGCAAAATAAGGGGTAAACTGTGCTAGGTATTGTAATTGTATGTCTAATATGTATGAAATAGTTTAGCTCAAGAATATCATAGGTACAGTGAAGTAACAGGGAAAGAAAGACTGTACAAAGAGTTGGAATATGGTAGCCAGCCTTCAGCGAAATGTGGAAGTGATGAAATGTAATTCCAGAATTCATTTTCCAAGGTATCTGTTAATCTGTAATGACATTTTTTTTGAATCTTTATTCTTTAAATTTTTTTGTAACTCTTGTGGTTTCAGATTGATACATTTGGATCCTGTGTTTAAGAAAATTTCTTACAGAGAATATGAAGTGGATTTTAAAAAAGAAAAGCCAGCAGATAAGTCTACAGGTAAATAGAAAAGAAGATGCTTGTTTGCTGCTTGTCTTAAAGCCAGTAACACACAGTATTGTGACACTATATGACACTACATATGACACTATAATATGACACTATAAATTCATGTACAATTTGCTCAAGGTCTGAGACTAAATGTGTTTCTGATAGATCACTGGCAAGGAAGGAATGGAAAGAAAGAAATGAATTATGAGGTCAAGTGTGAAAAAATAACTCCTTGCCTTTGATGTCCTTTACTATTTCAAGGTGCTTTAGACGGATGGAGGCAAAGTCTTGTATTGATGCTATACATAAGTGTTATACTTGTATTTTGATACTTATGCAGAGTAATTACATAGTCTGTTCTTCATAATAATGGAAAAAATAACTTCAGATGTTAAATCTAATTTCAAAGCAAACATGTCATTTTGGTGATACCAAGTTGTTCCAAGTGAGCCTGAAAAATCTGATTTTTTTCCAAATGTGTTTTCCTCTTTTTTCTGAAAATTCTTATTTAACAGAGAAAGAAATTCACAAAGTGGCTTACAATAAAGCAGACAAACAGGTGAAAGATTACTTTAGCAGGCTTTTTCTAACGAGGTTTTTTTTTTTGGTTGGTTCTGCAATATGAGAAAAGGTTTAAGGCCCTCCTAGAACCATTTGCAGGCTTTGCGTAAAAAAATTTTCAACATGTGATTTTGAACTTTAGAATACATTTTAGGTACTTTTTGTTCTTTGACAGATGCACTGAGAGTGCTACTTAAAAGAAATATTTTAATGCCCTTGAAATCTCTTTTTCTGCCTCCCTAAAAATATCTAACTAAATTGCATGTGAAGGAATGAATCCTAGAAATTCCCAACGAACGTCCAACAGAAACCATTTGATAAATATGCAATATCTGGAAAATAGCCAGAGTGCTACTCACTCAGTTTTATAACTGTCGGTAAACTGCAGGTTTTTCTGCCTGATGAGCCTTTTTACAGGTAAATCTTTGCAGTGGTATTACATTCCTGTCTATAGTTTGTGCAAATTGTACTTTGAGCAAGCTCTTATTCTCTGCTGGAAAAAGAATTCTTCCTTTCATTAAGCAAACTGTTTTGTTCACAGTTTTTCTCTCCTTATCTTGACAGGACTGCTTGGGCCAACCCTGCGTGCCGAAGTGGGAGATACTTTAATAGTTCACTTTAAGAATATGGCTGACAAGCCCATAAGTATTCATCCCCAAGGCTTAGTTTACAACAAAAAGGCAGAAGGTAAATGCTGTAAAATCCCCATGTTTTCTTCTTGTAGACTAGAGAGAGAACCGACCAATGCTGACATCCTGGTGGGGGTCTTCATCTTCCAGGATGAAGAGACAGACAAGGTGTTCTATGAGCAGCTGGCAGAAGTTGCATGATTACCAGTTCTTGTTCTCACAGGGGATTTCAACTTCCCTGATGTATGCTGTGAATACAGTGCAAATGAAGCAGTTTCTAGAGTGGTTTCCAGAGTGTGTGGAAGATAACTTCCTGATGCAGCTTGTAAGAGAGCCTTCCAGAGGAGGTGCCCCACCAGATCTGTTGTTCACAAACAGAGGACTGGTGGGAGATATGGAGAACAGGAGCTGTCTTGAGCAGAGTGACCATGAAATGGCAGTTCTCTGTTCTTGGTGATGTCAAGAAAGTGGGGGGGGCAAAACTGCTACCTTGGACTTCCAGAGGGCAGACTTTAAACTATTCAGGATGCTGATAGGGAGGGTCTCTGGAGATTCAGTTCTGAAGGGTAAAGGTAGGAGCAAGCTGTCTCCCTGTGCTGTAAGATGAGCCAGGAGCGGAAGAAGACTTTTGTGGATGAACAGGAAACTTTTTCTCCAAGAGAAAAAGAATCTACCTCCAGTGGAAGAAGGGATGGGCAGCTTTGTGAGAGTACAAAGAAGTTGTTTGGATACGAAGGGAGAAAATTAGAAAGTCAGAAGCCCAGCTTGAAATCACTCTGTAGTGAAAGAGAACAAAATTTTTTTTTACAAATATATTAATAGTAAAAGAAGAGCTAAGGAGAATCTCTGTCCTTCACTGTATGTGGTGGTGAATGTGACCACTGAGGATAAGGAAAAGGCTGAGGGGTTCTCAATGCCTTCTTTACATCTGTCTTTAATAGTCAGACCAGTTATCCTCAGGAACTCTACCCCCTGACCTGGAAGAATCAGATGGGGAGCAGAATTCAAGAGGAAACAGTTAGAGACCTGCTACTCCACCTAGACTGTGCATAGGCCAGATGGCATCCATGCAAGGGCGCTGAGAGAGCAGGCAGAGGCAGTGCTCCCGGTCATCCAGAGAGGTCCCAGAGGACTGGAGGCTTGCCAATGTGACTCTCATCTACAAGAAGCATTGCAAAGAGGGTCTGGGGAGCTACAAGCCTGTCAGCCTGACCTTGGTGCCAGGGAAGATTATGGAGCAGATCAGCATGTGCAGGACAGCTGGGGGATCAGGCCCAGCCAGCATGGGTTCATGAAAGGCAGGTCCTACTTAACTAACCTGATCTCATTCTGTGATTGAGTGACCTGCCTGGTAAACGAGGGAAAGGCTGTTGATGTAGTCTACCTAGACTTCAGCAAAGTCTTCGATGCTGTCTCCCACATTATTCTCCTGAGAAACTGGCAGCCCGTGGCTTGGACAGGTACACTCTGCTGGGTAAAGAACTGGCTGGAGGGCTAGGCCCAGCAAGTGGTGGTGAATGGAATTAAATCCAGCTGGTGACTGGTCATGAGTTGTGCTCCCCAAGGGTATGTGCTGGGCCTGTCCTGTTTAAGATCTTGACCAAGGACATTGAGTACACCCTCAGTAAACTTGCAGGGAACACCAAGCTGGCAGGAAGTGGCGATCTGCCTGGGGGTAGGAAAGCCCTACAGAGCAATCTGGACATGCTGGAAAGCTGGGCTGAGGCCAATGGGATGAAGTTCAACAAGTGCCAGGTCCTGCACGCTGTCCACAACAACCCCAGGCAATGCTACAGGCTTGGGGCAGAAATACTGGAAGACTGTGTGCAAGAAATGGACATGGGGAGGTTGGTTGATGCTAGGCTGGTTAACATGGACCAACAGTGTGCCCAGGTGGCCAGAAAGGCCAATGGCATCCTGGCTTGTATCAGAAAGAATGCAGCCAGCAGGAGCAGGGAGGTTATTGTCCCCTGTACTCAGCTCTGGTGAGGCTGCACCTCAAGTACTGTGTTCAGTTTTGGTCCTCTCGCTACCAGAAAGACGTTGATGCCCTGGAGCGTGTCCAGAGAAGGTCAGCGGAGCTGGTGAGGAGTCTGGAGCACAGGTCTTATGGGCAGTGGCTGAGGGAACTGGAATTGTTTTGTGTGTAGAAGAGGGGGCTCAGGGCTGACCTTATCACTCTCTGCAATTACTTTGAAAGGAGGTTATGGCAAGGTGGAGGTTGGCCTCTTTTCCTGCATAATTAGCGACAGGACTGGAGGGAATGGCCTCAAGTTGCGCCAGGGGAGATTTAGGTTGGATGTTACGAGGAAGTTCTTCTCCAAAACAGTGTTCAAGTGCTGGAATGGGCTGCCCATGGGCATGGTGCAGTCACATCCCTGGAGGTGATCAAGAAGCGTTTAGATGAGGTACTATGGGAGATGGTTTAGTGGGGAAGTATTGGTGATATGCGGACAATTAGGCTAGATGATCTTGGAAATCTTTTCCAACCTTGGTGATTCTTTGAACGTTTGGGTTTATGTGTAGCACAGATATCTGTTGATAGTGGATTAAAACTTCACACCTATTTTCAGCTTCTTTCTTGTTTGGTGAGTGTAATACTAGGAACATGAGTGTCTTCTGAAACACATTCTCCTGACCAGCTCCACTGTGCTAGTTCAGTTTGCACCTCAGGAACCTGAGGAAGTGAAGGGAGTGAAGGGGTGAGAAGCTGTATTTCCTAGCAGAACCTGAATACATGCATTTGGATAACACAAATATAGTCTAATGCTTTTCCAGGGTACAACAATGATTGGGCAGAACTAGCATTTTTCTTTTTTTTTTTATCACTCAACTTAATGCTGTCTGGCCATTTAAAACTCTCTAACGATCAAAAATAAAACACAATTTGATGTTAAGACAATTTAAAGGATAGGCAAGCAGGCTGCAGAAAGCTGGAATTCACATGGAAGTGTAAAAAAGGTGCAATAGTGGACTGGCCTTATAAAGTTCATTAAGGCTGTGAAGACTGCCTGAAGCAGGTAGAAAGACAAAGTTGCTAATTAATAATCTAGCTCTTTCAGAATGAAGGAAAATTAGACTCAAGACTGTGCTACAGAATGTTTATTCATAAAAAGAGAAGCATCTTCAACAGTGGGGACTTATGCAGGTTTTGTCCCCAGAAACCTGAAAATGACTGTAAATTTGAACTGGACGGAGCAAAGGCATGAATGAAGCGCCCCTTCTTCTCAAAGAGCTGTAGCTGTTGATATTTGAACATGGAAGAGAGTGGCCCAGGAAAGTGTTGGGGCAAGGGCGTCTTGAGGTTTTTTGGCCTTTACTTTTTGGAGCAGATTTTGGTGAAAGAAATGGAAGAGAGAAGAGAGAAGGATTCTAAACTGTAAGCTTTTCAGAACAACACTGATCTTAGAATTGCAGAAACAAACATTGAGAAAGTTCTCCATGAATGGTTTTGTAGACTACGTGGAAGGTCTGACAATTTTGTGACCTTTGAATTTGAGTAGGTGGGTAACTGTTCATGAAATAAATGAAACTTGGGACATTTTCTTGTTCCCTCACATAACTGCTAGGATGAACACACAGTTTTCGGAGAATATTATCCTGCAAGTGCAAAATAATCTTCTTCAGGAACTGTAAACTCATTTATACAGTTTATGATTTCTTGTTGATAGTGTCCAAACTGACACATCAATTCCTGCTATATCATGGGGTGAATCTCTGCGATTGCCTGTGCTCCTTGGATTGCCTTGCCCTAGGTGCTGAACCAAAGTTTTTACTTGCTGTTTCCAAATTTATTCAAGGCTTTATTTGCTGTGTGGGTACAAAATTTTTACCTTCATCTCCTGGGATATCACATAGGTGTGATAAGTAATTCAGTTTCATTGTTCTATTAATGTGTGTTTTGCACCTAGAATTTTCATTTTCTGTCTCCCCTTTTTCATATTGCATTTCTTTGGTTATTGTAGGCTTAGATATGAGACATTACTGTTATTTAGATATGCAGTGCACAAAAGCTCTAAGGCAGCAAGCCAATGCTAGCCTGCATAGTGGCTTTATGAGAAGTGATTAGAAAGCTGGCAAAGAGAGCAGTATTTCAACTTCTACTGAATATCAGTGAGCAGAGGCTGAAGGTTCATGCCATCTTAACTCTGTTAATTTGAAGACAGACACCTTTTGACAGAGGTGGCAGACTTAGAAAATCTTGAATCTGTAATAAACAGGATAGTGAAATAGATACTTTCCTACATGCTACTCCCCACAATGTAAGTGGAGCTATCAGTCATCCCTATGAAATATCAAATACGTAAGAAAGATAGCAAGCTTTTGGAATTGTTGTAGGAACTTCAATTAGCTCATACTTTAAGTACTCAGTTTTCATGTCACCCTGCTTTCTTTTCTTTGAAGGTTCTCTGTATGATGACAGAACATCATCTGCAGAAAAACAAGATGATGCTGTGCTTCCAGGCCAGGTCTACACATATGTGTGGGATATAACAGAAGAAGTTGGTCCAAGAGAAGCTGACCTTCCTTGTCTTACTTATGCGTATTATTCTCATGAGAACATGGTAACAGATTTTAACTCTGGATTGATAGGAGCACTGCTTATCTGCAGGAAAGGTAATGAATATGGGAATGTTATAAAAAGGGACTTTTCAGTTAAAGTGCTGACTGATTAAGTTTTGTACAAGAAACAGATAAATTCTGCTGTTAAGCTAAGACTCCTTTCTGCAAGAAAACAGGATTTTGTAGTCTCTCATAAATATAGAAGAGTAGTCTCTCATTAAAGAAAGACATTTAAGGCAGGTGCCTCATTCTAAGAAAAATCTGCATGCTCCCAAAGTTTTTAGTTTCTGCAGTCCAAATGACATCTATTTTAGTCTTAAATGATGTACATCTATTGAAAGCAGCAAATGGATTTTTTTTTTTTTTTTTATGTGAACAATCTGTAGAAAGAACCATAATTCTGTGTTGTAGGTACTTATGCCCAAAATGAATTCTACTTTTTGATAGAAATCTCACCTGTATGACAAACTCAACTCGAAACTTTCTTATAACTGATCCAGTTCTGAAGTATTTGTGAGTCTTTTGTATGCAGAAGTTTTATGCTTTTTAAAGGAGCTGATGACCTCATGGGGCATTTGAAAAGGCAATGTTTACACTGCAGATGGCTCAGCCATCCTTCTCCTTGCCTTGTAGTCTCAGAAGAGAGAAGTCAGTCTAGTTGTGTCGAGAAGGCTGCTGGATATTCTTTTCTTGGATATTAGACTTTTTGATTCCATGGTTACCTAAAACAAAAAGCATTTTCAGAAATAAAATCACTTTATGATCATTCTTAAGATCTTTGTTTTTGGAAGCAGATTCAGGCAGCACATTATAACAGAAGCAAGTTAGTTAAATACATACACATGCCATTACATTGGTATGGAAACTGCTTCACTTCTGCTTGAAATTAACACCTTTTATTTATTTATTTTTCATAGGAAGCCTAAATGAGGATGGGTCACAGAAACTTTTTGACAAGGAATATATACTAATGTTTGGTGTGTTCAATGAAAACAAGAGTTGGCAAAGATCAGCATCACTTAAATACACAATTAATGGGTACGCTGATGGAACGTTACCAGGTACTGTACAAGCTGATGTGACATGACGTACACATGAATGAAGATTGAACGTTGCCTCTCTTTGTTGTTTGTTTTTTTGTTTATTTGTTTTTGTGCAAGAGGACAGGACTAGATGAGCGGGGTACAGCTTTTTTTAGAACATGTTTTTAATCACCTAAATTCTGGACGAGTGCTATGCCATACTGCTGTTAAGGAAAACAAGATTATTAACTTTAAAAACAAACAAAACCCTTTTTTTTTTTTTACTGGGGAAATGGGGGAAGTAGTGATGTAACTAGGTGAACTTCTGATTTTTCAGCACATGGAATATCCCAGATGAAAAACTTCCTGGAAGTGGAAAATCAGTTACCATTAAATCAGACAATTAAGTGAGAAGACCAAGATGGTGATAATAGGACTATTCTGTTAGCATTCTCCCTTGTTCTCCTTTCTTCTTATCTCTGTCCAGTCCATTGAGCAAATACAGAAGGCTGTTTAGGGTATTGAGCTTTTATTAAGCAAATACTAGAAGGGTACTTAATTTCACTACCCATAGCCTTCATTCTTCAACTTCAGTCCTTTTCATTTCTTAAAAGTGAGGAGAAATTGGCTCTCAGAAAGAGGCTGCTGATTATTTTCTTTCTTCCCCAGTTTGCTGTAAGTCAGATTGTCATTTGCATGCAAGATTTAACACCTTTCTCACTTCTCTTTCAGATTTAGAGGCTTGTATGTATGACAACATTAGCTGGCATTTGATAGGAATGAGTTCTAAGCCAGAAATTTTCTCCGTTCATATAAATGGCCAGGTCATGGAGCAAAGACATCACCGCATTTCTACTGTAAACCTAGTGGGAGGAGCATCAACCACAGTGAACATGACAGTGAGTGAGGAAGGAAGGTGGCTGATATCTTCTCTTGTCCAAAAGCACTTGAAAGGCAAGGAAACGTCTATTTATTAAGCAACTTTAGAGTTTTCCTTTTCTTCTTTAAGCCCCCAAAAGCTTCTGTCCTGCAGTGAGTAACCATACTTCAGATAGTTTTCATTTAACTAAGAAAACACTGGAAAATAGGATGTTCTGTTGAAACTAGAACTGCAAGATGAATTACAGATCATTCTTATCTGCAGCTGTACATCTGCATGCAGATCAGAGTAGCAGTAAGTCAGAATTCAAACTTCTAAGTCTCTGCAAGCTGTTCAGTTGATCACCATTTTAAAATGAGTGAGGAATCACCTATTTTCAGAGAAATGGAGCTCTTTCAGATATGGAGCACTCAATCTAGTAAGTCTAGTGAAAATATTTGCTGTTCATTGTTTGTTTGATAGTAGTGATCAAAGTTCTGTTTGAAAGATTGAGAAAAATCTCTCATAAGAGCAGAAAGATGTGTTTTGGGGAAAAGTATAGAAAAAGAAAAAAAAAAAAACAGGCAAAACCAAAGCTTTTTATCAATTCAGCTGATATTTCCAAGGACAAGTAGGTGAGAGAGCTATTGTATTCCATTTGATTAATACAGGCTCCTTGAAGGCTTCTCAAGCCACATCGATGCAACCTTTTTAAGCCTGAGAAAATAACAGTAGTAAACAAACGTTGTAGGCTGAGGTAAAGAGAAACAAGAAATGTGATTCAGGTGGTCAGAGCTCAAAGTGGAAAATCACTGTGGTACTCTGTTTCTTTTCAATTAGCTGGAATGCATGGCTACCTTACTGTAAGAGACTGTGGAGACAGACAGGTGAAGAAGAGTCGTCTGTCCCTTAAGGAACGTCGCATGATCAAAAACTGGGAATATTTCATTGCTGCAGAAGAAGTTGTTTGGGATTATGCCCCAACCATTCCAGACAGCCTTGATAAGTAAAATAATACTTTGTCAACATAATATGAAATGTTAATGTGAAATCACAGAGTAATTCAGGTTGGAGAGGACCTCTGAGGGTTGTCTCACCTGAATTTCTACACAAAGCAGTGTAAACTTAAAAATTCCATCCATCTGCAAAATTACACCAGGTTGGGCAGCCCCTATCTGATTGAATTTTCATTGTTTGCACAGCTGGGGACCTCTTAGCCTCTCCTCGGTGCCTTTTCAACCTCACATGTAATCAGATGTTCTAATATTGAGAGCTTTAGCTATTGCCACTCATACCATCATTATGCAACTCTGAAGAAGTGTATGGTATCTCTCATTTCATAGCTAAAGATAAAAACAAGATTCCTTCCTTAACCCTTTCTTCTTACAACTGAGTAAGCCCATCCTTTCCTTGTATGACATGTATTTTGTCCCTCTAATCACCTTGGTGACCCTCCTCTGCACTCTCTTCAGTGTGTCAGTGCCTTTCTTTTGCTGCAGTGCTTTTAAGAAAACACTTTCTTTCATCTCTAAAGGGGAGCTTAAAACATGCAGATGACAGGAAATGCAGAAGGTAGCATGCAAGCCTGCCTTCTAAATCACTTTTCAACACAAATTCTGCTGAAATAAACAATCCTTCGAGGAGAAAGGCAGTATTTCTAGAGAATCAAGGTTTTAAAAATGTTAGCATGGTAAAAAATATGGGATAGGGCAAAAGAGAGATTGCTCTATACGTGACCTTTGCGTGGCACCAAATAGATGACATAAAAGTCATATTACATTAGCGTATTTGGCAGCTCTGTTCAACTTAAGATAAGTACAAGGAAATAGAAGGAATTCTGCAATATACTTGATGTCGTAGTGCACAGTGCTGCCAGTGCACTGTAGGATCATACAGGGTTGGTGCTGGTGTTGCAAGCTGATGTCCGTAAGAACCCCTAGGGATTTAAGTAGAACAAGACAAATGCCTTATCCCATATGGGTCGATATACCTCCTTGCAACATAGTTTTGACATAACTGTGAAGTATACCTTCTTCTTTGCTATCATTTGCTTCACTTCTCACTTGCTCAGAAATTGCATGGGGCAAACTTGTCTCCTTTTTATCTCTTTCTCTGCTAGCTACATGGCATCCCTCAACTGCTACAGTGCTCTGCCTTCTTTTGTTTGGAATTTCAGCATTTGGCCTTGTTCAGTAGCCTTTTTTGAAGGGCTAGTGACCAGGACGAACACGTTATTCTTTGTTGCTTAGAAATGTTTATCTTAGTTCTGCTCGGCGTTATAATTCTCAATGTTTTTAAACATGGGTATTTCACAATTTGTTATACAATATTTGATTGGGATTGAGGTTATCTGAGCACTGTTTCTGGCTTCCCTGAAGTGTTTGCTATTGTAAGCAATGTTTTTCCTAAATTTGTCTATGCCCTTTTTAAAGAACATTATTTTCTATTAATTTATCTTGAAAATGTGGGTGCTACTTCAATTTATCTCTTTCTTGCATGTATTTTCTATTAAACTCAATGAAAGCGCTGATATTAATTGGTTGTACGTGATCCTAAAACACAAATAGCATTGCAAACTTTTTCTTATCTGATATAGGTTAAAATTTGAGGTGAGGACCGTTAGATTAACTCTGGAGTTGAATTTTATTTCACATAGTGAGATTTCTACTAGTTTCTTCAGTGCCAGATCAGTAATTGGTGTCACTCTTCAAGTTTTGTTGATCCATTTGTCTTTTCTTTTCTTTTTAAGACACTATAAAGCTCAACATTTGGACAACTACTCAAATCTAATAGGTAAAAAATATAAAAAGGCTATTTTTAGACAATATACTGATGGCAGCTTCACCAAACGTCTCGAAAATCCTCGTCCCAAGGAAACTGGGATTCTGGGTCCAGTTATAAGAGCTCAAATCAATGATAAAGTTAAAGTAAGTACTGTAAGCTCAGAGTTTAGTACTGTAGAATAATTTTCTATTGGGTAGAGATATGTAAGAACTAGTTTGATTTCTTCATAGTTATTTTGGTTGGCTGGTTTTATTGCTTTTTGGTTGTGGTTTGTTGGTTGTTTTTTGTTTTTTCCAAATCCTCTAGCTAATTTAATAAATAGTGGCCTTATTAAAAAGTATAATCACAGGTGACAGTCTTTAGGTTAAATTTTTCAACTTTCTATCTATAATTTCACGATTGTTCTTTATTTTAATAACTTAATTCATTTACACTTTCTTTTGTAAAGTATGTTGTCACTGGTACACAATGAAAAAAAGCCAGATCAGGTTGGACTTCTAGGGAAATTTAGGTCAGAGGCTAAGCCTCATGAGCCACCCATCTGATGTTATTTTTTTGGGCTGTTTTAGTCAGTGTTGCTCAGTTTTCAGTAGTTAAATGTTCTTTCATAGAGTTATTAAATGAAACAACAAAACGTTACAAGTTTGTGCTGCTGTTTTGTAGTGTCGCATCCTCTTGCCTTTCTGTTGTCACTTAATGATGCATGAATTTATCAAAACATTCCTTTTTTTTCCTGGTTTTATCATGAGTAGACAGGATGTCGTCTTTTCTAATCTCTTTCCCCTTTCAGTCTTGGAATTAGGGAAAATATTTTCTTTTAAGTTGGTTTTCCCTAGTGCTGAAGGCTGTTAGGTATTTCAGTCAGTAACTTCATATTTCCTGAGGCAGTATGTGCTTAGAAGCTGGAAGAACAAATGTTTTCTAGGCAGCAAGTGTGAGAAGCTGAAGTTCACAGTGTGGGTTCCACAAGCCCTGCAGAAACAGGATCCCACCAGGTACCAGCAGCATTTAAACAATGAATTCATATTGCGAAACCATATGTGAAGCATCCTTTTGCCTTTTCAGCTCTTTCAGGGCTGAAACTAGGCAAATTCTACTACAGTTGAAACTTGGTTATGTGTTCAGACACAGATTTTTGGAATACTAAATTTTCCTTTTTATTTCATCTATCTATACAGATTGTATTCAAAAATAAGGCCAGCAGACCCTACAGTATGTACTTCCATGGAGTGACGCTTTCAAAGAATGCAGAAGGAGCTAATTATCCACAGGATCCCACAGGTAAGAAATTTGTGGATCGTGTTTTGAGTATCATTGTGGAGAGTTCTGCTGCTTTCGAAGAGATGCTGTCAGTCAGAATTCATTACCTGGATTCTGTGCTCTGCCTCTGCTGACCTTTTGTGCTGCCTTATGGAGAAACCAAGGTACTATTTGCAAAGCATTAACAAATAACCTTTCTTCAGTGTCTTGCTGGTGATTTTAGAACCAAAAGCTCTTGCTGAACTTCATTTATCTCAGAGGTAGCTTGAAATGACGTAAGTGTACCAATTTCATTAAAAGGTGCAGTCTGGCACTAAATAAAGATCTGGCTCTAAGTTTGTATTATCTGTTTATTTTTCCTTAGGCAATGCCACCCAGAGTAAAGGAATTCAACCAGGGAAGACCTACACGTATGAATGGCAAATTGCTAAAACAGATCAACCCACTGCAGAGGATGCACAGTGCGTTACCCGGCTGTATCATAGTGCTGTAGATATTGAGAGAGATATAGCCTCTGGACTGATTGGCCCACTTCTGATCTGTAAAAGTGAAGCACTTTCTCAGAAGGGTGTGCAGGTAACGTCTCAGAGGGATTTTGCTCATTAATATTATTTGATCTATAGTGAAATTTGTTTTTATTTTAATTTAGAGAAATGTCTTATAGAGAGCAATCAAACTGATAGGTTCCTGAAGAAATTATTTGAAGATACAGTCTAACTGTCTGCAGTGGTAGAGGAATTTTATTCTGATTTTCTTAGCAAGAGCAGCATTTCAACAAGAAGTCAGCCTTATTTGTATGTCTGTTTCTAGACTTGGAAATAAACTTTCCTGCTGCTATTACACCTTCACACTTCTTCATTCAGATCTGAGCTGGTCTTTCTTTGTAACACATCTAACCCAACATGGTCTGCCAGTCTCTGGCATCACTGATTCTAGAGCAACCCAGTGATATGGAAGAGTTCTGGGAGAGTTTATTTGCCATCGACTGAAATCTTGCTTGGAAAAGATTAGAGCATCACTTCAGAGAAAAAAACATCAAAAACTTTGTGCTTGTATCAAACCAGAAGGCCGGTCCATTTACTAAGAACCCATCTGCATGTCAGTAGTGTTAGTATCTTGCTCAGGGTTGCATCACACAGCTGAGCTGGAGTAGAGTGTCACGCTGAAGTCCTGACCCCCAATTGCCTTTCAGTTATTCACTTTGAATCGCACCATAACTGTGTTGAAGCTTATGTCACTTACCTTGTAGGTAAGTAAAATAGATCTGAGTCATTAGTGTCTCTGCTCATAGAATGTAATTGTGCTTATGCTGATTGTCTTTCAGAAAAAGGCAGATGGGGAGCAGCATGCGATGTTTGCTGTGTTTGATGAAAATAAGAGCTGGTACATAGAAGACAATATCAAGGACTACTGCAGTAACCCTGCCTCTGTTAGAAGGGATGACCTCAAGTTCTATAACTCAAACATAATGCACAGTGAGTGGGATAACAAACTGAAGATTATGGAAGTCATGTGAGACCGAGAGTTCAGTGATTGCAGTTCTCAGATGTAATGCAATTGGGTTTTTCTCTAGTGGGGACTGGGCTGACTACAGGCCCTGAAGCAAAAGCAAGAGTTCTTTAATTTTAATACAGCATTCTGCTGATTTGGAGATACTGTTTCCAGAGCAGGAATTCCCATCCTAGTTTGTATTGTGTTTTCAGCCCTGTGTCAGTCTCTGTTAGCCAAGTGTAGGCCTAATAAACTGGACTGACATCAACGAACAAGAGGCTTTAAAAGTCTTTCACTTTAGTTTTTATATTGGTGAGGCATGAAAATATTAAGACCGTCTATATTTTGCTTTCTTTTTAGCAATAAATGGCTACGTGACTGACAGAAATGAAATCCTTGGATTTTGCCAAGATAATGTTGTTCAGTGGCACTTCTCCAGTGTTGGCACTCAGGATGAGATTGTCTCTATTCGCCTTTCTGGGCATGCTTTCCTGTATAGAGGAAAATACCAAGATGTGTTGAACCTTTTCCCAATGAGTGGAGAATCAGTCACAGTGGAAATGGACAATATTGGTAAGAGGCAGGACTGCAGTGCTTATTTGACAGCTCCTCTAACTGCCTTTTAAGCCCCGGTCCATAAGAATTTACCAAAATAGAAAACCTTTTCAGATACACACAGTGCCAGGAAAATCTTGAATCGATGTCTATTGCAGCTGATGGGTACGAAGTTTCATTAGCTGCACAGGTGCTTAGTGCATACGTAATTATATGTGCTGATAATGAGGTTCTTTTAGTGGTTCTTTGTGTATTTGGGTTTTTTTCCAATTGACAATTAGAATTGGGGTTAGCAACAGTCATTTTAAGGTATTAAAATTAATGTTCATGGCAACAACCTGGTATCGCCTCCGACGTTTTGATTCCCGACTCTGATTCCCAGCTTCTCCATCTTAAGTAACTTAAAAAAGCCAAGACTCAAATTACTCTTGTTACAGCTGAACAAAGTGGCTACACATTACCTCAGGTTATTGGTCATTTAGCAGCAGTAAAGTCTGCCATGCTGAATCAGGTCACTAGTCCACCAGTATCTATCTCAATATCTAACAGTGTTTAATACTAGACCTTGAAAACATAATAGTACAGTTCATGTAGTCTACACTTAAGAAATTACCTTGTGAAAGGACAGAAATTTATTCCTCATTGAAGACTCTGAGTGTCCAATGATTATCTTAAAATCCCATAGGATTTAGGTATCCTTATTCTGTTTAAAATATCAGTGAGCTTTCTGGTTGTGGGTTTTTTTTTAGATTTTTTCATAAAGATTTTTTGTCCTCCCAGCTTGCTTTTTGATGATCTCATAGCCTCAAGAGTTTATCAGTTAAAAATATACATTGTAGGGATTTTTCATTGTTGTTCAGGACTAGGGAATCATTAAAAACCCATCAGATTTGATGACAACTTCCCCAGAAATAAATTGTATTTCTGTTTGGTTGTGGTATGCAATTTGTTTTTACCATCTAGGTCCTGTAAATTTATTGCTGTTAGAAATAGGGAAAGCAATGCAGGTTGCAGTTTGTCTTTTTTCAGACTCTATCTTTCTGTATTCTGTCACTTTTGCTAGTTCCAAAAGCAAATATACAACAAGCAAAGAACTTGATGCCATGTAAGGAATGGGATTGTACTTTTATTCTCTACAGATCCTAGTTTCAAATGGAAAACATCATCTTCTAATTTGAAAGTTCTGGTAACTCCCCCAAAACCTAGTCATTTAGATGCTGAGGCTGACAGTTCGATATTTGTGTACAGATTAGAAACTCAAAATACTTTATTATTCTTCTAAAGATCATCTGGTATGCATTCAAAAGCTTTTAAAATACCGTGTTTGTCAAAGATTTGTCTACATTGTATCACAGAGTGCTTTGTTTAGAATCTTTATGTGCATGGCAATAGATATAATAACAAAGACTGATCAAAATTAATACTTAATCTCAAAAGACAGAATCTTAGATCCAACTCTAAATATAGGATCTTTCATATCATTTTTTCTTTCTTTTTCACAATGATCTTTTTCATGGGATATGTTTTCACTCATGTCCAAGGTATGCCTCAATCTTTGGGAAAGATCTCCAGTTCTTATTTATTTATTTATCTGTTTATTTATATGGGCTCCTATTTATTTACAAGTATTATTTTTCATTGCAGTGTAGCTCTTAGGAAACTCATCTGAGTATTAACACTCTTCTATAGCAGGTGCTGTAGAAAAAAACCAGCGATTTTCCCTCACTGTTTACATGGTAGGTAGCATTCACTCCCATAAATACTGCATATTGGAAAAACATTTTTGTTTTGCTTGCAGGCACTTGGCTTTTGGCATCCTGGGGTTCCACAGAGATGAGTTATGGCATGAGACTGAGATTCAGAGATGTCAGATGTGACTATGAGGATGATAGCTTGTTTGATGTTGTGGATTTCACAAACACCAAGACTGATAAAAAGGCTCTTTCCACCTCAGTTGAAGAAGATCTGGGAGAAGAGGTAGATGAAGATGATTCAGAATATCAGGATCTGCTGGCTTCTGTTTATTCCATCCGAAGCTTAAGAAATACAGGAGAAACTGAAGAAACTCAAAACCTTACAGCATTGGCCTGGGGACAATCTGAAGACATTGATACTGCAAGTTCTAAGGTGGCTGTTGACTCAAATCTGACAGTTACCAATGGTAGTCAATTGACAGAGTTCTTAGAAACTCGTACTGCTCCTCCTCTCCAAATTGAGACTGAAACATTCCAAACAAATTATACATCAGTCACAGCAGAAAAGTACTTACTTTTAGCTAATGCAAGTGATGGAAAGCCTAACTTAATTTTTGAGAATAGAAGCAGAGGCGATTATGCAGTAAATCACAGTAATATGTCTGGAGGTGAGCACTTGCTGAGCAATGGAGAGGTCCAGGTGAAAGATGCAGAAGAGCCTCTGACTGATAGAAAGGACAGTAATTTTTTTACTGAAGAACATCAAGAAGAAAGCACAGGGAAAAGAAATAACAGCATTAATAGCAAAAGAAAAAAGCGAAGCTCGGTGGCCATTAAATTTTACTCTGTCCAAAAGATGAAAGCTCTTCTAAATCATGTAAGAAATAAAAATGTCTCATTTTCTGATAAGACAAATGCACCTAATTCTATGCAGCATACAGAGAACACATCCAGCACAGCCACAGTGGGAGATGATCAGCATCCAAGTGATTATGATGGTGATCTGGAAGAGGAAGAAACCAAGGGGGGCAATGCCATGCATGCAGGTAATTTGACGCTTGAGTTGGAAGTCACTGTAGAAGGAAATGAGTCTAATGCATCCAGCCTCTCTCAACTTGAGCTATCCAGAGATAAACAAACAGATTCATTTTCTTTAGATCATACATTGGGCGATATAAGACCTCACTCAAGCCCTGCATTAGTGAAGAACTTTCTGGAAGCATCGTTGCCCAGGACTGTGAAGTACTCATCTAAAATGACAGATGAGGAATGGAATTTGGTGTCTGCAAAGGGGATTCAGAGACTGGAAGCAAACTTAGACAAATCTGTTAGTGGTAAGTTGAATTATGGAGGCAGAAATGGTACAATATTCCTAAATAAGAAGCATATGAAGAAGGATGGGGGATTCTCACATCTAATTGGAGAAAAACATAAAGGCATCTACAAGCACCCACCTCTGAAAAGAAAGGAAGGGAATAAGAATAATACTTTGAGTACATCTGGAACCTTTGTCAAGATCCGAAGGAAAAAAAAAGAATACCCAAAAACTACTCAATTTTTGAACCCAAGGAGTAAAAAGCCCCAGAAATTCACCAAACCTATTGAAGAGCTTGGCCGCACATTGTTTCCAGGTGGGACCAACCACGTAACACTGCCGTGTTGCACTAACACCACAGAGTCACCCAGTAAGTCCAGCCACAGAGAATTGCCAGGTGATACACAGCAGCTTAAGCCATCCATCGTCATTGGGCTTCCCCACGAAAATGGGAACTATGAATACACTTCAGGAGAATATTACAGCGAGGATACATCAGGTGATGAATATGAATACTATTATGTGAGCTTTGATGATCCGTACATGACAGACCCAAAACTGAACGTCAATGAACAGCGTAACCCAGAAAACATTGCTGAACATTACCTGCGTAGCAGAGGGAATGAGAGGAGATACTACATTGCAGCTAAGGAAGTCTGCTGGAACTATGCAGGACTTAAAAAAAGGTTTGGCTAAATCCTTTACTTTCATTTTGGTCGTATTGACACTAACAAAGTGTTGATTTGCATGCTGATGAATTGAAGAGCATCTGTAACCTGCGGTGTGATTTTGACATTACGGTTACACAACTCTAAGGATTTTTCATGGAGGCTGGTAATCCTTTGCAGTCTCACTAAAAACACTCTTTAATACAAAAGTGGAAAAAAACCTCTGTCATTAACTTCCATTTAGCTTTATTGTGCTTGAATGACCTGTTTTACATCCTCCTTCAGTTCTTAGATTCTGTAGTAGAGACTGGACAAAGAACCCTCTCTGTATAAAGACTTTTCAGATATTAAATGATGTGACTGATCTAACACAGAAAGATTGTGCTTATAGGTAGTATGAAATTGCACCGTTTCTAGCACTGAAAAGAAATGGTTCTGGTGTTTCAACTCTCTATTATAAAATTAAAACACTTATGAGACCTAGCAATGAAACATAAATGCAAAGTGCTTAATCATGCAGGTGATAGAGAATTCCTTACACTTAAAGTAAAAATACAGCTGGATGAATTATTGCAGTGTTGTTCATGGTGCGTAGAGAAATCACAAAATGACAGGATCACAAACCCTAACATTGATTTTTGTTGAGTTTTTTTTGGCAGCGTCTCAATGCTACAACAAAAAAAAAGTGTGTATGACTTGTGAGAGACTCCATACTAAAAATTTATTATCTTGATTTAACCAAATTAAGGTCACTACTTACGTTACAATGCGTAGAATTCCTAGTCATCTTTCATCCAAGGGCTGAACTTTGTGATTTTTGAAATGAAGACCACAACCATAACTTCAGTTTTCATCTGTCATTACGGAAAACTCAGCTCTGAAATATCTAAGTTTTCAGGCTGAATTTCCTGAATTTATTTGAATGAATCCCTAGTGCTTCTATTTAAAATCTAAATAATGCTTCAAGTGCTGAAGAGCTAATTTGTTCTTACCATCTCTGTTTCCAGAGACTAGTTGTAGTTTTTGTCAGTGACAAATGGCCAAGTATTTGAAGAGTCTCCCAAACTGTAGAACTAGAAGTTTTTAACCAATGTAAATTATGATTTTCAAAATCATCTGACACATCTGTGTTTATTCTTTACATTCTGAAATGTTTCTGTTGCACAAGTACCAGACTTCATCAAAACTGTGTCCAATTCACTGTGTGTTTTCTTTTGGGGGCTTGCTTTCAGTACGATGATGTATGACAAAATCTGTAAAGATGGCAGCACAAAGAAGGTGATTTTTCAAAGGTACACAGACAGTACCTTTACAGTTCTTCAGGATGAAGGCGAGTATGAAGAACATCTTGGCATCCTTGGACCGGTTATCCGGGCTGAAGTGAATGATGTAATCCTGGTAAGTTGCTGTTCTTTCAATATGTGCACGATAGGATTTTTATGGTGATCTACGGTGTGACATGGAATGGATCTAAAAATGCCACAGATTTTAAAAGATGATAGAGGAGAGACATTTTTCAGAGACAGAAACTGCACAGAGGACAAAAGAACACAGTGATGTGTTATTTCATTGAAGGAGTAAGATTTTTGCTGTCTTATTCACTGTGAATTCACTCCTGTTTTTCTTTCTCGTGTTTCCCACCAGATTTATGTTTAGCATTAAAAAGTTTTCTTAGACCCAAACTGCACTAAAAGTATTACTTTTTATGTGAAAGTGGATCATTTTATAACTTGTAAGAATTGGTAGTATACTGGTAGTGTACTTACACTAGGAAGCATGATGACGTAGTGCTTTGCTGCTTTCCTCACCCTTCCCCATCTATCTTCCAACACACAAGCATGGACTGCATAAAGTAGACCTCACACCTTTCTGCTTATTTCTGTGAGTGATGTACAGTAGGAACACACTAAGCTATGTTAAAAATACAAGGAAGAAAGAATCTATTTTAGCTTGCAAACGTTATATTTTAAAGGAGGTAAATATGGAATCTCCCTGTCCTTGTGCTTATCTGGGACAAGTGTGACTGACACATGAAGAGATCTAATGTTACTATTTGGTTATCGTATGCCCTTTATTGTGACCCTGCAGCTGAACATAAGTAGAAGCTCTGTATCTTACTGCTTGCTGTAAATAAGCATTCCCAGGATTGAAGAGGAGCAGCAGGAACCTGGACCCAGTAGAAGGCAGGGAGATTGTCTCATGCTTCCTAATATTTAGTTATCATATTTAGTTATCAACCAGCACTGGAGAGCATGACACTGCGTGGAGCTCTGAAAAGTTATTCTTACCAGCTTTGCTGTTGACAGTGTGGCCTGTGGTCATTATACAAATGTTGACCCTGGTTTGAGGTTATTAGAAGGCATTACACAGGACCTTTACTTTAGGCCCAAAATT
This sequence comes from Tetrao urogallus, assembly GCF_951394365.1. NCBI lineage: Eukaryota > Metazoa > Chordata > Aves > Galliformes > Phasianidae > Tetrao > Tetrao urogallus. The sequence continues at coordinate 111,135,495 of NC_136813.1, read as the reverse complement.
GCTCAACGGATTTTTCTTCTTCTTTTTCTAGGTTCATTTTAAGAATCTGGCATCCAGACCATATTCCCTCCACGCCCATGGACTTTTTTATGAAAAGTCCTCTGAGGGAAGCATTTATGATGATGAGTCTAGTGATTGGTTTAAAGAAGATGATAAAGTTCAGCCAAATAGCAGCTACATATATGTATGGTATGCAAACAAACGATCAGGACCACTGCAGCCAGGAGCAGCTTGTCGTTCCTGGGTCTACTACTCTGATGTAAATCTGGTAAGGAAATCAAACTAGAAATGATAGTATTGCTGCAATTTATGATTTATATATAATCATAGAGTGTGGAGGGATCTCTTGATATTATCTAGTCCAATCTCCCCGTGCCTGCTCTAGGCAACTAAAGCAGGTTGCCTGGATTACACATCAAGTCAGATTTTTGATATCTCCAAATGATGTTATTGTACAGATGTGGAAATGTAAGATGCTGAACACTTTTTAGATAGCTGTCCTGACTTTTGGGTGTGATGTTCCAACGTGAAATTTAATCTCTTATATTCAGTTAAAAGAGGGAATAAACTGTTGATTAATTTAGAATAGGAAACACTAGTAGATTGAGGCAACTAAAGAGATAGAGCACTGGAAATTTCAGAACCCTTCTGCTACGTTTTTAGAGCTTTATGTATTTCCATAGAATGTTTTTGACATCTTTTAGGAAATCTATTCTTATGTTTATTAAGGGTTTGCTACCTTGTAGGAGAAAGATACGCACTCGGGTTTGATTGGGCCGATACTGATCTGTGAAAAAGGAACCTTCAGTGCATCAGACAACAACAGAACAAACACTCGAGACTTTTTCTTGCTTTTTATGGTCTTTGATGAAGAAAAAAGCTGGTACTTTGACAAACGCTCTAGAAAGCCTTGTACTGAGAAGACCCAAGAAATGAAACAATGCCACAAATTCTATGGTACTTATTTCCTTTTCTCAAGTATTTACCGGGGTAAAGGGAAAGGTGTTGAGGGAATTATGTCAGTTCACTTTGCTTGTGAACAAACATAAATCTTGCACATAAGTTATCTGAGTATTTTTTTTGCAGTTGCTGTTCTCCATTGTCCCCATAACAGTCATAGTTTTATCATAGAAGATTAGCATTGACTGGAAAATTGGTATTAAAATGTAGAAAGGATATTGAACTGAAACTTTAGAAAGGCTTTTAATTTAAACAAACAAACAGAAAAAAACCATACCAATAAAATCCCCCAAACCACTCTTTTCGGTAAGAGGCTAATACTCTAGGAAAGTGAATCCTTTTGCAAGAAATATAAAAGCAGAATAATAATTTGGCAAATCGACTAGTTCTACTGAAAGAATTTTAAGCAGTTCTAGGACTTCGTGTGCTTCTGTGTGGACACAGAGATTTTATTTACGTAGAGTGGAGTAAGCGGCTAAGTGCTGAGAGGTAATCTTTTGTTCTCTTTGAAATAATTGGTTGTATGTAGACTGTACTGTACAGCACTTGGATTGGAAAAAGCAATGTTTTTCCTGAGTATACTAAATATTTCAATAAATACTTGACTTATTTTAATAACTACTTTCTCACATTTTTGAAGATCTGTTTAGTGAAGTGTGAACCATTCCAGCAATGGTTTTTTTTTTTCAGCCATTAATGGGATTACCTACAGTTTGCAAGGCCTGAGGATGTATGAAGGTGAACTCGTCCGATGGCATTTGCTTAATATGGGTGTGCCAAAAGACATTCATGTTGTTCATTTTCATGGACAGACGTTCACAGAACAGCTAGAGCTCATGAAGTACCAGCTTGGTACATACACACTCCTTCCAGGTAAGTATCAGAATAAATTCTAAGGGTCAGTTAGTGCAGTCATACCAGTGTAAATGTGAACAGAAGTTGGCTGTGGGCACAGGAAAAAAGAATTTGAGGGCGCTAACAGTCCAAGTGCCAACAGTGGTCAGAAACTCATTATTTGCACCTCACTTAATATTTTGGGAGGTGAGAAATCAAGATGTGAGAGATAAGCATAAAGTTATGGTCAAAACATTTGTGTTTGGGCAAATGTTTTCTTCTCAGATGAGTAGAAATGTATGTGGAAAATGAATATTAGTATGGTCCGTAGTACTACCTTCTGTTTGTATTTTCTTGCTGCTCACTAGGCATGTGACTATTGGTTTAAGGTTTCTGTCTTTTGTGTCTTTCTTTTCCTTTCTACAAAGTAGGTCATAGATTGGATTTGGCTTTGGCTTTGGCTTTGTAACTCTGTGCTCAACAGTAAAGAAAGTAAAGGAATTCCATAGGATAGTGTCTGCCACAAATTCCTCATGAAATTAAGAATATACAATAACACAGCTGTCCTGTTCATACATTCCCAGACGTCAGCACCTCTGGAAGTCCCATCAGTGTTTGCTGGGAATTACTATTGGTATCTGGCTTGTGAGCATTTATTTTTACAATGGGAAGTGAGTATGATGCAGAAAAAAACACAAATGTCAGCCCTAGGAGAATGCTTACATACAGAAGGCAATTAAATAAGCTAAAAACACTCTTTAGGCCAGAACTTACTCCTTTACCCATCACTGTCAACACTGTGACATGCATAACAGCACTTAGAAAGGCTGCATTGGCAGCTGTGCATGTTTTAAAAAAATAATAATATAGGAAACAATCAAAATAATGGGATTGGCTTGGAAGGATATGATGTTATTTCAGTGAACATTAGATGATTTGTTGACGGTTTAAACCTTTTATTGTAATATTTTTCACCATGACATCTCTGTATGTTTTTCACAGAATCACAGAATGGCCAGGGTTGGAAGAGACCTCAAGGATCATGAATCTCCAACCCCCCTGCCACATGCAGGGCCATTTTTGTTTAAATGAGAACCAGAATTGTCATGTCTGCACTAACTAGAAACATAAGAAAAGCAATGAAGCATGTATTGTGTTTTCTTAAAAATAATTTAAAAAAAGATCACACAAATATCCTTAAAGGTCTGATTCCTACTCAATCCTTGGCTTTCTTGAGGTATGCAAAAAGTGAAGAAAGGGCTCATACATGTCAGTGTCCTTCATCTAGTTTTCTTTACATCCATCCAGTACATTACTTGAACAAATTGGGGAGCACAAGTAAGGACTGCAATCAACACCACAGAATCAACACCCCTACATTATGTAATAAACTTAGTATTGTTCATTACATGGATCAGTCTGCCATGTGCAGATCTGCCATGTGCAGGTGTCTGTTGTTGCATACCATCACCTACGCTTCTGTAACTTTTATAGTAGCAGGAAAGACTAGGTTTTGATGTGCTCTCTTAATTCTCTGTCTCCAGATTGAACTTGCTTGTTAAGAAGAAAAAAGGATTGGCATCAGTGGTGTTAGTTCTGCTTTCTCTGCTACGTTTAGCATGGAGAAATTTTTCTGAATCTAGCCATAGTATAATCTCTAATTTAACATACAGCCTCACTAACATCAACCTTATAATGCTAACACTTCTGATATGTTTTTTTTCTTCCATCTTTTCAAGGCTCATTTCAGACAGTTGAAATGAAACCACAGAGACCTGGCTGGTGGCTTTTAGACACTGAAGTGGGGGAATATCAGCAAGCAGGAATGCAAGCATCCTATTTGGTTCTCGAGAAAGGTACTGAATTAAGGTATTTTTTTGGCTAGGGGAATCAAGCTATAAAGTCATCTCTGTCCTTTCAGGGTCACTGAAAATAAGTTCGGGAGTGCTCTGCAAAATGTGCTTTCAAGGGGGTAGAGTGATTACTGCAAATTTATTCTAAAAGAAAAAATGTTCAGCCTTTAGCATACTAGCTTTGAATTCATTGGTTTTCTCACAGTGACCATTAGATTAATCGATTGAAAGAAACTGCAGAGTTTTATTTGTCCTCTGGGAAAAGAATGGTAAAGTTACATTATTATTCAGAATTGCTCTGAGCAATGCTGCCTTAGAACATTCCATCTGGATATATATTGAAGTTAAATCTTCCTTTTAACAACAAACTTACTGTGCTCTCCCCAGAGTGCAAGATTCCAATGGGTATGGCAAGTGGAGTTATACTTGATTCGCAAATCAACGCTTCGCATCATATAGGTGAGTTAATAGTTGAAAAGATCTGAGCATGATACTGAATATCACCACCAAAGTGCTGCAGTTCCATTTATTTTATTTTATTTTTACATCTTACATCAGTAATGAATCATTTGACAGGTTAAAAAGCTCTCCAGTTCTTCAGAGACTGATGTGAACTAGATAGCCCTCATCACTGAATTCAAACACTGTCATGGATCTTCTGTCAGCACCATAAGCCCGAGAGTCAAGCAGACCTCTGTCAATGGCCTGCTGCATGACCTGGAACAAATATAACTTCATCTTTTTATCCTCTGGGTTCCCCATTTGAAAACCAACATGAAGTGTTCAAAAAACTTTTGGAATTTGCATGTGATATGAGCTGTCAAAGTGCATTTGTATTGAAAGATTTGGGAAACTGGCATCCAGAATGATGACAGTTTTTGCTTTACCAGGTTAACTTTTTACATGAAAACTATATCATTTTCTAGAGAAATTGTTAGGATTCTACATAGACAGTAGCAAGTGAAGGTGTACACAGGTTGCACAAGCAACCTTTTTTTCCTTTTTTCTTTTTTTTTTTTTTCTCTCCAAGACAGATCTTAAAGGAACCGAAGTACTCCATGTTTTAAGCATATCTCTCTAAATTCTTTATTCCTATTTTTTTTCTGTAGACTACTGGGAACCTAAGTTAGCCCGGTTAAACAATTCTGGAACATACAATGCTTGGAGTACAACAATGACAAATGATCTTCCTTGGATTCAGGTATATATTACAACATATGCTTGGCCATCATTAAGCCTGGACATGTCCATACAATCCTGTGTTGTTATTTTCTTGCAACTTGTGTTAGAAAATTAAGCTGCTTTTGTTGTCATAGAGCAAACTGCTGTTGAAAACAGAAGATGAATCAACTTTGTTTAGAGACGCCATAAACTGCCTACCTCTCTTGGAGTTAACCCAATCTGTAGTGCCCTTGAAGCTCAATGGCTCATCGGTCACCCTTACAATTTAGACTGAAACCATTTGTTAGGCAATTAAAGTCATTCTCTCCTCTACCTTTTTTTATGTTTACTTAACAGTATATATTCATTTTTATGTACGTTTGTTGGGTGATGATTTAAAGTGTAATACTCTCAAGTAGTACTTAAGATAGTTTTGGAGAATATTTATTTTTATTGGATGCTTCCGTGTTCAGCTTGATGTATCACATGCAAATGAAGCTGATAAAATTATGGCTTCAAGCACTGTACTTTTCAGGTGCCTCACTTCCATGTTTTTCTTCTATTTAATCACTTTTTGCTCCAGATGGCTAAGGTAAACCCATATCTATGATTTCCTTAAACTCTTGAGAAAATGACCAGTTGAAAGAAGGGAGAGACTCAAACTAGTGTTGCAGCAACTGCTTGTATTCCTCCTGGGGGTGTTATATTGTGGGTACCAAAATGCAGGGCTCAAAGCTACTGTGTAGATGCCAATGAATACAACTTATATCATTGTGCAGTTCTGACTTCATAAACATCCTTCTGTTCCCAGGTGGACTTTCAAAGACAAGTTCTATTAACTGGAATACAGACGCAGGGTGCCAAGCATTTTTTAAAGTCCTTCTATGTCCAGAAGTTCTTTATTGTTTACAGCAGAGACAAACGAAAGTGGAACACTTTCAGAGGAGACAGCTCTCCAGCAAAAAAGGTTTGTACATACAATAGGGATTGTAACAACCTAGGTAACCTCATTGGATGATACAGTGAGTTGGTAACTTTATTTTATGTTAGAGACAATGGAAGAATCGGTGGTCTTTAGAGACCTTGAGCTTGAAACCTCAAACAGCATTTACCAATCTAAATTCAGACCAGAAGACAAATTGTAAGATAAACCTGCTAGACTGGGATTTAGATTGTCCCTGTGACCTTTTCTGTAGACTCTGGCTTACTCACAAGCATCTCTTCCTACTTTTGTTTCCTAAGCCCACATTAACTTTTTGAAACAAGCAGGAAGATGAACTAAAAATTAGACCCTATTTCATTAGGAACCAAATGCTTCTTCCTTTTTTGTTCTTCCTCCTATCACAACAACTGAATTTTAAACTATCTGAATTGCCTGCAGTAGGCATGTGTGACAAGTTTGGCCTTACCCCATAAGAGGCTCCTTTTATACCCAAACACTCCAGACCTGCCAAATACAGCTTTCTGTGGTAGGACTCCCAAATCAAAGCACTTTCTCTTACCTCTCCTTTTGCCTCTTTTCCAACAGTTTTATATAGTGCATAGCAATGGGTTGCTTATTTGAACTGAAGGTTTTAGATGCTTCCAAATGTGCTAAGATGGGACCATAAAATAATACATGTTCCCTGCAACATAAGATGCTCCGTCATGGTGGATAGGGCTAATGGCAAAAAAGACTTCCATTACAGAGCAGGCTTTCAGCATCCAAGCTTGTGTTTGCATTAAATTAACTATATGTGGGTTTTTTGTTTTTTTTTTTTAAGATTTTTGAAGGTAATTCTGATGCCTATGGTATAAAAGAGAACATCATTGATCCTCCTATTATTGCGAGGTATATCAGAGTCTACCCAACACAGGCCTACAATGAACCTACTCTTCGCATGGAGCTCCTTGGCTGTGAAGTAGATGGTAAGAATGATTTGTGTGCTTGTGCTTGGCAATTTTTCTGGCAATTTTTGAACTTTTATGTTAAACGAAGATAAAATTGTTAGTGTTCTCCAATTCCAGCTTTGTCACTTAAGACTATGGCTACTTGGTTGAACACGGCACTTCTCTTAACAGGTTGCTCTTTGCCACTTGGAATGGAAAATGGAGAGATCAAGAATACTCAGATAACAGCCTCATCTGTTAAGACATCCTGGTTTAGTACCTGGGAGCCTTCCCTCGCCCGTCTTAACCAGAAAGGAAAGATAAATGCCTGGCGAGCCAAGGTAACAAGTGAAAAAGAGGGACAAGTGCAGGAAAGTTACTGCTAATAAATCTGTACTCTATGCTCTTGTGCCTTCTGTACGCTGTGCCCAGTGCCACACATGATGGGTTACTTCACAACTCTTTAACAATCTTGTGTGAAGAAGCCCATTCCATTCTCACTAGAAAACTTGTTAAACTTTTGGCAAAAAATGAAATCATATTTTGGAGAGATGGATGGTGCCCTCAGATCCATAGCTTGCAGCACTTCCCTGCGGGAAATCTCTCTCTTAATTTCTAAATGAACACAAGTTTGAATATTTGGCTTCATGGAGCTAAAGAAACCCTTCCTGGATTGGCATATAGTCAGTACAGCATAATGGATCTGAGGCTGCAGATTTTGTGGTTCATTCTGCCCCTGTTCTACTGAAAACCTTCAACAGGGCAGGTGAATTGCATCTGCAAAATACAGCTGCATTTATTTATGAAGCACCTTCAGAGTTGCTGGAAGCAAGCATTTGCTAGAAGTGTTTGGTAACAGTATTATGTACAAAGTACTTTGAAATTTGCTGGAAGCTTCTGCTTTATATAAGCATTTGATATTAACATTATATATTTTAACATTGGAGATAAATCTATTATTGTGGTGGGTTGACTTTGGCTTTTTGCCTGGTTTCCACCAAATCACTCTCTCACTCCCCCTCCTCAGCAGAACGGGGAGAAAAAAGCTATGCAAAAACTCATGGATTGTGATAAGGGCAGGGAGATCGTTCACCACTTACTGTCACAATGCAAAAACACTTGACTTTGGCAAGCTTAATTTAATTTATTGCTAACTCATTACAGAGCAGGACAGTAAGAACAACAAGAAGCTAAAAACACCTTTTCCCCTACTTCTTCCCAGGCTCAGCTTCACTTCTGACTCTCCTGCCTCCTCCTTGCCCAGTGGCACTTGGTGACTGGGAGCTGTGCTCAGTGTACAGGCTTTCTCTTTGCTGCTTCTTCCTCTACTCCAGCATGGGTACTTTACACAAGGTGCAGTTCTTCGGGAGTAGACTGCTCTAATGTAGGTTTGCCACAAGCTTTAGTTCCTGTCAGGCAACCTGCTCCAATGTGGGCACCTCTTCATGGGCTGCAGTTCCTGCCAGAAGCTTGCTCATGAGTAGGCTGTTCTTGGGCTACATTTTCTCTGGGAGGATGTCTACCTGTTGCAGTGTGATTATCTGCTCTGACATGGCCCATGATGGACTGCAGGGGACAGGCTGCTTCACCATGGTCTTCTCTATGGGCTGCAGTGGAATTTCCTCCTCTCTCCTCCCCTCCCCTGAGTATTTGCAGAGTTGTTTCTCACATTTTTCTTATCCTCCTCTTTCATAGCTGCTCATGTTTTTTATCCATTCCTAAATGTGGTATCAAAGAAACAATGAGCATTGCTCATTGGCTTAGCTTTTGCCAGCAGTGGATCCACCTGGAATCGGCTCTATCCGATATGAAACAGGCAGTTCCTGGTCTTATCTCACAGAAACCACCCCCATTACCAAAACCTTGCCATATAAACATAATAGTTATTTTTCTATATGTATTGAAAATAATGCAAAAATCTTAAGATACACCACCTGCAATGAAGAAGTTAATTGCAATGGCCACAAAGTGTGCTTATGACTTCTGTTTTTGCTTTACTATTCTTTTCCTCTTTGCAGTTTTAATACGCTCTTAACTACAGTGGTTGCTCTGAAAGTAATATGTCCTATTTAGATACAAAGAGCACAACAAAACTATTTGAAAGAGAAAATCCTCAGCTACAAAACAATATTTATCAGTGTAGTCACCACCATTAGCTGTGTATTTTCACCAGCAATGAACTGCCTGCCACACTGGTAAAAATCTGCACCAGCAGAGGTGATCCAATGTCACTTTCCAAATGGTTGAGTTCATTTACACGCCTTTGCTTCATCTTCACTTCCACATCAGACACCATTCTGTCAGACTGCCCCTCTGCTGCTATCTGTCACACAGCAACAACATGTAATGGAATACTGACGGGAAGGTTCTGCCATGCCACCAACATCTGCCTCTGACATCCTGGGCCAACATAATAACATAGGTGGCATTATCTTCAGAGCAGGCCTTGTATCCTCCAACAAGAATTTTCACTTAAGCAAATAAAAAGATATGCATGTTTTCTAACGGGTCACCTTGCTTATCAATTACAGTCAAACAACAACCAACAGTGGCTGCAAATTGATCTCCTCACGATAAAGAAGATAACTGCTATTGCTACCCAGGGGGTCAAGTCTGTATCAACCGAAAACTTTGTGAAAACCTATGTTATTCTCTACAGCAACCAAGGCTCGGAGTGGAAATCCTATACAGAGGGCTCAAGCTCAGTGGAAAAGGTATCATCTTCAGCTCAGACAACTCTGCCATTGTTTTGTTTCAGATTCTGAGCACAGTAAGGGCAGAGCGCTCAGCCAAAAAGATACTCTCTCAGGACTTTAAAATGTTAGGGAGCTGGAATTACTAAGATAATGTCGTAATATCAGTCTGATTTTTCACAGTACTTTACAGTAATAGAAGGGAAGAACACCAAATCCGTAGAGAATGCAGTCAACTTTGTGATAAAAGGAACTGATGCTATTTGTAAAGAAGGACATTTCATTTGAATGCACAAGGCCATTTAATCTTGATGAACAAAAGATTTTCAAGGGCCTCTTTCCAGCTTTTTTTTATTTTTGCCTTTAGTGTATGATTTAAATCAATGAGCATTTATGTGTAACGCAGCTGGAGAGCTCTGGATGCCCAAGAGCTGGTGACATACTTTATATTATTACCCATATCACTTTACATCAACCTGGCCCAAGGGGCAAGATAGAGGTAAAATAGGGGAAGTTTGGTTTTGTAATCCATTCAAATTAGAAAGGAACCTTTTGTGATGTGAATGGACATCACAACAGAGGTGGTTGAGATGCTGATGGCCTGAAATAGTGTCAACCCAGCATTTCAAGAGGAAACTGCATTTTGCATAACATCAGCATCCAGCTGGTCCACTGCTAATGCAGTGGCTTAGAACCATTTTAAAAAGAAAAGGAGAAAAACCAGCTTATTTTAAAGTGCTGCCTTTTACCTAATGGTTTATTCTGTATTTGCAGGTTTTCTCTGGTAATGAAAACAACAATGGGCACGTCAAGCACTTCTTCAACCCACCTATCCTGTCCAGGTTTATCCGCATTGTTCCAAAAACATGGTACAATGGTATTGCCCTTCGGGTGGAACTTTTTGGCTGTGATTTTGGTGGAGATCTGACTGCAAAAAGAACTGAGAAGTCTGGGAGCTCTTAATCTTTCTGCAATCATCACACAGAGAAACTTCTTAAAAAAAAAACAACAGAAAAACCCACAAACTCTTAAAGTGATCGTACTTAATAGTTTAGATGTGTGCCTCATCAAAGGACATAACGTGTTGCTAACAAGAATTGAGAGAGGGTTCTTTGGCAGGCTTCCCATTCCTATAAATATACACTTCAGAAAGAAGCTTCTTTTCTGTGGAAATAAATAGCGGTCCCTTCTATTTTATATATTGCTTGTTCATCTTTACGAGTAGACTGTCTTGCTTTGTACTTATTTTTATATCTTTAAATATCAGCCACACTTCTGCAGCAGAGGGGAATAATAGAAAGCTGCTGGTGGACATTCTCCATGCGTAGGGCTGAGAGGGAAAACCAGTGCAGACATGGAGCTGCCATTCTGCATTCCAGCAATGCCTTGGTAAGAAGTTATTGTAGAGATGAGCTCACCTCCAGACGCCTTTCATCTACGCTCTGACAAAGGTAGAAAGCATCCCAGCATCAAGGTATATGTATCCTCTCTTCTTTGCGAATGGGGTTCACATTATTGATTTGGTTCTTACATAGCAAGCACACTGGAAATGCTATGGGTTTTGGATAACATTTTATCTTCAGTGCCCAGGAATGGGGAGGGATAGCCAGCAACATCTATTGCCCAAAAACGAGAAGGAAAGCGTATGTGCATTTCTCACAGGATGGCTACATTTAGCGACAACACCTATGCAGACTGTGAACTCATCGTTCCAGCAGAGCTTTAGCTAAGCTTTCAGAAGTGTCATTGGATTCCATCCTGCAAATTATTTGCAGAACTTGCATTTATCATTGCAGAACTTGCATTATTACGGATTCCTTGAGAATGTGGAATTTTTGAAGTTGTTTTTGAGCCTCATGGCGTTATCCAGCTTACTTCAGCAGTTTTTCAGTCCTTGTATCTTAATGCACATTTCAAAATAAGGATGTAAAGCAGGAGTGTAAAGTAATTCTTTTTTCTTTTCAACTGTCAAAAGCTGTTGTCATTTTTCACTAAAAATAAAGATAACACTGTAGCATGAAAAGCATCAACATTTTAATTTGTATATCTGCCTCTGCAGTAGTACATCTTCGCCAATAATGAGTGAAATTTCCATCGCAGAAGTAAAATTTTCTGCTGAATAGGAAATTTCAGTGCTAATTAGAATTAACTTCAAACTGTGAAATAGTATGAATTCAGTTTATATTATATTAATTCAGTATAATTCTTGAAAGACTGGTTACTTAATATTTTATGACGGTGCTTAAATTATTTTTATTTGATACATCTACTAAGTTGCATCACAAGCTGTATTCACTTAGATGAAAAAATTTTGAACTTTGGAGACACTGTTTACCCTAGAATACAAATATTAAATGCTTGCGAAGTTTGGCAGAACAAGAGTTTTGTGAGAGATGTACTAAACAGTCTCTGCTTGGGGTTGGTCTCTTCTCCCAGGTAACAGCAATAGGATGAGAGGTAATGGCCTTAAATTGCACAAGAGGACGTTCAGGTTGGATATGAGGACACATTTTCTTCTCAGAAAGAGTGGTGCTGCAGTGGCACAGCTGCCAAGGGAGGTGGTGCAGTCACTGTCTGTGAAAGTGCTCAAGAACTGTGTAGATGTGGCACTGAGGGACATGGCTAGTGAGCATGGGCTGACAGTTGGTCTAAGTGATCTTAGTGGTCTTTTCCAGCCTTAACAATTATGATTTCAAAAGGCTTTAAGAAGTGTTCTTAAAGATTCTAAATAAGCAATTATTATACTTAGACAAGTGCAGGAGCAGGACTACATACATCTGCATCAGTTTTCCAAGTTGGAGGCTCTGCTTACGCTTGTTAACAGATGGGACTTTGGTCAATTTGAGCAGCTGTCCTGGTTGTCCTCTCCCAACCTCTTGTGAATCTCTCAGCTACAAGCTGGAGGGAAAGAGTGGAAAAAATAGAAGACCTTGACACTGTGCAAATATTGTTCTGTAATAGCTAAACCATTGTCAACATTTTTTTAGCCACAAATCCACAACTCAGCACCATCCCTGAAGAAAATCAGCTCCATCCTTTGCCAGACTCAGTACGATCTCCACTCCTTATTCCACACCGTTTACATCACACTCAGCTCTTACACTATAATACATCTTCAAGATCCTCGCTAACCACCACCTCGCTTCTCATCCTTTGATGCGTGCGTACACAGATATTATTCTCTGAGCCTATGGTTCACTTCTGTGAAACATCCATTGAGTTCATAGTCCATGACTGGGGTTCCGTTTGCTAAGGTCATTGCTCGGGAGGGGAGAAGTGTTGTATTGAGTTACTGGAGTTGCAGCACGTCCAGCACTGAAGCATTGCCCAAGCAATCTGCCAGCCTGGGTACGTGGCGAGTGCAGTTATCAAAACGTTCCTAGGCACAGCAGAGTAAGGTGATAAGTGCACTAAACAGCAAAAGCCAAAAGCAGTCTCTAATAAGCACTAGACTCTAATGAAGGCTCAGGACCCTGCTTATTCACAGCTACACAGCTCAAATAGCAACAAATCCTCTGGCACACTGATCAAATCTGCCATGATCTCAAACCCCTTTTTGGACACCAAAAAGGACCGTGGCAGGGTGACTGCGGCCAGCAGGAAAGCCCCCACCCCTTTTCTTGCTCACTCCCCCTGACAAAAGGGGCAAAAGCAAGAAACATTTGCATATCAGCATAAAGACAGTTTAATAAGCAAAGCAAAGTAAGGAATTAATTTGCTACATCCCACTGGTGGGCAGAAATCCAGCCACTTCCTGGAAATTAGGGCCTCAGTATGCCAAATGCCATGACCTTGAATATCCCTCCTTTTCGTGCTCTCATGCAGCTTTTATGGCCGAGCGTGATGCCATGTAGCACAGAATATCCCTGCGCTTAGTTTGCACTAGCTGCTGTGTTTTTTTGTCCTCTCAGCCTCTCACCTGTCCGCTCGCTGCAGCCCACAGTAGAAACAGAGGCGGCCTCGGCGCTGTGCAAGCAGATCAGCAATAGCCAAACCATCGGTGCCTTGTTAATATGGTTTTAGTCACAGATTCAAAATAAAGCACCTGAGGGTTTCTGTGAAGAAAATTAACTCCATCCTAGTGAGACGAATTACACAGAGTATTTCCATATGCAATTTGGGGACAAATTCCTTCTGTTCACAGGAAGGGAGATGAGAAAACATGCCTGCGTGGGACCTGCCAAACCAAACTGAAGGTAATCTATGCTTAGTGAGCACTTTGGTGGCTGGAAAAGAGTTTTCATCACCTGTATGAAGCAGCCAGCATAGACTGAATCTGCCAAGGCTTTAGAAGACCATCAAAATGGTCAGACTTGCACCACATTTTACACACCATGGAATAAATCCTGTGTATGTTGAAATGAACTGCAAAATACTTAAGGGGAGCAGGAATTTCTGCAGTTCTTTCACAGCAGAAAATAAAGATGTGCATCAGAACATGAAGCAAACAAGCTCTTTTGGACTAAAGCAGAAATGTAGCGCCAGGCCTGGGAGTAGTTGTATCTCACCAGTGATGTTTCCCCTCAGTCTGAGGGTGCCTTGCACTGCCCTCCTGATCCAAAGCCCCAGAGCTAATTGTAGCCTCAAATGAATGGTAACAGAATTGCTGCCCTCTAATGCTTCCAGGTGGCCTTGGGGAGCCCAAAGCATCTCCAGATGGTGGTATAGGGATAGCAGTGTACAAATCCCTGTGTTTTTTCTCACAAAATGCCACTGAGTGTTCTCTTCTTCTTTCCAGAGGCAGTGGCCATGCTACATCACACAGAAATTGTGCAACTGGTTGTAGAAGTGAGGTGGACATACATGTAAACACAGCTGAGCAGCTCAGAGCCAGACATGTGAGCTCAGTATTCAGGCAGGTTTGTACAGACTGAAAAGTCTCGAGGCCATTCAGGCAGCACAGCAGCCTTCTTTCTCATAGAATAGATGAAGGCTCCATTTTTTTGCTGGCTCATTGCTGGCAGTTCTGGCCATGCCTCATGTGCTGCAAGGTAGCAGGACTGCAGCTGAGCCAGCTCACCTCCACCAAGGCATCCTGCTGTTTGCCTAGTGGGTGGCTCCCTTCACAACACAGGCAGAGCAACGCCTGGCGGGAATACAATGCTGCACATTACGCAGGAATCAGAGTCAACGTGGATTGTCTATCTCCCAAAATGTGCGTGAAAATAGATGCAGAGGTGGATCTGGGCTTTGGGACACTTCAGTGATGTCACTGAGTGTGTGTGGCAAAAGGAAAGAATGCCTGTGCGAAGTGCCAAGAAAACTCCATGGAAAAAGCACCAGGTAGGAATCTGGCAGATGCCCAGCCTTCAACAGCACCCTGATATGGCTGTGAGCACAGGTGGCTTAACCAGAATTATGGGACTGTGCCAAAGTGGCAAAACAATGGATTGCAACTTCATATGCAGTAATAAGCTGGAAGTACATTTCTGACAGGAAAAGATCTTTTGGAGACATACCTGGAGGAGGAAGGCGTGAGGAAAGACTGTTTATTAACATGTTATCATCTATCATCACAGAAATGAAACACTATCCTGGGGTAACCAATTGCTGTTTCCTATTAGTGAGTCACTCATTCCTCTCAGAGAGCCCTTCTTGCTCTCACTCCTTTATTTTGTTAAGTTTATTCATGCTCATTGTATCTCATCCACCCAGTTTATCCACTCGCATTTTCCTATCATTACTGTGCCCCATTCTCCACTTCTTTGTTACGCCCAGTGTTTGCATTATGCTTTAATTACAATAACCTCCATCTTCTTGGAAGTTCATGTAACACTTTCCAAAATGGGACATGGAATCATTCTGAGGGGTCCTGGGAACATCTGTGACACCATTCCTAACAGGAGAAATGCTATGCTGAGCCCACTGTGACATAGGTATGTCTAAAGGCACAAATTCAGAATGGTCCACATGCTTCTACATTTAATGAAAGCACTGGGTTTGTTCTAACTCTGCTTGATCCACTGCGCTCTTTTCCAGCATTCACCATGAACATTTGCACACTGGTATCCCCATCTGTGGCAGACTTAAGTGACTTTTCGCTTTTTTCCTTGCAACTGACTGAAAAACATTTCAAAAATGCTCTGCCCAAAATGGAAATGTCTATTGCTGTACAATGATTCATCTTAGACTAAGGGTTAATCTGAGATCTTGTAGCAACCGATTCGTCAGTGATTTCTCCATGCACAGCTTTCAGGATATGTATGGCCTACCAGTCATGTTGAACACAAGATCAAGCAAGATCAGAGGTGATGAACACAGCACTGGAGGAGACACATGGTGGAATGATGCAGTCATTAAGGCACAAACTATGCGCAAAAAGCAGTGACATTTCAGAAAAAATAAAAAATAAGATGAATTGGCATAGAAATACTGTGCTAAAATATCTTGGACTTCCAGATCGTGTTGTAGTAAAACAGAAGCAGAAAATATTTGTCACTGTTCCCTGCAATAGAAAAGGGCTGTTGTATTCTTTTAACGAGGGACATTTTCTTGCAATTCAAGGGCAATTGATCAGATTATACTAAAATGGACATGGCAATGGTTGTTGACCCCCGCTTCATTTCTCTAAAAAACAAAATTGCAACATTCCTGCAGGAGTTCTGTGGCTCTCAAAAAGCCAGAATGGCTCCAAAATGGCCGTGGCATTGAAAGAATATCCTAGTGGAACTCAAGTAATCTTATTTTTTGAAGAGGGAAAAGAATAATGTAAGAGGAAAGTATCACGGAGCTGAAACAATTCTGTTCTTAATGCTTTTTTAAAATCACTGATTTACTATTTGATGAGATAATGGTGTATTTGTCCCTCCAGTGAAATTGTTTTATTTCATTTTTTTAGATGCTGGGGAAACACGTGCTCTGTACTTACAGAACAAGGCTATTCTCTTGAACAGGGGAGAGACCTTCAGTGTCTGGAACTAACAAACCCCAGACACACAGGAGGTAAAAGAAATGAGTGCATCTGAGTAAAGATGTGTGTGCTTTTGAATTAACCCTTCATGGCTGCCAAATTCCTGTAAATCTCCTGTTCAGAGCCCTCACATTACCAAAAGATCTGTGAGGAGGAGCTGGAAGAGATAGACCTTCAAGACTGCAACCAATCTGTTCTTAAAAATCACTACAATCTATAGGCCTTGTGGTAAACTAAGCATGCTTCATTTCAGAAATAATTTGGCTTTCTTCCATCTCTATTCCAACACATAGGCTTGTTAGTAAAATCTATTTCCTCAGATTAATTAAACAGGCATAATCATGAAACCACAGAAATTAGTTGCTGCCTTTCCTCATACCTATGTGCCTTTGTTCTGTCCATGTTCAGCAAAGAAAAAGTCTGTTTTACTCCCTTGTTTTAATGAGTTCCCGAGTTATGGACCATCTTAGTGCTCTCACATACTGGCTTTTCAAGAGGGCAGGAAGCTTTTAACATACAGAGGCTTTTCTCCAAACAGCTTGGTAAGACTTTAAGAGAACTTCCCTCACACATGCATTTTACAAAATCCTACACAACAAACTGTGGGCCAGAACTGGTTACCAGTAATCCCCTCTGATGCATATTTGTGTGAAACTTCTCCCAGTTTATAGTGCAGGTAAGGCGTGACCTGAAAATGTCATTGTCTGCAACTGAACTGTGCATTCAGACGAGCTTCTTAGATCCCATGCCCAACAAAGCATCCTTTAGGGGTGATAGTTGCTGCCTCACTTAAAACTAAAAGGGATTCTTAGTTGTTAGCACTAAGGAAAACAGCAATAGTGCCCTTCTAAAGGGATTGGTGTGATTCTTTTCTTCCAAAGTGCCAACAGCAATTTATGAGATTGCTCTGAAAATCTGAAATGTTCTGGGCAAGTACAGGTGGATTGCAAGGTTTGCTTGTGCAACAGAGGAGTAGGAAACAGAGCCAGCATGTCCCCTGGCCGGCCAAAGAACTGGAGGTTATTTGAGGAAACTCGTACACTGACAGCAGTTCTGAGTGGTCAGGTAGCACAGCACAGAAAATGCCACCAAAGGAGTGGGCTGCATGAGAAACAAGTGGGCTTATGTCCAGGGAAGCCCAGCAGGAAAGGCTTTTTGAGCCAGTGGGCAATGACCTGCAGCCACCAAGGTCGGTGGGATTCTCAGAGATTCATATTTACTCCACTGCAATTACTTGACGAGTTGAAGATAAGGACTTGCTTATTGCTACCCACGTGACATTTATTTTAATGCAAATTGCATCACTGCATCCAAGATCAGACCAAGTTTTTAATGGATTCCCTATGGCTTTGGTTTCCTATTGACATTTTAACTTCAGGATCATATCAGGGATGATACAGACCTGTCTGGCTAAATCCTTGTCTTGGGCTCCTGTTTCGTCCAACAGTGCTACATGAGCTGTACCTTCCAATGAAATGTTGCTGGATGGGGTATGTTCAGGAGCTGTGCAAGCCAAAGCTGTGTCTGTAAAAGGCAGCCATCGCACAGTACATCCATACCATAACTCACTCTGGCACTCTAAGTCATACATGTCAAGTGCTTCTGGCAGATTAGCACTGACTGTTATGGTCTTGAGAGATGTTACATTTTTTTTCACTTACATTATATGTGTGGAATCCTCACAGTGTGAGTCATCAGAGACACTGTCCCTGGAGGTGTTCAAGAAGTGTGAAGATGTAGTACAAAAGAACAGGATTTAGTGGGCAACATTGGTGGTAGATGGATGGTTGGACCAGATGATCTTGGAGGCCCTTTCCAGCTTTGGTGATTCTGTGATTCTGTGATCACTCAAACTGGTCAAGTCATTCCAGTAAGAAAATGTTTTTCTCAGAAAAAAATAGTTTTATCCTGTGTGGAAGGCATTTATTTTCAAAACACTCTTCACATCATGTGAAGCTAGAAGTGAACAAACATACAGCCTTGGAGAGAACCACGCTGCTGTCTAGTGCTAATGTAAATTGTAAGGTTATTTTGGCTTTGGAACTTAACTTACAACTGAGAGATAGGAATTACTGTTCTGTACTTCTTTATTTTAAACTTTCTATTACTTTTTTTTTTTTTTTTCTAATGAATAATGTATGTGCTTGTTGAGAAAGGTAGGGAGCAGTCATGATTAAGAGACAAATGCAAACGAAATCCTGCTTTTTCACAGCTCACATTTTCCATCTTGGGGGAAAAAAAAATGAGGGTTTTGTTTTTTTTTCTCTACCATCAAACCCCTTTAACCTTAACATACTGTTCTTACTAGAATAGAGGGGGTGGAGAGAGAAAATGAAGATTGGGAAAGGAAAGAAGTAAAAATCCAGACAAGAAACTTTTGGCTTGTTTCCAAAGGAAGAAAGTGTTCTGTGAAAACAAAACAAAGTGAGTTCTTTGGAGAGCAAAAGAAGCCCTCAGAAAGCCTGGAGTGCTTCAAACAATACTTTGCAGGTTCTTCTTCTTACACAGCACTCGGAAGCCAAATCTAGGTTCACTGACTGCTGTCTGTATCACCTAGGTACACACATTGAGTGACATAACTTCTGCTCTGGCCTGCACCCTGGAAACCATAGCTCAGATCCAGTGGTGTAACTCTAAGGCGTGGTTGTCCAACCTTTAGACTTGCCTGGGCTGAATGAGTGAAGAGGAGTTGTCTTGGGCCACACATATGTAGTTGCTCCAAAAGTAATGCCTCCTACTTATTTCCATGACAACAGACGCAAGGAGCACAATAACACTGTTTAATTGATTGAGCAAATTCTCAACTACAAAACACGATTTTTCCACATAGTCACCAGCTGTGCATTTTTGCCAGCAATGAATAAGAGCCTGTGAGCCAGGCTTGTAAAAATAGGTACGAGTGGAGATAACCCACTGTCACTGTTGCCACTGCTGAAACACACCACCCACCACCTCACTGTGCTCACATTCACTGTTTGGTCTTCAGAAATCTTTCAGTAAGTGTCAGTGAACACTCACTGAGGAATTCAATGACACACCTTTGCTTCATCCACACTACCATGTCAGAAGCCATTCTTTCAGAGTATCTGTCCCTCCGCTGCCATCTGTCACACAGCAACCAAGTGTAATGGAATATTAGCAGGAAGGTTCAACCTCTACTGCTATATCATTTACATCTGCCTTTGACACTGTGGGAAACATGATGAAAAAGCAGGCATTAATCTTAGAGCAGATATATAGTTAATATATATAAGTAACAGGTGGGACATGTCTGCTCTAGGGGCTGCCATTTTAGGAAGGACAAAGGCCAATCATCAGATTCTGGGAGCAGCCTGGAAGCTGTGGGAAGTGCTGCCCCTAAGCAAGATGCACTATGGGACCCCCAAAATGTTTAGCTGAGTTTTACACAGCTAGGTATTCTTATTGACCTAGAATACTTTGTAGCTATATCTATTCAGCTATAATGATGGAGATGGTAATAAAAACCTGCAATTCAAGGAATCTATTCTGAGGCCAAGAAGAACCTGTTGTTGCCTGTCTACTTGTGCATAACCAGATGCCTTTTGAGGGCTTTTATTTCGCATCTTCATGCACTGAGCCTCAGCTAGGAGGAAGATATGCAATCGCAAAGGTGGGAGACCCTTTTGTGAACTTTCTATGGCATCAGCTAGTTTGGGGAACAAACCTTAGGTAGATAGAGTAGGAAGCCATAGCAGTGGTAGCAGTGTGGTGGAGATCAAGGGAATGCAGCACAGGATGAGGTGAAATAGGTAGATAGTAAACCAGTGTGGGATAGATCAAGTAGCAGAGCAGCAGTTTAGAAGGAGACTGACAGAGCTTTAAGAGCAGCAGTCCTGGGTGATGCTTTAGATAACTGTTTTGAATGTAATAGCTTCATTTTCTTCTCTTGTTTAGTATTTCCTTCGGCTGGACAACAAGGTATTGCTGTTAGTGAACCACAGGAGTGCTTCCAGCTCTTTATCTTCCTAAACTGAAAAAAGTGGGGGAGATCAGAAGCTGAAGGAAAGAAAGAGCCAGCACAGCACAGCTGAGCAGGGCAGCACAGTGCAGAGCGGCAGGTAGAAGCCTTGTTTGTTGAGCTGGTTTCCAGGAAAAGCTTGTGCCTGCCCTTGGAGAAGAGGGAGGTGGGGAGCTGTTGGAGTAGAATGGGAAGGGGAGGACTGCAATGGCAACACACTGATTGAGTTTTCCTTCTGTCCATACACAAGAGGGGCATCAACCTTCCTTTCAGTAATCAGTTCTAAATGCGTATTGTAAGCTGTGGAACCAGAGGACCTCCCACTTACACCATTCAGACATGGGATGCGATGCTCAGACTGAATCGCGTTCTCTAGTGGACTCTCGGTTACTGCCGTTTTGTATACATCTTTTCCTGAACTGATGCATTTTTCTGCTAATTTTTCAACAGGCGGATGAACAGTTTTTGCAGTTTTCTCCATCCTCTCCTCTCTACCGTATTTCCCCTCTTTTCCCGTGCCCGCTCCCGGCCTCAGCCACCTCCCCCCACCGTTTCTCTACCCCAGTTCCCTGCGTCCCCCACTGACCCGCGACCCACGGTTTCGGGACCCCAGAGGCCGGTCGGCCGCGCCGCCCCCACTCCCCCACACACGTGCTCTTCTCCCGCCACAGCCCTCCCACCTCCCTCTTTCCATTGGTCGGCCTGCCCTGGAGAAGGAGGTCTCGTCCAATGAGAAAGCGGTACGCAGTCCCGCCTCCGAAGCGCCAGCGAATGGGCTTTAAGAGCCGCGCGGCGGGCCGGCGGTTGGAGGTGCCTTTGGGGAGGGAGGTGACCTCTCAGCCTCCTGCGCCGGCATGGCGGGGCTGCGGGGGGCCCGGCCCGCGAGGAGTGGCCCCGGCTGCTGCTGGGCTCTGCCCACCGGGCTGCTATGTGCCTACGGCTTCTTTTGCAGTGTGCGGCCCTCGGAGCCCTTTCTCACCCGTTACCTGTTGGGGCCGCACAAAAACCTCACCGAGACGCAGGTACTGGCCTGCTCGGGACCGGGTGCCCACTCTTTATTTCCATTCGCCGTGGGGTGACCGCCGTCTCTTCTCCTCCTCCTTCCTCAGGTGTTCAACGAGATCTACCCGGTGTGGACGTACTCGTACCTGGCACTGCTGTTCCCCGTGTTCCTGGCTACGGACTACCTGCGCTACAAGCCTGTGGTGCTGCTGCAAGGCCTCAGCCTCATCGTCACCTGGTTCTTGCTCCTTTACGCCCAAGGGCTGCGTGCCTTCCAGCTCCTCGAGTTCTTCTATGGGATGGGCACAGCCACAGACATTGCCTACTACTCCTATATCTACAGCGTGGTGGATGTGGATCTGTACCGCAAGGTCACCAGCTACTGCCGCAGTGCCACACTGGTGGGCTACACAGTGGGCTCTGTGTGTGGGCAGCTTCTTGTGTCTCTAGCAGGGTGGTCCCTCTTCAGCCTCAATGTCATCTCCTTGACCTCCATCTCTGTTGCCTTTGGCACAGCGTGGTTCCTGCCGATGCCAAGGAAAAGCCTTTTCTTCCACCATGCCGCCACTCAGCCCTTCAGCTTGGAGATGAAGGTCATGGATTGTAAGAATGGGGCCATCGTGCAGGACCAGCCCGGTGTGCCAAGAGTGCCTGGATGGGAGGATGAGGTCAAAATGCCCTTAAACAGGGAGGGACATTCGGCAGAGAAAAAGGTGAGCTCCATCCTCCGTGCGCCTCATTTATTTGTGTACGCAGGTGCAATATCCAACAGCAAAAAGCATCCCTTCACCTACCCCACTTCCTTAATTATGGCACAGGCAAATCTTTTCCTGGTTTCCTCTTTCTGATTGAGCTTAGTAGGCTGTTCCTTGATTTTTCTGAAGTCACTCTGCACCTATCACAGGGCTTTGGTTAGATCTCTCTGGCTGTCAAATCTCTATCCAGTGTTACAAGGTGTATCTCAGGGTGCTGAAAGTTCTGTGCTCGTCCAAATGCTGTGTTCACTTCTAGATATGCCTGTGACTCTCAGAGGAAAGAAACCGATCTTTCTGTACCCACGTCTTGAACGCTTTTGCTCCTTTGAATATTATGCAAACTGCAGTAATACGCATGTAGCAATTGGTTTCTGTCTTATGATCCTGGAAGGGAACTGCTCCAGGAAGGGAGCTGTGGTAATCCTGGAGAGCATTTACAGACTGGTGCTGGATATTTTGCAGGGGATATCTTTGGTGTTCAGTTTAGTGCATTCTAGTTGTGCACCACAGTTGATGCTAGCAGTGCCCCAGCTGCTGCAGGCCTGTGACCTCCAGCACAGTCAGCGGGGGGGGGGGGGGGGCTCCCAGCTGCAGGCTGTTACACGTGTTTGCAGCTTGTTGAGATGTGTGAGAACCTGTGGTGGCACAGGGTAGACTTGGGGCCCTGAGGAGAGTCAGCACTGCTCCTAGCCGTGAGAAGTCATGCTTCTTTGAGAACAGGGCACAAGGTAGGCGTGTCTGCTGCTTCAGGCAGCTGAGGTGTGATTCATCCTCGCAAGCAAGCCAGTCCCTGGAGTGAGAGGAATGGAGAGTTGGGCTTACATTTATTTAATTTAGAGATGGGTTGTGTTATTCCTGTGTGTGTCGGGGCTGGGGTTTGCTTGCCAACGAGGGAGCTTTATGCCCTAGCAGCCAGGCAGCTGTGGTTTGGGCACAACTTGCGCATACCCCATTGCTGAGTTGGCAAGGGGAAAATGAAATGCTGGATAGAGTCTTTTGTTTTCTTTTCTTAAGGAAGTGATGTATATATCTTTATCTTGCTCTGCCTTCTGTTGAAAAGGAAGGGCAGCATCATGGCACCTCAGTGGTGTTTGCACGTGCTTCTGCAGATTTTCTGCTTTTAGGGCAAGAGTGGCTTTGCTGAGGAGATTAAAAGCAAGAGTATATTTATCCATGTTCTACTTGCCTGAATATTTGTTAAACAGGACTGAAATTCAGTGCCAATAAATGACAGGATTAACATCACCTTTCTGCCCCTTCTATTTATCTGACTCCCACCCCCCACTGCCAGGGACAGGGCTGCTCCAGAACTCGGTGTTGGGGAAGGTGGGGGGGGGGGGGAAGGGGAAGGAATTCAGTACCAGCCTGGGGTTGGGTCACACCAGGTGCCAAAATCTGAGAGGCACTGCTGCCTGGCTGCAGCCTTAATTAAGGTAATGGCAAGCACATTTGATGAATGTACCATTATTTGCACTACCGCTAATGTACAGAAGCACTGCCAGGAGGGATAGGGGGAGGGGCTGATGGGGCCTCTCCTGCTTATCAGGCATAAGTCTGTCAAGATTGCAAATCAGAGTCTGCAGTGTGTGACAGTCACAGCTACTGTTTTTTTCCTGCACCTAACGGCATGCTTTGTGTGCTGACCTCTTCTCACATTGTTCTGATGGACTTTGCAGAAGCAGTGTCTGTGCAGAGTAAGCATCTTGCCTTTGGCAAAGCACTGAAGGGACCATGTACTATTAAATAATGATGCTCAGAAATTGGTGCTACTTTGAGAAGTGTAAAAGGGGAGCTCAGGACAGAGTGAGATCACAGCCTTTATTGGGGATTTCAGTGGAGACATCTCAAAATGAAACTTGTGGTTTGAAGGCAAGCAGTGCTGTGC
This sequence comes from Tetrao urogallus, assembly GCF_951394365.1. Taxonomy (NCBI): domain Eukaryota; kingdom Metazoa; phylum Chordata; class Aves; order Galliformes; family Phasianidae; genus Tetrao; species Tetrao urogallus. The sequence goes on along the minus strand of NC_136813.1, from coordinate 111,111,594 downwards.
CATGGCTGTGTGTGCAGAAGTTCACACTGGCAGGTCTCCCTGCAGGGAGTTTCAGCTCATGGGGCTGGTGATGCAGCTGGGATCAGGGTCTTGACTGAATCACATTCCATGTGAATTAACTGCTGCTCGGGCTGATGTGAGAAGGGTGGACTTTGCAAGCAGCTCTGGCTACAAAGTGAATGCGTGCATGCTTCCTCTGCTGATTTGGAACAAAGTGGTGAGGTATGTTATCCCTAAGATTCATTGCTTAAATTTTTTTCTGACCACTTTGTGGGTCTTTTCCTCTTCCTTTTCCATTTTGTGTTCTTTCTAGAAAGATCTGGAAGAGAAAGGTTCACTCCTTCCTCATTCGCTTTGTCAAAGAACTTCTATGTGCAAGAATTGTTGTTTGTGATGGTGTCTGATGGAAGGACATTTCATTCTCTTTGGATCCTCAGACAATATCTCTCTTCTAAGAGCACTGACTGACATTAACAGGGATAGAGAGTGGTGCAATGGTACTGCTTCGTTGAATTCTTAACCCCTGAATGCTAGACTAAGGAAAATTGACTTTTATTTGTGAGGAAAAATATTTTTAAAAATACTGTTACTTGAGTTCTTTCTATGCTGATCCAAATTCAACCAGACTTGCTAGGATTTAATAAATGAGCTGTCAGTGATGCTTTTGCCTTTGAGGAATGACTGACTTCTGATCTTGTTCCCTCAAAGTGGTTGTTGTCCCTAGTCTCTTCTCTCTGTTATCTGTCAGTTGCTCATGTAATGCTTCTGGTAACCAGCAGTTACTGCTCTGTAATGAAAGACAAATAGGGAGGGAGGGTGCTTGTGACTGAGACCTTCCATCCCATGTAAGGAATCAGCACTTACATTGGTTACCTGGTTAGGGCAGGGATCAGCTCCTGGGACCTCTGTGTGATGAGGGATCCTTGTCCATTGCTTGGTGCAACTTGGTGTCTTAAAGTGGTTCTGTTACTCCTCAGTGACCAGACCTCTTGGAAGCTATAATTTTGCAGAGCAGCCTGAAGTATTTATAGACTAACATTTATCTTTCCCTCCCTCTCCAACTTACGCAGGAGCAGAAAGTAGATGCCTTAGAAGTGCTCAAGGATCTCTGGCGGGACTTACTGCAGTGCTATTCCTCTCGGACCATGCTGTGCTGGTCAGTCTGGTGGGCGCTGTCTACCTGTGGCTACTTCCAGGTCATCAACTATGCTCAGGGCCTGTGGGAGATGGTGCTGCCTTCTCAAAGCACAGAGATTTACAATGGTGGTGTGGAGGCAGCCTCAACGCTGCTAGGTAAGCTGCTAATGTAGCTCCTGCTCTGCTGTGAAAAATGTCTTATGTCCCTGAGTGTCACCAAAGCGCACTTTGGACATGTCTTATATTCCCCTATATATGCGGGAGAGGGAATTTTTGCACTTGAGATGAGTCTTCCATGACATGCATGATGCAGTACTCAGCGCTGAGTTTGCTTTGTGAAGCTCTAATTCTTGTAATCCAGTGCATAGGTATTTAAAGGAGCATCCTGAGTCAGTTGTTCTGAAAGACTTGGCAGAAGGCTCCAGGCATCTGGCTGCCCCTTCTTGGCTGCCACTGTAGCTACAGGCTTAAAGCAGTTGGAATGGTTGTTGTTTTAGCCTCTGAAAGCCAGGGTAAAGGTTCTTTACATTTACTGCTTTTTCTCTGGCAGTGTAGGGAACATATGAAAGTTTCCTGTACACATGCAGGGTGCAGTGAATTGCCATATAGTCATTTCAGCACTGTTAAGAAGAAAGGCTACTTAAGATGAAGTGTCTCTTGACTTGAAAGGGCCAAGATGGTCGGTCAGCGCACAAACTTGTCTAATAAGTTGCTTAATACTGTTTCATTATCAGTACTAGCACAATACCTTTTTAATGTAGCTAACTTATCCTTCCAGAGGCTTTTTAGATGTTGCTGTAATATATTCCTTTTCTTTGATGGAACGTTGTTCTAACCATCTCCTATGCACAGTACTTTCTTGGGGGCAGAAGAAATCATGGTATCCCAACAAACAAGCTTGAAATCTGTCTTTGGCATGTTCAGCCCTATCTTGGAGTTTGGTGGGAGGCTCTGTCTGTTTCATAGCTTTAGAAGCTTATCTAATGTGTTAACTGGGTTTGAACCAGTCAGCAACTTAATTCTTGAGTTTTTGACCATTGAGTTTTTGGGCTCGGGTGAACCTGATGAGGTTCAACATGGCGAAGTGCAGAGTTTTGCACTTGGGCCGGAGGAATCCCAGGCGGTCCATACAGACTGGACGGAGTGGTCCTTGAGAGCAGCCCTATGGAGAAGGACCTGGGGGTCTTGATAGATGAAAAACTTAACATGAGTCAACAGTGTGCCCTTGTGGCTTAGAAGGCAAATGGTATCCTGGGCTCTATTGAAAAAGGGGTGGCCAGCAGGGACAGGGAGGTGATTGTCCCCTTCTACTCTGCTCTTGCGAGGCCCCATCTGGAATACTGCATCCAAGTGTGGAGCCCCCAGTACAAAAAAGACAGAGAGCTGTTGGAGAGGGTCCGGAGGAGAGCCACAAAGATTTCAGGGGACTGGAGCACCTCCCCTATGAGGACAGGCTGAGGGAGCTGGGCCTGGAGAAAAGAAGGCTGTGGGGTGACCTCATTGCAGCCTTTCAGTACCTAAAGGGAGCCTACAAACAGGAGGGGAATCAACTCTTTGAAAGGGTAGGTAACTGCAGGATGAGGGGAAATGGTTTTCAGTTGAGGGAGGGAAGATTTAGGTTGGATGTCAGGGGGAAGTTTTTTACAGAGAGAGTGGTGAGGTGCTGGAACAGGCTGCCCAGAGAGGTTGTGGATGCCCCGTCCCTGGAGATGTTTGAGGCCAGGTTGGATGGGGCCCTGGGCAGCCTGTTTTTTATTAAATGTGGAGGTTGGTGGCCCTGCCTGTGGGTGGGGGGGTTGGCGATTCATGATCCTTGAGCTCCCTTCCAATCCTGTGATTCTGACCATTAAAGAGTTTTCTTTGAATGGCACTTAAATAGCATGTGCTGATATGCCTTCACAGCATGATACCGTGGCTCTTATTTTAGTTATTTTTATTTGTCTTCCGCTGCTATCCTGCCTTGGCCTCAGGAGAGAAAATAATTGGTAACAAGCGAAAGAAGTTGCCAGTTCAGTCAGTGTCTGGGTGCAGAAATAACAGGTCACCATCATCTTCTTAATTCAGCTGGAGAATGCTCTGTAAAGTAAGGGCATCTTCAGAGGGAAGCTGTCAGGTTCTGAGATGTCTTTACTAAGCATCTAAGTTTATTGTGTTAAGGGGGTATAATGTAGGGAGATTAAAAAAATAAAAATAAATGGTATAAATGTGGAGGTAATTATTCTTCAAATCTTTGAGATTGAGATCCCATGTGGCCAAGAGGACCAATGGCATCCTGGCCTGCATTAGAAATACTGTAGCCAGGAGGAATGGGGAGGTGATCACCCCCCTGTACTCAGCTCTGGTGAGGCTGCACCTTGTCTACTGTGTTCAGTTTTGGGCCACTCACTACAAGAAAGACGTTGAGGCCCTGGAACATGCCCTGAGAAGGGCAACAAAACTGGTGAGGGATTTGGGAGCACAAATCTTATGAGGAGCAGCTGAGGGAGCGGGGATTGTTCAGTCTGGACAAGAGGAGGCTCAGGGGAGACCTCATTGCACTCTACAACTTTCTGAAGGGAGGTTGTGATGAGGAGAGGTTTGGCCTCTTCTCCCAGGCAAAAAAAAACAGGACCTGAGGCACAAGTTGTGCCAGAGGAAATTAGAAATAAAGATAAACTTTTTCTCTCAGAGTGGACAGGCATTGGAATAGCCTGCCCAGGGAGGTGGTGGAGTTGCTGGCAGTGCTCAAGAGGTGTCTGGATGAGGAGCTGCGAGATATGGGTCAGTGCTTGTGGTAGCAGTGGTAATGGGAGCAGGGTTGGACTAGATGATCTTATAGGTCCTTTCCAACCTTATGGTTCTATGATTCTATGCTTATCAAATTCTGTAAACAAATCCTGGCCTTAAAAAAGGTAGTTTCACTCAACTCAGGCAAAGCTACACTTTTTTTTTTTTTTTTTTTCTCCTCTCTGATATCTTTTCTGCAAAGGGCTGAGTCATTTTGGGAGATGCTTTCAGAAAATGAATTAGCTTCTCTCTTGGAACCACTCATAAAAGAGAACCAAAAAATTCTTCTGCTTAACACAAACTAAGTACTTGGAACAAGTGAAGATTAGTAATCTCAACTGAAAGCTTTCAGTAACCTAGACAGTGGGATTGAGTGCACCCTCAGAGAGAGTGCAGGTGACACCAAGCCGAGTGATATGACAGAATGGAAGGATGCCATCCAGAGAGACCTGGACAAGCTGGAAAGGCAGGAGGGTGTGAACCTAATGAGTTTCAATAAGGCCAGGTGCAAGAGGCGTTGCACTTGGGTCAGAGTGATCTCAAGTATGTATACGGACTGAGAGAAGAACTCAGAGTAGCATTGAGGAGAAAGATTTGAGGGTCTTGGTGGATGAAAAACTGGACAAATATGTGCTTGCAGCCTGAAAGGCCAACTGTATCCGTGGGCTACACCAGAAGAGGGGTAGCTAGCAGCATGAGGGAAGTGATTGTCCCCCACTGCCCTGCCCTCATGAGGCCCCATCTGGAATAGTGCATCCAGGGCCATGAAGTCCTGAAGGCTGGAGCAGCTTTCTTGCAAAGACAAGCTAAGAAAGCTGGGCTTGTTCACCCTGGGGAAGAGAAGACTCTGGAGACCTCTTTGTATCCTTCTAGCACTTGAGAAGCATTTATAATCAAGAGGAAGGCAAACTTTTTCCATGGTTTGATAGTGATGGAACAATAGGGAATGGTTTTCAACTAAAAGAGGGGAGATCTAGATTAGATGTTGGGAGAAGGTTTTTACTCAGAGGGTGGTAAGGCACTGGCGCAAGCTCAGAAGTTATAGATGCCCCATTCCTAGAGGTGTTTAAAGCCAGGCTGAACATGACCTTGGGCAACCTGATTTAGTGTCTGATTTGGTGGTTTGCAGCTGCCTACATCAGGAGAGTTCGAACTAGATGATCTACAAAATGATCTTTTGCAATCCAAGCCATTCTGTGATTTTTATGTATAATAGGACTAGAGGAATCTGAGATGATCATCTAATAACCTGACTTTCTAGGCAGTAATGCATATGCTCTCACTTCTGTTTTCCAGTTTGAATGTATTTATGAGCAGTGTATTTCTGACTTCACATAAAGGCTATGTTTTTGACGAAGGCTTCTCATTTTGGCCTATCTGTAGATGTTCTTTACCATGGGCCAGTGCTGCCAAGCTTTTGTACGTATTTTTTAGTACATTTGAGCTCATCTCACTGGCCCCTCTTTGCACCAACTTTGTGTCATATCTGATTTGAGTTGCTTTCTTCTTGAAGATGGATGGATAGATGGATGGACCAGAACAGCACTCAGCTTTATTCAAGGAGTCCTTGATCCTGTAGAAGAACATGAATGCACTTCTCTCTCTTTACCAGAAATCTCTGTCCTGGTGCATCCCAGATTTCATCTGCCGTTGTCATGGATCTTAGTCATCCTGTGATCAGTTATGAGCAGTGTCTGTTTACCTTCACGTAACATGCTGCTGCTATCCCTGTCTGTACATGTGCTGCTCTGCAGAAGGATTTGAATAGAGCATGGTGACTCGTGTCTCTCATTTCCTGTCCTGTGTGACATAAATATTATTCTTTCTAGTCAGGTCAACTGACCATTTAGCCAAATCTATGCGGTTTCTTAGGGTTGTGGCAGACCTTCATCAGGCTGGGATGTGAAAACACTGGATCAGCTATATGTGTCTAATTGCTGGACACAGGTTGTATATATTATAATCAGGTACTGGACTGGTATAACCTTGAGCATTATTGAAAATACAACTTTGAGTTGTTCCTAGATCCCCAGAATGAGACACTGAATGCCTCCTCCCAAATATCAAAATTAATGAGATGATGGAAAGAAGACTCTAGGACCTAGCTTCTTTTTGCATATTAGTGTTTCTCTGCTAGGGAGAGCCGGGCTTTCAGAGAGCAAAATGTCAGTCAGGTAGTATCACAGCAGGCACTGGGAAGAAGAGTTTTGGTTGGGGTGAATATGTTCTTTCTCCAAGGCAAAAAGAACTACCTTTTCTAGTCTGCAAGATTATTGTGAGATCTGACAGGATTGCAGACTTATGCCCTGACAAAAAGAGCCTCTGTGTTTTGAGATTTTTCTAAGAGAACAGTCCAGTTCAGCTACAAAGCCTAGATGTTGCAGTGTAGCACTTCTGTACGGTGATCAAATGCTGAATACAATCCTGTTTTTCAGAGCTTTCCAGTAAGCCTCCCTTTATCAGTATGCTGTTTGTCTAGTTCTAGCAGCAGTATTACAATATTGGTTGCTCTTTCACTTGTTTGCAAAACAAAGCCTATTTTGAATAGGAATTTTCTTGTAATAGATATCTTGGCTTCTTAGTAGTTACAGCTGTGACAGTGCATGAAATGCACCTTGCCTGCAGTTTGAGAAGTGCATATTTCATGCTACCCATCTTGGGATCTGTCTTGTTCCAGCTCCACTTTTCTAAAATCCAGCAGGATCTACAGACCTGTTCTAGTTATAAAAGGATTTTTTGTGCACAGTCAGTGGTAAGATTTTCTTTTTTATGGCCTCAATAGTTTGTAATGAAATTTTGTCATTTTAGATCTGAGTTTGATCCCATGCTCTCACTTAATGAGCCCAGTGGGAAGATGACAGTAAGTGTAAGTTTTCCTGCCTCCTAAATGAGAGTTCTAGCAGCTGCCTGTCAAAGTAGGTATACACCCAGTGAATGCAGACCCTGAAGCACCACAGCACTCTTAACAGGGTGCTTCTGTAAAGCAGTGTTTACATTTCTGTTGCCTACTTGACAACACTTCTATGATCAGAGCAACTATGTTCTGAGTCACGAGGTTGCTGTGCTTATGAAGCCAGGCAGGAGATTTCAGTAGGAGTCATCTCACTGACCTATTTTGTTTTTCCCCATTAGCATAAATAGGAGCTTAGATTTGCTAAGGTGTGTGCATAAGTATCTTCCACTTCACTTGTGTTTAGGTAGTAGAGGCCATACGACTAATACTGTGTCCAAATTGTTCCAAGTGCAGTAACTAATAGTTATGCTTTCCTTCCCTTCACAGGAGCTGTTGCAGTATTTGCTGTGGGTCATATAAAAACATCCTGGGCCATGTGGGGTGAAGTGGCACTTGCCCTGTTCTCCTTTCTTATTGCTGCTGCTGTATATATTATGAACACTGTTCACAACATCTGGGTGTGCTATGCATCTTATGTTGTCTTCAGAATTATTTACATGCTGCTAATCACAATAGCAACGTAAGTGTATATTTTTTTTTTAATGTAAATTACTCTCAAGACTATAACTGATGTGAAAGCTGACCGATTTTCTATGTAAGCAGTGTCTCACCTTGATTCAGGAAATCTGTTGCAAGGGTTTGTGTTCTGATTCAAGTTGGAAACTGTGACACAGCGGTGTGTATTTTGCTGGAAGTGTGCCCAAGCTCAAATGGCTTTATTTAAAAAAATATTTTTAAATATTTAAAAATATATTTTTCTGAATGTTTAAATATTAGATTGCCCTGGCAAGAAGCACTATTTCTGTAAACAGGGCGGGGGTGAAGTGTTAGCCACGAGGAGAGGACAATACTTTATCCATATTATGGGGTCAGTTTTCCCTGACATATACTGGAGAAGACTTCTTCAGTGTTACCTCCTTGCTTTTAGGAGGTAAACACAGCTGTTGTTGAGCTTATACCCAGTGCTGTGTGACAGCCCAGGTACTTTGGAGGGGAGATGGTGAAACTGGTAACTGCAAAGGGATCCTGAACTCCTGTTCAGGATTGTGCAGGAGGTCATGGCCCACACTGAGGTAGGTTGATGCTTAGAGGTTGCCAGCAGTTTTTGAGATTAGAGGGCATTGTACCTGTTCAGACTGCATCAGACAGAGCTGCTTCAATAAGACTGAAACCCACAAGCTTCCCAAAGTATCTGTAGCTTTTTATATGTCTCTGGAGTCTCCACTAGTCTGATCCTATTTAGACAAGTATACTACCAGTGCAAGCTAATTTAGCTGTAGAGAACATGTAGCTCCTCCGTTGCCTAGTCATCTTATACAGAGATGTTCCTCCTAGTCTTATGTTTCCCTTCTTCTTCCCCATCTTTATGTTTCTGTCCATCCCTGTCTCTCCAGGTTTCAGATTGCTACAAATCTCAGTGTGGAGCGGTATGCTCTGGTGTTTGGGGTCAACACATTCATTGCCTTAGCACTTCAGACTTTACTCACATTAATTGTCGTGGATGCCAGTGGGCTTGGATTGGACATCTTCACTCAGGTTTGACAGACTTTTTTCTTTACTGATGGGAGGGAGGAATGCAAAACTAGGCTATGAAGTCTCTCAGCTACTGGTTTCTGGGGCAAGGGTTTGCTGATAAAGAAATGCTTACTAATTCCTGATCTTTAAGAATAAGGAAGCTCATGAATTAACCTTTTTACATGTTTAGCAATTGTTTTGTTTAGTCACTTTTTCCTTCTCTTCTCTGCAGTTCATGATTTATGCATCGTATTTTGCGGCTATCTCGCTGGTGTTTTTGGGCAGTGGTTTATACAGTATTATGAGAGCCCACAGAAGACAAGAGCGGGTGCGAAGCAGGTCTCCTGAAAGCTGTTAGTGCACTACATGAAGACTGTGTGGCTACATATGAAGACAGAGGTCTGTTTTTAATCTCTGCCTTTTCTTCCCAAGGCAGTCATCTTGATGGTACTTGATCCATATTTATACTATATTAGTAGTACACTTTAAAAGGTAAATGTATTAGGTCTTACGTAAGTAAGAACAAATATCTTCTTTCTAAAATGCCTTTTGTTCTTCTGTTGCATGTTTGGGATGCACGATGAAGAACAAATTTCAAAAAAAATGAAAGCCTTGGGACGTTTTAGTCTAAGGCTGTGCATCTGGAGGCTGCTGTAGGAAAGGCAGCTTTAGGATTGCCTGGTCAGCCACTACTCTTGTTGTTAAGATGCTGCTGCATAAATGATGTGTTCAAAGACATCTTTCTGCAGAGACTTGGGCCCAGGAGAGGCGGTGGCCTTAGGCCTGTGCTCTGCAGCATGGTTCTCACAGTGCCTGCCCTGTGATGCTGGTTACTTTGTTTTGAGGTCTCTGACACTAAGATTTCTGCATACGCACATGCTTCCTTCAGCTGTTTGTACTGTTTCTGCTGCTTGTCTCCTATCTCTGCTGTCAGATTTTTACTATAGCTGATAGTTTTGCCTCTCCAAAAGCCTAACTGTGTCCTGGGGCAACTTGTGGCAGCCCTGAATTGCTCTCAGTGATGCTACTTCTGCTGTGAAGGCCTGTGCCCAAGGGAATGTAAAGCTGTAGGGGAGCCCAAGAGGGATCCATTTTCAAGTGGACTAGGTGCTAGTCTGCAGAACCACTTGATGTCCTTGCCTTTGTCCTCTAGGGTTGCAGATTCTTGCAATTGTATGAGTCACTGATTCATAACCCTGATGGCTGGGCTATCTCAGTGGGATGGTGGATATGAGTGCATCATCGGAGGAGGAAGGTGACTTGCAAGATTTTAGACTGTTCTGTGTAACCTCAGAATTGTGACTGCCATTACTGTATTTACTTCAGTTACTGTATTTAACAGAATGAACTCTTGAGGTCTTGAGAAATACTGATTACTGCTCTGTCACTCCTTCCCATTTTAAAGCACCTTTGTTTCTGGTGGGTCTGCATCACTAGTTCTGCCTCATTTTTCCACTTAAGCAAAAAGAAAAGAATATTTGTGGGAGAAATGTTTTATTTTCTTTGGTCTGGACAATTTGGGTCTTGCCTCATAGCTGATTTTTAAAATAATTTGTTTGTTCCAAATTGCTTCAGCACTGGTGAGGAGTTACACAGAGCTGTCCTAGACCTGGGCACCTGGGTACTCAGGCACCATAACCAGCACAGCACTGTGGGCATGTCCTGTAAATTGTCCCTGTTGCTGTGCAGGTTGTGGTTTTAAGCATATGGGAGAACTGGCAAGGGAGAACATGTTGTACAGTCTGCTTCTTTTCCATGCCTACTCCTTGTGCAGCTGGAGTTATTCCAGTCCAGCCTTGAAGAGTCAGCTTCATTTTATTGCCTGGTCTGTCTTGTGCTGTGGAGAACTCTTAGCTTTTTCTCTCCTGCCTGGAAGAGGTACAGCCATTCTCATCATTTGTGTGAGCCTTAGTCTTAACCACACAAAATGAATGACTAACACATTTGAGGTTATGCTCTCTGGGGTCTGTGGAGCTCTTCCAGGTTGTCTGTGCAAGGAGATGCACTCTCCAGAGCTTCATAGTACCAGTGGCCCACCTCCTGAAGTGTCTTCAGGGTTCAGCTGTAGTGACACTGAAATGCATAAATTTAACTGCCTTATCCTGAAATAGAAACTTGAAGCCACCTATGTATACGTTCCCTTCTTTAATGTATTAAAAAAAAATCTGAAGCTGTGAAGTCTAGCTGACAGGGTGTTTTGAGAGAGGAGTAGAAAGTGTATCTCCTGTCCTTTGGACTCCTTAGCCTGATGACAGCTGTGACATGAGATGAGGCATGGATACATGGCACTTGTATCAAGTGACTGAAAGAAGCAGCTTAATTTTACTGTTTTTATTACAGAGAATAAATGTTTGATGGGGAGCAACGCAGTTATTAAAAAAAAAAAAAGTCAAATAGTTATGAGTTACAGCAGTAACAATGATTTTTTTTTTTTTTTCTACAAAAGTAATGAAATTGTAATAGAGCAGCATGTTACACTGTGTACATCTTCAGGCCTGTCGAAGTATGAAGGCTGTGGATGTTCTTATGTTGTGCTGCTGGTGTGGTGATGAAATGCCAGTGGCTAACTGCAGCTGTACACAGAATTACTGATGCCTATGAAATTCTGTAAACATGTTGATACTGTTGGTAGGACCCATTCACCTTGTTTCTAATTTAATAGGTATTTTTGTTAAATAAAAACTTTTCAAGATACCATGTGTGGTCAATGTCTTTCTATTCTGATATCTTGCTAATCCATGGCGTTGCTGCCATTAATGTTTGCAGGTTGTCTTGAGCATCTCTGCTACAAGGGGGAAAAAAATCTGGACAAACCATGCAAAGAATCAACTATCATCTTCTTGGCTCTGTTTTGTATAGGTTTGCAGAACTCTGTGTGAGTGTCTTGGCCTTGGGGTTCCTTAATTGCTGAGCAGTTCAGAAATCCCATTCTGTAGTTCTAATACAGACTGCAGCTGAGGGAAAAACTTGGTGCAGGGTAACCCTGGGCAGGAAGCACAAGTCTCATTAAGGTTGACTGCAAGGGAAAGCAGGTGTGTTTACTGTGCAGGTGGATCTTTCTATTTACATCAATCAGATTACAAAATTGAGGTTCTAAGGCAGAACACTATAGATTTCCTGTCCAGGCACATCTACGCTTGATTATATTAGGAAGCTGTCCTTGTGCTGTACTTCTGGAAGAGATGACTGCTACCTGCTAGTGCAGGCTGGGCTTAAGGGGGGAAGTACTCTCTGGGCTACCAGACTGTGGCAAGGTGTGGGGAGTAGCCAACAAGCCTTCTGTGTTGCTTGTTAAGAGGAAAAAATAGGTGACTGGGAAGAGTGTGTGTGTATGCTAGGAAAAAATGCAGTTCTTGCAAGTATTTCCTTGAGAGCCTTATTGCTGAGGCAGAATGGATGCAACTGTCAGTACGTCAGACATGTAAATTTCATTCTCTGCCTTATCTGGGTGAATAGGAATGCCAGCATTAGCTTCTTGAACGTTCAGGGGATTAAAATCTATGCTTGCATAAAGCAGGGGACTAATTAATAGCTCAGATAGCATAGCATTACATTTCAAGGCAGATTCAAGTGTTTCACATCTCTGCTGCTGATGAAAGGTGCTGTGACAAGAATCCTGATGCTGCTTCTCTTCTGTGAGCAAAGCAGGTCCACGTGAACCGTGGCAATCCCTATTGCTCCTCCCATCGCACACTGCCACAGTGATAGCTGAGAAGGGACGTCAAGCTACTGCCACAAACTGGATTCCTGCCTTAGCAGCAGGTGTGGTTTGATAGGGACGAGAGAAATACCACGCGTGGCTGAGCTGCTTCCCTGGGACGTGGTGGCTGGTACCCTTTTCAGGTAAGTGTCAGAACTGAATCTGTGCATCCTATGCTCGGTTTGCTGAGGTCCTTACATAGCTCCTGGGCTTCTGGTCCTTGTTAGGGGAGAGGCTTGTGTTCAAAAGATAAGGAACAGTGGGAGCTGCTAGAGGACTCAGTACAGCAGGCAGCACCCACTGCTGTGTTTCTGGGCTGTCATTGGCCTTGAGAGCCTGCGAGGGCACTGCAGAGTTATGTTAAAATCTGCTGTGGCTGTGTGCATGTGTAAAGCAGGGGCTGTTTTGGCTGTGCTTTCAGGGAAGGGAAGGGCTCTGCACAGATATGATTACATTTTCTACTTTGTTGGCACAATTGTAGCTAATTACTGGGAAGGAAAGAGAGACTTTAGTTATGAAGGAGGGCAGGGGGCTAGCAGCTCCTGTTCCTATTCCTAGTGACATGTGACAGTGTCAGCTGTCTCCTACTAAAAATGTGGCAGTGCTTGTTCAGTGGTTCTCTGCAGGTGTCACACAGCCTTTCTCTGTTAAGCACACTTGTCCTGAATAAATTGGTGTTTCCTAAATGCAGTATCTGGTGCATTAGTGACACAAAAAAGAGCAACCAGCGTGTAGGAAACCTGTCCCTGGAGTGCTGCACTGCTCAGCTATTGTTTCCATTGCGTTTCTTCACAACCGTGTTGTGTTGTGGTTCCATCACAGAAAGGAACATCTGAAGACATAAACTTAATGACACACGGGTTCAAAAACATGTGCATGTTTTTAGATTCATCTTGAAATATAATTACATATTCATTATCAGGCATTAAAGCTTGATCTTTCAGCAGTTGAGTCTAATCCTTGTCTTACAATCAGGCTGACTTGTAATTAGAAGAATAAAGCATCTCTGGTAAATGAAAAGGGTGGCACTGCTTTGTAAGATGAAGGGTGTGCTAGAAGTAGAAGAGCACAGAGAGAACTGGGGCAATATCAAAGTTTTATTTTAGATGCTGTGAACTTGTCTATGCATGTAAATGTGGGGAACTGAAACTCTGGAGTGTCATCTTCACATACAGGCTATCTGACCCTGCCTGAGGCCAGTTTTTTGCTACTGCAGCAGGGACTTCCATCAGTAGGTAGCGCGTTATCTGAGGTAAATACCGTGGGGCCCTCCCTTCTCTCTGAGGCATTTGGCCTTCTGGTGTGGTTCTAGGCTGCCTCTTTCAGCTTTGTTAGGCCTTTTTAAATCAAAACAGGGCTCTACTGCCGTGTTGAGTATAACAAGCTGTATGCCAGGACATCTCCTTGTCCCATTCCTGTGCCCACTGTGCTGCTGTGGCCCCAGCCTCCGTGCCAGCAGGAGCCCAGAGAAGGGACATGCCCTGCAGTGAGGTGTGGGGAAGCACCATGCTCTGCACAGGGAAAACATTCCCATTCTTAGCGTGACCTGAGGGCGGCTGGGCCTGCAGCTTGGGGGGGAGAGGCTGTTGGGGATGAGCCATCTCAGCCCAGACGGTAATTTTATTTAGGATTGTTTCTTAGTTCACATTTCAAAGCTGTCGGAGCGATGCATGATTATCACAGAGGGGCACCTCCCCAGCGGTGTAGCACTAACGAACATTCCCGATTTGATACCGCGGCATGAACGACGCAGCGCAAAGCTTCTGGCACCGGAATGCCCGCGGATGGGCCCAGACGGCCGCCATGCCGTCCCCACGGCGACGGGGTGGCGCCGCCCGGCGGCAGGGCTCGCGCCTGCCTTTGCCATGGTGACGGCCACGGGGGAGGGAGTTTGGCCCTCGGGGGCCGCCATCGGTGGTGACCGTTGCTGCAGGGTGGGGGGGAGCTGTTGCTATGGCAACATTACCGCGCCGGGCCGAGCCGCGCTCTGAGCACCAGCGAGGCCCGGAGGGGTGGGCCTGAGGCCAGAGGGGCCTCCATTGGTGGGACCAGGGGTAACGGCTTTACACTAAATTTAGATGACGCGCTATGGAGAAATTTGTTACGCAGAGGGCGGTGAGGCCCCGGTACGGGCTGCCCACAGAAGCTTGTGGGTGCCCCATCTCTGGGGGCGTTGAAGGCCGGGTTGGTTGGGGCCCTGGGCAGCTTTAGCTGGTGGGGGGGGGCAGGGGGTTGGACATGGATGGGCTTTAAGGTCCTTTCCAGCCCAACTGTTCTATGGAACTGAAGATCTGAGATTCACTGAAAACTTCTGGTCCCTCCTGAAGCTGAGTGCTTTTAATTCTTACTTCATAATTCCCACAATGGAGCAGGAGCTGATTCAGGATCTTCTGGAACGGGATTGTTAAGCTAAACTGACAGTACCTCTTCAGCCACAACTGCTTCATGCTAAGACAGAAGAGGTTGAACTCACGCTAGCCCCTTTTGTTATCTGCATCATTTAAAAAAAAAAAAAAAAAAAAAAAAAAAAAAAAGTTCACTATTAAGCAGCAGAGATTGTCGTGAATGTGTTTTGTTAAAGGCACAGTTCAGCTCTGTGCCTTTTAAAACTGCTTCACATAATTATGAAGAAGTGTAGGAGGAGTAGTTCTTTGTGCTGAGTATGTCCTAGAGTAAGGTAACCTCTGTTAGGAACTAAGGTATGTGCCACTACCCAGAGCAAAGGAGTTTGGGAAGGAAGGGGCCTTTCCAAGCAAAAAGATTTGTGTCTGTCATGAGACGAGGTGCAGGTAAAACGTGAAGGGAAATAGATGTGGTGTAGAAAGTCAAGACAAGAATCAGAACAAGTCTGGAAAATTTTAACTCAAGAGTGACCTGGTGTGACCTGAAGTGATTATCCCAGCAAGTGGTAGCTAAACGGAAATGAGAGCTAGGAATAAAAAAGTGTCCAGATTTCCTTGAACTGAGAATGGCTTAAACAATAAGGAGCTTTCATAACGGTTGTTTGTATATAAGTTTGCAATAAAAGTACCAACCTTATAACTGTTCTTTCCTTGTAACTGAATCTTGACTAAATTTCGAGGCCTAAAAGAACAACGCACTCATCATGCATAGAACAAAGAGTTGTGAGAGATAGAACTGTGTGTGAGTACATAACTGAGAACTCAGTGATGCTCATCAGAATATAAAAGAAAAGGTTCAGCAGCAGGTTTTGGATGTTACAGAACATATGGCAAGATAATTAGGCAGAGAGGGAAGTCCAAGCACAGCCCTTCCTGTCTGGAACAGCAGGGCAGATCGAACAGCCGGAGTTGTCCTACTGTTCTGGGGCCCTCCTGGCTCAGAGCTAATTCCTGCATCCCATGTTGTGCTGCCACGTGCTTTCTCATATTGAGATCCTATAGTGTTTGTGAGGATGCAAAGTAATTGTAGGAGAGAGATGTGGAAGCGGCAACTTCCAGGTTACAGCAAAGGGTGCAAAGAGGAAGGGAACTTTTGAACAGCTTCCTTTTATGTTGCTTCAATAAACAAGTAGAAACAAATTAGGAAGTGAATGATGAGTGGCTAACGCTGTTAAAAGAACATCATCAGCTGTCTGGCCTGTGTCTCTGCACACCTTCAACCCTATTGTGACATTAGGTGGGAGTGATTCCAGGCAGGCACCCTGGCATCCAAACAGGAGCCATTGGCACCTATGTGCTGTGCAGTCCAAAGACTGTTTAAAAGACTCTATCTTTATGGTGGCTTATCTTCAGTTTTGTCATAGTTTGACTATATCCAGCTTGATTAACTGGCTGCTCTTCCCCATCATTACCCTTTTCATCCATTCAAACCAGAATGGAATCTTTTTTCCGTCAGTCTCACGTGGTCTGTCTGGCTTCCTGACACCAACTATTAGTGGAAATAACATGGTGTGAATGCTGGCTGCTTGTATATGTTTGGTAATGGTAGCAGATGGCTCCTGCCCAGTCAGTGAGTGTCTTTCATTTTAATAGAAGGTTTTTGTTGGCTCCTTCTCTTTTAAGCTGTGACATAGATCTTCTAGAATCCCACAGCTTTGTAATGTAACTTAAAAATATTTAAAGGAGAGGGGGGCAAGCAGGTAGAGAGCAAAGCTGAGGATGTAAAACCCACCTGGGAGCATTGAAAGCTCGTAATACCTCTAAAAATGAGAAAATAGTGATGTTTTTGTTAAATAAGGAGAATACCAGTTAGGAGATTGTGTGTCAAAAACTGTAAGAGAGATGCTGAGTATGTCATCTTGCTGTGTTTTGATTCAAATCTTCCTCCTTCTAATTAGAGCTGGAAAGGCCAAAGCCATTCATATTTTTAAATCATCCTTAGTTCTGCGATGCCGTGGCACTGCCTTACGTGGTTGTACTGATACTGCTCGCAAGTTTGATGTGGGTGCTGTGGGAGATAGCTGTGTTCTGTGCTGGAGTTTTAAAACATTTCTTCCTTCTTTCATAGCATCACTCTACCATAGCACCAAAATGAGTGAAAATGAAGACCAGGCTAGTCTGGCAAATATGGATAATTTAACAGAAGGAGAAGAATATGAGGATGACTTTGAAAAAGACCTTGAATGGCTAATTAATGAAGAGGAGAAGGAAAAACTTGGTGAAAGAGAGGTATTTGTTAAATTAAATGTTAGTCGTTTTATTTAGAAAGCCAAAAGAATATACGTTAAGCATACTAAGCACTAAATTCACTGTGGTTTGAGATGCGTGGGTATGCTCATTGAATTTTGACAAGGAAGGTTATTTGGAATGACAGCAGAAATTAATCCAGTGACCTGGTTAGTTTGCTTACAATTGTCTTAACACAAAAAATTCAGTGTTCATTGAAAATGTGTTTGGTACAAAAGTACTGCTTCCAGTGCAGGCTCCTTGGAGTACTTGTGCGGCACATTGCTCTGTTTTCACCTTATCACTGATTGCTTCAATGCTTGAGCCATGGTTAGTTAAGCTTTGTGTAGATATGTACATGGAGAAAATGTTTTATTAGTGCGGAAAAAGCTATTTGTTAATCTGTTCTCTGTGTGATAGCCCCTTTTAAAATACGTGTACGTAGTACTGCTTTCCTCTTTCACTCTTTCTTTTCTGTTTCTTGGATACTGTTCTTTGTTGAGAGAATAAATTGAGACAAAGAGCTTATTTTTTCAGACTCCTGAAAAGAAAGAAGACGACTTTGAGGGGAAAAATGTTAAAGTCATGGCGACCTTTGAGGAAGACCATGAAGGAATGGAAAACAATCCAGATGAGCTTTCAGAAGGAGGCATAGATGTGAAAGTGAAGCCCCGTGAGGAGGAAAGTTTGATGTCTGGATCTGACACGAAAGAGGGAGACCAGGTTTCTGATACTGATAGTGAATGCTCTATCCAGGAATCCAAGTTGGAAAACCAAGAGGAACTGGATGAGGAGGTAGATGAAGAAATAAAGCGTTATATCTTGGAAAAAATTGAGGAAGCCAACAAACTGCTGGAGAATCAGGCTCCTGTGGGTGAGAACAGAGCGCGGAAATTAAAATTTAAGGATACTTTGGTGGATCTTGAGGTTCCTCCTCTTGAAGATGTTGAAGTTTATAAAGCAGACCTTGCAGGAGGAGGTGATGTTTCAACTAAGCTGTCTCAGTTGCATATTTCTAATAAAACGGGACCAGAAAGCGGATCACTTTCATTCCCTGCTGGCAAGAATGAAGAACAGAAGAATGGTAAAGTCTTAGTGGAAAAAGATGGAAAGTTTGAGCTCTTAAGTTTACGTGATATTGAAAGCCAGGGCTTTTTGCCCCCAATAAGTGTTTCTTTCACTGATATTGAAACCCAACGTATGCCTCCAAAATCCTCTCACCTCAGTTCTTCTGGCATTGTCTGTAGAATGAAGGAAGTACGTCCAATAAGACAAGGCATACGTTCTTTTTCTCCTGCTGCAGAAGAGTGTGCCTTTTTGCCTAAGCCTCCATCTCACCCTAAACATCGTCCAAATTCTGCTATCAATGCTGCAAGAGGTCTGGGAAAACGGAAGACTCCACCAAGAGCACAGTCTGCAAACGTGCCCTTGAGAAGTTCCACTTACTGCCTTTCTCCTAGACAAAAAGAACTACGGAAGCAGTTGGAACAAAGGAAGGAAAAACTGAGGAAAGAGGTAAAGATACAGAGGCAACAAGCAGATCACAATGACCATCGCATTCCTCTGCCTCATAAAGGCCACGTGTTTACAGCATTTACTCTGTTCTTTTATGATAAAAGAGGCAGTAGTAATATTAATTCTCTGGAGTTAGCATAGAATCTCTTAAAATTCCTTTCATTTTCTTAAAACGAACCAAAACCCAACAGAATTACAGATAATGACATAGGATTATACCTTGCTCACAGGAGAAACAAAATATTTAATCATCTCCTCATAAATAGACTTTCTTTTGCTTTTCTATACTTACTGCTTTTGTTTATTGACTCCCTCTAAATTCCATTGCAAACCCATTATTTACTGAAACACTGTAAAAGGTATCACATCCACATTGCAGTGTAATCTGTGGGGAAACCACAGTCATGCAGGTGCACATTTGGGTGCTGATGAAGCAGGTAATTGACAACTCTCATATGGGAACAGCGTTTAGTCATAAAATAGGATTTTACACAGGACAGTGACTGTGAGAACTATGAACAAGAGTGCATGTGTTTCAAATGTGTGGAAGACTTCACAAGGAGCATGCCTTGTTGGCTGCATGAGATGCATGCGGGTAATATCACCTTGAAAGATAATGCAACAGGATACTTTTTTTTTTCCCTATAAATATTTTGCATGGCTGTTGTAGTAAATTTTCTTAATGAGTTTGTTGCAAAGTGGGACTCTTTCCCTTTCTCTGTGAATGGATATTATTTTTCCTTATTGGTTTTATCTGCTTGCTACACAGAGGACAAAAGGAAAAAAATATTCCCATGGCAGAGGTTGTTATTCTCGTGTCTATACAGGGCAGTCAAATAAAAGGAAAAGAAAAAAAAGAGTATATTTTAGAAAATCAAATCCCTGTCTATTCAGGGATTTATATACTCAATATTTTATTATTTCTTCAGCTTCTTTTTCAGAAAAATATTTAATAGCAGAATCAGCTGCTGACAGCTGCTAGCAGGAGCTTCATAAATCTTTAGTGGAGTCTTTAAAAACAGGGCTGCTTTGTTTCACTTTGGTGATACAATTGGCGAAAGGAAAAAGCTTGTGATATGTTGCAATTTGTTTGTCTATTTAAGAGTTAAATATTTAATTTTTTTTTTTGAAGAGCAACGTTTCAATTCACAAATTCTATGTGAGCATAATAATGGTCACATTTAAAAATGTTCCTTCCAGACCTGACAGGTAGCATGGATTCTACCCAAGCTGTTCACAC
Organism: Tetrao urogallus; assembly: GCF_951394365.1. Classification (NCBI taxonomy): domain Eukaryota; kingdom Metazoa; phylum Chordata; class Aves; order Galliformes; family Phasianidae; genus Tetrao; species Tetrao urogallus. Next base: position 111,092,140 of record NC_136813.1, on the reverse strand, counting down.
TCCTCTAGGCTTCCAGTCAGATGCTTTAAATATAAGGTCACTGAATAAAAAGGTCATGGAAGCATCTACCAATTTGCTGTGCCATGATGTTCTAAAAGGGCTGGCTAAGTAGTTCTGAAGGCCTTTCAATCCATGAAAATACCTCTAGCATGCTTTATTTGGAAAGTTTGCTGAGGCATAGATCAGTAACAAGAGGTATGAAATGTGAAGAGTTACTAATGTGGTAATTTTGTATGTGTTAATTTGTACACAGAAGACTAGATCTCTTGACCACATACTTCACATATTTAAAGTAAATAGTACGATAGTCCACTGTTAGGCTAACAGTGTGCACTACATCTCTGTTGGCCAATTTATGAAGAACGTAAGAATGTACTTCTTCATTTCTTCATTCTTGAAGGGGAACAAATGCATGATTGACTTTACAGGCACGAAACATTCTTGACGTTATTGGTATCCATCTGCCTTATTTTGGTGGGTTTCTTTCAGTAAAGATGCTGTGTATAGGTGGGAGGAGAAGACTGCAATGAGTGGGGGTTATCAAAATGTGGTAAAATGTCCTCATCAGCTTTCTGAAGCATTGTTTGAAGTCTTTTCCCCTACTTGTACGTACTTGTTAGCTAAAATGTGATTAGTAGCTAGAAGAAAGTTCTCAATTTTCTAAGTATCAATTCATTTCATGAACTTGAATGGTGCTGAGCTATTAATACATCCCTAAGAAAGCGTATTACAACTCCATGCCCAGAAAAAGCTCCCTAAGGTAGTGCCAGCATTCCAATAAGTAGTTAAATATCCTTTTGGATTTAGTGGTCTCTCAAGTCAGAGTGTTTCTTTACTTTTTAAATGTATCAGTTATCCATGACTGCCTTCACAACAGCTCAACTGGACAGATGTCAGACGTCCATTTGAAAGATCTAACCTGTTGATTTTGAAATGTTCACTAGTCGAGATGTACCATGGAAATGATGGTAATCTCAAAAGGCAGTTAAACTGGGGGTATCTATATGTAACCTGAAGCTGCAGGGAAGTGCTTGGACTAGTTTCTTCCCAAAGATTGTAGCAACTAGCTATAGTCTGGTTATCCCTTTTTCGTCAATATTTTTGTCAGAATATAATTCAAATCACTCACTGTGACACTCAAATCACTCCATTGTGACAATAAGGCCTTTGCAGATTAAGGCAGTCGTTTCAGTAAAGTTTTATTTGCTCTTAATTTCATACAAGGAAGAAGAAAGGAAGAAAGTGCAAGAAGAACAGAAGAGAAGGGAGAATGAGATGGTGTTTAGAGCTTGGTTACAGAAGAAGAAAGAACAAGTGCAAGAAGAAAAGCGAATTCGTCGTGCAAAGGAACTAGAAAACTTGAACACCAAAGTAAGGTCACCCTAATGTAGGACTGGGAGTCATACTGATCTGATTCCATTCGTAAGCCTGGGTTCTTTCTCTATGAAAATGGGCAGTGATGGGAATTTTTTTTGTCATATTGCTTGCAGGGAGGAGCTACATTGACTTGCATGTTCTGGATGGTTCTGCCTGGCAAGTTGGCTCTTGTCATACAGGCTCCATTTGTGAACTTATTCACAATAAAATCACAGGAGAGACAGTGATGCCCTTTTTTTAATCAAGTGGATGACTTAATTGAGCCCAGCTGTGAGCAAGACAGAAAAGCCTTTAAGTTTATTCCTTACCATCAGAATTTGTTGGCAATCAGCTAATGTGTGTGGCTTAACCAGAGAACAATGATTGAGATGCTCTGAAGTTCTTCTATGTTGCAACAATGAGCTGAAAAAGTTAAATTCTGTATTTTTTATAACGTGCTGCTTTGAGTGCTTGCTCATGTATTTATTCCATGACATGTCAGCAAACATCCAATGCTACAAGTTTCTCTAATGTCAATGGGAGATGTCAGCAGAGCTCCAAAATTATAAGAGTACAGTTAATATAAAGGCTGCTTAAAGATGACCCCTGTGCATATGTCTTATTTGAATAGGAGAGAAACAGGAATCCAGAAGAAGCGTTCAAGTTATGGCTTAAAAAAAAGCACCAAGAACACATGAAAGAAAAACAAATAGAAATTTTGAGACGGCAGGAAGAGGGAATTACATTTTTTCCAAGGACAGAGGAATGCAACAGAGCTTTTAAGGAGTGAGTAGAATCCTATGAAATCCATTTTGAAAATGACACCAGGAGTATTGGGATGAAGTAGTGCCTCTCATGCTTGTGGCAGATAGGCTTTTAGATTGGTGTGGCCATAATACCTTTATCCTGGTGGCTTTATTTAAACGAGGCCAAGCCTACCTTGAAAGAATGAAATAAAATTTGCAGTTTTATCTGTGTTGTGTTTCTCTCTCTACAGATGGCTAAAAAGAAAGAGAGAAGAAAAGCGAGCTGAAGAACTGGCGGCTAAAGAGGCAGCAAGGCAGCTTCGATTAGAAGCTAGAAGAGCAAAACAGATGCAGAACATGCACAGCATTAATTCGGAGCCTAGATCTTTTCGCTTCAGAGACAATTACAGTTGAAAATTTGGAGGTAACCACTGAGTTCTTGGGGACAGCCCTCTTAATTTTTATGGCTTGAGCTACTGCTGTTTACAGCTACTGACTTTGTGGTGTTTTTAAAGCTTTCTAGCAAATTCAACAGTCCCCTTCACTGACAATGGTTTTGCTACTTATTTATAATTAATTTTGTTGAAAAGCCTGCTTTTATGCACAACTCAGGGATCTTCTTGGTTTGACCAAATCAAAATGAGAACAAGATCTGTTTGCGGGGGTGGCAAATACATTTCCTTTTAAAAGGCACTTTATATTGAACTCCACCATGAATTCCTGGATGCAGGCTATTATGATGTTGATTTTTTTTTTTTTTCTGGGTTAATATTGGTATTTGCTGCTTGTGATGAGTGTACAACTTGTGGTGTTGAAAAATGCTTTCTGGAATCTTTGCCACTTTCTATTGGCTTGTAGAGCAGCTGTTCCAGCCCAACTATTCTAACTAGGGGAAGTGGTGACTAAAGGCTAACGTGTATGTGAACTTGCAAGTTTCTGGAACTTCTTTTCTGTGAGTCAAACTGATGCATTCATATTTAGTAATTTTCTATTCCATGAAATGAAAGATAATGTAAATTATGACCTTTGCCAATATCAAGGAAGCTGAATTCCTTGCGTACATTTCCATGTTTGCCACATTTATTAAAATATGCCACCACCTTGATATTGGGAACTCGTGATAGAGAATGTGCTGAAATGACTGATGAAATCAAAGTTATCTGCGGGGAACACAGGGTCTGAAATGAGCTGTATTAAATCCAAAATTGTAACTTGTAAGCAAAGAAAATTTATTGTATTCTTCATGCAAACCAAAGCATGCCCAAGAAAGCAAGAACTTGTAACTTGCAAATTCTGTTTGTAGTATGAGACTTAAAAGAAAAAAAAAAAAAAAGGGTGAAAGCAGCTATTGTAGAAACCCTTTTCCTAAGAGAGACACTACCTATGATAAATCTGGGAGTTAAATTAAAAATGCTTATTTGCATCCTCCTGATTTTCCTCCGCGTTTGCTCCTGTGTTTCTTCTATGTCCTGTCTTTGGATTTAGCAGATAAGCTGCAGGAATATTCATTTGAACTTGCTTCACAGTAACAAAATCATAAAGTAAAAAAAATATTTTTTTACTAATACTTGTGCAAAAGTAGTGCTTATCTTCAGCCTCCCCTAACACCCAGGAAGACTGTGGGCAAGGAACGAACTCTAATGCTAGTTTAGCTTTCAACACTGTGTATTAAAGGAGGTGTATCTGTTTCTTTTCTGAGGATTGACCACTTAACAGCATGACTGTAGAAGACAAAAGAGAGGGAAAAGCCATTGTTTTACCTGCATGAAAATACAAGAATATCACTCCACAGTTTTCAAGAATCCATTTAAAACCAGTTACTATTTATACGTTGTAGCTAGAGTTCAATCAAGCTCTTTTCCTCTTCTCCACCCTCCTTCAGAGCTTACAGCTATAAAGACTCATTGCTTACACTCCTTATGACTAAATTTAAAAGATTGAACATACACCTGAGGACAGTTCATTGCCTTGGATAACACTAAAGAACCATTGAGCTGACTAAATCCTAATGACCTATGATTACTACTTATTAAAAATATAGCATTTCCTTTGCTTTGGTATAGTTTATGCTTTTACTTCCCTGTAAAGATGATGAATTCATTAAGATTTGCTAATAAGATTGTCTATCTTAAATAGTCAGGGGGATCTCTAGGCTCTACAAATTGGACCAGCATAAAGTCTTTGGTCCTGCCTTTGTAGAAGGAAGTAGTTTTTCAGACTGAAAAGGAATAAAGCAGCCCACAGAATAAAGAAATCCTGGCAGTCCCTGGCTTCAAGAGGCAGAGAAGCAGAAAATACAGGATTTCCAATTTTAAACCCACTTATATAGAAAGAAACAGGAAAAAGGGAAGCCTGCTGAACACCAACTCGTGGAATTCTTCAGAAAGAGTGCATGTACGGTCATAAACATCAGCCATGTTTTTAAAGGGCTATGAGCTCTCCTTGACAGTGGTCGCAACAATTGAAAGTTATGTCTTCGTATCTTGTATATGGGTGAAACCTTCCAATATTCTTCTTTGTAGAAAGGAAGGAAGAGGGAGAAGTCTGAGAAAAAGAAGCTTCTGTTGATGTTTCTGTACGTGCAGCTGGATCCAGTACACGTAGCACCTACGAGAAGAAAAGCTGAGAATGAAAATTTATCTACTAAGCTTAATAGGATTTATCCTTCTGTAACAGCGTGGAAGGTTTTCTGCTCAAAAGCAGAGTTTTCCAACTTGATTTCAAACAATACATGCATTATTTATGTTGTGCTTATTCTTCCGTGTTTTTGATTTTTAAACACCAGACAGCTCTATCCAGCATGTTTCCCCTGCATATCATTTTTAAATACAATATTAAGCAGTTGCCACAAAGCAAGGCTTTTCTTTCTGAAAACATGATCCTGATCCTGCCCCTCTGGTGTGTTGAAAGACTGGAGTTGTATGGAAGGTTCTTACCCTTTCAGCCATTTTCTCAGCAGGGGTATTGCAAAATTCCACAGCTGCTGAAGTCTTTTTTGGACTGCTAGTTCCAACATTTCCAAGAAGATGTGAGCTTACAGCTTTGGCTAGTTTACAGTTCACAGCTGCTAGCTCTGTTGTAGTGTAAGGCTGGGCACTGGGATAGTATGTCTGTTGTCTCCCCCACTGAAGAGAAACCATCAGTTCCTCCAGAAGCCTGCGGAGAGAGAAAAACAATCTAGTGGCTTCATATTCCATACTATCAGCACACATGCTTCAGTGCAATCTTCCCCAAATTTGCTGTACAAGTCAGATGTTAATCGAAAAAGGTTTCATTATTTAAAGCAAGGAGGCAAAGCAGGTTACTCTCACAGACAAGGCTTCGCCAATGCAGAATTTTAACAGTGGAAAAAATTAAAAGACATTTGTCAGACTAAGCACTGAAAAGTCATCGCAGGTAAAAGAATCTATTAGTTTTGGAAAGAGAAGATTCTTGAAGTTAAGACAGTAAGTGGTTAACTACATATAGTCTGCGGATATGAGAGATGTTAGTTCTACCTTCATACCCTGAAGCTATATGAACTTCAAGAACTCACACCTCTATGGAATACTGGGGAAAGAATTAGTGCTACTTTGGCTTTCAACACTGAGAATGAAAAGCAGCTATACTAATCATCTGCATATCTGTTTTTTTCTTAAATGTAACAGGAATAGGGGAAAGTTATTTCAATTCTTCTCCAGCCCAGAATAAACCAACAGAAATGAGAAGTTTGTAGAGAAATAGTCTGGATTAGGAAAATCATACTTTTGTGTATGAATCATTTCTTGGCGGAACTGATCACGTTCATTCAACAGATCCTGAATTGCACTTTGTGCATCTCTGGTTTGACGCTGAAGAATTGCTCTGGTGTTGGTTAGCTCATCAGCCATAACCCTGCAAAAGACATTTCCAATTAGTAATTTAAGTGAGCAGCTTGAAAGTCACCTTCACTCTATTGCAGACAGTATTTAATCAGCTCAGTCTAAGGATTAAGCTGCCATTCCCCTTCCTTCCCCATGCAGAACTTGTCAACCTAATTACAAAGGACATGCATTAAGAGCAATTTCTATTCAACTACAAGCATTTAAGTGCAAAACTACATCTGAGTTTAAATAATCTTATGCCACTCTATACAAATGGGTAAGTGAGCACAGTGCACAAACATCCTGACAGACAAAGCTGAATATATTTTGTTATTGACAGGTTTCTTGCAGGTACACTGTAATCACATCTTTTCACAGTCATTTCTAAAGATGACAGCTATGGCTGCAGACTGCATCCACTTCTCTGCTTCTCTCAGGGCACAATACCTAGATGTCAAATGCTCCAGATACAAGCATGTGAGAACTGCTTGTGATATTTTGCTATTCTATGCCAACAGACCCCTGGAGCTGGTACTTCAATGCCTGAGATACTGCAAACACCAAGAACAGAATGCATTTTAACAACTACCAGCAAGGAATCTGAGACTTGAATGAATGAGAGCCTTACAATAGAACAGGTGTTACTTTGATCACATCTCCACACTGTCAAAAGTGTTACTGGAAGAGGCTCCCTTGCAGTGATCTTAGGATTCATATTAATGCTGAAGAAACAAGTAAAACTAGGATAGTAATGCTTGCCTGGATGGTACTATCACAACTGCTTATCACTCACTCAGTACATCAAAACTGCTGAATACCAGCAATTTAAATGGACTAGATCATACAATCTCATTTCCTTCAAGCAGTAAGTTGTTTTCATAATATGCACTAAGCATCACTAGTTAAAATGCAGTGAGTTATAGATGAGTACAGTAGAAGATTAAAATCCTATCACTATTTGTAGATGATCTATCAGATCTGCACTTGGCAAGTTAAAAGTCTAATCCCTTGTCAAATGAGACTGACACTTAGACCAGCTTAAGATTTGCTCTTAACTCTTACAATGTATTAGTTTATGAGTACAGAAGTTACCGTAGGGTTCCTTCTATAAATAAACATTTAATGAAGAGGTCTCTCTATTCTTCCATTCTTAGTTGCTGGTTTTAGTAGATCCCTGAAAAATTAATGAATTTTTTTTTTTTTTTTTAAACAAATTGGTGATTGCATCATACTTTCAGCTGTCATGGAAGACATTTTCAAACCCTAAACTGGACACAGTTACACAGTTGATCAGAAATAAGAACTTCTCTTATGTTAACAAGAACTGGAGTTAGCATTTTAGGAGTATTAGGACCCACTCTATTACTTTTGAAAGGCAGAACTACTGAGATTTACAAGCAGCTCAGTTTCTTTTTATCTCTTCTCCGATTGAAACTAAATAGTAAGTGTCTTACAATAGCTGTTGTGGTTGCCCTCTGCATATATATATACACACATACACATTCCCAAGTGCTGCAGTGGGTGCATATAATAAAAGCCTACAGAAAAATGCTGCTTGAAGTGGGAATACCTGCTTGCTAGGAATTTGCTTCGCCACATATCACACTGTATAGACATGCGCTCCAGTTGTTCAGACAACTGAGACAGATTCCGGCCCAAGACTTCATTTTCTAGGATAAGCTGATTTTTCTCACGAGCCATCCGCTCAAAGTGATACTGCAGATCATCTCCAACAGAAGCAACAAGTAGTTTCTTCAGCTCCCGATTCACCTAGAATTAGACCAAACTATCTGATCATTACCAATATGGATTGAAACACTTTCTACTTTTGTACGCAGTGCAACTTAGGCAACTTATTTTTTAAAATGAGCAGTTTCTGTTTCCAGAATGGAATGCATCCAAAGGAGAGGATAATAAGCCTCACAATCCACTCCAGTGAGACAAAATTTTAAGAGTAACACACATTTAACACTTCCTTGTTTAAATTTTAACAGCATTCGAGGAGGAAGAATAAAAATGTGGTACATGAAACAAAGAAAGCTTCAGTCCTATTCAAGTCCTGACTCAGTAAAATAGCAAAGGATTACGTAAGACATTTGTAAGTTATGTTACACCTCCTTCTATGGTGTAACATTTTTTTTTTTTTTTACTAAGTGTTGGGTCATGAGAAAAGATCTTGCTCCTCAAAAGACATTTCCCTGCAGTCCTACAGTGTGTTTGTTTCTCCCAGATTCATGCTTTGATATTTTTATCTGCTGACAGAGAAGCACCAGAGTACTCTGATGCATTTCTACTCTCTATCTTGTAAGTTCAAAAACAATTTGTTTCAAAGCTTCAGTGTCGTAGCAGTTATCTTTGATTTTATTCACAAACTAAATAAACCAAAGCAACTCAACTGTGTGAGGAAAAAAAAACCCCTTCATTTCTTACCTCCGTCTGTATACGCAGCTGATTAGAGAGACCTTCTTTATCCTGTAACAACCGCTTTTCTGAATTCTTCAGCTTTTCAATTGCATTTTTGAGCTCAGTCTGTTCTTTCTTGGGATCTGCAGTTCCATCTGACTGATGGAAAGCATCTCCTTTGTGTCCCGCCGATTTAGCTACTTTAGCATTTTTAGTTGCAACTACATGGGTGATAGCTGCTTTGGGGACTAATATACGCACAGCTTCAACTTCTACTGATTTATCAGCATGTATCTGCCCTAGCTGGAGAACTCCAGGACTCAGCGATGAGACTGCTTTTTTTTGTGGGCTGTGGTGGATGTGATGGTTTGTAGCGCTGGCTCCAGTGCTTACTTCTACAGATTCACCCGTCTGCTCTGTTTCCATGCCATCTCCAGGTCCTCGGATGGGTGATGAGGCATAGTCAACTACAGTTCAGAAACAGCAGAGGAAGTTACCATCTTAATGTCATTGCAACTCTTCCCTTCATTTACGTACTTCAGAGGTGAAAGTTTTAATTTTACACTGTATGCAAAACAGTCCTTTGCAGCAGGAGCTATCAAACACAAATTAGAATCTAGAAAGCCTTTACTCAAGTATGCACTGCTAATTATGACACGTTCACTCATAAATTTTACTAGTTTCCATCACATAATATTGGGTAGATGTGCAGATATGATCAAGAACCATTAAGGAGAAAAACTCCTGACAATGTTACCTATGGAGTGACAGTGAACTTCAGCTTCTGGGAGCTGACAAAAATCACAGCAGATCTATTTAAAAATCCAAAGCTGCTATTAAGCTATACAGCTACTAACACCATAAGAAATTTAAGAGGATTTAAGTACTACAACATGTTTTGAGTTAATGATTTAAAAAAGCCAACATATCAGTTGCATTTCATTTTTAATTAACAGCCCCCAGTACGCCTAGTAAGGCTACATTCTGCTCTAGATTCCCAAATATGCCTGAAATTCATTTTGCTGAAGCTCATTACATTTTTGGCTGAGTTAAATGCTATCACAGTAAGGTTTCCCCACAGTGGACGTGGGGGGAAAGCTTCTCAGAACACTGCTACGCATACTGCCATTATTTCTCTTACTGCAGGGAGTAACACGTGCCTGCATCCTCTGTCCTATTCCCCATGCTGGACTTCAAAAACACAATAGTGTTGCCATTACAGTGCTCTACTTTCAGGATTCAGGCAGTGCCAGCAATTTCTAAAGGCCAGAGAGAGGGCTATCAGACAAAGGTGTAGACACGTAACCGCACGAATGACAAACCTGCTTTTCCAGGAAAAACCACGTTAGGAGATCTAGTTCAATTAACTGCTCATTTCATGCAGTTAAAGAAATAAGACCTTAGAATTCAGTCTAGAATAAGACCTTTTAATCCAGTCAGCTCAGATACCGCACCAACCACCTACTTTTTTCTAGAGATGTCATTTTCTTGCTAGCAGTCAGCTCTTCTTAACTACGTAATCCTGAGGAGGAAAGGAGGGAAAGCATCTTCAGCAAGGGAAGTTAATCAACCTGTTTTCGAATACAGCCTCTAAAATTCAGTTCAGTGGCACACTGATACACTGTTTACTGTGAACTATAAGCTCTAAAGGAGGTAAAAAGCCCACACCAAAACAAATGTAAAAGCAAAGACGCCCCCGAAACCCGAGAAAAGTCAAAAGAAGGATCCGAGCCGTCTGGCACTTGCTCTCACCGAGGGCCGGGCTTCAACTTCCATCTCTTGCTCGTCCAGTTCTAGTTCCCATTCTTCAAATCCCTCCTTGCAGTCTCCCTCCTTTTCGCAGAGCCCTCACCCTCTGTGACTCCATCATACTCCTTCCCGCCCGGCGCCGCTCTCGAACCCCAACCCCAACCCCAACCCCAACCGCCGCCCCCCACGCGCAGCCCCCACACGTTACCAGCTCCACAGCCCGCACCCGTCACCTCCGCCAACGCCGCTGCCCACCTTCCGCTTCCGTCCGGAACAGCCTCACGCCCAGCGCAGGGCGGGGCGTCCGTTGCCAGGGCCGCGGGAAGCGAGGCGGCCGCCGCCATGGTGAGCGCCGGGCCTGGGATCGGTTGGGTGGGCTCTTCGCTCGGGGTTAAAGCAACGGGGCGCCGCCCCCCACCCGCCTTTAGAGGCACCCAGAGGCAGGGGCACCGCGGTCTCTTGATAGGTCCACGACTTAATGATGATTTGTATAAGTCGCTGTTGTGTTTGGTTTTTTTCCTTACCGCAGGAGGTTACCGGTTCAGTGCTCGATGGATAGAAATCGAATCCATTTCTGTCGCTTACTCGCTAAAGAGCTCGAGGATGATCACTTCACAATCTTATTTCTCCCTCTTATCGCAGACGCTCGTGCCCTGATATTTTCCCACTCACTGTTCGTGCACGCTCAGATCTAGTTTTTGCTGTGTGTAATTTTCTCTCAGTGCAGTGTCCGACCTGCATAACGTGTGCCAGCTGAGGTCTCACTGCCACTAAACAGAGCAGAACTCTTGTTTCTTGTGTCCCAGTTACTCGTAGTGCCAAATGATCTCTCTTTTCTCCCGCTCCTGGCTGCATTCTCCAATCTAACTGTGATCCACTGTAACCTTCAGGGATTTTTCCCTGTGTTCTTGCTGTTAGTTTTTCCCCAGATATTTGAATTTATTTTCTTGGTTGTCACTGTAATAATTTGCAGCCATCTCTATGGGATTACAGAATTTCAGACCATTTCTCAGATCGTCAAAATCTCTTTGAGCTCTGTTTACCAAACTGCAGTCTCTCCCAGCTTAGCGTGAGCCTGGATTCTGAAAGTGCACTTCTCTGTTTCATTGCCAGCATGGCAATGAAATAAAACATGACGTAAAACCGGGTGGGTGACAGAACATTTTGGAACCTCACTTGAAATTGACTAAATTGACTTACAGCTTGCAAGAGAATTATTCCTAGTTACTTCTGCATGTGGCGATTGTAACTGTGCTTTAATGTAGGTCGCAGCTCCCTACTTGCCAGAACGTGGGGTGTCTTAGATTGGAGGTCCTATCAAAGCCAAGCGTGTCACATCAGTGGCTTCTCCCTTACTTACTTAGCCCAGTTACCATATCTGAAAGGGAAAATGGTCACGACAGGATTTTTTTCTTGTCACATTAACGTTATCAACTTTGTATAACGTTTTGTCTTCAGAGATGGTCACTGATTTTCTAATAACTCATTCTGTTATCTTCCAAACCCTGTAGTTGAGTGAGCTGTTCCAGCCTTGATCTCCTCCAGTCCCTGAGGCCGTTCTCTACAGGTGCTCAACAGTACGAGTGGGTTGAGGTTTCTGTGGCTGCTGTCCTTAGTGCATCAGAGACCATTTCATGTGCTGATGCGAGTATGTCTAACTTCTTTAAACTCTTCTTTCTTTCCTTGTTTCGTAGTTCTGTGCTCTGGCTTAAACCAGCTAAATTACCTCTCCAGTTGTAACTCGCTTATTTGCTTCTGTGAGTGCTGTAGTAAGAAGAAACTCTGTATTTCAGTTTCCTTCTTCGGTTTCATCCTAGAAGCGGGATACTGTAGTGAAAATGCTAAGTCACAGCTTGAAGCAGTGATTGAGCACCTGTTAGGAAGGCAGGGCCAACTCAGGGGAGCTCAGGTGCAAGCAATGCCCCTGATTGACCAGAGGGGGTGGAGCAGTATCCACTCTTTCCCAGACCTCATATAAGGGTTGGCAATGGAGGTAAGGATATCTTTCTGGAGGTCCTTGTATTTGTGAGGCCTTATAAAGGTAAGCATCTTCTTTCTTTTGTTTCTGTGTCTGCAGCAGTTGTGTTTGAGCTGATCCTTGCTTGTTGTAGCTTAGGGTCTTGCTATTCTGCTGTCATTGCTGTGCTTTCCATTTTGCTATGGATATGTTCTTTTTCTAGGGGTTTGATACTGTGACTTAAAGCATTTAATCTAACTCATATGTTTTTTAAAACATCTTTATCTCAGAAAGATGGAGTTAAAAAATAAATGACTTCTTCCTATGTATTCAGTTTTTTTCTGCAAGTCAGGATTAAACATCAGGAACCTAATAACATTCTGTAAGTAATGAACTTTCTGGTAGGAAGTTTAGTATGCTTATAGCATTGTGTTGCTTATAGGCAGTGTAAACTGTGACTGTGTTAGTTATAGTGTGCGTATCTATCTACTCAAGAAAAAAACAAACAAACAATAATACTGTTACGAGTCATGCTATGGCTACAGAAAGAAAAATGTAGTAACGTATCAGAGCATCATCTTGAAAACATTAGTTTTTATTTATTCATGAGTTTGTTGTACTCTGTCACTTAAAAGCATTCCAGATGTGGAAATCAACTATTTAGCTGGGAAAAATAGCTTTTGTGTCCAAGCAGCTTGCCAGGCAGGTACAGAGCCTTATTGCACTCAGGCTGTCTATAGGTGCAGTTCCATGTTTCTCTTTCTCTGTTCTTTAATGCAAATGTTCTTGTCCCTACAGCTGTGGTAACAGCAGAGTACATTAAAAAGCATCTTTTTCCATCTTGCATGTAAAGAACAGGTGGCTTAGTCTAATAGGATGTCATCTGGGTTTGATTTTATGGGTGTGGAAGTACGCAGTGGAATTTGAGCTTTCAGCTTCCTTAGTTCTTTCTACAAAATCAGAAAAACATCTATGAAGTAGACTTTCCTGGGCTAGGTTGCCCGAGCTTGCAATCATGCCATGTTGACCGGGATCTTGAGTATAACTGGAGATGAGCAGTTCAGCACACTCCAACAAAGATTTTTCTAACAACTGTGTTATATGTTTGTTGTTATCTTCAGTTCATTAGTAAATCCCCAAAGCCCGGCTCAGTGAATACTAATACAGAAGTGCTTAGTTAAGACAGGGAAGAAAAATAAGTAATTTTCTTGTAAAATGAGTAATTATTTAAAATCAGTACTTTTTGAAAAACAGCTTTGATTCATCAGTGGAAGAGATTTACTTTGTGTTTTGGGAATGGATGTTAGAAAATAACTAGTACATCAGCCATTCCTACAGCACAGCTGCAGAACCCTGGGTTGCTCATGGCCAGGGTATCTTGTTGTGATCAGATTTTCAGCTGCAGGCATTATAGAGGCAGTACAGCTCACAGGCAGCTGTAGACTGCAGTTTCATTTGGGAAGCAGTAATTTCAGCCATAGTGGATTAGCTGGCAAAATGGGCTGTTCTGTGTGAAGAAAACTCTCATTCAGGTATGATCATATAGAGAGGCAAAACTTTCCCACTTCATAGAGCTGAACAAGTGCACATTTGCAAATGACTAGAAGTTATTTCATAAATTCTGTACCTTTTGTTGCAAGACTCTTGTACTTAAAAAAAAAAAGTTTGTTTTTTTAAACTCTTCCTGAAAAAGATGCAAAACCTTCCCTTGAGAACAGCTTTCTTAATAGTTGTGAAGACTTGCTTTTGTGGCCAAGAAACCAAGGCTGAATTTCACTGCAGATGACCACCCTGATTTTTTCCTGTGTGGAGTAAGTGGCCCAAGCCTTTCCATTATAAGCTGGCATGGCACAAACATGTTTCCTGACATAATGGTTAACTCTCATTTGCAGCATTTATTCATTGGGAAAGATAAAAAGTGTTGCTTGTTGAATCTTCTTATAAGCATCAGAATTATGATATAGTTTCTTCTTGAACTAATGTTTCCTAGTAATGCTAGTTTTCTATTGGGCAGGTGGGCTGTGAATGCAGCAGAAGGTATATCTGATAAAATAACAGAATCTTTGGCCCTCTATGAGCCGAGTGAAAATTGCTAAAAGAATATAACTTTCCTGTGAGATGTATCTGATTCAGCAGTGGAAAACTGTGTTCCAGGAACTCATTTTGGGTTTGATACTGCCATCTTTATGATATGACTCGCTATATAAAATACCACTCTACATATATAAAGCTGACAGATTTGAAATCCATGGGATAAATTGCCTCCTACTCTAGCCAACTCTGAGCTGTGGCTTGCAGGAGCTGCCATCCCTAAAAGCAATTTTAGATGCAATGATAGCTCTTCTGACTGATGTGTCTGAAGTAGCTGATGGTATGAAAGGCAAAGTTATCTAGAATTACATAATGATAAATTCCATTTTAATCTCCCTTTATTACCCAGAATTGTCACTCAGGATTCTTCAGATTATACCTGCAGTTTTTAATAACTTGGCACATCTATTCTAATTGTATGGATTTGACTTTTTTTTTTCTTCTTTCAATATTGTTAGAAAGTGAAGAAATTTGGGAATTATTCAGTGAAGCATTGCCAGGAGCATAAGGAGAAGTTGCCAATTGAAAGTTTATGATTTAAAAAAAGAGATTTATTGACAGAGTCAGTGGTTATTTAAAGCGTTTTTTCCAAGCAGATTTCATATGGATAAAATTTATACTTAAGAATGTTGTATTTGAGCTCTCAATTATTTTTGAAAGCACCTCAGGTTACCATAAGAAGCCCACACATCTGTGTAGGATCTGGAGAAACTGAGAAGTTCTGATGGATGTGACCCTTAGGCAAGAAGCAGCCAAACTGACAATGAAAACATTGTTTAGGCTGGGAGGGACTTGCTGGGGTAACCCAGTCTGACCCACCTTTCAAAAATGGTTATAATCAGCTCATGTTGCTTTGGGAACACCTGGGTGCATCCTGAACATATCAAAAGATGGAGATTCTGCTCCCCTGGGCAACCTGTCCTGGTGTTCCCACCCTCTTGGTTAAAGAAAGGAATAATCAGATAAATCCTTACTGGAAATTCCTGTGTTTCAGCTTGTGTTCTTTGCTTTTTTGCTTTCAGACTGAAAAGGCTGGCCCCATCTTGCAGTCAGGGAGCTGAGGGCTGTAGTCTCTCTCACTTTTCTTCCTCTCTGGCTGGGCAGGTCCTGCTCTCTCAGCTCCATCTTGCATGTCTTGTTCTACAGTCTGTAGTGGTTTTGCTGGCCAGTGGCAAAATTCTGAGAAGCACAAGCTTTTGCCTTTTTCTATGCATTTAATTTGTGATAATAGTGAATCTTTGAAAAGGACTTTTGGCTGCTCGGTTAAATGTTTTAACTAAGTTCCTAAAAATAAATAAAAATTGCAGGGATCTATTGCATCCAGGTGGGATACTCTGTTAATGATTAGCTGACTGCTGAAAAATGGAGGTTGTAAGGATCACCTGTTGCTGTGAGCCTGGAACCCTGAGGCTTTTTCCATGAACACTGACTTCTATTTACTGACTTTTATCTACAGCTGTGGCCACTGTGAATAATCACTAGAAGTACTATTTCATGGGTGTAAGAACTGTGCTTGGCCTAATCACAGAATTCACAGAATGGCCAGGGTTGGAAGGGACCTCAAGGATCATGAATCTCCAACCCCCCTGCCACTTGCAGGACCACCAACCTCCCCATTTAATGCAAGACCAGGGTGCCCAGGGCCCCATCCAACCTGGCCATGAACACCTCCAGGGACGGGGCATCCACAACCTCTCTGGGCAGCCTGTTCCACCACCTCACCACTCCCTCTGTAAAGAACTTCCCCCAACATCCAACCTAAATCTCCCCTCCCTCAACTGAAAACCATTTCCCCTTGTCCTGCTGTTATCTACCCTTTCAAAGAGTTGATTCCCCTCCTGTTTGTAGGCTCCTTTTAGGTACTGAAAGGCTGCAATGAGGTCACCCCACAGCTGCCTCTTCTCTAGGCTGCACAAGCCCAGCTCCCTCAGCCTGTCCTCATAGGGGAGGTGCTCCAGTCCCCTGAAATCTTCGTGGCTCTCCTCTGGACCCTCTCCAACAGCTCTCTGTCTTTCTTGTACTGAGACTCCAGACCTGGGCACAGTATTCCAGCTGGGGCCTCACAAGAGCAGAGTAGAGAGGGGCAATCACTTCCCTCTCTCTGCCGGCCACCCCTCTTCTGATGGAGCACAGGATACCATTTGCTTTTTAACATTTTTGCTTTTTTTCCTTTGAACGCTAGATGGTGCTCCTACACTTGCAAGTAAGTGGCTCTTGGAAATGTATTCTTGAGAATATAACAGGCTCTCTATTTGCGTGGGATTCTTTAACTGCCTTATTCATTTAAAAAGTCATCTTTTTTTCTGCAGAATATTCTAGCATGCTTATAAAGAGAAGGTATGCAGAGGTACAGAAATGGGAAGTGGGAAATATGTGCATGCATACTTGAGGCTATGTGCAGATTCTTTTATACCAATGCCATGCGCATTTAGGTCTTTCACTAAATTTAGTAACCCTTCTGTTTTTATCCTTTCTGTATATTTATTCACTTACTGCAGTTGTGGTTGTGGAGCAGGACTAAGTAAAGCAGTGTGTTTTCTAGTTACCTAATTACAATGCTGGCCTTAATGTGTTTGTTCTCTATTATGGCACATTTCTTAATTGATTGGGCTGCGGCCGCTCAGCCTGAACATTCATAGCTCACTGGTGAGAAGATAGAATTGTAGAATCATAACAGTTGGAAAAGACCTCTAAAATCATGTAGTCCAACTGTCCACCTACCACCAGTATTTCCCCACTAAACCATGTCCCTTAGTGTTACATGTAAACATTTCTTAAATACCTCCAGGGACACTGACTCACCCACCTCCCTGGGGAGCTGTTGGACTAACAGTGGTTGCTGGTGGCATCTGTGGAGCTGGCAGGCTGGGCAGCATCAGCAACCCTGCTCTTCCTCCTTTCAGTGTCCAGTTTTTGCATTGCAGTGAGGAGTATGAAGAAGTGGGAAATAAAGATGGACTAACTGGGCTGCCTTTGCCATGGTTTTGGTGAAACATGGTAGCAGGTTACACAAGAAATCTGGATATTTTATCCATCAAATCTTTTCTGTGAAAGGAATGGTGATGACTTATCCTGTTTCACAAAAGGATGAAATGGGTTGTGTAGTGTCTTTTTTCTGAAAGTGCTGAGCATTAAATGCAGCTGTGAAGGTGGGGAAAAGTAATGTGATCAGAACCATACACAAGACTGAATGTATCCTTCAGTTGCTGCCTGCATCCATCAGAGACCTTCACATCTCTGGGTGCTAATGTAGTCTGCTCCAAACAGTGGTGACGAAAGTTCTGTGCTCTGGGAAGAGAAGTCAATTTTTAAATTGCCAAACATCTATAAAATTGACCTGTAGAATTTCATTAGTAACGGCAGAATTTAAGAACAGGGTTATAAGTACCCACTTTGCTTCCTTTACCCCACAGAGGTTCTTACTTTTTGACAACTTCACTAATGGGAAGCTGCTGAATGGTTTTCTCTTTTTATGACAAATTCTGTTCATGTTAACTGTCACTAGATCGACAGCAGAGTATAGAGTAAATGAGCATGACATCTGTGCTAGCTGAAACCTGGATTTAGTCCAGTTACATTAGAGTTAATACTTGACACAATTTAGGAGAAAAATAGTGTTTTAACTTCAACAGTTGGTTAAACAGTGGTGTAGGCAAAGTACTTGCTTTAAGTGCCCACTGTAGTAAATAAGAAACCTGTCAGCAGAGTTGTTTGCTTACTTCAGTGGATCATAAATCTTTACTACACTGTTATGTGCTCTGAACGTTCGAGGTAGATGCAGCATGTGTGGTCTTTGGAACGTTCACACAAACTCCTGGGTGTTAGTGCTTGATGGTATCAGTGGGCTGAAGGACACAAACTTCCTTAGCTGTGATTCCAAGGCAAACAGTCAGTTCTTGTTAAAAATGATTTTCAGAGGGTTATTATGAGCTGAGATAATCTAAGGATGCTGTAGGAGTTAGGTTAGGCTGAAGTGCTGTTGAAAACTTTCATTCAAGATTTGTAGGTGTTTTCCTTCAAACCTTTACTTCCAGTTGCTTGTAGCTTTCTGCAGGTTTTTATTCTGCTTCACATTTTCCAGATAGCTTCTACTGGGGTTTGCAAATTCAATGGGATAAGGATTTGTGGGAAACAAATTGAAAAATTTGTCAGTCCCAACAAATAAGTGAATAAGCAGGTCTTCCTCCAAGAGCTTTTAAGAGAGAAATGGCCATTGTAAATGAAGACTACCTTTGAGTATTGCTGTCAACGTTAATTTTTGGCCAAGCTTGTCTTTCAAAAGTATACATACAGTGCGGATGAGAGCATGTAATGCAATGCACACAAGCACCTCAAAGCATATATAGCCCTCTTGCCCTCTGGGGTCACATGCAGATACTGACCTCACTCCAATGTCAGAGACCCAGCATTCGGTAGCTGATCAGGGCAGTGTTGGTTCAGTGCCGGTTTCAGCCTGGAGAGAAGAAGGCTACAGGGTGATCTGATTGCAGCCTTTCAGTACCTAAAAGGAGCCTGTAAACAGGAGGGGAACCAACTCTTTGAAAGGGTAGATGACAGCAGGACAAGGGGAAATGGTTTTAAGTTGAGGGAGGGGAGATTTAGGTTGGATGTTGGGGGAAGTTCTTTACAGAGAGAGTGGTGAGGTGCTGGAACAGGCTGCCCAGAGAGGTTGTGGATGCCCTGTCCCTGGAGGTGTTCAAGGCCAGGTTGGATGGGGCCCTGGGCAGCCTGGTCTGGTATTAAATGGGGAGGTTGGTGGCCCTGCCTGTGTGTGGGGCGGGTTGGAGATTCATGATCCTTGAGGTCCTTTCCAGCCTGGGTCATTCTGTGGTTCTGCCTCTTGTGATAAATTCTTCTAAGCACCTAAGCTGTATGCTCAAATATTCCAAGTCTGTATGCAAATCTTCCAGGTCTGTGACATAGGTTATTATGTAATGGATGCTTTTCTGAGTCAGGGAAGTGCTCTGCTTTCACTACAGTCAGTGTCACACTCTTCCTGAGTTGGTGGAGGCAAACAGTGTGCTGCAGAGCACTAATGTCTCTAAGAGCAGTTGCGAGAGTCGCACCAGAAGTAATGCGTTCTACTTTATTATGTTGGCCCCTGACTTCAACTGGTTGTGGTAGAGCAGAAGCAGGTGAACATTCCCACTAGTATTCCCTTACGTTTTGTTGCTATGCCACAGCTGGCAGCAGAGAGGCAGTCTGACAGAATGCCTGACATGGAAGTGTGGGTGAAGCAGGGGTGTGGAACTGAATTCCCCCATGTGGGGGGAAAAAAAAAAGGTACCTGTTGCCCTTCATTGATGCTTGCTGAGTATTTGTGGAGATCAGACAGTGGATGTGAGCACAGTGAGGTGTTGGGTGATGCATTTCAACAGCAGCAACAGCAATGTGAAAGACAAGTGATGTTCTGGGCAGACATGCACAGCTGTTACACCACAAAATGAAGAGTGTCTTGATCAGTTAATCAATGCAAATTGGCAGATTACAAGAGGGAACTTGGTTTCAGTGCACTGGAAGTGATGGTGGCAATGTTAGAATATTGCAAAGCTGAGTCCAAATGAATGGATGAGTATAATGAATGCTTGCACAGAAACTTGCATACGCTGTTCTGTCTGTTCCTCAGGATCTAGTGAACCAATGGTAGGCTAGAGGGGACAGTTTCCTACATCTAATCATTACCAGTGGTGAGACGTAGTATCTCCAGTACATGTCACAGTCAAAATGGCAGTCCATGGAGTGGCAGCATGCAAATTCCTCATTACAGAAAAAGTTAAAGATGGAGCCCTCAGCAGATAAAGTGATATGCACTGCCTTTTGGGATAGGAATTTTGGGATAGGAAAGGGGCAATCCTGGGTTTCCTGGAACCCCTACCGTCAATTCTGACCACTTCATTGTAATGCTGACTAAGCTGAAGGCTCTGACTTGCGGAGTTAGGCCAGAGAAGACCACCTTTCTCCTGTAACACCATGTTTCTGGCCCCCATGCCAGTTGGAAGATGGTGGAACACACTGTGATCTTGTCTGGACTGTCCTATCACAACCATTGTATGTAGCAACTTTTTGCTCCTATTTGGGCCAGTGAAACATAGACCGGATGGGAAACGTTTCACTAGCAATGATGATGTCGAAGCAGGTGTGAAACAGTGGGTTGCAAATTTTGATGAGTCCAGTGCAGACTCTAGTTCATCACTGGTGAGAACGCACAGCTAATGGTGGTGACTGTGTTGAAAAGTGTTTTGTAGCTGAGAATTTGCTCTGTCAGTGTTATTGTGTTCTTTGTATGTGTTGTAGTTTCCATGGAAATAAATAGGAGGCATTGTTTTTAGAGTGACCTATGTACATATGACTGCATCATGGCTCGTGTTAAATGAGGAGCTATTCCACAACAGGCTGTGTTTGGCTGGACTTCTAAAGCTAGAATAGCAATACAGGATCCTGTGGCTGTTTTAGAGGAACTGCATTGCAACATCATTAGATAACATGAATCCTTTAAGTACTTAATTACATGTGATTACAGAGGGTTAGAATTAAAGTTGAGGATTTCAGTTCTTGACTCTCTTATGTGAGGAACAGGGAAAAAAATAGGGAGTATCTTCCACTAATCATGCCTACATGCTTCCTGCAAAGCCTGCAGGGTTCGCATAGTCTAATAAGAGGATTTCTTCCTTAGTAAATTGACAGAATGGCCAGGTAACTTTGCGAGGTAGCTGTGCACATTCCTGAATCTGAGAAGAGAATTTTGTCTTCAGCCTTCTAGAGCTGTGCTCATCAAGACCCCTGCACATACAGAATCATTTTGTTGAGCCAAAATCCCAGTCGAAGTTGATTCACTTGGTCAAAACAGAGGCAGAAATAACCATTACTTCGCAGCAGACAGCCCAAGCAGCAAGTCACATAAGCAGGCAGTTCTAAAGGCATCTGAGAAGCTGGACACCTGTGATATTGGGAGTTAGGAAACTGGAACTAAAGAAAGTAGCAGCTGTTTATGGTAGGGTGAATGTTCTACTTGCAGCTGTGTTTAATTCATGTATTAATATTAAGTATTTAATAACAAACCAACAGTTTCATAAAGTTATCTAGAAGAATTCATGTAAAATTTTGAATAGGTAGGATTTGCTTTATGCTGAGGGGGGGAAAGGAGATGCTTTCAAAATTCACCAGTGAACTTCTGAATTTGACATTGAGTGAGAACTGCTTGTAGTCAAGGCACTGTCATGGAATCTGCAGTTTCCAGGTGTTTCTCAATTTGAAAGTGATCTTTTTGGCCCTCTGAAGAAAAGCCTGTTGCAAATGTGGGGGGAGGTGCAAGAGCAGTGAGGCGGGATGTTCTAAAAAATTATACCAGTTCTAAAAATTATGCTGGTGCCAATATCAGAAACATGAACAAAGAGGAGGAGGAAGATGAGGTTTAAGAGACAGAGCTAATTGAGAGCTCTATCTACGCAGTGTTGTGATTTTAAGTTTTACCTGGAAGATATCCTGTATTGGAACTGTGGAAGACAGAGATGGGTTGAATAACAGAACTTAATAAGCGTGCGTTGCTGAGGATTTATTTTGGGATTTAAGGGTGATTACAGTGCTGAAAATGAGAACACTTTCTGCCACTCAGTATGCTATTTGCTAAATACCACCGGTATGTCTGAAACCTCTCATTTCTTGCAAAATGGTTGCTAGCATTTAATAGCTTAGTTACTTCTGCACTTTCTTTTTAATTTTTTGCACCTTCTTCTTTCACAAATTGATATATCTATTTTAATGAAGTATTGATGATGAAAAATTACTTGTACTGTGTAAATAGAATTTTTTCACATAGCTGCTTTCAACCTGTTTGCCTCACAAAACAAAGCTTATGGCAGTTTGCGTGTCTGACTCCCATCTTCTTCCCTTGCTTTTCCCCTGATAAGTTTGAGATTTACTGGCAGATGTCAGGTAGGTTTGATAGAGGTATAATGATGTTCCTCTGGGTGTCTTGGGAATGGGAGGGAACCTTCCAAGGCATTTTTAAAGGAAGACTTCACTGAGTGCAGCCCTAGTGACACTTCAGAGAATCCAGGTGAGTTTGAGCGTGTTCTAATACTTGAGCTGAAGAAAAGTTGCATTAAGAATGGTCAGGGTTGAGAAACACCAGTGCAGAAAACCAGACCTCATTCTTATGATTTCTTGCTATTTATTAATGTCAGGTGGCTTTAAAATAAGTGTATTTGCTTAATCTTTTCGCCTATTGAAGTGTACAGACCTTCTTACTTAATCAAGCTGAAGAACATAGAGAATGTGGAAGGTATGAAGGCAGGTTTACATAATGAAACAGCAAGTCTGTGATAAAGTGACTCTATCCATTTTGCTGACTTTTCCTTTGCTCTCTGAGGAGCATCTTGCTGTAGCAGTTCAGGTATAGACTGCATTATAGGAAGCTATACCCTGTGTTATGCAAACTAAAATGGCTTTACAGTTCTTCGGATACGAATATCCTCTATTTACCAGTGCCCAGGGAAGGGCATGCCCTTCTAGAGTAAGGATTTTTTTGGAGGAAAAGAGGCACACAAGGTTAAGTGGGCTTGCCTGAGGTAGCACAGGAAGTCCATGAAGAGCTGGAGCAGAGAAATCCCAGTTCTGTTTCCTGTCTTCCATCAACCTTCACTTAACAATCCAGAAGACATTTCATGACATTTTCCTATTCTCTTGGATAAAAACTTGTGCAAATGGAGTTGGGCAACTCATTAAGTATTTTTGCCATCTTCTAATCTAATTTAGCTTGCCACGTCTTGTTTGGTGTTTCAGGTTCAGCATTTTATGTAACACTTTTGTAGAGATTCAGATTGTTTAAAATGGTTTTTTTTGGGTTTTTTTTTTTTTTTTTTTTTTTTTTTTTGTCCTTCAGGTTCATGAATTTATCTGCAGGGGGCTGTCACATTTGAGATGTCCTTACGTAAAAGAAAAGCACTCCAAGCCCACTGGCAGAGACCACCTTTAAAGCTAATTAAAGTGACACATTTTGTCTGGATTCAGAAGCACACGGTGCTATTTGTAAAGCCAGGTGTCCTATTGGACATGCAGCTCCCTAGGTAGGCGCATAAGTAGACTTCTTTATGTTGGATTCAGCCTCATTGTCACCTGAAAAGTTTGAAATAATTTCTGTCTTTGACTTTTGATACCATATTTTTTATTAAAAATATTCCTGCTCACCCAAAATATGCCAGACAGTATCACCAGGTTGACATAGAAGGGAAAAATTATTGCATTTTTCTATAAGAACTATATAAGCTATAGTTAGGAAGATTCAGGGCAGGCTTTCTGGAAAGTTTTCTTTATGAATTATGAGAAGTACCCATTCGATGTGAGAATCGTTCTTGTGCTAGCCCAATGTGCTCCCATTAATTTTTGTACAAGCAGCTTTACCATTAAAATCCATGCTCGAGCACACCTTTCCCTGTGACAGCACAGAGTTTTACAAAATACAGAATGCTGAGACCAAGATGGATCTTTCTGGCTCCAATTCAGCTTCTACTGAGGTTTTTTGCAGTCTTTTTATTGCTTCTCTGGGAGTTGATTCATGTGCTTTTGTTCTCCTTCTGATCTGATTTCAGAATTACTGGGAAAATCGAAGGAGCAGCAGACGTAAATCTACTGACTTAGAACAGTGATATTATTTGTGACTCCCAAACTTCTAAATATGCAGGCAGCAGTCTGTGAGTCCATGTCACATATTTCATGCACGTTGAAGCTTCTGATAGCACATGTAAGCCCCAATAGATTACTGATAGCATGTAAAGGTGGACTTCCTAGATATCTTAGGTCTCCTTTAGTTCTGAGGACTATTTTGATAGTTCCATGTGAAATTTTCTTGAGTATTAAGCTGTAGAGGTTATGAAACGTTGCAGGCTGGTAACTATTGTATGTGTGGGTGGTTGCTTCTATTCAGTTAGAGATCAGAGAGATTACAGCTGGAGATCGTGAATTGGCAAGCAGGTAGAAAATATTAAAATATTAATAACTGATATTATTATCAGGCTTACTGATGAAACAGAATTATCTGTATAATAAAAGGTCATATGAAAGGCAATACCCTCGTGGGGGGGGGGGGGGGGGGGAAAGTTACTTGTATACCAACACAGGGGATCATTTCAACTGCCCTTCTCTTAGACTGTGATGAGCCAGAAAGTACATACGTTCAGTAGAAAACAGACTACTTAAGCACTTATTTCCTGTTTTCTCCATTATAAGAAAAGCTCCACAATGAAATTTCTAGTCAAAACCAGAGGAAGAGTATAAAAGTGTGCATCCCATAAGAATGAAGTGATGTGGCAGTCGGAAACATCAGAATATATTCTGCCTACTTTGAATTGGAGGGATGTTATTTCTCCACCTTTGCATGCAAGTTCCTTAGTGCCTGAACTCTGCTGTTCCATCACTGTGTTCCTTCACCTGAGAATCTCTGAAAGCTCCACTTTTGTTTTACTGTTGAACAGAAGCCCTGTGGAAATTTAAGAGTTTTACACAGCAAGACATCTTTTCCTGCCCAGCTTACTAAGCATTCTCCCTTCTGGTTATGGGCTTCATTGGCAGCTATGTTCCAGACAAACCATTTCCCTCTACAGCATGAGTTTTTATGAGTGCTTTGGCTTCCAGAATGTAGCCCCACACTAGCTGAGAGCTGCTTCTACTTACATCACTTTCAGTACTATGTACATACAATATTTGATTTTTTTTAAAAAAAAAAGTTCAGCTGTATTTCAGTAAATGTTTCTCATCAGCACGGAACCATAGAAACCATACTTCTACTGCATATTCATGCATAAAAATATAAAGTAAGAAAAACCAAGCTAGCTAAACCTGATGTGTATCAAAACGTTTTTCTCTGCAGCCCGTGAAAGAAGAAAGATTATTTTTTTCATCTTCACATTAGGTGAATTTCTGATGTCACTGATTTCTTATACGCTGGTTTTCACAATGAAAAGAGCCTGTAAAAATTGAACTTGAATTCAGCAACTTTAAAACCATTGGTACTGAAATATAAAGCAGGCAGTTACTTCTGGGTTTTCTGATGTTGGAATTTTTTCCGCTGATGTGAAAACTAAAGAAAATTAAGTTTTATTGCTTGTGTAGTAGCATAGCCATGAAGGAAGAGACTGCGTGTGATTGTGATGAGCAGAGAGATGAAATGAATGGAAACTGTTTCAAAGGGAGAAGTTCTTGTTATGATATGCATAGATTGCCTTGTTCTGTTATTAATCAAACTGTTCACACTGATGGGATTTTACTAGCAACTGAAACGCTTCAGCCATTTCCTGGAATCATGTACAGACTTCTTCGCTATGATTGTTTTAGAAAACTACTAGCTCTACATGTTTTTCAGGTATAAAATAGCAATCAATTCAAACTTTCCTACTGATTCCATTGCTGTACATTGAGAGTGTAGTCTCTGTGGCACTTTCCAAGACTAAGTAGTCTTTTTGCCTTGGGTTTGCTTACCATCCTAAAAGAAGATAACACAGAATGGTCATTCAGCTAATATAAAGTATATAAATACAAAGCAAGCAGTAGAGCTTGCTGAATAACAGAAATGAATAAGCTCAGGCATTGAGTAAGATCTCAGAAAATGAACTTTGATGCAGCCTTCTGCAGAAGTCCTCTTCTGTAGTTAATACTCCAGGAACAAGAACTGCTTTTCTTTTCAGACAAGCTCTTCAGACTATCGGTTCACTGTGGTTCTATATAAAATGCATCCTTTATAAGGTGGTGGTCAAATTCATCAGTCAATGTTTTGTCTTGTATTGCAGCAATGAGTGCATTTAAGAACAAGGTTGAAATTAGTCATTTATTATTATCTGTTAGCCCTCATTATTGTCAAGAACAGGCCTATATGGAAAACGAAGTGTGAGATTTGCCGTAGGAAGGTGTTTATTCTGGCTTACATTTATCTAGAATGATGGCAGTGGCAATGAAAACACAAGCACGACTAACTTAAGTAAGGATCAGAAACTAGGGTAAGTCTGCAGGGAACTTTTGTGCATCATTCTGTGCCTAAAAGATGTGCTTAAATAATGTCAAAGGCTGTAGTGTCTGCTGTAGAGATATTGCAAGTTACTTCTAAAGTAGCTTGTACAAATATTGAGTTCATTGCTGTATGAACTTCTGCATTTAGAAATAAGAGTTTTGCAGCCTTCACATGGCACTGGGTGAGTTTTCCTGATAGGATCCTGTATTTGTTTTGCAGCAGAGGGGCACCGTAGAGGCTGACAGTAAGGCATGATGCTTTTAACTGCCTACACCTGATTATCCATCACACTGTGAAATTCTGAAATGATTTGTTATCTCATTCTTTCTCATTGCTGCTTGTGCTCACTGTAACCTGGAAAAACTCTTAAGTCAGTTTTAAGCTGAAGATGTTGAAGCAAAAATGCACTTGACAACAAAAGCAAGATCACAGATTTGTGGACTTCTTTTTCTTTCTTTAGGCTTTCACTCACCACAAAAGTGATTATGATTTTTTTTTTTTTACCTACTTCTATAGTCATGGAAGCCCACGTGAAGTCTTTCTGTCCCATTTCTTAGTGGGAAGTCTTTGAAGCAATTAAAATGTTGTTGTTCTCTAAAATATGATGACAAAAAGGCCTAGTTGGCTGCAACTCCACCTAACAGCTATCAACTGCATACTGCAGAATAGCTAACATATGCCACTAAGAGGTGCTAGAGCTGCACATCCACATGGATTGCATTGCCTTTGTGCTTGCTTCCCTCAAGGGTGAGTGAGGGCGAACGAAGTGTGTAGCTACAGATCTAGAATTATTGCAGTCTGCCTTTAAAAGCATGCTTCTGAGGAGCAGGAAATAAGTTGTAAATGCATTCAGTTTGTGTTTATGCTTTATATACATTTCAGGAGGTTAACTCCTGAATCACTTTACTGTCCTTAGTTCTGTTTTTCTCAACATTAACAGAAGTTCAGATATCACAGCTCAGAAAGAAAGTGATTTTCCTGTAATCTGTGTGGGGAAATATGACAAAATTCAGTATTTTAATTGGGAACAAGCACACTTTTTCAACAAATGAAGGTAAGTCTAATCCCTGACTCAATGTAACAAAGTTAAGTCTCACAAGAACTACTACAAAAGTCCAGATTTCATGGCTGGTGGAATCAGAATAAGTTTTGATATTTCCTGGAAAACTGCCATATTGTTTTTATCATCACTTAAAGGGTGATGTGTAACAAGTGAAAAGATGTCACCAGCTGTATTTATCAAATGATGATATGCAGGGTGTGCAAGTGCATCCAATAACAATTTTTGCTTTTCTGATAACAAATGCAACAAAATTGTACATCTTATTTATTACACGTATGATTACTTCAGTAGCCCTCCCTTTTGTTTTTGCAGAGTCAAGATGACAGATATGCTTTCACTGCTGAATGGTATGACCCAAATGCTTCACTCTTTCGGCGTTATGAGCTTCTGTATTATCCAAAAGATGGATCAGTTGAAATGGTAAGAATAAAAAACAGGGATTTTAAATATAATAATTAAACTGCTTATAAAATGGAAAACCACTGCCAATTATTTTTCCCGGTAATTATGTTGTAGCTGAAGACATGCTTTTCTTCTAGTTTGAGAAATAGAGAAAAGCGTGGTAGTTCACAGTGGAGCATGTGCAAGAGCTTCCATATTAATGATTTTTGTCTTAAGCTTGGAGAGTTTCATTTTCACAGATCTGTTTTCATTTAATCTTTTATTGGATTTAAGTTTGGAACTCAGCAGCATCAACCTACTGCATGAGAAACACAAATTGAAGGTGATCCTTAACAAGAACAATTTTCAGTTAGAATTCTACAAGTCTCTGAAGCGTTAGCTGTAAACAACAACTATCAAAGTGGAGGAAACAGTGAACTATGTTGGTTTTAAAGCAGGGAAGGATGTTTCTGCGAGTGGAATCCAAATTTTTCCATTATTAGTTCTTGCATAGACTTTTCTGACTTGTGCCACATTTAACTAATCCTCATTTTTAATTGATAGTAGGTTAAAGCAAGAAATATAGTGCAGATAATCCTGTACTGATAATCCAGTAAAATAGCCAGTGCTTTGTGCTTCCGTTTAGGAATGAATTAGTGATTTTTTTGACTAGAGTTTGCTAGATTTTAATGAGGATGTAAAGGTCTGAGAATAGCCTAAATTTGAATATTCACAAGTATTAATTTCAATATATTTTAAAAATTTTTCTTGCCTTAAATATCAAACACAGAAATAACAGAACTATCCGAATCCACCTTTTTCTTATCCAAACTGTTATTTACTGAAACCATGGTACCCACCTGTGAGGAGATGCACTGTGCGCTTTTTACTGATAATCTCTTGAAATAAACTCTACTGTGATGTTGTCCCTTTTAACTTAGTTATTTGTATGATATGTGTGTGCACAGTTGTCAAAACGTGAGGGTTTTTTTACGTGAGACATCAGAGCTAATCAGTCAGGAGCCGTAATAATCTTCCTACACAACCATGTGGAGGCTGACAAAATTGTTGTTCATTTCTCCTAGATATCTTAAAACCATAGCTTTCAAGGTGTTCTTGGGCTTTATGCATCAAATGCCTATGACTTGGTACGTTCCTACATTTTGCCAGCGTGTTCTCAGGGTTGAGGCAGTATTGTGTGTATGCAGTCATGAGTTTGCATGGACTTTGTGAGATCAATATAACTGCTAAAAAAGCAAATATGCCTACAGTATCTCTGCTGAAGCGATTCTGCAAGTTCAGTTTGGGGGTGAGTTTGTGGACAGAAATTACATTTAAGATGATTTTCTGGATTTATTTATGGTTTCTAAAACTTATCTGGAGTCTGGTGATTCTTTTTTGGTTACTGCAAAATTCTTCTGGATCTTTTGTATCTTCCTAAGGAGATGGCAGCTACTCACTTTGCCTCTAATGCATTCTTGGAGAAGAGAGGTAATGGACACGAGTCAGCTTCTCTCTGCTTATGAGAGAGCTGACAATCACCCTTCCCATCTCTGCAATGGCAGCTTTCCTTTGTAATGCTCTAGCTGAGGGTGGAATAGAGCTGTTCAATGTTTGTTATATGAGGTTCTCAGGTTTCCATTTGTTTCTTGCTCCTTCATATTTCCTTCCTTCCCATGGAGGAAAAATACAGTGGAAATAACATGACAAGTTTCCAGCTTTCTTTGCAGACATTAGAAAGCAGCACAGGTTTTTGTCCAAGGACAGCAAGCAACTGTTTCTGATCAGACTGAGTACTTTAAAGAGACATCCCCAACTACCCAAGTTTTCCACAGTTAACTCTCATGCAGAATTTTTAAATCCAAACTTCTCTTTCTAGAGGAGATTTCCTAAAATAAAGAAGAAATTTTTGAAAAGGACACATTCCAAGAGAATTATTGTGGACAATTTACTGTTACATATACATAAGAGAAGGAAGAGAGAAAACAAACAAAAAATCAAAGCCATCTTACATTTCTTCTGCTGTGACTTTTCATTTGTATTATAAAAAGATATTTTAGGCAGATACAAAATTCCACTCTAAAGGATTTGTTAATACAGATAGATGCCTGTTTTTTCTTCCCTCTTCATCTTCTGCTTGAGAAGAGAGAAGCAGAAGGGGGTGTGCCATTCTAGGAACTGTTTGTGCTTCAATGAAGGTATGATCAAGCTTTTAGTTGAGATATTAAGAATTTTAATGCTTGATTCAATTAATAGGACTCTTCTTGAAACTGAAGAACACTGAGAGCGTATAGGTGAGGGCTAAGGATGGTTTTATTACGGAATCCTGCTTATAGAAGGAGGTATCAAAAAAAAAGTTTGGTCTAAAGAGGACAAAACTTTTCCTTTCCTGAGATTCTGTTTCTCTAAGAGACTGAAGGGATCTGTAATATTTATGTGTAGTAGAGAAGAAACTGTTCATGAGGTTGTATTTTGTGCTTTAGCAGTCCACTCAGAAAACTGCGCATTAATGTCCTCCTTCTTGCTCAGAATGTTGATATGTAGCTGAATCGTCTTGACAGGCATTTCAGCTTGCAGCTCTAGGCAGTGAGAACTTCTCAACGTAGTGCTGCAGCCATCCATCCATCCCTAATTCAGAGTTATATGCAGCCAAATAAAGCGTAATATCACTGGAACAGTCCCCTGAAGACAAGACCTGCCACAGCATTGTATTATGGTTGCTACTGCTTCAAGCCATTGCCCTGTGAAACAGCACAGACCAGCTAGGGGGAATTCTGATTGAGACTGAGCAGAGTTAGCCACTAGGAACGTGAACCATTTACCATAGTTGGAATTAGCACAAGTAAGTAATAAAATAAAAACTGCAAAGACAGCCATCCCCCTGAGACCACTTAA
The DNA here is from genome assembly GCF_951394365.1 of Tetrao urogallus. Classification (NCBI taxonomy): domain Eukaryota; kingdom Metazoa; phylum Chordata; class Aves; order Galliformes; family Phasianidae; genus Tetrao; species Tetrao urogallus. Next base: position 111,061,659 of record NC_136813.1, on the reverse strand, counting down.
AATTACACATTTGTTCCGTTTATCTTCTAAGCATTCCTGGTGCATGTGCAAGTTCAAAGGGTTAAGAATAAAATCAATTTAATGATCAGATTCAATCCCACAGAGCTATGGAAATTTCTGAAGGAAAAGTAAGAATTATGTTGAGTTTGCCAACAGCTTAGATCTCTTGCTGTAGAAGGTTCTATGGTTCTATTCTTCTTTTGTCTGCAGTATGATGTGAAGAACCATCGTACCTTTTTAAAGCGCACCAAGTATGAGAGCTTACACCTTGAGGATCTGTTTGTGGGCAACAAAATTACTGTGTTTTCTCGTCATCTTTCCTTAGTGGACTATGGAGATCAATATACAGCACGCAAGCTAGGGAGCCGCAAAGAAAGGTAAGAAAACCTGTTCTTTTGAAATCCTCCTTTATGACTGGGGTAATTGTTCTTTGCTGAAAATAAGATTTCTGTACTGTGGGAAAAGGAGGAATTAGTCACAAGTCTGCATGAGGTTTGCAGTCATCTGGCATACTGATAGCTGGAGGGAAGAAGTTCCCTGCTTGTAGGCAAACCCACCATTATCCCTCCCACCTGATACATCTTCAAGGCCAGTTTATCCACGGTGTCTGATGCTGCATTCTCCAGATCTCTCTGAAGAGGAGAGGTGGAGGAGGAAAACATGAGCTCCAACTCAGCTTTGTTACTTCTTGCAGGGCTGGTAGGAGTAGCATTCTTGTGATTTGTGGATTCTCTCAGGGCAGTATTGATGTAGTAACCTTAATGGATATTGGGCCACAATCTTGCAAACTGCCTCTCTGCAATCAGTGCAGAAAACTAGTACCTTATCAAACACGTCTACCCTGTATTATCAGTAGTAACAGAGCAGTAGGGACTGGAGTGAGAGTGGCCATTCCTATCCTCTACTGCCTTTCTCACTGTGGAGGTTTTTCATTTGAGAATGCTTTCAGCATTTCATAAACTATGCATGCATGAGGATGAGAACTGTGGAGTGGGAATGTCAATAAAACCTATGTGGTTGTATGTTAGACAAACTTAATAGGTAAAAACCCATCCAAGAACAAAAGTAGTAGGAGAAACTTAGAATGACGATAAGGGTACTCTAAGAGAAATTTAAATCTGATTTGCCTGCACTGCATGTAATTTCTGAATTCAGGAATTAGTGAATTTGGATCATTTGCTCCAGGTTTTTGTTGTTTTTTTTAAAGTTCATAGAGTATTTTCATAGGCATGGTGCTGCAGTGAGCCCTGTTCAGTTCTATTGCTCTCTTTCACTGTCTGGTGTTAGTTTGAACTCTTTTTGAAGAAGCATAACTGGACACTTTGGAACAGCTGCAAGTTTTGGCATGCATCTTTGTCCTAACCTCACAAAAACATTGCCTTGGAAATGACTGCCATAATAAGTTTTCATAAGAAGCTTCCAGAAGGATGATTTCTGGTGCTTTTTCTTCAGTCTGGAGTTGCAAATGGTGGAAGAGTAGCAAAGAGGGTGGAGAATAGCAGAGAAGGACTTCTGTGTATGACACTGCTCTCTGTTTCTCATTGGAGTGTTGAGTAGATTACATCTGTCTTGTTTATGGGTTTTATCTTGGTGTAATTTTTTTATTGCTGCATGTTTCATGCTCTGCCTAAACTTGCATAAGCCCTGGTACTGATGGATTTATAATAAGAAAAGGTGGCTTGTGATAAAGTGGAACATTTTTCTCATAAGTGTAGCTGTATGTTTGTACAGCAGCACTGTATAGCCAGCAACACCACAGATTTGTCAGTGAGGTGGTCCTTGGAGAGGGGGTGCTCTACAAAAGGAAGGAGAGAATTTATGACGTAAGCTATTTGGAAAACATTTTAGGAATGTCAGCTGAAAGATAACATAAATATGCAAGTGATGTTACATATTCAGAATGGCCCTGGGGAACATAGTGAAAGGTGTCTTAAACAGGCAAGATATCCTCAAAATCCAGTTCCTTCACAGAAGGTGGCTTTCACTGGGTAAACAGGGTCATACTAAAGGAATCCTTGTGCAAAATGGCTGCATGTGGACTGTTTGTCTTTTTGGCCTGGTCCTCACAGCATTTAAAGCAGTTATTAGTTAAACATTATTATTAGTAAGATTTCTGCAGCACTTAATTCCTAAAAATAATTTCTAGTTGGAATGTTGCTAATAATTTTGTGGATGTTGTATGAGGGGAAAAATATTCCTGTCTTTCCTTGCCTTTATACTGTACAGGATAATCTGTTGTTTATCTCAGCTTTGGAGGTACATTCTCTGGCTGCTGAATATGCATGCAGACAAAGCTCAGAAAAGACCTGTGAGGGAAAGTAAGCAATGTACATAAGAAGAAAAAAGTGAATGTTTTGAATTAGGGGCCTTTGTTCTTGTCAGGAGAGCCAGCAAATGTCACTCTAATTACATGAGGTGTGAAACACATGGTAAGAGGCCAGTGTAAGGAAATAAGACAGGTAGGTAAGCATGTATTTACTTAGAGCACGCTGTGTAAAGAAACACTGCTTTAAGAAAGTGACTTCTGTTGTATAGTCCTCCATTTGTGATCCTGGGCAGTTGTAACCTGAAGTAAACACTTGCCTGAGCAGTGTGTACTTTCTGAGTTGTCTGTACTCAAAGTCAGTTAATATCCATGATTTTGAAAATGGTATGAGAAAACTTGTGTCTTGAGCAGAAATACTCAGTCTCTTTAAATTGGGTGTGTCATTGACATAATCAGTATCTCTTCCCCTACATGACATAGGACTTTTGCACGTACTGTAGCTTATTTTTAATAAGTAGGTCTCACAAGCATAGCTACAACATGAATTGTGCACCATTTCTTTGATCAGCTCCCATCTCCTGGTTGTTTTTTTTTTTCTTTAGCACTTGTTGGAGTACTGTCAAACAATCGTTCTGAAAATGTAAGCAATCAGGATGAGTTTTCATTCTTTGTTCCTAGACCTAAAATTGTTTCAAAAAGTACTTTGCAGGCTGCATCATGTAAGACTACAAAAATATATTGCTAATTAAAGCTAAAAATAAGACATTTTTTATCAAATCTCAGGAACAGGCTTCAGCATCTTGAATTACACTTTTTCTTGCCCTGCTTGCTTCTGAGAAGCTCATACTGAGATGTTACACACTTTATACACTGATGTTAGCTAAAAGGCTTTGTTAGATTTGCTCATTGCGGTTTTTATTAGTGTCTTCCAGGTGAATTACTACTTAAAGCAATGTTTCATTGCACTTTGCTGGGAATTAGAGTTTTACTGGAAAGCTTGAAATTAGAAGTGTAAGGGATTGTTTATTTCTAGTGTTAGCACTTTGTGCTGAACAGCCTGTGTAATAGCATAGATTAAAAAAAAAAAAAAATTCCAGAGGGAAATGTCAACTTCACTGGTGATTTTATTCAATGATTTGATCCTTGGTGATCACGGTAAATGAGAAAGTTGAGAGCTTCTTGAGCCAGGGTGTACATCATGCATTGTGTGAAGGTATGCTTGTCATTGGCCTAGCACACAACTGCTCACCTCCATGTGCCTTGATGCACATGGCACGTTCTGTCATATGATAAATAATACCACAAAATAAATTGGAGCTATTAAATCCTTGGGAAATGTTGTCAGGCTATGGCCACATGGATTATGCTAGCACGCTTCCCTGAGGTCAGCCTTCTCTGGCATGAAGACAGGGTTAAATCATTTTTGGTTTGGACTGCGATGTACTGAAGCATAGGCTCAGCTGACTACTCAAATGCAATTTCTTATAATTGCTTGCCTCTACCTTTAGTCAACAAGTCTTCCTGTGTTATGTTTCCCCGCTGATCTGTGTATGTAAGCCTTCTGATGCTTGTGGAAATCTGCATTGGTATCTGAGCTGTGAAGGTCATCTATGTCTCTCTCTTAATTTCACATGCGATGTTGCATGCATTCAAATTTCCCTCTTTGTTTTCTGCTCTGACACCTCTCTTCCTTAACGTTTGCTGTAAAATAGATAGCCTGTTCATTCCCAAAGCATCTGGTAATCTCTGGTTGCCTAAGGTAAGGTAATAAAGGTAGTAGAAATTCATCCATCTCCTGTATCCTCAGCATATTTGCTCTCATTGGAATATACTGCTGCAAACCTATGGGTTGCTTTTCATTTTTATGCTGCTAAATAAAAAGAGAAGTTTGCCATTATTTACCTGTCATTTATTGAGGTGCTGCTTTAAAAAAATCTATCTTGAGAAGCCTTTGTTATTAGAAACAGTGTAAAAAGATGGAAAGAGTGAAAGAGCTCTTCAGGATTGTCACAGAGACAGTTTCAGAGATACAGGGTTGAATAAATCATCTGTTGATTTGTAAGCTGAGCACATTTGAAGCTGACTCACCACAAGATGAATGCAAATAGAAAATGATATTTTACAGACCTTCCTTTTTGCTTGTTACTTTTGATTAATAATATATTTAGTGCTTGGTGTACTTGGTCTGATGCAAAGCACGCTAATAAAACTGTCCTGGCCTTGGGGATGTACAGTATAAAAAGATAATTGTTGAAAAGATAGGAATGTACTTGAAAACAAAAATGTGGGGGAGAGCATTGAGACTTTTTTTTTTTTGTCTCTCTTAGAATACAGAGGTCGATCAGTAAATAATACCTTATCTCCTGACATTTTATTGTGTCCATTATCAGCGTCAGCTACCGTGGCACACAACTCATATACTGTGGAGCGTTTGTACTGTATGAAGGAAAACTGGACCCTCTTGTCACTGGGGCCTCCTAAACTTTTAAAATAATAATACAATAATCATTTCCTTTTGATTTTTGTAGGAGACGCATGTTTTTAAGTAATATTTCTAAATACAGAAGTTGATCAGCTTGATTTTTTTTTTATGTATATAATGATTACTTAAGGAAAGAGCGTAGGGAGGGAGAAGGAAACAAATGAGTTATGTTCTAACTCAAAGCAGGGAGTGAGGAGCATAGAGAAACTACCTTTGCAGCATGAGAGAGATGTACTTCAAAAAATTTAATATGTATCTCATAATTCCTTGTGACTGAATATTCCTCATAGCTTTTGTGCTCTAGGAAAGTGTTCTTTTCTGTCTTGCTAAAGGCACAATTGTGTGACTGAGGTTATCGTTCTCAAATATTTAAAACTGAAATCACTGAATAAAATCTCGTGGACAAACTGCTTAAAAAGTGTAGGTTTTAAATTGGATGGATTCTGTGGGAAGAATATCAGTTTGAGAATATCAGGAAGCAGGCAAGTGTTGAGAATACAAGGAATTTCATGTGTGAAAGAGAAGAACCAAACTTCAGGAGCAGGCTGTGAAAAGTTGCTGTGAGGTTTGGGTTAGGAAAGGTAGCCGTTACTGTGGGTAGAGGTACGCACCACTTCAAGAAGTGATCAGATTATTTGCTCTCAGAGTGAGGGAAGAAGCTGGTAAATGGCAACTGATGGAACGCTATGGGCTGACTTGGCTTTAGAAAGCTGAGGAAACTGTAATAAGCAAAGCTTATTCTCATTGGAATAATGCCTTGCACAGACATTGAAGAATAGCATAGGAATTGGTGAGACAGTGGGACTAGAATGCTTGACTGTGGCAGAATGTCTTTCTGTGGTGCTTCTCCATCTGAGCGTAAACTCGACGTGCACACTAAATTCTTTAAGAAAAGTAATGTTGGCTGTATCTCTCTCCCTTTTCTTTCAGAACATTGGCTTTGATTAAACCTGATGCAACACCAAAGATTGGAGAACTAGTAGATATCATTATTAATGCAGGATTTACAATAACTAAGGCCAAAATGATGGTGCTTTCAAGGTAAGAAATTATAAGGTCAGCTCTATTGTATGTACTATTCGTGCAGTTCAGGCCATTCTCTGAAGTTTATCCCATGTTGTTCTACACATTAAATCCATTCCAGTGAGTAATAAAGGGAAGGCTCATCTGTTTTATAACAATGTGTAGGTTTTTAAATACATACAGAAAATAAAGTATTACAAAGCTTTGTGCAAATGAGTATGGGTGATTAAACAATTTGTGTGAATCCAAGGTGACTAGCATTACTTTTACAGCAATTCAGTAACATTCACCAATGACTTCTCTGCATGTGTTCACCTTGTAACTTCCTGATATAAGCCATATTACAGATTATAACACAGTTGTCTTAAAAGTACTTGGTTTCTTCACTCTCTGTAAATTCATTGTCTTAATTTGTGCTCCCGAAGCCTGAACGTGTTTGCTTTTTAATAACTAGGCAACCCAGGCAAAGCAGGTGATCTTTTGATCACGTTGCAGGGTTGAACAGGTGCATCTCCCTGAATGCTCCCCCTGCACCCTTTGCTGCTCTCCACCTGTCTCGTTCAACCACAAGATTATGGTTTCCTCTGCAAAATGCTTTCCCATAAAGATGATTAATTTACTCTACAAGAGTTTTCCAAGATTATTATGGTATTTCTCAGTTGCTGCATTGCCAAGCCTTTTGATATGCAACATCTCTTTGACAAGAAAAGCTATCTGTATTAAATAGTACAATTTTCATGGTTCCTTGGGATTTCTCTGTGAGGTCAAGAACAATTTTATCCTACCTTGAAGTTCTTTCTGAAATACTAATTAAAAAAAAAAAAAAGTGAGCACCTCTTCTTATGTCTGTGTTCACTTACTACAGTGTTTGATGAGACTGGTCCCAGATGCTCTCTCAAACAACTCCACTTTGTGAGTTCAGTCAGGTTTGCAATGCTGGCTTACAATTCAGTGTTTTTCAAGCCAGCGGGTTTTTTTTTTTTTTGGCTTGCTTTCCTGCAGTCTGAGATATTTGATTCTCAAGTGTTGAGTGGTTCTTTGTTTCAGTGTCAGTGAACTTGGAGAACTATTGAGCCAAGTTGTGTGATTTGAAGGAAATGGAAACTGGGAATTAAACTTTTATTGCCTACTGCCTATATAAAACTCCCTGCTTGTCTTGTAAAATTGAAAATGATTATTAAGTGTGAAATTGAGCCTCAGTACTAAATCTAGTTAAATGATGTATGAGTATTTGTAGTTTCTCTGCATAACATATACACTGTTTCTTGCTATTGCCATTTTAAAATGCTGGAACAGTGGCTTTGCCAAAATTTTCTACTAGATCTGGCATACTTACTCAAGCAAGCATCGTCATCTGTTGCTTTCAGTGAAGAAAATATTACTGACATTCATCTGGCAATCCCTGTTAGCTTGGTTTATGCCTCTGTTTTAAAAAAAAAAAAAAAAAAAAAATAGCTATAGCCAAGATACAAAAGTGAGGATAGATACCTGCTTTGATAGGTCAGCTATCTAGACACAGAAGTTAATCGCATGTGAGTTGAGTCTGTTATTTCCTGGTGAACACTGTTTTCCTTTCTTTAAAAGCAGAACAGTAACAAGAGATGAAATGGAAAAAGGAGCTAAGTTATACAGCACAACCATAGTTCTGTATTTCTTGCAATAGGAATTCTTAACTGAATAGTAGAGTTCAACTTTATACAGAAAAAATATTCCAGAAATATTTCTTTGTATTCAGAAATGACAGTATGGAATCTGTTTGTGTACTTTTTTCCCCCATTTGCTTTCCAAAATTATTTGGTGAATTAATTTCGGCAAGGGATGTTCTGATGAAATAGTGAATTGTAAGCAAAAACTTGGAGCTTGAGAGTGCAAGTATTCCTGTGACTAGCATTGTTTTTGAAGCAACCAACCAGGAACTGTTTGGTTCCAATGGGCAGACAGCTGTTCTGATTCCTCAAAGAAGAAATTTGTGATTGTTAAAATCTTTGTCAGGGAAATTAAATTATCTTTAGGTACTTCTTGAGGTTATTTCTTGCCTCTGGCAATATCAGGCCTAGGTCTGGACTGCAAATGAAGAAAGATGTGAGAAGTTGCATTGCAGATGACAGTTACTATGACTTGGTTCTGACTTGTAGCATGTTACTTGAAATATATTCAGGTGGTGTCTTTCAGTAAAGGGAGCTGCTTGAAGTGAGTGAAACTGTGGAGACCAGAAAATTTCAGGAGACATTTTTTTACCTTCAGAAAGAATTTTTCAGATGGGGATCTTTCAGTTTCTATGCATCTCTGCTTTGATTATGAGCTTTGTACGCAGACTGGGGGATCAGCATTACTGCTTGCTTTCAGCTGCTAGTCTGCTTCAAGAGTTTATCCATCTCAGCAAATTCCAGCTTCAGAACGTGGTACACGGTGGGATTTGAAAGCAAGCAAGTCCAAACCTGCACTTCTGAACTGGAGTTTTGAAGCTGCAGTTGCAAGATAACGGCTAAACTTGAAAACTCTCATGGATTCTTCTAGCTGTTGTCATGCAGAAAAAGCAGTGAAGGTAGCAAGAGTTTGCATGAGGAGCAATTCAAGAAAAAGGAGGGAGGAGGGTGGGCTGTCTAGCTCAGGAAGTGGCAAGGTGAAAAGCCAAAGAGTGATGTTTCACAGGTGGATGGAAGGAGGGTCTGCACTATGGACCCTGAAACTGAGCACAGGGCTACTGGAGGCATGTCTGTGGGAGTGCAGAGCTTGGGGAGGGCCGTCATGCTGTGTTAGTAATGAATATTCTGGCATTTAGCCTGCAGCATCTGATGTGCCATCTTTGTACTCAGGTACTAAGACTAAATAACAGCTGCAGTACAGGTACACTTTGTGTGCTTGCTGGCCTCTTTTTACCTGAAAAAGTACTGAGCTCTCCTCATGGAAATCCCTTGCTATGGGAGCAGACAGTGTGTAGTAACTGGATTTTTCCCTGAGGGAAGTGCATGACCAAACTCAGTTATAAAAGGGAAAAGCATATGAGAAAGCATGTTCTAATCTGGAGGGGTTGTGCTACCTATTGGAATTGTAACATTTGTGGATACTGAGTAGAAACCAGATTATGCAATATGCTGTTGTTCACTGTCATCAAACACTAGCCCCAATAAGGAAATAGGTTTCACTGAAGCGGATGAATTGTTTGTTTATGCTTTAAAACCAGATTTCATTACCTGACATATACACTCAAATTGAACTGAAAGATCAAAGCAATGTAACAGTGAATAGCTTGTCAGGAGGGTGTTTCTGCTGTGTTTGTTTCCCAAGCTAAGAATGTGGAGCTCATCAGTGACTTTGAAAATCTTAGTTTTAGTGATGACTTCCTTCCCAGATCAGGATTGTGAACAGGAGTCAGTTACACCTCTAACCATGCTAAATATGACAAAGTTAAATGTAAGAGTGCTGCTCCAAAAGTAATGCCTCCTGTTTTACTATGGTGGAGACTGAACCTTCACACCAGTATTCCTTACACGTTGCTGTGTGACAGGTGGCAGCGGAGGGGCAGTCTGATAAAGTGGCACCTGACGTGAGAATACAGATGAAGCAAAGGTGTGTCATTGAATTTTTCCACGCGGAAAGCATGATGCCCATTAACATTCACTGTTGCTTGCTGAACATTTCTGGAGATCTCGCAGTGCCCACATTTGCTGTTTGACAGTGGGTGGTGCATTTCAACACTGACAGCAATAGTAGGTCACCTCTGCTGGCACGAGTTTTGATAAGAGTACCGTGCAGGCTCTGGTTCATCATTGGTGAAAATGCACAGCTAATGAAAGTAATTGTTGAAAAATACTGTTTGTAGCTGAGATTTTTCTGTATCAAATAATGTTATTGTACTCTATGTATCTATTTTAGTTTCCATGGAAATAAATAGGAGGCATTACTTCTGGAGCAATCTGTGTAGTTTCTTTTACAGGGTATGAATGCCCCATAAATTTTCCAACTCGGGAAGGTGCTATCAATAGAAAAATGTTGATGAATGATAGTTTGTGATTCTCAGAGTTATATGTGTGAGTGTGTATATATATGTGTACTCATATATACACTTTGTATATATCTATATAAAGCTGCATCTTTTTACTTTTTCAGAAAAGAAGCAGTTGATTTCTACATAGACCATCAATCAAAACCCTTTTATAAGTAGGTACATCACTTTGAGCTTGACATGTTTATCGTTCTGCAACAGCAACTGATTTACTGTGGGTCCAAACTCAAGCCCTTCAGTGAGACTGAGTACAGGCTATATCTGACCATGATGGAGATCAGATGATCTAGAACTTTTTTTTTTTTTGGCTGAGTAATTGTTTGAGTATGTTGATAAAAAGCAAGAGTTTTGCCTGTGGTGTTATTTCACAGATGTCTATCTACACTAATGATAGTTATCTGAGGAACCTTAAGCTTTTGTCCTTATTTGCTTGGTCTTCCCTACTACAGTCTTATTCACTACATCTTCTATATAGGAATTTTCTCAAATTTAGAAACAAACAATTATAAATAATTTCAAAACAATTAGAAGAAAAATCTTCCTCAAAGCAGAGCTACAAAGTTAGGTTGCTCAGGTCTTTGCTGAGTTGAGTTCTGAACCTTTCTACTGGGTCACGTATTTTCGTTGGCTTTAATTTACAGCCCAGATCACCATATGTTGTTTCCATTTTGCAGTGAGCTTCTCCAGTTTATAACAAGTGGTCCTGTTGTTGCTATGGAAATCTTACGGGATGATGCAGTTTGTAAATGGAAAACATTACTGGGGCCTGCAAATTCTGCAGTGGCTCGTACTGATGAACCAGACAGCATTAGAGCAAACTTTGGACATGATGGCATAAGAAATGCAGCTCATGGCCCAGATTCAGTTGCCTCAGCTGCTCGAGTAAGTTTTTGACTTTGTTTCTTAACTAGTTTTCTTATTTAATTTGATAATGCAAGTGGTCAGGAATTTCTCATTTCTTTTTTTCCCATTTGAGTTCTGAATGAATAGGTATTCTCTCTTTTACCATGGAAGAATGAACTGTCTGGAAACAGGAATCTTGTTTATATTTGCCATAAATGGACATTTTGATCAGGACAACGTGCCTAGTCCTCTTAAAAACTCTGCTCCCATTGTGCATATCAAATATTTATTTAAAATAAAATATTTACAAATTTATATTTGTAAATATAAAATTTGTAAAAGACAGACCATTTTGTATTGCTCTGTGTTCTGGAAGGTAATATGGTGGGCCTGGCTTCTAAGAGTTCCCCTTCTCCTTGTAGTCTGTATTTTCTTAAAGTATTAAGAAAAAGCCCTAGGACTGGGTGATTAAATATTACCGGCATTTCCATAGAACAGAGGTGTTTGTGAACACTGATGTTGGGTAGATCTGCTGATAAGCAATGGCTAGAGTAAAGTTTACTGAACAGTTTTTCAGTACTGCGCTGTTATCTTAGCTCTAAACTAGCAGGGAAAAGATAATTGTTGCTTCTGGGATCCCGGTCTTTCTTCTTTTTTACCCTGAAACAGCTGCAGTAGCACAAACTTGAAAAAGATCTGCTCTTTTGAGGGATACCTCATGGTAGTTGGCAGTTTATGTACTAGAAAATGTGTAGCAATGATGTGCTAGTGGTGAGCGTAGCTGCAGCTGCTGTGGGTTTGCAGGGCATGGGAAACTTGCTGTGAGGCCTGGGCATTGCTTGAAGCACCATGCTCAGGTGTCTGCATGGTGCATGGCCTATGGGGCCTCTCTGCACACCTTTTGTTTTGACAAGTCATGTTTTGGACATGAAATACTTCTTGTGGTGGCAAGTCTGGTGGAAATGATACATATCCAGAAAGATGTTGGATGAAGTTGAATTCTTATGAAGGAGAATCTTAAACAAGTCTTCGTAATTCTGGTTAAGTAGACTGATGTCTTCATGAACAAAGGGAAAAGTTTTTCTTTGTTTCTATGTGCTGCAGTGACCTGCTGTGCCAACTTTTTACCTGAGAGTGTAGGAGACAGAGTATGTATTAGCATAAGATTCTGATTGGAAATTTAATTAAGTGCTTTGGCTTAAGTTTGTAGTTCTCTTTACATTTCAACAGTTTGAAGGCCCTGCTCATGTGTAGTATTTTTATGACTAAAATTATTGTATTGCTGAACTTTTGCAGATGTAGGCATCCTTGTGGTGTTGCTGATACCACTCTCTGATAAAACAACTGAACTTGTGAATTTAATAGGCCTCTAAGTATTTTAACATTATAGGTGCAGAACTATCTGCTTGTATAGCAGCTGCCATGGAAACCAGTTGGTTGCAGTTTGCAGAAGCTTTCCTGAAAAGAAATAGAAAATAGAGGAACCTAAATGAAATTTCTTTTGAAAGAAAACCAAAGTCCCAACTACATCTAATGGATGTACTATACACTGAGCAGTTGAGTAGAACAGTGCAATGACAAATCAAAGTAGGCCCCTGGTGTACTTTGAGATTATTTTTCTTTCTGTAGGACATTTTTTTTTTCCATATTAGGTATGAATAAAAAAAATTGCTTTTTTAAGGCATCACTTGGATTTTGTTTGTCACTTCATTATCCTACTCTTCAGCATTATTTAGATACCTTTCTCTTCTGGCATTTAATGGACCAAAGAAAGTGGTAAATTCTTGAAGTATTTTGTTGTCTCCTTCTCGCTGCCGCTTTTAGAGCGAACATTAGTTAACAGAATGGAACAAGGTCTTTGAGGGTTGCAGCATGTCACCAAAATAAGGATGTAGGAAACTAACCCTTATGGGCACTCAAAATGGGCATTGCTTGCTAGGAGGAAAAAAAACAAAAACAAAACAAAAAACAAACAAAAAAAAAACCAACAGAAAATAAAAACACTTCACCTTCCTTCCCGTTGAAAGATCCATCAGTGAAAACTGTGTAATTGTTCAAGTCAGGATTACAGGAATTGCCATAGTAACATGAGGAGAAGATTGAGAAATAGTTAAGTTTATTCTATCTGAATTGAGCTAGTAAATTAAATGAGACATTTCCAGGAAATGGCCTTCGGCGCTCTTAGTGTTACACACAAAAAAATTAGATGGATTTGGTAGTAGTATCTCCAGGATATTATTATTTCCCTTAAATAGAAATTCATCAATTCTCTTACTTAACTTGACCAGTAGGTCTTAAATGGAATCTGTGTTTCAAGCATTTGACTAATATTTATTGGCAGATTGTGTAAGCTATGTGAATAAATGGTATGGAAAAAGCATGAAGCTGGCAGTGAACAGTTAAAAAAAAAAAAATACTAAAAATCACTGAGGAAAGAAGCTTGGATGTCAAGCTTGCTGTAGTCTAAGACTGAATAATGATGGCAGGAGGAAAGGAAGTAATGGGAAACAAAGAGGTTCTTTTGATTCTTCTCAGAAATCAGAGTAATTGAGTTCATCTTCCATTCACTAAGACTGAGGGGGGGGGGAAGGGGAGAAGAGGGATAAGAGTCTGTAAGTCATGAGAGTGGAGCCAACAATTTTAGGTGAAGATTTTTTTTTAATACAAAAGGAAAAAAAAAATAGTTGTAAGCAGGTGGGATGGAGATTGGTTTTGTATAAGGAAAAACTGGGTGCTCATAGTGTTATTGCTTAAGTGGAGGAAAATGTGTCATGAAAAGAGGGAAGCTAAAATCTGTATATGGGAGTAGATCTGCAAAAAATTCTGAGGAAAGAGTTTAGAAATCTGGGAATGCTTCATCTGCCAAATGATTGTGGCAGCAGTAGCAGCACTTTGAATGTTCTGAGTGGAAATAGATTGTATTGTGGAAGCAGAAAGGGAAAAAAAAAAACTACAAGAAACATTCAAATGATGTTTTTATGATTGTAGCAATCATAATGTTGCCAGGGAGTGAAAGATATACTTCTTTAAAATAACCTACATTTGTAGCGCGAAAATCAATAATTTTCTGTGACTATGAGTACTTTGGATGTTGTTACTTATGATGAAAGCTCATGCATGCAGCTAGATAAAACTAAAGTGAATTCAATTGCAATTGTTTTCAGGAGCTGGAGTTGTTCTTTCCCTCCAGTGGAGGTCATGGACCAGCCAACAGTGCAAAATTCACAAACTCTACTTGTTGCATTATTAAGCCTCATGCGGTTAATGAAGGTAAGCAATATAAATAGTGGAGGTGAAAGCAAATTACACTTCGTTTTATCTCATGATCATTCCTGTGCCACTTTTTGTGAGTGTGAAACTGCAGGAACGCAGAGTATTTCATTGTACTTGAAAGTGTATGCAAAGCCTTTTTCATACGCCTTTAGTATTTCTTCAGTTTACTATCATGGGTTGTGTGCTGTGTGGATACTTGTAAATTTCAGAATAAACACTGAGAGATTGGAGGGAAAAAAAATGAGTCAATGAATCTCATTTAAGCTGTGATAACTTAACCACATCCTTATTCCTATCTGTCTACCACTCTAGTGGAGGTTAGCTTCCTCATGAAAGCAGGACACCTGCTTATATTACAGCGTCTTCCATTTGCACAGTAACATATTACATTAAAACTTCTCACAAAGGGAATTTTTTTCAGATGTGGATCTTGTACTGTGGGGATGGGAAGTAGCAAATATTTGGAGGACTCCATGGTTCTTTCTGTTCTGGAGCATATCTTGCAAATTTACTACATGAGCATCAGAAAAGTTTAATGCCCAATTGTTACCGTGCTGAAATAATCTCACTTTTGTGTCATGTACTTAGATACAGGAGCATGTGTAAGAGCAGTAAGTGCAGTAAAATATTTCAGTTCTGGCATTTCAACAATATTTGAGTGCAAAATGAATGTTGTCATGTGAGCGCGTTTAGATTTTTCTTGGTAAGAGGCAGCACAGTAGTTATTTCTCTATGGACAGCTAAAATAAAGACAGCAGAAATGGCCGTGGCAATTTCCAGACCTTTCATATCTCCAATAGAATATCTGGAGGACTTGGCAAAAAAAAAAACCAAAAAACCCAAAAAACTCTTACAATGAAGAGTCTTGCACTCAGCGTTGATAAAAATGCCTGATGTCTCTTGGAGGCCTTTGAAGTTATCTGCTCCTGATACGTCTGCCTTGCAGCACAGACAGAAAGATGTTCCTCTTAAGAAAATATAGGCAGCAGCTAAAATTGTGAACTTAACTATTTAAACATTTGCAAAAGGCAGACTTTATTGTGGTAGGATTGTTAATGTCCTTAATTTTTCAAAATTGCAAAGTGGGTGGCTTGAAGTGTGCTCTCTCATACTTAAGATGCAATTTGTGTCATATATGGGGGCTAAACTCTTAGTGAGCAAAAGTTGTCCCTAATTTTAATTGTCTTCACTTGTGTAGATTTCATAGTGCCTTATCCATTGTTTTCATTTTTCTTGAACTTCTGGATTTTTCTGAATTGCCAGAGGTCAAATTCTGGCCCTGGCTGTACTCCTGTGTGTGTGTGTGTGTGTGTGTGTGTTGGAGAAAGAATTAGAGATGCAGATAAGCAGAAAATATGAATTCACACCCTGCTTTGTAGAGTGAGAGCTGGAAAGACTGGTCAGAAGTGAAGCTTAGGTTCCACTACTATAGTCCTATCTCACCCCATAGGGAACAGGAAAGGTAGTCCACTGCTTTCAAACAATTAAAATTTGAAAAATAGTGTACCTTGTGTGCATGTTCTCCATCCACACTGCTTTGAATAGTTCTTTCAACAGAATGAAGGAAGCAACACTGCATTTTCTAAGCTAATAAAACTTCTTATCAATTTAAAATAATTATCAAGAGTGATGGAACTCAGAGGCTGGCTATGTTTTTATCTTATTAAATTTAGTTGTTTCTATCTGTTCTTTCTGCCATTACTTTGACTATTTCCATAGCCACACGTCCTGCACTTTTTAGAGATAATGATTCTGTGACTGTCTTGTTAATCTTTTCAAAAGCCTGACTTCTGACAGGGAGTGAATCTTAAGGAAGGGAAGAGTCACTGTGACTGGGCAGCAACTTCCCCCTTCGGTAGAGAGCACTGCTTTAGCTTTGTATTGCAGCTGGACTGGTTAGATATGAGAGGAATCCTTCTTCACAAAGGCTGTGGGAACTCTCCTCCCAATGGTCCAGGAGTGTCCCAGGGAGGAAGGTTTGGTTATCTTAGCCTGCCTTCTTCTGTATTCCTTACTCTTGTACTCCTTACTCTTGTACTCCTCTCTAGTCTGTTGCAGAGTGGCAGCTCTTCTGGTATGATTGGTCCTTCTTCCCCATAGAGATTATTTTGGAGTCAGGTAGAAGCATGCTGAAAGAGTCTGGGAGACCTGTTCAGGCTCAGTGGTCTGCAACAGAAGAGGGAGGCCCTGCTCATCTCTCTTCTAACAGCTATTAGTAACTGTGTTTGGTGATACATGAGATATCTCCTGTATCTCAATTAGAGTAGGTGCTATAGCAACTAATGAGCTTCCCCTCAGGCAAAATTGCTGGTAGGAGACTGCGTGGTATAAAAAAAATATAAGCAACTTTTCCCTCCTCCCCACCCCCTTCCAACAAAACAGCACTCCCTGCTGCAGTTGTCCACTCCTGATTTTTTTTCTGGCTGGTAAAATGTAAGGTAAAATAAGGCATCTGGAGAGAGAGAAAATCCCATGTAGCCATCAGTGCCAGGAGGTGGTCTGTCTGAGGCCCAGTGAGGAAAGTTATGTGGGTCAATGCAGGAGAGTCTCTTATGCGCTGCAGATTTGATTTGTGCTCCACGACTTTTCACTATCGAGTATCTAAAAATAAACCTTTCTGTAATTTCCTATGCACTGCTGAGCTTGAACTTATCTAATTACCATGAATGTAATGTGCTCATTACATGTGTACAATTACATGAAGTTTCTCTTACACATTTGAGCTTACTTAGAGCTTTAGTCTTTATTTCTATAGGAATGTTTAACTGGATTCTGATTTGCATTTTATTTCTTTTTCCAGTGTTTTTTCTTTTTTCTTTTTTCCTGCAGAGTCCATTGCGTGAGTAGTTCTTAGAAGGAAAAAATCTGCAACTTTTTAGATCCAGGAAAGGGTTTGCTTAGCCATAGATAAGCAAAAAAAGCTTTTTAGTTAGCTTCCCTTGCTATCAGAAGGCTGGATCTAATCTTTAGTTTACGTTGGTTAATTCAAGGACAGAATCATTCTTAGAAGCTGGCTTTGATTACCGTAGAGAGTTTACAGATTCCTGTCCATTGCCAAAGCAGTGGAAAGTCACCATTAGTTTAATCTCTGGCCTTGCTGACCTGATCCTGACCGGTGCACAGAAATGCCAGTTGCTAAGCAGCCCAGTACACAGCGCAGGGCTCTGCCTGTGAACTCTGAAGAGGGTTTGCAAAAGTATTCCAGTTCCTCTTTGTTGAAAAAACCAATCTGCTACATGGAGCTGTATACTTGATCTGACCAGAAGTATATCTGAGGGTCACAGCCTGATTTGACCCCTCTGGAGTCTGCCATACTTTTCAGTGTCTTCTGGTTACCTCCTTCACTTGTCTTGGTGCCAGTTTTCAGCCAAGAAGGATGACAACTAGTGAGCACACATCTTCAGTACGTTAACTAGGATTTTAGGGCTTGATCTGTTAACAACTGGAGAGTTTTAGTGTTGCTGTGTTTCCCACTTGCTTCTTGTGTTAGGAGCTTCTGATAACTCAGGTATACAAGGTCACAGCTGCAACCAGTTAGACATTCTTTTTGTAACTCCCTTCATGTTATTAGGTCCAGAGGTATTACCAGTAGTGCTCAGAAGGCAAAATTATAAATACACCAAAATGTATGAACTTCAATCTAATGCTCTGACAGTTACGACACAACTGTTTTGTCAGTAGAAACAGTGCTTTGTAAATCACTGGATGGAATTAACTTTAATTTATTATCTGTAATAGTTTAGTCATGTTTGCTGTAGGGATTAGAGCTTGGTATTTCATGACTTTGATTGTAAAGTTTCTTTAATATGGCTTTTATTTTATTTCCTTGTAAAATGAGCAGGGGAAAAAAAAAAAAATGAAAATAGCAATGATTTGGATGTAAAGGCTGGGTTCAGAAGTGTTACATTTCACATTTTCACATCCGTAGTTTACAGCATAGAGCTCGAGTTGAAATCCTGCCCTCTGTTTCTGCACTCCCAAGTTTGAGACACGAGTTCTGAAGTCAGAGTTTTCTTGAAAATAGATTTGAGGCTAAAACTGTGACATGAACTTGAAAAACAAAACTGTAACTGGGACTTCATTGGATCTGATGCAAACTGAAAAGCTTGCCTAAAAACACAGAAGCCTCTATGGCCTCAAGAACTGCTAGGTGCATGACTGCCTACACAGACAGGTTTGTTCTTCTGGGATGTGTTAAGCTAGATATTTTCTTCTAACATTACTACTAAAATCTTATGCTTTTTTTGTAATTAAAAAAAAAAATACAGTAATTACAGTGCTGTCTTCCACATAATTGTTCAACTAAGATTTAAATCTCATAGAAAACAAAAGGAGCAGGACAGTTTTTTGTTTTTTTTTTTTTTTCCAAATGTACAAGATACTCAGCACAAATATCATTTTAACTCTGTTTTGAATGGATAGTAAATCTTTGGGAGCTATCACCAGCTCTCTTAACTTAATACTTACTGGACTGCCTTAGCAAATCACAGAGTTTTATATTGATTAGCAAAATGCTACATGAAAGCTCAGTGTAAGAATCATGTTTCCTTATTTATACAGTCTAGGAAAAATCATAACTGAGAGTAGTTATTCACTCATAAGACAAGTTTTACTTTGTCAAAGAAAAGAGTAGCTAAGACAGCAGTTGAGAATAAGGCAGAAAAAGAGTGCACCCACATAAGACCTCAAATGAAGTTACTTTCTAAGGCAGACTGGAGAGAGAACTAAAATCCAGCATTGCAGTAGATTATATGTCTGACTGCAAACAGAACTGTTCCTGATCTACAACAGACTTATTGCCCTTTGAATGGGAATACATCACTGTGTAAATGTCCAATTCACTTCTGTAGTGTGATAAGTGTAATTACGTGTATGCAGTTAGGAATGTAAATAAACTGGGAAAGAAGAGAGGGTGTAATAGGAGAGGTGCAAATCTGTCATCGTTCTCAGATAACAGCATCTATCTCGCCTTTTAGGAAGATAATCTGTATACATTATGTCAGGTTTTGAAAAATTGTAAATAAGCTCTGGAAAATCATATATTCTCACCCTGAGGTTTTAAACAGACAAAGTCTGAGTAACTCATTTTTATTTCCAGGAGATTTCAGAAATAGAACAGGCTTTTCAGAAAGCTGTTTTCTTATAATTGAGAAAGAAATAGGAATGCCATTTTCTTTTAAGTAATCTAAAAGCATATTTTCTGTCTCTAAGTATGTATTATAGAAAGGTGAAAGGTAGATGCTGTGAACTTCTACAAGTTTGAGTGCAGAAAGGCATCAGTGATAAGCAGGATGAACACAAATCTTTGCAGGAACTTGAGATATGTACAATAGATCATTTGAGTGTGACCTCTGGATAGTCTCGCATGCAATCAGTCTTAATGCTGCAGTCAAATGAAAACTACCCAGTAATGCACCATGCTTTCAGATGCAGACATCTCTTTGCAGAAGGGTTTACGCTGAAAGAAGAAGCATTTATGTAAAATTAAAGGCATTAACATATTTCTTGGAGATGTTAGAGTGTTGAGGTGTTCTGAAGTGTTGGTCTAGTGGTAATTTTCTTTTCTTACAGAGAAATGAAGAATCGCTTAAAAACAACCTTCTTTTCCACTTCAAAATTGAGGAAAATTTTAACCTCCACTAAAATATCAGTCCATCCACTTCTGTCTTTTTTTCACTTCTTTACTGTAGTTGTAATGATAAACTTTCTTTACTGTAGTTGTAATGATAAACTTTCTTTACTGTAGTTGTAATGATAAACTTTCTTTACTGTAGTTGTAATGATAAATATTCTGGTTTTGAGATGTTAGTCTTTTGAAACTAAGCATACGTTCTTTTTCAGTTATTTCCTGCATGATGCTTTTGCAGCTTGGCACTGGCTTCCCAGCTTAGTCTGATTTTTGGATTTCCCTGGAGGTGATCAAGGCCAGGTTGGATGGGGCCCTGGGCAGCCTGGTCTAGTATTAAATGGGGAGGTTGATGGTCCTGCCTGTGGCAGGGAGGTTGGAGATTCATGATCCTTGAGGTCCCTTCCAACCCGGCCCATTCTGTGATTTCAGTGACTAGTGGGGAAATGTCCATTTATTTTTCCAATTATGAAAAATAAATTTATATTAATGAGGTAGAGGGGAAGATGGAAAGGATTTCCAAATTCAGTCTTCGAAACAGAAGGGAAGAGAAAGAGCTATACGTCATAGGGGGAAAAAAAGAAGATCAAAATGGCACTGCTAATCTTTGCTGAAGCTCACATCTCATACTACTGGGAAGACTTGAACATCCTTCTGTGTACAGAAGACAGACTTAATGTTTTGCAAGAAAGACATTAAGAAGGAGTGTTTATTACTACATTTGGGAATTTTCTTTCGTAATGTGTTAGTGAAAAGTTAATGCTGTAGTTAGATTTAATAGTTTCTAAGAGTGGTCCAGGGAATTTCAGTCTAATTACGCTGCTTTGATACAAGGAAAGCTGATGAGTCAAGAGTCTATAAATTAATTTAAACCACTTAGATAATGATGATACGATGGAAATTTACCAGCATGTCTTCTATAAAGGATAACATGCTTTACTGGTCTGTGAGTTCTTTAAGTACACTTTATATAAAGAAAGATAAATCAGATCCAGATAGTTTAATTCACTTGAATACTGGGGCTTTCATTAGGGCCCCTTGGTGTTAGGAAACCAAAATTTTCCTCTAATGAATCATAGAATCACCAAGGTTGGAAAAGACTTAAAAGATCATCCAGTCCAACCGTTCAAACTATTCCCAATAGCTCCCACTAAACCATGTCCCTCAACACAACATCCAGAAATAATATGCATGTTTAGAGCTGTGCAAAATAAGCATCTGATTAGCTTTAAATCATTTTTCCCTAACACTGAATTGGAGACATGAGCTTGTAAAATTAAAGGGGTTCTATAAGTGAGGTCTTGGCATCCATCCTTGGTTCTTGTCAATATTTTTACTAATGACTGGGATGGGGAAGAGCAGAGCACACTTGGTACCATGTACCTATGGTAGTTTTAGAGGATGTGATGAGAATTCAAAATGTTCCTGATAAACTGCAGAATGTGAAGATGAAAATGTAAGCAACTTCATAGCATTACAGTGGAAGAAGGAAAATTAAAGCTACAAGTGTAAAACAGAGGAAGCACAAGTGTAAAATAAGAACAGGCTGGGTGTTGGTGAAAAGCCTGCAGAGAAGTGGTCAGAACAGCGATATATCATATGCACAGTCAGCACTGTTAATGTTGGACACAGTGTAGTTCTACTCAGTGCTGGTAAGGCTGCAACCTGTGCACCGCCTCCTGTTTCTAGGCACCTTGTTTCACAAATAACATAACGAGCAGCAAAAACAATATGAGTCAAAAATACAGAATGCAGAGGTATGAGATGGTCTTTTGCCAAGGCAAAAATAAATGATAGAACTTACAGTACGTTTACTATTGATCTTGGGCAGAGTTGGCAAACTTTCTGCAGGGAGTAAAATAGAAAATTAGAAAATTAGTATATTCTGGAACAGATTCTAGAGAATCTCTTGAGGGCTTTAACCTCTAGAGTTGTGTTTATTGATAACTGCAACAATAGATTAAAATTGCCATTTATAATTATGGGCTAACGCAAACTGCAAGGAATAGTTTTAACCGCTTCCTCTTTGTAATTATAACCATTCATGAACAGTCTCGTGCACAGTGTTCAGTGAGAAATAACAAAAATATGTTAATAAGCATGTGAGTGGTTTGAATGATGATGCTAGATCCTGTCGTATAAATCAGTGGTGCAGTCTCGATTCAAATATTGTGTTTAGTTTTGTTTATGCTCAGGAAAGAAGTAAATGAAAGTCATGATAACTGTGGAAACGTTCTTCTAGGTGGTGTGCTTGAATGTGTTATTTTCAAGGGAAAGTGTGATGCCTTAGTTTCCTTCTGTTTGCCTGATGTGGGTCATTCATAAGATCATCTTTCCCCCTGTAGTCTGCTTTTTGCTGCTCCAGAATAAAGCAAATAAAAAACATCTGGAAATCCTTTTTCATACAGTACACAGTGAGGCTGGAAGATCAGAAGCTGCAGGCCATCACTGTGATTGTGGTTTGGGGTGTTTAGAAATTGTATCCACACTGCTTAATAAGAATGCTCAGAGTTGCGTTATTTTTCAGTAGAAAATAAGGGACCAATAAAATTTGTTCTCTGGAGCACTGTTGACCCATGGCTGAAATACATTTCAAGAAGGCCCAGCTCTGAGTCCCTCTTTCTCTTCTTTTGAAATGGAGGGGAAAAAAAAAGACTGTTTAGAGCCAAACCTGATGATCCTCTGGGATAGAAGCTTAAACCTTGGCAGCAAAGAATAAGATAACCTTTTTCTTTTCATTATAATGTGAAGCAGAAACGCATTTCCAAATGTCAAAAAAAGCCACCACACAAAATGCCACAGACACAAAATGAGTAGCTACTTGGTGCTAATTTAAGTGTGTTGTATTGGTTGCCTCTGGAAATACGTTATTGGATTAGGTAGATCATTGATATCATTGCTGATGGCAAGTTATGTATTCCTGTGAAAAATCTTCTATTGTTCCTGAGGAATTATTTTCAATTATTGGAAGGGTAATAAGTAAATGAAGCATCAAGACTGAGATGCCTGACATGCTTTGAAGGCAGACTGTCTTCCTTAATAAGCTTTTAACAGTGGAGTGGTTACATTGGGAAATGGGCCAAGAACAAAGGGAAGAGAATGTAATGTTCTTAGTCATAGGGCTGGTGGTTGGTAGTGCCTGGGACTGGCAGATCCCAGGAACACAGCTGCTACATCCCATTAATTAAAGTGCTGTTAGGTGACTTTTGTGAACTGTTTCATTTTTATTCCAATCCATAATTCTGCAAGAAGTTGTAGCTTTTTTTCAGTCTGATGTCTTCCCTGCTATTTTGTGTTCCTTAATGGAGTGCAATTTTCAAATGTTGTGTTGCAGAAAAGCGTCACTGATGAGACCTTATCATTTCATCTGATTAAACTCTGTTGGAAGATTATTTGTCCAGTGTAATTTGCATAGTAACAATGCTTTCTAGGAGACTTAGTGCTCTCTCTCTCTTTCTGTCATTTGTAAGGATTAGTATTAAATTCCCTAGTTGTATTTAGTAATACTTGTGATTCTTTGGTGTGTTGCAATTAAAAATTCATCATAATTAGTGCCTAATCTGCAGCTTTGATTTGGGTTCTTACTGTAATCGCATTTTAAACATGCACTGGCCCTTTTTGGAGGGTCCTTAAAAAGTTGAAAAAGTTGTTTTTCCATGACATATCTGGATTTTAAAGTTGAAAACATGTTGTGAAAAGCTGCTGAAATGACACTTTGTCTAATTAGTTCTTCTTTTCCTTGGCCTTATCTGCCCACAAAGGAGAGCATACGTCCCAATTCAGTCATGTAATTGGCTGAAAGCCAGAAACATCTCAGGCTGAACCTTGAGCTTGTGCGTTTCATCTGCTTCACGATGGCCTTTGTTTTTTTGTTCCTATTTGGGGGATAGAATTTAAAAAGAAGGCGTCGCTGGGAGAAGTGATGCATGTGTTGCCTAGATTGAGACAGTGGAGGCCAAGTGGAGGCTCACAGCTCATATATCCTCCTGTGCCTCGATTCCTGCCTTTGGGAAGTGGAGCTAACATCTTGTTTTGCAAGCATAAATGAAATCTCATGACTCTCTCAAAGAGATTATATGGTATATACATATTTATATAGAATCATAGAATGGCCTGGGCTGAAAAGGACTAAAATAGTCATCTAGTTTCAAACCACTGCTACATGCAGGGTCTCTAACCACTAGACCAGGCTGCCCAGAGCCACATCCAGCCTGGCCTTGGATGCCTCCAGGGATGGGGCATCTACAACCTCCTTGGGTAACCTGTTCCAGTGTGTCAACACCCTCTGTGTGGAAAAACTTTCTCTTAATATCTAGCCTAAACTTCCCCCGTCTCGATTTAAAACCATTCACCCCTGTAAATAGATAGATAAACAAAAAAATTATATAAAAATACATTAAAAGTATACATTATATAATTATGTATTATATATAATATATATCATTATGTATACTATTGTATTTATATTTTTATATATTGTAATATTTGTAGTACATAATATAGGTAATCTATTAACAGCCATTCCCCCTTTATATATCTCTAGAGAGAGAGAGAGAGAGACATCTGTCTGTGAGCAATGGTGACAGTGATTTTTGTGGTTAAGCCTTTTTAATGCTGCAATTCTAAGCAGTTCTGGTGCTCTGTGTCTTTGAGTGAGAGTGAAGTCAGAAATAAAGGTGCTGGACAATCTCACTAGGTTTGTCACAGTTAAATATTAATGTATTAAAGACCATTTTGCAAATAATGTTCTTACTTTATTTGACTTCTATCACTAAAGGAGCCTGTCCCATCTCTACAGAGAAGAAAAATCTTAACACTTCAGTGGAGGAGCAGCCCAGAAAACTGAATATTTAAATCTGAAAGAGGAATTTTGCTTACAGTGTATAAAATGGCTGAGGATAAAATTCTAAAAAAGCAGATCCCCCTGGTACCTCGGAACCTGATACTTGATGAGTATTTTAGTGTTCTTGCCAGCTGTGAAGGCCTGTGCAAGCGGGCTGTTCTTTACTGACAGAGTGTAAAATGGAGAAGGACAGCTGTTGGGCCAAGCAGCTTTCTCGTATCAACGTAACCTTGACTGCCCTTTGCCTGGCACTGTCCCTTCTTCCGTCTTTGATTTCTCATAAGCCAGTGGCTGTTAACTGGAATATTGTATCTGAAGACTGAGAATGAGGAAGTTTTCATGCTCTGCTGCAGATTACTTATTTATATCTTTATTTCCTGGAGGATTCCCAAGCTGGCCTTTCATCTCTGAAGTCACAGTTATAGGCTTGCTGCTTCCCTGAGACCTTTGTGTAGATGCACTGGGTTGGTCAACCTTTTCTGTAGTGTGGACAAAAAGAAACTAGAGGTCTTTTTCCTTTTTTATATAGTCTTGTACTTACTGTGTAAATTTCTTAGTGTCTTCATTTTGCTGCTGCATTTTTTAAAAACTTCCTTTGAAAAATAGGGAAAACATATTTTTCTAGCTTTAAGTGAGCGTTAAAAGGAAATTTTTATCAGTGCAAGTGAGCCATGATGTAACAGTATATTTTGACAACAGGAATTGCACTCACCTCCACTTGTTCTGTAAGCCCTGAGAGCTGCATGCACTGAATACATACCCAAATCTCAGGCACTCCGTTTAGCAGTTCAAATATTTTTTTTGAAAAAATTTGTGCCATTTTATAGGGGGAAGGTGGTTTTACATGAGCCTTGATTTAAAAAATGCTGTGATGAATACTTCAGGCACAAGTTTTTTCATTTTCATTTGTAAAAAAACACTTCTTTAAAAGCTAAGATGATCAGAGGCTGGAGCACCTCTCCTATGAGGAAAGGTTGATGGAACTGGGCTTGTTTAGCTTGGAGAAGGCTCTGGGGAGACCTCACTGTGGCTTCCAGTACTTGAAGGGAGCATATGAACAGGAGGGGGAACAAATGTTTGAGTTTGATGTTGAGTGGATAGTGGTAAGACAAGGGAGAATGGTTTTAAACTGAGACAAGGGAGGTTTAGGTTAGATATTAGGAGGAGGTTTTTTGCACAGAGGTGGTGACGCACTGAACAGGTTGCCCAGAGAGGCTGTGGATGCCCCATCCCTGGAGGCATTCAAGGCCAGGCTGGATGTGGCTCTGGGCAGCCTGGGCTGCTGGTTGGCGACCCTGCACATAGCAGGGGGGTTGAAACTTACATAATCATTGTGGTCCTTTTCAACCCAGGTCATTCTATGATTCTTTCCAGGCATCTATTTTATTTATTCAGAACTTCTTCTGACCTTTTAATGTGTAGGAAGCTTACAATTGTGTGCTGCAGGTATTAGCAGACAGTATACAATTCAGGTCTCAAGTGTGCTAGGACTTAGATATCAGCTTTATTTTCTTTTCATTTACTGAATTTATGCAATGTTATTTAAAAAAAACTTTCAGCTTAAAGACTAGTTAATAAAAGGATTCAATGATTAAGAGTCAAATTTTGCTGTTGTAATTCATTACAGAATACTCTGCTCTGAATCAATGTCCAGAAATTTGTAGTTGCTCGCAGTTTGTACTAGAGGGCAGACAGTTTTGTTATGTAAAAACAGGAATGCTCTACAATTCTCAAATAACAGAGTACTGTGCTTAGCTGCCATGATCTTTCAAATGGCATGATTAGTATAAGTGCAGGCAATCTGAAACGCGCATTCAGTGGAAAATCAGTGGTTCTTGTTCTCCTATATTATTACATTAATTTTGTTCCTTTTCAGTGTCATTGGGTCTTTGAGCATACATTCATAGCATAAAATAGTATGATAAGCAGTAACATATTTGTGAGTTAGAACCTCAGAAGCAGTGGGCTGTTTTTCACTGTGCTTTTCACATAGTGACATGAACTTCTGTGCTGATATTTGTTATCGTTCTGCATTGTTTCTAGTTCAAACTTGGATCCAGCTCTGGTGAACACTGTAAGACTGCAAAGTAGGTAGCCTATGCCCTGAATTGATTACTGCTTAAGCTACAAATATTGGTATTGGAACTTCAGTACGAATGTAAATCTTGATTTTGAAGTTACTGGGTATCTCAGAAAAAAAACAGCAAACTTTTTGGCTAGAGCCTAATTTAGCATTTTTCAGCAGTTGAATAGAATTTAGTTGTTCAAAATCATCACTGTATCATTTTAGATAGAGAATAAAAATATTATAATTTCATAAATATAAACTTAGAGTATTTAGATAGGGAGCTTTGCCCCCTGCTTCTTTTCACAGCTTTGCACAGATGCTTGCTTAAGTGTTATGGCAGCATAAATACTTTGGAATTCTAACTTCTTTTGTTTGAGTACTGTACTTTGTATGTTTTTTCAGGACTAGCTGGAAAGATTATAAAAGCCATCATCGATGAAGGATTTCAGATCTCGGCTTTGCAGATGGTAGGTTTTCTTTTGTCTTTATCTTTTTTATAAACAGAGGCTGGAACTGTGCTGTATGCACTTGACAGCAATTCAGAGATGTCTTCCTGAAATACAAAACCCTCGTACCAGCTGTGTAGTTATGTTTTAGGATCAGTACTGCCTTTGTTATATTTGTATTTTATTGTTTGGTTGATCAGCTGATCTGTTTCCCCTTGCTGTTCGACCATGACTGGAGAGACTTCATCTCTGTGTTTCAGTTTCACGTGGCTAGAAGGGGCACAGTGATGCTGATGTTTTCTGGAACGCTTAAGATATCTTTTGAAAACTGAACTAGTCAGGATTAGGGAAAAGATTGTTAACATCCTACAAGTCTTTAAACTTACAGTTAGTGTGAACTTATAGGAGAGTTTTTGAAGACACTTCAAAGATTGACATCCTCATCACCAGCAGAATTTAAAGGGAATTGGACAGAGATTGTTCCTGAGAGTAGCCCTATAAGAACTGCCTTTTGTGTTTTCTGAAAGTCTTCAGATATGAAATCTCCTTGTGATTCAAATACTCCAGAAATGAAGACTAGTTTCTTCTCTTTCCTATGCAACAAACAGATCCTCTTGTATATCTTAGTGGCATTAGCCAACACTACAAATGAAGTACATTGTCTACTGATGTTTAAGGTAGAAGAAGGTACTCTGTGCTCTTTTCCGTGAGGAACCATTGGCTAAAAGGACGATAAACATATTACAGTTGTAAAGCCATTTCTTTTACTGGGTGGAACTTAGAATAGCATTCTGAATTCTTGCTGGTTATGAAGGGCTATCTATTTTTTTCTATTTAATGTGAATGACTAACACTTTTTATTTTCGTAGTTCAACATGGAGCGTGCAAATGTGGAAGAATTTTATGAGATTTACAAAGGTGTTGTTGCTGAATATATGGTAAGCATAAATTTGAAAAGTCTCTATTTATAAATAAAACATGATTAAACAAGAAAGTGGTCACATCTGCCCATCTTGAGACTGTGATAATACTTCCTCTAGGAACTTGGTTTTGTCCAATTCTAACTTGTTCTGAAATAAAATGTATGTCATATCCAAAATTGTGCTACCTTTCTTGTAAGAAAGGAGTATCCTTTATGGGAATTATTGAGCTAAGTGATTCGTAAAATACAACAGAGAGAAAGAAGCCCTCAGGTAAATTATTTTATTGTGGTAGAACTATGTATCACACACACATTTTATTTATGTATATATGCATATTTATAAATAGCATATACATCTTTGGTCAGTTTGATATTGCTTGTAGCTTGTACCAGAATAAGTATGTATTGTTTTGTTTACAGTGAGGCTGCTATACTGGAATGTTTCCTAGTGATGTTCTGAGCTGTTCTTCAGTTTATTGATCTGGCTTCTGTGGACCTTCAGAAAATTTAAGAAATTTAAGATATAGTGTAATCCTAGGGGCATCTAAGATCACATGATATTACTTTGGTTTGTTGTATTGCAATATAAAGCCTCCTAATGGCAGATAGAACAGGAATCAGGAAGACAACTTGGTGTTTCCCTATAACCTTTATTCATTTTACAATTAGTAACGATTTTCTTTTCACTGCCATGATATGTACCATACAAATTATCCTTAATTTATAAATAGTTAAATTATTAAAAGATTTCTACTCAGTTACTTCTATTATTCCAGACAATTACTAACAGTACTCTGACAATGTGACTTTTTCTTTCCTTTATGATTGTTTAGTCAACTTCAACAGGGTTTATAGATTCCTCTTCATATAGTTTAGGGACACTGTTTGTTTGCTGTCAGATTGATGAATACTTTAAAAATTTCCTCTACTAACATCCTTTGTGCCAGGAACTCATATAAGACTGGACAGACGGACTTGAAGGTGAGTTACAGAACTCAAATGTGATAGTGCCTGACTGGTATTTCAAGACCCAGAGAATCCTCTGGTATTATAAAAATACAAATTGAACCAAATTTGATAGTCTCTATCATTTTCTGCTGTTTGGTATATGCTCTGACCCTCAGATAAGTGGTAAAGTTACATACTTTGTCTGAAAAGTTACTCAGAAGGGAACGTGACATTTAAGCTGGATAAGTAAATAAGGAAATCTGTTTCAGATGGGATTTCAAGTGAGAATCTGGGGCTCCGTCCTGAAAGCCATATGTGCTTGACACACTTAGTTGAAATTAAGGGGATGTCTTCACACACTCGGCTTATTTGTGAAACAGGATAATGTGGGAAAGCTGATCGTGATGGTAAAGACATCCAGAAAAGACACATATGGAAACAGCAGTAGATATTGTCAGTGCAGGCCAAATAGGAAGAACTACATTTTGAAATAAGGAACTGAAGAAAGAATATGACCTCTTATATCTGTAACTCAGAACCGTCTGTTTTGATCTGAATTTTATTTATCATTTTAAAATAAGTCGGTGCAGAAGAGGAAGATACTCATCACTCAGAAGTCTTCTTCAGAAAACGTATTCTCATTTCTTCTGGTTACACTTTTACAGTCAGATGAAGGCTTGATGTATTGTACGTAAAACATATATCTGTTAGAAAAAAATGCTGAACAGTTGCTAAATTGAAAAAAAAAAAAAATTAGGTTTGTTGGTATCTCCTCTAATCAATAGATCCTACATAGGATTTTGCTTACCGATAAAAAGGAGGAAGATTCTGTGCTAGCTCCAAATTCACCTTATTAATAAAAAATGCTTGAACTTCATCCAGTTTCAAGAATGGTCTTGGTTGACCACTAGCCACATTATCTGATGAATAAATCATTTGCTAAAGAAAAATTAATTTAGCTGTAATTACAAGTCCTACCAAAGAGGAAAAGGTGATGAGGCCTTTTTTGGAAGGGAAATACGTATTATTTTGTTGTAAAGCATGAAACTAGCCTGCACTCTACTCACGTGCTCTCAAGAATATTTCTACCTACATTTGCTAGGAGCAGGTTAACGATAGAGGCACTTGGCTAAAATTCTGTCTATTCATGTCACAGTGCTAAGATGAAGCATGTGCTCTTAACATGGTATTTATTATAAAGATAGCAACTCTTTGGAACAGTGTTGCTTGACTTGGATTCTTTTGAGTATTTCATTTCTGTCATACTTCATAAAATGCGGAAGTGGACTCCATTGTTTTCCTAGTGCTTTTTGCCTGCTCTTGATGCTCTTGTTCTCTGCTTCTCTTCTTGTTCTCTGCTCATCCTTGACCTGTGCAGAGCTGGTGAGCTTGGTTGCACCTTGTCCATTATTCCCTGTTCTCTCTGATTTCTTGTGAATGTTTTCTTCTTTTCTCTTTCCTCAGTGACTTTAGTTCTTTTAGTTGCCCTTATTTCTTCAAAACTTGCCTGCCCAAATTTCTGGTGGACAAGAACGAAATTATAAAGGCATGGTTTTTGTGTGTGTGGGTTTTTTTTTGGTTTTTTTTTTTTGTTTTTGTTTTTTTAAGTCAATTTAGACTAAGGTAGTGTATTTCTGCTTCTGAAATCTATGCCTCTAATTAATTGACAAACTCTAAATTGACACTAATGTCTGGAGATAGCCTAAGCTTGCAAAAACTAAAAACCTGTATTTATCATCTACTGAGGACTCGAGGATATCTCTTTATACTTCAGGAGGCTCCAGCAAAACGGTTTATTTCAGTGTAACCAAGATTCTGGTAAGAGCATACACAAGAAATACTGCCAGATCAAGGACCTTTTTCCTGAAATGACGTGCCATGCACTCCTTTCAATTTAAATCCCTGGTTCTATTGTCCTGTGTGTTTCAGCTTCCATAATACACAAAGAAATGACAGAACCAAAAGCCCAAGAGATGTTTTCTTGACTTTAAGCCAGCAAATATAGGCTGTGTCCTGTGCTTCCTATAGGAAATGTTGTTAAACATGATGTCTGTGGAACTTGCTCAACATGGTGTCATTTTTCAGACTTATGCCTTGCAAAGTGTAGTATTGATTCAGTTTAAACTGACAAGTTAGGAGGCAGTTCTGTGAAATACAAGTCAAGATTAGTAAGAATGCACCTGTGAAAGAATTTAAGGTATTGTGGATACTGTTGTGTGTTGTTCAGTATCCCAGAGATAGAATGTTCAATTTATCTCCATCTCCACCATGTAAACTAAGTTACAAAATGTGCTATATATATATATATATCTTTGCTTCACGTCTTTGCTTTCCTAAATCCACCAGTATTTCTTTTTTTCTTTCTTATCTGGTATGTTTGGATCAAGTTTTTTGGGGGAATGCAACCCTCCATAGTGCTGAAAGCTCAGATTTGGTTTGGTCTTTTTTCTTTTCCAGGAGATGGTTACAGAGTTGTGCTCAGGCCCTTGCATAGCAATGGAGATTATACAGCCTGAACTTCCAAAAGTGTTCAGAGACTTTTGTGGTCCTTCTGACCCTGTAAGTACTTGCTTGAGTGATAAGGAATGCTAAAAAAAAAAAAAAAAAAAAAATGCAGTGTCTATGAATTGAAATCTATGTGAACTGAAATATTACAGTGTGGTATGAGTGCCATATACCTGCTGCATTTCCTCAAAACATGTGAGCGTCACATTATTTTGGAAGTGAAATGCTAGACTTCGGATCAGTTTACAAATTCTCTAGTGATTTCTTCAGTCTTACCTAAACCAGGTGATAAAATACTATGATGATATTTATGTGAAAATAAAGTTATCCGTAAATCACCGTTAGAGATGTGTAAGTATTCTAGCACAAGTCTTGAAAGCTGGAACAAACAGTTGTTATTGTTGTATGCCAGTGTAAATCAGTTGTTAGTGCACTGCAGTCTGTGGCATTGTTCTAAGACAAAACTATAAAAGAAGAAACAGTTTCTGTGGCTTTGTAAGGAAACAAAAAAATGCAGATCTTACTGTAGCTGTTTGTTATGCTAATAGTTCCAGCTTTTATTTTTAATTTCTTGAGGTAAGTAATTGGATATGCATGATACTGTAAGCAGTCTGAAGACGAGCATAAAACAAGCATAAACGCTGTCTCAAAGGGTTTGCCATTTTTTGTTAAATAGCAAATGCTAACGTACCACACAGAAGCCACAAGGAGAAATATCAAGATGGAGGCAATGAAATTAGATATTACAATTATAAATAGATATTATAATTTCATGTTTTAGTTGCAGGCTGGGTGAGTTTAACAGTGTCCATGGGGGGGGGGATCATGAAGATTTTTACTGGTACTGTAATTTGTTTGGAATATATTTCTCTTCAGATCTGGAGAAGTATAAGCTAAAGGCATTGTCCAAATCTGTCTTCCCCTTCTGTTTGATCACACTGAATGTTACAAATGTTCCTCTGTTCAGTTAGCATCTTGTAAACAGAGTATAACCTGCAACTTTTGGACACCATCTTCACAGCAGTTGCACTAATGTATGTTTGGAAGATAGGCAGCTGTGTTTAGTATTTCTGTATGCTGTTTTCTATCAGAATTTCAAGCTAATTGACTCTTCAAGCATGTAAAGTGCATGTGCAGTGACTGTGCCTGTTTTCAAGAGTGATCTTTGCCTGAAATGTGTGTCTCTTCAGACTGTGTTACTGGCTTGTCCTTGAGGAAGAAGTGACTGACTATTTCAGTGGCCTTCTGTCATTCATAACCTGTGTAGTCAGTGAAACTCCCCAATGAACTTACAGTGAAAATATCTGTCTCAAATAAAGGTATCAGAAGCCACAATGGAATTGCATTATGTAGCAAGGTTATCATAGAATCATAAAATCACCGAGGTTGAAAAAGACCGTGATGGAGGGACCTTTAAGATACGGTGCACTTGATGTTCTAGTGGTTAAAGTAAATGTAAGTGTCATGCAAATAATGTATTGTGACTAGGAGATCTGGATCTATCTGTATTTTTTTTCATCTGTTTATATATGCTAAGTGCTGGTGTGTGTACACCCTATTTAGAAATACAAGTGAAGAAAAGTTTGTAGCTATAGTACAGAATGTATCTGAGTCATTCTGGCTCCTGTTAAGTATTTTCCATTTAGTAGTATTGAGATCACAGTGATTACTTTCAAAGCAAAGTCGTGTTTAAAGTTAGTAAAGGAACTGGAATTTGACTTACGTAATGAATTGCTCTCAGTCACGTGTGCTGTGAATTATATCTCAGCTACGTAGCAAATGTAATAACCCCTCTGTGGCAAGTCATGTGTTGCAATTGGATCTGATTGTCAGCAGCACTCTAAGTCTGTTCTTGGTTTTGCAGGGAGATGGCTGGGACACGCTTCTTTTATAAAAGGCATCCAAAGAGATGTGATCCATATTTTGCTAAATCAAAGCAAGATGTTGATTAGAAATAAAATCAGTTTTTGTCCAAGTCTCTCATTAAGGCTAAAAAAAGAATCAGAGTTGTTCCGTTTTGAGCACTAGACTTTAATAAGCTAGCAATTTATACCAAGTGTACAATGCTAAAAATGAAGTGGAACTTTGTGCTATTTTCTACAACTGGGTAATATTTTGTTAGCACCGCAGGTCAGTAAGGCTCTCTGCCAAAAATATCCTTCGTTATAATACAGCTTTTAAATTCTTTATTAAAACGTCTTGGGT
This sequence comes from Tetrao urogallus, assembly GCF_951394365.1. NCBI lineage: Eukaryota > Metazoa > Chordata > Aves > Galliformes > Phasianidae > Tetrao > Tetrao urogallus. The sequence continues at coordinate 111,028,203 of NC_136813.1, read as the reverse complement.
GGTATTAGGGGAAGGCTGCTAACCAAAAACCTGTTCTGAGCTTCTTTGTAGGAGAATATGAATAACCTATGAAATCTGGAAAGTTGGGTAAAGATATTTGTCTGTAATGAGCTGTGCTAGCTGTTCTTACTCTCAAAATTACTGTCCCTGACTTGATTGAGCGGATCGGTGTCACAGTTCGTGGTCTTGGGGGGTGTGTGTGTGTGTGTGTCCGTCCCTGTTGGATAGTGAATGGACAATGAGAAGTGTTTTTCTGCAGATCCTGCTGCTTCCTGCATTCTCATTTTACAGTGGTACATTGCTGATGAATGGCTGTCTGGGCTGTTGCACTCTTGGTGAACTGTCAGAATCTTTCATCGTACATAGCTTAGCCTTCTGCAGCATAGCCAGATTTTTTCTGGTTATGGTGGCCTCAACTGAGGCCTCTCTGTACTCTCAGATCAGCTGTGGTGGTTGTCTTGGTCTTCTGGTTGCAGGCCTGTAGTTTATTTTTGCAGCCAGACCTCAGACGGATCACGTAGTTTACTCTCGACATCCCTCTGCACCTTGATCTCTCTTTCCTGGAAGGCTTCTTGGTAGTTGGTGTGGAGGGCACAGAAATGGAAGACTCTCCACATCTGCTATTATAAATAAGCATTCATGCTTTACATATTGTTGCAGCAACTCAATAGAAAGTTAACAGGCTGTTCTGATGCCTATCTTGAAAATACTGCTCTTTACAAAATTATCATGTGCTGTTCAAAAAAAAAAAAGTCTCAGTTTCACACCAGTCTTAAACTTCTCAGGGAAGCCCCAGTCTCTCCTAAGACCCAAAAGTGAGGAGGTGTGAGATATCAAGATCCTATGAGCAGTGGAACACTTCTATTTGGATATTTGAATTCTGAGTAGGAATGGGATTTCTGAAATGACTGAGTTCCACAGATTTTCTATGGTTTCTGAATTGACTAAGCCCTTTTTCAAAATCATGCCACCTTATCAAATCTTGTTAAGTAGATTATCAAACTGTATATTTCATGCTGGGTGCTGTTATCTCACTCTCTTCACTGGTGTGGTTCTGAAGTTGAGAGCAAAAAAAAAAATACACCTGTGGTAAAAAGGCAGCTGATCTAGAAAGCTGGTAGGAGGACTTGATAAGTCAATTAACTTGAACTTCAGTGCACACTCGCTTGGAAATAAAGAGTTGCTAACTGCAACCAAAGTTAAATAGAAAAGAAGTTGTGTTTCTTCTTGAGAAATGGGAGTGCACCATGGGGTAAATGTAGCACAGCGTGCCTTATCCAAAACCACCAAAGATTATTCCACGCTGAGTTGAGGACAGGGAAGAAAATGTGGGTGGGACTGCTGCAAATAGTGAAGAGCCTTTAGGTGTTTGTTGTCTCACATGTAACTGGAAGCAAAGGTTAGCACTGAAAACCTCAGCTTCATAGCAAGGATAAATAATCCAGGGGATTCTGTTACTGCTTGAGTTCAGTTGGATGGATGTTTCAACTGATGGGTGTTTGTGTGGTTTTTTGGCCTCTGAAGCACGTAAAAGCCTTTTGCTAATACTTAGATCTGAAGATACAGCTTTCATTTCACATCATCTTGTGTTGAATTAGCTGCTTGTAATGTTTTGTCATGGAATTGTCGAGGTGATTACTTTCTATTCATAAAACACTTGAAAAATACTGTAGAAATTGGATCTATTGCTTTTTTTGTTCTTTTGAACTTCCTTCATGCACAAATGAAAAGGTTGGTTGTAACATGATTGAAGGAATTTGTGTAAGCTACATGCTTCTGGCTGATTGTGTAATTTATAGTAATCTTAACTCCTTTTAGTTAGGAGTGGCAGTACACTGAAAGTTACTCAAGTACCTTATGCTGTGAAATATTTTTAACGTGAAGGGATGATGTGGTGCAGTATTTCTGCATCTGATGGGCTGGGTCTGCTGGGGGGTTTTCATATATTTGGTTTTGATCCTAACCTGCGTTCTTTTTACATAAGGGATTTGCAATTTTAATTGTAACAGCGTATTAATATTCTTTTGTAATTTTGCATCAGTGACAAAGAGCTGAAAGAGAGATTGGCTGGTTTAAAGCAAAGCAGTGAACTGGAAGAGTGGGAGTCTGCTTTAGCTCCATTCCTGACCTCACTGTGTGACCTTGGACAAAAGGTTCAATATGTTTCTGCCTCAGTTATCACATCAGTTAAATAGGGATAACAGTATGAGCCAAAGAGCATTATTGCTGTAAGATTTTTATCTGGATAGCCCTCCTGTGAACATCTAGCACTGGAAATGATCTACATGCAAGGCTAAAAAATGTTTATGTTCAGCCGTGTATTAGAAGCACAGTATTTTTTATTACAACACATAAGAATGAGTTCAGAGAAAAGTATAAAGAAATATAAAGGTTATTTTCAAGCTGCCAAGTATGTGTCTTCTGGTGATACCTTCAGACCTGTTTCAGCGTGGATCTCCCTGTATCCTGGTGAGCCTCAATCAGGGTGTTGACAATCAAATACACAATGTTTCTCAAGAGAAATACGATTTATTAATCTAATTCTCTAATGAAGACTTTCATATCTTAAACTGCCTGCTCAGAGAGTCTGAGTCATGTAATAATAATAAAATTTTTCATTCAGCGCCAGACCATTATCAGCTAGAGCAGCAAACAGATCGATTTGAGTTACGATATCCTGCTGTCTAAGCCTGCAATGGGAAAGACATGATTGAATTGCTTAGATGTTATCCAGGGTCAGTCATCTGACTCTGTCCTTTCAGTTTTTAATTTCCCCATCAAACTCTGCAGGTCTAATGAAAATGTAATACAGACAGTGCTGAGGCCTGCTAGTTGGTAATTTTTTTCTGAGAAAGAGGCCGCGGAGAGAGATTCTTCCCTGTGGTGTTTTGGCTGAGCTGATGCTGCTGGTTCACACAGCTCAAAGTAAGCTTAGGGCTTCTACCTTCAGGGGGAGCAGGGGACCTATTAAGACACTGTCTAGAAGAAAGGAAGTGTTAAGACTGCTGTACGTTAATGGACCATGGCTATAATGAGGCTGTAGTAATGAGCTGCCATCGCTGCTTTAGACTATGCCAGATACACTGGCATATGGTGTGACATTTTCCTCCAAAAGTGTTACAGCTTTCTGTCATTTAGGTCTTGTGGTTCTGTGGATGTCAAACCCCACATCTGTGGTAGCGGTTTGCTTTCCTTTGTTTAAAATAGACAGAGTCTGCACTGGTTGTACTGGAAAACAGACATTCATAAATGTCATGTTTGTTCTTCTGTTCAAAGCTGTGTCATAGCCATAGGAGCAGCTGAGAATTAAGAATCTGATTAAAAAATTTTACAGGTATGAGTGCAATGTTCAGAGTTTTCCCGATGTGTCCTCTTGCTTCTGCAAGGGTATCACAAGGTCTGCCAACCCCCTGACACCTGGCTTTTTCGTATGTATGTATGTTTTACGGCTGCAGGATGCACAATCTGGTTACAGTTTTGAGATGACTCAGCTCTTGTTTATTACATACTGACTTCTGAAAATCACCTTTAATGGTGATGGTCCTCTGACAGGGAAAGGGACTTCAGCCTCACTGAAATACATCTTTGCGGGGAAATCAGAAAACTAGAGTGGTGGCAGAGACTGTTGCTTTTAGATGCTGCTTTAAATGTTACTTATTATTGCCCAAAGATCACTGTCATATGATGACCATTTAGTGTGGACAAGGAGTTTGTAGGCGCACGTTGATTCTCAGTAAGTAAATGGATATATTTTAAAAATTGCTATTTTTAGTCATGATTGGCAATCATCATCAGGAGACTAAATGCTGGAAGTTCTCAAGACTGAGCTCTGCCTTTAATCCGGTGTGACTGAGCTGTGTTAGCAAGGTTGCAGTTTGAACAAAACTTTTATCTGACACTCCTCATTTGATGCTCCAGAACTACAAGTCTTGACAGTGTCAATAGTGTGTCAATTCTGCCTAAATAAATGCTAGATCAGAAATTGTTGGACTTAGTGTTAGTCGTCAAAAATTGCAGTCACTTGATAAAATAGATAATAGTAGATAATAAAAAGTATTGTCTGGTTTGATATCAAGTCCACCAGCACCACAGAGGCATGACTGGGGGGCAGTCTGCTGCTTGCATCCACTGGAGAGAAGGTTCTGGGAGACAATGTTTTTGTATCCCATGACAATGAAGGCCCCTTAACTGAAATTTCTGGACACTTGGAGGAAACTATCAACATTTTATCAAAGGTTCTGTATGACCTCTCAGAAATCAGCATCAGCTTTAGAAGCCTCAAGCCCATCTGCATCCCTGTATTTTCCTTATATCGGACTTTGCTCTGGGCTCCTTGTGCATGGTCCCAGGCTGGAATAAATGGCTTGCATTTAGCAAGAGGAAGCTGAACATAAGACCAGAGACTGAAGGAAAACAAGGATGTGCCACAAGGCATTAACAGCATTGATTATTGATCTTCATAGAATCATTAAATGGATTTGGTTGAAAGGGACCTCAAGGATTGTCAGGTTCCAACTCCTGTGCCACAGGCAGGGTTGCCAGCTACTAGATCAGGCTGCTCAGGGCCCCATCCAACCTGGCCTTAAACACCTCCAGGGATGGGGCATCCACAGCCTCTCTGGGCAACCTGTTTCAGCACCTCACCACTCAGTAAAAAAATAAAATAAAATTCCCCCTGAAGTCCAATCTAAATCTCCTTTTCATTTAAAACCATTTCCCCTTGTCCTGTCACTATCTTCCCATGTAAAAGGTTGATTTTCCTCATATTTATAAGCTCCCTTTAAAAACTGAAAGGCTGCAGTGAAGTGTGCCCACAGGCTTCTCTTTTTCAGACTGAACAAGCCCAGTTCCTTCAGCCTGTCTTCATAGGATAGGTGCTCCAGCCCTTGAATTATCTTTGTGGCCCTTCCCCATATCCAGTCCAGTAGCTCAGCATCCTTCTTATGTTGGGGTCCCCAGGCTTAAATGCAGTATTCCAGCCGGGGCCCCACGAGGGCAGAATAGAGGGGGACAGTTACCTCCTTTACCCTGCTGGCCATTCTTTTTCTGATGAAGCCCAAGATACCATTGACCTTCCAGGCTGCAGGCTCACACTTCTGGCTCACATTCAGTTTTTCATCAACCCTTAAGTCCTCAGCAGGGCTACTCAAGTTTATAAACATATCTGGGATTACCTTGACCCAAGTGCAAAATCTTACATTTGGCTTTGTTGAAGCTCATTAGGTTCACACAGGCCCATCTTTTGAGTTTATCAAGGTCCCTCTGGATGGCATACTTTCCTTCTGCTATATCAACAGCACCGCTCAGTGTGGTGTCATCAGCAAGCTTGCTGAGTTGCACTCAATCCTATCATCTATGTCATTAGATGTTAAAGAATTAAAGAATACCAGACTCAAAACAGAACCCTGGGGGACACTGCTTGTTACTGGCCTCCACTTAGATATAGAGCCATTGACCACAACCCCCTGGCTACGAAACTCCAACCAATTCCTTATGTACCGAACAATCCATCCTTGAAATCCATCTCTTTCCAATTTAGAGATAAGGATGTGGTGGGGAACCATGTCAAAGGCCTTGCAGAAATCCAGGTAGATGACATCACTTGCCTTCCCTTTGTCCGCTGATGCCATCACTCTGTCATAGAAGGCCACCAGATTGGTAAGGCACACCCTTCACTTGGTGAAACCATGCTGACTATCTCAGATCACCCGCTTGTCCTGCATGTGCCTTAACGCATCTTCCAGGATTTGTCCCTTGATCTTCCTGGGCACAGAGGTAAGAGTCATCAGCCTGTAGTTCTCTGCATCCTCCTTCCTCCTTTTCTTGTAAATGGGAGCGATATCTTCCATTTTTCCAGTCCTGGAGGACTTTACTATGACTTTTCAAACACGATGGAGAGCAGTTTGGCAGTCACATCAGCCAGCTCCCTTAAGACTCCAGGATGCATGTCATCTGGCCCTGTGGACTTGTATACACATTCAGTCTCATGAGTCTGTCTCGGACTTGCTCTGACCTTACAGTGAGGTGGATTTTGTTCTCCCAGTTCCCACACAGAGGTTCAGGTTCAGGGATGTGAAGTTCAGGGATGTGAGAATCCTGGCTGCTAGTGAAGACAGAGGTAAAGAACTCACTGAGGACTTCAGCCTTCTCTGTATCTGTTGTAGGAAAGAAGGACTGGCTACTTAGCAGAGGAGGTGTGCTCTCTTTGGCCCTTCTCTTCTGACCTACATACCTGTGGTATACCTTGCCAAGTTCAGTTCCATCTTCATAGACTTGCTGTGCTGCCACAGAGACTTCCTAGCTATGCCCCAGTATGTGTAACATTCTGAAAGAATGCTGAAGCTAGGTTTTCTAGACTTTTCCTTATAACACATCTTAGGCCTAACCCTTTTATAAAGAATTAAACTATACTTAGAATATTTACTTCTAAGAAAACTTTATTTCTTGCTTAAGAACTTTTGTGTCATTCAATAGATGTTTCAGAGATGAAGGTAAAGACATTCAGGTTGATCTGAAATCGCACAGACTAATTGTGTCTATCAGTGTGAAGGAAGTCTTAAAGCTTGTCTTAGGGATTGTAAAGGCTCCCTTTACACTCAGACTGTGTGCGTCTCAAAGCAATAGGTGGGTGTTATTAAAAATATGGTATTTTAGGCTTCTGTGATGAACACAAGATTCTTACAAATGTTGTGAGTCATATAAATTTGTCTACTCAGCCTTTAGGATCTGATTTTTTTTTCAATCATGGGGGATTTTGATTCTAACTCTCCATCTGTAGGTCTTTTTTAGAAAATTATTTTTTCCACGACCTTTTTGTACTTTATTTTTCTGTTTAGAGTCTCAGTAAGTTTTCACTGTACGCTATGTTTCAGAGAATAATATGGATTGAGTATATACCAAGGCTGCTCTGAAAGTAATGCCTCCTATTTTATGATGTTGGCCCACAATCTCAAAGGCGGATGTTGTTGGTATGGCAGTAGAGGCTGAACCATCCCACCAGTACCTCATTACATATTGCTGTCATGTCACAGATGGCAGTAGAGAGGCAGTCTGACAAAATGGCATCTGGCACGGAAGTGTATATGAAGCATAGATGTGGAATTGAATTTCTCTGTGAAGAAAAAATGGCTCCCCTTGATATTCATCAATGCTTGCTGAATATTTAGAGAGATCAAACAGTGGATGTAAGCACAATGAAGCAGTGGGTGGTGCATTTCAGCGTGGCAACAGCGACATGAAAGACAAATTGTGTTCTGGATGGCTGTGCACAGCTGTCACATCACAAAATGAAGAGTGTCTCAATCAGGTGCATATCAATGGATTATGACCTTGGAACTGTGTACAGAGCTGAATGTCATCTTCAGTATGTTGGAAATGATAGTGGCAATGTTGAATTATCACTAAGTTTGCACCAGGTGACTCCCTGAAATTCTCACACAGAAACAGACAGAAACTGTCAGGATCTATTGAACTAATATGAAACTACAGGTGACGTTTTCCTGGGTCACATCATTACTGGCAATGAGATCTGGTGTTACCACTACGATCTGCTGTCAATGGCAGTCCATGGACTAACGGCATGAATTTTCTATCAAAGAAAAAAGTTTAAGATATAGCCTTGAACAGGTGAAGTGATGTGTGCTGTCCTTTTGGATCTTGCTGCATTTCCTGGAGCTTGGACAGTCAACTTTGACCACAGCATCACAACGTTGACTAAGCTGAAGGCTTGATCTTCCAGAGTCAGGCCAGAGAAGAAGACAGCCTTTTTTCTGCAACATGATATCGCTGAGGCCCACACCAGTTGGAAGTCACTGCCAATCTTGGCTGACTGTCCCACCATACCCACTGTATAGTCTGAATTTGGTGCCTTCTGGCTTCCATCTGTTTGGACCAACAAAAGATGGACGGACTGCGTAGGCAAAGTTTTCATAGAAATGATGTTGTAATAGTGATGTGAATAGTAACCATGTGAAACAGTGGGTCACTGCCACTGTGGCAGATTTTGATGAGTCCAGCATGCAGATTCTTGTTCATCGCTGGTGAAAATGCAGAGCTAATGGTAGTGACTATGTTGAAATAAGTGTTTTGTAACTGAGAATTCGCTCTGTCAAATAGTGTTATTGTGTTCTTTGTATCTGTTGTAGTTTCCATGGGAATAAATAGGAGACATTATTTTTGGAGCAACCTATGTAATGTAGATGGACTGTATATTATTTCTGAAAGCAAGTAACTTTTTTAAAATGCTTCTCTTATCTAGTTTCATTTAGCATTTGTTTTGCTTTTTTTTTTTTTTTTTTTTTTTTTTTTTTTTAAGGAAAAAAGCTCTTTCAAAATGCAGAATCTTAGTTGTCTCTCATTCCTTGCGTATTGTAGATGTTGTAGATGGACTGGGGAGAAATGTTTTGTTTCTCACTACTGTAGAAAAAGAGGTAGGCTTTTGACATACCAGATGATTGTGTGACACCAGCCTGATGCCAACAAATACACAATGTACTTTTATCACAGGCAGGCTGATCAAAGGTGACCTATAGAATTCTCTCTCCAGGGCTTGTTTCTCCCTGCTAGACAGGGTTAAAATGTGATTACCATGCCAACAGGAGGGTTAAAATACTCTGTTCTAAAAATGAGAACATTCTTTCCCCTAGTCCATATACAATCTTTGACAATAAGACACATATTAGACATAAGGATGAACTATTTCTCTCGGAGAGTGGTCAGGCACTGGAATGGCTGCCCAGGGAGGTGGTAGAGTCACCATCCCTGGCAGTGTTCAAGAGGTGTCTGGACGACGTGCTGCGTGATGTGGTTTAGTGCTTGTGGTAGCAATGGTGATGAGGAGACGGTTGGACTAGCTGATCTTAGGTCATTTCCAACCTTGTGATTTGATTCTATGATTCTATCAAATCTAGCCATCAGAAGCCACAGGCTACAGTCTTCTCTTGCAGTCATGGGAGATCCAACTTCTTTGGTGATCGCCTTTTTTTTTTTTTTTTTTTCTTTTTTTTTTAAACTTCTCCCTTTGAAATACTCTGTGATGGTTTCTTCCCTAGTTCCTGATATTTCTGAGAATAGATTCATTGAAATATTCAGTCCATGAAAGCACAAGGTAAGAGCCTCCTTGAAAATGTGCTTGGTTCTGGGTTAGTTTCAGTCTAAGCTGTTGTTTCCTTTGTTTCCCTTGTGTTCTGTTTGGTTATAGTAGGCAGCAAATCATTCTTTTACGCTGAACAGCAATATTTTTGAATATACAAAGCTAATCTCTGAAAAGAGGGACTGAAATAAATAATAATAATAATAACAATAAAATTCCATATGACCTTGGTCCTTTCTTGGAAAAAAGGAGCAGTATTTTCAGAAGATGTGGGAAATGCTGACGTCACTCTGTCTGGGGAAGAATATGTTATTGTTATGCACTGAACAACAGTTTTTTCCTTCTCTGGTTTCATAGCGTAGAACAGATATACATCCTGGTCACAGTGACCTTGTGTTTTTGCAGACTCTTTGATTTGAATAGATTAAAAGCATTTGCCTTACATGCCTGATTCAGGCTTTTGTTGACTGTAGATAGGCTTGTCCTTCCCTTGAACTCTTCCTGAGTTCAAGGGAACTGAAGGTTGGAACACAGTAGTTTTTGTACTACTGTTATGTATACTCCAATTTATGAAGTAATATGAATTTTATCTTCAGTAAAAAACAATGCAAGAAAATAATACATCGAGCTGGAATTTTGCCACACTGCAAGGGTTTTTTTTTTCCAGAGTACTGTAGAAGGGTAGTGCATACAGGTGCTCATTGAAAATGTACAGCAGAGCAAATTACAAAAATGCAAGAAAAAGGCAGTAGTACCCTTGCTTTTCCATATAACCATGATAATGGTGTGAGCCTGTGTATCCTGGAGTTGACTGCAGCTGTCCCAAAAGATTTCATGTCTTTCAGCTGGCAACTTAGGAGCAGGCAATTCCTGGATGACCGTGACTTTTCTTTTTTCTTTTATTAAGAGCTCTTGGAATAGACAGCTGGAGAGGATGACCAGGTCTGTCAAAGCTCTTGTCCCAGAGGAATGCTTATTCAAGCTCTGCTTGGTTAATAAATAGGTGGTAGACGTAATCATAACCAAACAGAAAAAGAAATGCAAATCATAGTGTATTTTATATACTCTTGTAATAATTTCGTCTTAAATTTGGTGATAAAGTGATCTTAGAGTACACAAAATAAATTGATCTGTGGGAGATTGATCACTGCTGGAAGGAGATATATCAGTTTCTCAGGTGAATTTCCCCTAAAATTGATTGGTTGGCTTTGTAGGTGGCATAAGTCATTTCAGCAAGGTGTATATGGACTGAAATTCTGTAGGTGCTTTGTATGCCATTAAATTAATGTGAGATGTACATGCTGTGATCAGAACATACTTGAATTTACTTTCTGCTTGAGCTATATTATGATGGCTTTAAATTGGGCAAAAGTAAATCTGGGACCTCAGTTTTCCCTTCTGTAACAGAAATAAATAGGTAGTCTGGATTGACTTTTCTGATGATGATGGATATTTTATTGTTTTTATTACTTTTCTTTAAATTCTCCTCTCTGCAATTGCTGACAGCTTTGAAAACAGCTGCAGTCAGAGTTTTCAATCTTTAGCTGGTCTTATTGTCTCTGTGCGTTATTAACAAAGGTATTTAAGACAATTGGATATAAAATGAGTAATTCAAATGCAGAGAACCTGAAGAATTTAGGGTTCTGTTTGCTGGTCTGTTTGATTTAGGCTGACTCTGTTTTACTACACAGAGCCACCTGTGCAGAATTTTTAGCAGCTTCATTTAGTGTGATGGCATGCAACTGATGTCCACATATGAATTCTCTTGAATATCTATCTAGAAGATTTCCCTTTCTCTGCACCTATTGTACTTACTGGTCTGAAGGGTATAATGAGGTTGGGGTAGATGATGCATGAGCAAGAATTCTTCATATTTTTGGGATAACCATGAGGCTCTGGGTATGGTAGGCAAGTGATGTGAAAAGATAGAAAAAGAGGAATCTGTGTGTGTTCTCCCACTAAGGTCAGATGAACCAATACCCCACATAGCCAGTGTAATATCAAGACAGTGCTGCAAAGAAACAACAGCAAGTTATAGTCAGAGGTGACTCCCTCCTGAAATATCCCATCTGCAGATCAGACCCTCTTTTCAGAAAAGTTTTCTGCCTCCTTAGGACTTAGATCATTTAGGTACAGAATCCAGTCATCTTGATGAAGATCATGTTTCTTGGCTTGTAACTTGGCAGGACTAATTGAGAAAGCTTTCAACTAGGAGTGATGGAGAAAGTAGGATACTGTTAGGAACACTGAAGCTAAGCCTTGGGATGGAACGATAGCATCTGAAAGCGGCAAGGGTCGTAGGAGCACTTGCGCTGCTCTAGGGAGTCTTGAGGCCTCAGGAGCACATCTGAAATGCTTATTTACCAACTTGTGCAGTAGGAGGAACAGATAGGATAAACTGGAAGCTCTGATCCTTTCCCAGAGCTCTGACATGGAAATTAGTTAGACTCAATGCAATGAGTCTCATGACCGGAGTGCTGGAAAACTATCTAATGTCCAGGAGGGGTGAGCAGGGCATACAAAGTAAAGTTGTTTCACTGTATGTAAGGGATAGTTTAGACTGTGCTGGCATTGTTGTTAGGGATGTTTCAGTAGAGAACCTCTGGATGAAAATTAAGGGGATGGATGACAAAGCAGATGTTGTCATGGGTGTCTATAGATCACCAACACTGAAGAGTCACTCTGTAGGCAATTAGGAGAAATGTCTGATCATGTGCCCTCATCTTTCTGGGAGATGTTTGAAGTAGACCCCTTCCAGCAATTTACTGATGGTCTTGGAAGGCCATGGAGGATGCTAATTACAAGAAGGGCACAAAGGAAGACCCAGGAAAGATTACAGTTCTTCTAGTCTAACCTTAGTCCTCAAGTTAGATTACCTTAGGTGTTACTGAAAGACATTTGAAGAACAAAGCTGGTATCAGATCATCGTGGGCTCATGAAGGAGAAGTCTTGCTTTAGTAATCTGATCTCCTAAGATAAGGTCACTTGCTTGGTAGATGAAAGAAAAGGCACAGCATGTAATCTTTCCAGAACGTAGTATGGTTTTGGTACTGTCCCTCACAACATTTTTCTGGACAAATCAAGTTTTGAGATGCACAGCACACCCAGCCAATCAAAAGAGGTGATTCTTGCACTATATTTTGCATCAGTGCAGCTTCATCTTGAATACTGTGCATATTCTGGGCTTCACAATATGAAAAGGATGTTAAGGTACTTGAAAGCATTTGCTAAAGGGCCATAAGCTGGTATCAGGGCTGGGAGACATTAGGGCACTCAAGTTGCCCAGTCTAGAGAAGAAGAGGCTCTCATTCTCTGCATCTCCCTGAGGAGGGGAAGCAGAGGGCGCTGCTGGGCTCTGCTCCTGGTCACTGGTGACAGGATAAGAGCAGCACAGAACTGTGCTGGGGGAAAGGCCAGAAAAGATTTATTTACTCTTAAGGTGGTCAAACACTGGAAACCGTTCTAGACAGCTGGTGGATGCCTCGCCTGTCAGTGTTCAGGAGTCATTATGAATCATGTTCTCAGTGATGTGCTTTAACTTTTAGTTAGCCCTAAATTGATCTGGCAGTTGGATTAGATGATCTCTCAAGGTCCCTTCCAATTGAACAATGCTATATTCCTGTGTAACTCTCAGTTTTCCTTTGGTGACCTGAATGGTCTGGATTTTGCAGACCGTGACTTATCAACAGTGTGCTACACTGCAATTAAAGCAGCATTAAGTCAAGGAGAGAATAGTTGAGTAACTGGATTGGGAAAATCTGAGCTAAGAACTAGACATAGAGCTTATGATGCTTGTGAAGTGCGTATTTCTTTGTGCTTCTAGGAAATTGCTGTCTCTCTGCCTTCCTATTCCGTTTTCCTCATATTTTCTGTTCTTCTTTATGTCTGTTCATATGGCAGGGTTTTCAGACCGGGAACTTGGTCTTGATATGTATAGGAACGCTCACTAGTACAACTTGTCCTGAACACAGCAGGAGCTTTAGAGAATGTAGTTGTTACACAAAATAATGACTGCTTCTTCCATCTGAACAGGACTGTTCACAACTGTGTGGGAAGAAATGACAGCGCTACTGCATCCAAGGAAAAGCTGGCTATTGGCTAGGAGAGGCTTCAGGGCGCAGAGTGGAAGGGAAATCACTCTCTGTTGCTAAGCTCCAAGTGAGAAAGGTCTGCATGTTCTGTTGAAGTTGATGGTTCAAGTTGGGAAATCTTGGTAGAAGCTTAGAAGCAGTTTTCTCAGTCAGATATCTGGACTGCTTCTGCAAATGTGAAATTCTGTCTCTATAATTTCTGAAAAAAAGGTAATTTGCAATTATTCTTAGGGGGGAAAACTTAGCCAAGATATCTGCAGGCTAAAAATGTCTTGCAATTCCATAATGACTTTCACTGGAGACTCTCTGTATGTTTTGCTAACATGGATTAATATTCTAGAATATCTCCTGCAGCCTAGTATTTTTTTTTTATCCTTGTTTTACATGTGAGTTAATAAATGGATGAAATTCTGGATGCATTGAAGGTGATGGAAAAGGATCAGTAGGACCAACATTTCATCTTTAAAGCTTGAAGTGATGTAACTAATAACTCAGTTTACAGTTATACTATATTTTCTGATGTCTTGTGGAGTTACTTGCTTTTTCGTTACTAAATGCTTTTTCCAGCTTGTTGAGTAATGTGTGTAATATGTTATTCCACCCCGGCAGTAAAGCAAGATAACTAGGTATTTTATCTTTAATTTGTGGCCAACTAACACTTGGTACGTCAGTTATCCTCAAAACGTCATCAAATCTAGCTTGGACTTAGCTCCAAAGTGTGGCTTCTTACTCTTATCTAAATTAAGCCCGTAAGCTGTGTCAGATATGCACATAAATACAACAGTAAATAAATTAGAGCAGGGCGGTTATCATTCGAATTGCTCATACATCAATCGGTAGTGCTAAGACCAGCAAAAATGCTGTCTGAGGCTGGCAAATGTGCCACGTTTGCTGCCCACAGAGAAGTCTGTGGAGAGTTGGTGTGGCACCTTTGGGCCGCCAGTGAGGAGGCTCCGTAGGGAGGGTGTGTGGGAGTGAAGTGGAGAGAGTGATAGTGCCTCAAGGGGATGCAGGGTGAGAAGCAGACAGTATAACAACTTCTGCAGACTTGTGAGCTTCAGAAAAACCTGCCAACACTGGAGTACAGAACATAATTTTAGGGCTGTTAACAAAAACTCCAGAAGATACTGGGCTGCAGAGCGCTTAGTTCAGAGGTAGGCTGACTTTAAAGTAAACAGAAGAGCAGATGGATTTTTTTTACCCAAGCTAGTGTGGGCTTTTGTAACAAAATAAACTATGATTTGATTACTTGCTGTTATCATTGCAAAACTATTTGATTTCAGAAGACGAGTCTCTGACACACTTTCTATAGTCTTGCAACTGAAAACATTCCTGACTGGCTCTGATCATAGAGTTTGCTGAACAAACCTTTACAACCACACTACTTCAAAAATGTAACTGTATGCACACAGACTTTGCTCAATTAATGATGACATCCAGTAAGTGATTGGGAACGTAAATATTTTATCATACATCAGGAGAAGACAGCTTGGATGTCTAGGTCATATGTGTAGTGCTCAGATGAGAGAAGGTTATGCTAAATTTTATTAAGAATTTCAGTGTTGCCTTTCTAGACTCCCGAGGATCTGTACATCAGTTCATTTTTTGAAAAACATTAGGAGATGAAGGGTATGTATGTGTGTTCAGAGAGGATTGTTTTGGTTTAACTTTTTTTATGATACGCAGAATACACAAAAGAGTTTCTGATAACACTGACTCCCCTAGTTGTGTGTGTATGGCCTTAGATACTGAGTCCATATATGTACATGACATTGCTGCAGCTCCTGAGGAAAAAGAAAATGTATCAATGTGTCAAGGGACTTGCATTCTGGTTAGCTTTATAAAATGAAAGCTGAAGGATACCTGCTGCATTCTCTTTAACATTGACCTCGTTTTGTTTTTAGAAAGTCTCTGAAGTACTTGTCAACAGAAGGGCCAGAGCTTTCAGGGCAAAATGGTTTCTTACTCAGTTACAGTGGTGGAGGTACCATCTCCTTTAGGCTTTTCTCTCAGTAATGTAGGTAGAAGGCTCAGCAGTGCGTTTGCTGTGTTAAGCAGTCCTGAGATTGGTGAAAGCACTCGAAGATGTCATGTTCTTCTGCTGTGACTGATGTTGAATA
This sequence comes from Tetrao urogallus, assembly GCF_951394365.1. Classification (NCBI taxonomy): domain Eukaryota; kingdom Metazoa; phylum Chordata; class Aves; order Galliformes; family Phasianidae; genus Tetrao; species Tetrao urogallus. Next base: position 111,012,901 of record NC_136813.1, on the reverse strand, counting down.
TAAGGTGGCTCATTGTATGAAGCTGGGGAGTGTCAGCCAGGTCAGAGTTGGTGATGGAGAAAACACCCCTGTCAAAATGGTTGAGTAGAGTTTGGAGGAAGTATGCGTTGCAAAGAATGCATACAAAGCTAGTTGAGGCAAGCTAGCCTTTGTGATATCATGCTCAAGGTCATCTGTGAACACAAATGTGATTTTGACAGCGTAGACGTTGCCTTTGGGTGAGAGCTTCTGGGAAGGATATCAGACCAATCAAGTGAACCTGCTCCCACTGTAACAGTATTTTTCTGGTGTTTCTTCACTTGAATAACCATTACTGCAACACTGGTCTAGCATTGCATTCTGCATAGAAGAGGTTGTTTAGCTTTTTTATTTTACTTGTGTCAGAATGACTGTTCTCTGCAGCTCCCTGCTGCAACCTGTGCTGTGTGACTGGTGCTAAAATCTCCCTAGAGGAGAGCCCACTGAAAAGCTGTGTTGATGGGAAGAGAAGACAGTTATCCTACCTGCCTTGCAAACTGTGCTGTGAAGGAATCTTTTTCTAAAGGGGCTTATCACCCTTCACTCAGTACAGCAGAAGCTCAGTTGCCATCAGCTTTCAGGTGATTAAGGCTAGATCAGACAAATTCCACTGCAAGTACTGAAATTTACCTTATTCCTTGTTAATATGAATTCTGTTCTCTTGAAAAAAGGCTTAGCTGGTCAGTAGAAAGAGAAAAGCATCTATTTTATTTGCGTGGCTCTGCCTCCTGCCTTCTGAATCATACAGCACCCTCACAGGCCATCACTTTCATGACAGTGGCTGAGCATAGAGAAGCAGAGAAGGAAGAAACTCCCAGAGTATACAGAGTGGGAGACTAGGTCATCATAAAGCTTTTAGGAAGAGTGATGAATGAGGAGTGCTGAGAGCAACAAGGAGCCAATGCATAGCTAGGGCTCAGAAGAAGGCAAACAGGATGTTTTGCTGAAGCTTAGAGGGGACTGTGCAGGGTTTCTTGCAGCACAAGAATTCCTCTCAATGCTGCTGTCCTGAAAGCAAACCTAAAAGAATGAACCTGCTCTGGCAGCACACTGTAATGGGTGAGGAATGGATCATGAGTTCTCTTACTTTTATTTTGCTTCACTCAACAGAACTAGCAACAGATTGTCAAGGTTCCCTTGTTCCAGTTGATGTTTAAGTGGAACACAGTTCTAGGCTATAAAATTTTGAGTGTGCTTTTGATACATTCAAGGTTTCTGTGGTTTCCGGGTGAGGAAGGAGGAAAGGGTTGCTACACAGAGCCAGTGACTGCAGCTTTGATTTTAGCTTGAATGCTATTTAAATAACAGTAAAACATGGTACAGACCTTTCTGCCCTTCCAGACATCCAAATAAAGTAGATGCTTTAAAAAACAATCTGGCTAATTTACTTGAAATCTGCAGTTTTGGCTGGAATATGTTTTAACAGTTCAAATAATAACTTTCTCTCCAGCACATGAAAAATCAGTTGTTTGAAAGACAAGTGGTTCACAAGCCTTGCTCATGAAGAACGTTTATGATTTTTCAGTCTGATTTTGACATATTACTCTACCAATATCACTGGTGATTTTTTTTCCTTCCGCTCATATAGAGAGAGATTTTAGCATGTTGTATTTCATACAAGCAGTATTTTCATAGGGCAAAGTTGGATAGAAACATGAAATATAGGTGACTGTAGCTTGTGTAAGAGGATAAGGCTGTTCAAAGGGCTGTAAATCAAAGCCCAGTCTGTAAAGTGTGATGAAATAACCTGCTGCATGAGATCCAAGAAGATGTAGCCTAGCATGGCTGGCTTTGCTGCAGACATAGTGTAATTTTCATGGGAGAAGTGAGTTTGTAGCATTCTCATTTGCACACATGCATGAAGTTCCCGCACATACACGTTCTTCCTCTCTTAGGCATATGGTAGAACAGCTGGAGTTGCTCTTAACTCTTCCATCATTCTACCCTCACAGAATCATAAAATCATTTAGGTTAGAAAAGACTCTGAAGATTGTTAAATCTAACCATTCACCTAACACTACAAGTCTATTGCTAAACCATATCCCTAAGCACCACATCTCAAATACCTCCCAGGATGGTGGCTCCACCACCTCCCTGGGCAGCCCGTTCCAATGCCTGACCACCCTCTCCATAAAGAAATTCTTTCTGACCTCCAGACCGAACTTCCTTTGGCACAACTTGAAGCTATTGCCTTAGCTAAGCCTTTGAGAAAGTTTTTGAAAATGGCTACTATGCAGAACACATTCCTAAAACTAGGCTCAGCAGCAAACTTATAAAAATGGTTAAAAGAAAAAAAAAAAAACACAAAAAACCCACAACTATTATATTTGTGTCTCTGTTGTTGCATATAAGGCACTATAAATAAAGTACTTAGCAAGTATCCTGTCATAGAGCTGAAGAGTGTATATTAAGATGTGCTGTGAGGACTAAATTCTCTAAGGAACTTTCTTCCCACCTCTCAGAAACATTCCCAAGATTTCCAACTATACATACATGCAAACACCTGTACATGGGCCTTATACAGCTGTTTGTATCCCTGTCCTTTACTGCTACTTTGTTTACTGGAGGTTTTTCAGTGTGTTATAAGAGATGCGTTAATAACACTTTGGAATTGATGCTTGTTTTCTTCTTCTGGCTATGTAATTGTAAATGGAGAATGTCCTACCTCTTGTTCTGCTTATTAACTGATGGCCGGAAAGATTTATTTAGATTCTTTTTAATCAAGTGCTAACAACGTAAAGAGCTGCAACACCTACCTTTTGCTCCTTCTAATCTAATCTGATGGCAGACAGAACAGAATCAGTCCGTTTGTGCAGGAAGGTTCATGAATTTCAAGGGAGCAGGAGAATGTGTCATATCCCATGTAGGAAAACTGGAGGAACTGGAGGAACTGGTCATATACTGCAAAAAGTGGGAGCTTTTGCCAGCCCAAGTGAGAGTGAGCTGAGTCCGAGTGAAGAACAAAAGCAAAGTCTTCTGGCGTGAAGTTGTAAAGCAGAAATGGGAGCTAAGGGCAAATGGTAAATGAAATGGCCATTGCTGCTTTTAAAGAAAAAAAAAAAAAAGCGAAAATGAGTCTTGTGAGAAAAGAGGAAAAACTTGGGAAAGTTTCTTAAGAACTATCATTTTTGGACCCGTAGGAGGAGGGAACAGTTTCAGCCAAAGAGTTTGATAGATAGGAGATAAAGTTAGGTGTTTCGTGCTCTGTTTAGCTTTTGAGATCTAAGCTATCTTTTACTGAAGTATTTCCAAACGTTCCTTGGCCACAAACATTTTTTTGTAATATTCCCAAGCTTATTGCCAGCTTTCTGACACGTTAGTTCTTACTGGAGTCAGCAGTTGTTTTAAGGAAGTAATTGATTGAAGTGTTATATAGCTGGTATGACTTCTATTTCTCCAGCAGATTTTCTCATCGCAAGACTTTAGTGAGGAGCGTAAGGAGGTTTTTTGTTCATTTATTTGTTTTTTTAATATCAAACTATGAACCTTTAAAGAAAAATTTGCTTGATGTCAAGAGTATCTTATTAAATATCCCCGGCATCCATATTCAAAGATGTTGAATGATCAGTAATGTAGCAGTGGGGAACTGAAACTTTTACCGTGTTAGACATGCTTGAAGTGTTAAAGCATTTTGTCTTTTAGGTGTATATCAGATCAGCATTGGAAACAGAGATAGATTTATTAGGTAAGAGATTATTATTACAGGAAGTAATTATTAATTATTATTACAGGAAAACAGCTAGGGCTTGCTGGGCTAAGAGAAAATCTTGCCTTTAAAGTCCAGTTGTCTTAGTTTAGGAAAGAGATGTGACAAATGAAAGAAGTTGGAAAGTTTAGGAAAGAGATGTGACAAATGAAAGAAGTTGGAAAGTGGCTGAAGAGTGCTGGCAGATACGCTCTTCTGAGTTCTTGTGGGACTCATTTCTTCCCAGAGGAAAGCATGCGTCATGCAGGTGGTTCTCATCTGTACCTGTGCACAGATTTCCACGTTAGCCAGGAGCCATTACTGAAGTTGCTTTGAAACCCCTTGACCCAAAAAGTTAAGGAACGCTTGGACAATCCAGTGTGGCGATTTGGCTGTAGGGTCAGGAATGACCAGCTGAGACATCAAAGCAAACACCTGGGAGGGGCACAGTAAAACTATGCTAGCCACTTCCAAAGTGATTACTCTCTAATAATGCAGGGAGGACAGATCAACAAGTTTTGGTGTGGTTAGCATAGGAAAAGGGTCAAAAGGTAAGTCTGCAAGGTGATAGTGCAGAGAAGTACAGCAGGGTTGAAGTATGCCTTGAAAGGAGGAGGATAGTGGGAGTAAGAGCCAACAAAAGCAGTCCTGTGACGTATAAGGTGAGAAATTCACCATAGCAGAGATGAGAGGGGATTGTTGTCTCAAGATCTGAGCGTATCTGCTACAATAATCAAACGTACTCTTGAAGGCCAAGAAAAAGTTTGGTACTATAGATAAAGAAAGAGGGTTGAAACATCAATACGAAGAACAGAGATGTAAAGAATCTGGAGTGATATGGAGAAGGATCAAACCAAAGACAACATCTTTCCTTAGCTGAGAACCATACTGGTGGTGGTCACAGGGTCACAGAAGCACAGCAGCATTGGATAGCTGAAACACTGCTCAGTAGTTCATTGTCACCAATGTCAGGTTCTAAGGAAGAGTGCATTGCTCATGGAGGCAGTCTACAGGCTCTGTGCTGGTGTCTGTTCACTAAGTACTAGCACATTCTGTGCTGAGGAGCTGCAAAATTGTTAACACAAGTTAACTATAATAATACAAATGCTAGGAAGGAGTATCTGTAATGTGGAAAATCCTACATTCCAACTAAGCTGCCTCAATTGGCCCAGTTTCAAGCAGACATTCAAGATTTTGATCTTGACTTGTTAGCAGTTGTCCCTGCGTAGTTCAAACTGAAATTACCCTCTTTGTTTTCTAGCACACCACATATGCTAGTATAACACAGTAATGTTTTGCATTATAAGATTCTACTGCACCATGTAGTTCACAAGGTCTTTTGATTTTCTTGTGTTTAACAGGAGATAGCCCGTTATCTCCGACCTGGAACTCTGCGTGCTGTCTTTGGGAAGAACAAGATTCAGAATGCTGTCCACTGCACAGATCTACCAGAAGATGGACTTCTGGAGGTAAGACTTGTTAGATAAACATATGCTTTTATATCGTAGGAAATTTAAGGTGAAAAACAGCACTTGACACTATTTTAAGCTGTTGAAGTGTTTTATTTGTAGAGTAGCTTTGCTGGATTCCAATGATCACTGAGAAACAAAAGCAAAAAGTTTATAAAGAGCAATAAACTCATTTAATTCAGATACTGTAAAAACTTGATCTGTGCTCTTTTCTTGAACACAAAATATGCTAGAATACTTAGTGAAATGAAAATTGAGTCTTCTGTTTGGCTGAATGTATCTTTTGAACTGGACACCAACATCTAGCAGTGCTTCTGCAAGGACACCTTCATGGCCTCTGCTTGAATGGCCACTATAACACCCAGTCTGGTATGTCCCAGCAGAGAGCTTGTGACAGGCCTGCGATGTTTCAGGCACTGAAGGTTCAAATTCTTCGCATAGGTACCAGCTTTATTGATACATGGGCATAATTATGCATATCATATGGAATTTACCATGTTTTATAGTAACTTACTAAGAGTTTGGCTTCATATGCTTTCATTAAGTCCAATAAAATGGAAAAAAGTTAATTAAAGGAATTTGTAAAGGCAGAACAAGCTCAGTCACCTAATGCCATGCCCAAAAATGAGGTCTGGACAAGAGATGTTGAAGTAGTGTGTCAGTGTATCTTGGATGGATCTTTTTATCAATGCATGTGTTTCTTCAGTGTGTACATAGCTTCTACTGTACTTTCTACAAGCATTTATGAGTGGTTTGCTGTCAAACTATAGCAACATGATGAAGCAGTGAGAGTTCTCCTAGCTTGGATAACTTTATATGGCCAAAATTTTCATTGAGGGAGGAAGAGCAGCTAACTGCGTCATGATCTCCCAATGTGAGGTAAAATTAGATGTGTGGGTTAAAAGTGCTGTTTGACAGGAAATTGCATCTAACTTGAAAAATAGCATAGTGTTAATTGAAAATTGCAGCCACCATCAACAAAGTCACAGCTTTTTAAACCATTTCCAAGCTGCACTGCTCCACTGAAAGTTGTCAACTTTTAATTTCTGTGCAATGGGTCTGGATTTAAACAAGCAAGCAGGTATTTGTCATCATGTGCCTAAGATCTATCAGTTATTTCTTTTAAATGGCAGTAGAAAAAAAGACGTAATCCACAAGAAAGAAGAGAATCTCACCAACACTGATACAGCATTTTAGTACTTCAGCAGAATTCTCTCTTTCATATTCACTGTTGGTCTCGTGTACGCTGTTCGATGGTGCAGAGCAACTATAACTCCATTTTGCTGATGGTTTAAATTGAGTTTACAGCTAATATAGGCTTAATTGTATACAGAATGTGGTTCTTCATGTTTCTAGTTTCTTCTATATAGTTGAGGCTAAAGCAGCAGTTGTAAAGGACATCAGTTGAGTGAATGCTTAAATTTGATTGACAAATGAGCATTATATGGAAGCCTTTTACTGTCAGAACTGTACTTTGTGGTGTTTCCTCAGATCTTGTTTTTTGTGTTTTGTAAGAAATGGAGGTGCCTGAAAATGTAGGTAAGCATCTGAATTTGTTTAAGCTTGTCACAAATTATGAAAAATAAATGATCCAGTGTGCTCAGAGGTGATTCTTGGGGAAAAAACTTCCTCTATAAGCTTTTTGTACTTAAAATCAGTCACGGAGGTCTCACTTACTTGGCAAGCAGAAGCCAGGCTTTCCCCTTGCCCATCCGCTTTAACTGTAATGGTGCTATATGTCCTGGGCAAAATGATGCTGTGGTGTGGAGTACAGCTACAGAAGAAAACTTCGGCCAGAGGCACCAGACCAGACTAACATTTACAGGAAATACGCTGTTTTCAATGAATGGTGGAGAATATTTTCATTCTGTAATGAATAACTGAATATTTTAATATATTGAACTGAACAGAGTGATTAGCCTCAGAGGGGGAGAACCCAGAAATAGATAAAACACTTGTAGAGGAGAATGAGCTTGGCAGTCTTACCTTGGCTCCCTGGCCAAATGTAGCAGTGGGGGTTTGCTTCTTTCAGTGTAGTTTGTGTGCATTTGTTATGTCTGTGTCCTGGAAGATGTAACTGTTACTGAGATGTTAATGCTGCTGTTCTGATAAAAACTTTATAGTATCCTTGTAGGACAACTGATTAGTAGAGGGGGAGATTGGAGTAAACGTACTGCTGTTACTTCATTGACTGAAATGGCAGAAAGAAATCCATCCTACTAGGTGTACAGTACAAAGATGAACAAACCTTTTAAAAATCCCAAAGGAAAGCATATAATCGCTAGCATTTCTTCAGGTGGCATTGTTTTTTTGTACCAGATTACTACTCTGTTACAGCTATCATCCAGTGTAGTTCAAAACCCCAGACTACACGCAAATCATTGCACTCCTTTTTGCTGTTTTAAAAGGTAAATTTGGCAACCTGAAGTCAGGCACAAGAGCTAGGAACTTCAGAGTTTCATTTTTAACTCTGGTGCTGATTTTATGTGAGTTTGGCCAAACCCCTTTTCAAATTTTGGCATGAAACTATTTGACTCTCCTATTCTGTATGTAGATGTTCTGACTTAGTATTCCGTTTTGGAGGAGGCAAAAATAAGTGCAACTAGTTTTAGAAAGCAAATTGCAGAATCATTATTGCAAATAATGACATTAAGTTGTTAAAACCTCTTTTTTTCTCTGTCTCCTACCACATACACCTTCTGTATTCTATTTTAATTTGCAGAACAGGAAATGGTGTAATTTCTCTTCTGAATCCTGTCAGGTTTTGCACCACCCCTAAACCCGATAAGTATTTTTGGAAAGAGGATGCTGTGATGTAATCTTTCCGAAACTCTTGGTCAGCCAGAGAGGAGGGCCTTACCCAACTGTTGCAGCCCCCAAAGCAGACGGAGTCAGTCTGATAGACAGTGAATAATAGTGTTTGCTACATTTGTTTCAGAGCTTCTGTGCAACCTTGACCATGTTTTATGGCTGAATCACCGTTTTCCAGATGCTCCCATTTCCAGTACTGCCTCGCCTTACAGGCTGAAGGGCCTGCAGAGTGGATTTTCCTCAACTCTGAGCTTGCAGAGAGCCCTGTGGGTTTGTACAAAGAGCTAGCCAGCACACAGAGTACTTACACTGCTAATGTTAATGCAGTGTTTTGGGGGTCCCTGCCACAATCCAGACTCCGTTGTGGTCACGTGTTCTGTGCACACATCCACAGAATCAGCATTGCCCATAGGAGCTTGAGGGCAAAATGGTCAAAAGGGACTGCTGCTCTTGCTGCTTTGTCGCTGGGAAGGTGAAGAGGTTGATGTGTGTATGTTAATTCTTCTGGGAACTTCTGATCTTCCAGAACAAAATGAGTGTGGAAAGGGGAGATGCCTGGCTAACTCACTATCCTGTTGTGTACCTGAAGTGCGTGGCATTTATTAAAGCACAATAAAGATGCGTTCCTGTGTAGAAGGGAACATACCAGTGCTTTCTTGAGGACTCAGGTATCCTCAGTGCCAGATACTGCATATTTTAATATTTTCCCACCACCCTATGCAGTTTTTATCAACCATGGCTGAAGATCTAGCTGAGGTTTTAAAGGTGCTTATAGTGCTGGCTGATTGCCCATAAATGGAGTGATGTCCTTTAACTGTTCAGGGAGGTGCAAGAGGTACCTGAAGATCAGATGCTTTCTGATGTTAATAGTCAGATTCTTTATGTCCTTGGTGGTTCATATACTCAGTGGTTAGTAGAAAGGGAAGGCAGTGAACTTTCTCCCCAGAATCATGATCAAGAAAGGCACATGCTTGGGGAGGAAAGGGAGCAGCACTCTCAGGAACAAGGGCTGATTAACTAAGGAAGGGTCAGCTTACCTGCGTAGTTTTAGAACACTATATGTAATTAATGTAGTGCAGTAGTTTTCCAGTGTTTTCTGTTGGTCCTCTTTTCCGTGGACCTGGAAAAAGGAACATTCACTTTTTAATCTAAAAAACAAACAAACAAACAAGCCAAACCCTAAAAATCAAACACCAGCACTTGCTCCCACTAGTTTGACCCTTAAGTCCTATCTTTGTTCTACGTTCTACTCCACGTTTTGGGCAGTGACTGAAACATATCAGAGAGTTAATGAATAACTTGCTTGGGCTCCACAGATGAGGAATGATGCAGTGAGTCTAAAATACAACTGGCCATGTGGAAAAACCAGTGTATTTTCAGTTGTAAAGCTCTAGCAGCTAATGTTTTTATTAGTATGCTGATACAGGAGGAGTGAGCCCTGAAGCCACTTAGATGAGCACTTTGACTTACTGGGCCAGGCACTTTTTTATTGATTTCATGTACTTGTGTGTCCTTGTATCAGTACAAAATGTATTGTCATAAGTGACAACATATAGACGCAAATAGCTCAGCACAGTCTGTTTTCACAGCTCTCCTGTAAATCTTCCATTTGAATGGGCAGAGGAGAGAAAGGAGGAAGTAAGGAAAAAAATCTGTGAGACGTGGAGTATTTATGAAATGTTGGCGTTTCACAGGTAATGGCTAAAACCTCAATTTCTTTATTTTTCGGGTGAACTGATAATGCTGCTTAGGATATTCATTCAGAGCAGGCGTTTGTATTTGTTTTCCATATGCAAAGCAGGTGCCAGTCTACATCTTGGCGTTTTTTTTCTATTTTAAACACCAGGCACTATTTCAACCATTCAGACAGTTACGGTGCTCACCTGGATTCACATTTTTTTCTGAATCTGAGCAATACACTAGAGACAGTGTTGCATCTGTTTCTTTCATGTGCATGCAGTGAAAAGGTTGCTCTGGCTCCACTCACCGTCTTGGACCTGAGAATCATTTCTGGTAAAAAGTGCTGTTGAAATAGGTGTGTTGGCAAACTATCAGATCCAATGAATCAGCATTCCCTGGACAAACAAGGTTCCTTGAAATTAGTTATTCCTGGTCTGTGTTTAGTTGAAGTACTCTGGAACGTGTTGTGGCTACCGGGCTTCACAATTGATGTGCCCCCTTACAGAATGAAAGAAAATTCAAAATCAGTCTGTGAAAATCTCACATTGCTGAAGTACAATGAGTACAACTTTCCACAGGAGGTGGTGCTGTGCGCACACCTCAGTTCCTTGCAGCTCCACCAAGCAGAACACCTTGCAGATTATGCAGGAATCCACTCATCTGCAGCCATTAAAAATCTGCTATCCTAAACCTGCAGTTGTTACAAAACAAGTATTTCTAGGTTTTATCATGCTCTGCCTGTAAATTTTTACCCATACCATGCAGTTCAAGTTATTTTTGTGAGTGGTTCCTTAAGGGCATTTGCACTATAGCCAGACACTAGGGACTATAGGTTACTCCTATGTGGGCTGTCTGAAAGGTCTCTCCACTGAGGTGCAACCTGCCATGTCCAGGCTGTCCTCACAAGCTCTGTGTTCCCGTGTCATGGTGTTTGGGTAGGGTCGGTCTCCTGCAGCTTCTTTGCATTGTTGAAGAATGCCTAATAGGCGTGTGTGTCTATGTGTACGTGTAGAGGATGCTGCCATAAGTGAGAGAAATAATAAAATGATTCAAAACAGAGCCATAAAATCACCAAGCTTGGAAAAGACCTCCAAGATCATTTAGTCCAGCTGTCCACCTGCCACCAATACTTTCCCACTAAACCAAATCCCGTAGTGTGTGAGATCTGGGTGGGATAACCTTGCTTTTGCTGAGGGAGATATGTTATTAGATGACTAATTCTTCTAGTGGACGATAACACGGCATTTGCTGTGGGAGTGTGTGTCTTCTAGGCTGCGTATGAAACAGTAGAGCGGACTGAGGTGTCAAGCCAGTTTTTATGGAGAATGTGCCAGCTTTCTTCTTGGCCTTGTGCCTGCATCTGTGGATGCTCTTTCCACTGACTCCTCTTGGAGGATGTGCATGTTTCCGTGTGGCTGCCAGTTGCCATCAGGCACTTCCTTCGGGGGACTGTGGAGGCAGATGGGTCAGCTTTTAGTGTCACAGGCAGCCTTCCAGCCAGGCAGTAGTGAGTACCTCCTCCAGGATCATCTGCTGGCCTTCTCCCTTGCCTCTGAGCTATTTGTGGCTTCTGCAGATACGACAATAACCTTTTAGATGGGGTGGTTTTGCTGTTATCAGGAAGAATGGGATGTGTTTGTCTTCTGAGAGATGATTTTTGGTTGGTTGGTTGATTGGTTGATGGTTTCTTTTTGAATAGGCTGCTCAGAGAAGCTGTGGGTGCCCCATTGCTGGAGCATTCGAGGCCAGCTTGGATGGGATGGGGCCCTGGGCAGCCTGAGCTGGTGAACAGCAGCTCTAACCATGGCAGGGGCTAGAACCGGGTGGGCTTTGAGGTCCTTTGCAACCTACAATTCTATTATTCTGTGCCATAGTGGTGTGATGTTTTCCCCCATTACTTTAAATGTCGGCTGTGCAGGTAGTCTGTACTGCTGGAAGCTCTTTCTCCTGGCTTGCTGTTTCTAAACACACACGTGGTATCAGCCAGCTGTACAAACTACTGGCAGAGACCTGCAGAACAGACTTGCCCACGTTCTGAAACTAGGAAGTTCAGCTGGCTGAATCCAGCCTCAGGACAGTGGGAGGCAATGACAGACAATAAGCAGTGACAAGACGGGCCAGTTCACAGCTGTGCTTAGTCCACACCAGTGCTGTGGGTGATGCAAACCAGTATTGCTTTCCTTAGGCTCTATGTTAATTAAGTGCTCTGAAGGGTTAAGAGCTGCCCTTGGGTTTTGATGCAGCATGCATTCCACCTGCTAGAAGCCAGCTGTACCTTGGTCTGGTGTTCCAAGCAGTGCCATGAGAAGCACGCCTTGTTCCTGCTTTCCCTTTGCATTTATTTGAGGAGGTCAAGGAGGAGCGAGCTGATCTCATGTGCTATTCAGAGTGAATGAGGAGGCACTCACCTTGCAGCAGGGAGACATGACAAATGCTTCCCATAACCATTTCCATCAGAACAGAGTCCTGTTACAGGAGCACTCTTGCTCCCTGCCAACCTGCCTTTTTTCTGCTTGCTTCTTTCCTTCCTCCTCACTGCCACTATCTCTACGTGTGGGTGTGCTGCAGGGTGGAAATGCTGTTGTACCAACCGCGAGCTGATCGCTGCCTTTAGGTTGTAACACAGCGGTTTAGGACAGAAGACACTGGAGGGATGAAGTTCTGTTAAACTCATCTTTTGGTGCACCAAGGTATAGTCCAAGTGGTTTAATACAGCATGTCAATGAGTAACTCTCAGAGGCGTCAATGTGCTTAGTGTGGAATTCGTGTGTGTCACATTCTGAACAAAGGTCTCCTGTATTGCTTGTTACCGATTAACTTGTCTGGCATTATGCAAGCTGCCCCTACCAGCTGAGAACTAACTCTCTCCATTCACAGGGCAGCGTGTCTTGTAAAACATTACACAGCAGAAGTGCATAGCATGGCAATGAACCTTTCACTGAGGGCATTTCAGCTGTACAGTATTTCCCTCAGGAGCCTTTAAAATATTAATAAAGCAGCCATTGTTTCACTCAGTCATACGGCAATTTTGCAATGAAGCCTTTTATTAGGGGCTCACACTGAGCTGCATAATCCATGGTAAGGTGCTTTTAATCATCTGCAGTGAACAGAAATGAAAAATATGAAGGTTTGGTTGTTGTTTCTTTTTTTGCAAGTTTTCATCAAAGCAATAGTTTTTTCTGGCCGCAGTTGGAAATTTTAGTCTCTCTGCTCTATAGTGAGTATTGTCAGGTAATGCCTATTATGATTCCAAGTGCTTCTCTGTTTTAACTTCTTGACACTTTTTATCCAACAGCCACAGGAACAGGGTGGAAGGAATCTGGAGTGTAGGAAATCTTCTTCTCATTTGGTGATGGTTTTGCATATCAGAGAATGTTAGCACTGGAATTCTGTCTCCAAACATTTCCCCAGGCTGTATATACAGTTGTACAGCAAATTAAGCTTTTTCCATAGGCTTATAGAAACAAAGAATGAGGAAAGATCTCTAAAATCATGTAGTCCAACCACTGACCCATCACCACCATGCCCACTAGATCATTATATGAAGAGAAAGGTAGGTGTAAAATAACAGTAGATGGATTTTGAACACGTTGTTGATGATCGATTCTTTTTTTTCTTTCTTTTTTTTTAGATGATGATACTGGGTCACTTGCAGCCTAATTTTGAACATCAGCTGTATAATTACTGTGCTTGTGGGCTAGACAGGCAAACTAAATTAGAACCTTGTTTAAACAGAGTAGTGAAATAGTTCAGCCCTTGTACTTCCTCTTGAGGGTGAGATGCAAGGTTTGGTTCCTCCTCGTTCTGCCAGGCCGGAGCTCTCTGAGTGCTAGAGAGGAGCAGCCAGTGAGTGTCAATCAAGCAGCTCTTTGAGTCTCACCTTCTCCTGGTAACTTGTGTGTGCTTGGTTTTTGGCACCTGTCCACGTTGCACTGAGCAAGGTCATTTTGTGGAGGGGAGGTCAAGGCAGAGAGAAGGCAGGATGCTTTTTTGTAACTCATCTGAGGCCCACTTTGTGGTTTTGAGTCAACTGCTACCTTTGTTCCCTCATTTTGAGCCCAAAATCCCCGGCCCTGCTTCCTCTTGCCCTCCATGTTCCTCCACTTGAAACACAACAGCAATTAAGCTGCAACTCAATGGCTCTTTGGCAGACTAAAGCGAGAACAGAAAAAACCTTGCCTTCTACAGCAAAAGCAATAAGTGGGTTTTGTTATGTAGAAGCTCAGAATCTCCTTTCATTTCTTAAGCACAGAGTCCTTCACCTTTTCTTCTTGTAATAGTAGCACTGTTTTCCTGTGGCACATGGCTGCGCATTGCAAATATATTTTAACATGAATTCCTATTCCTGACCTCAACTAGCTGCACCTCCCAGCTTTGCCTCAGAGGTTAGATAGGCAAATGATCATCTGCATTTGTACTTTCTGTATTGGGTTAACCCCTTTTTTTGTCAGTGACTGACCACTGTATATGTATGAGAAAAGAATTGAAGTCATTCGTCATTCAACACATGTATGTGTTGAAAATCATGTTGAAGCATGGAGGGTAGGGAACAAAGCCAGACTTGTGTTAATCTGGACGGAAGACTAGACTGCAAACATGGTTTTTCTATCTAGCATAGATGCTAACAACATAGACAATCTTAAGAGTTATCAATCTCTATAAACCAATTCTTCTTGCACAGTTAATAATAACCAATTTTTCAAAGTGTACTGATTTTGTGTTCTGTTATGGTAATACTGAGGGCTCAGGCCCTGTGTGATAATCCTGTGCTGGCAGCTGTGCAAATAGAGAGCAGAATGAACAAAATGGTGGTGATCACCTATAAGGATACTGGCTGTTGTCACGGGCTCCTTGAAGTCACCAGCCAGAGTAAAATTCTCCCTCTTCCTCTTCAACTCTTAAGTGCATTGACATATAGATGGGGAGTGACCTATCTACAAGTTTATCTCGTGGTTATGTGGGCAAGTTTCTCTGTGTTGACCTCAGTGGCATTTATTGCTGTTCTGTTGGGGAGGGACACTGTGTTGAGAATATCTGATCACAGTCCAGGAACTGAGGGCTTCCTGTGGCAGTTATCACATAGATTTCAGCTGTTGAACAGGAGCATGGTCATCCATGTGCCAGGAGCCTGGTCCTGATGTGGCAGCTCAGGGCTCAGCCCATGGCAAGAGTGCTGTAACCAGTGAGGATTGCTGAGACTTGAAAAGAGCTCTTGGGCTCCCAACGCTGACCTGTCTCAGAGGAGAACGGAGCTTTCCACATCTACTGACGTTACATAGAAGGTGGTTTTTTTTTGGCTGCTGCGCTATCAACACAGAGCTACGGTCTGCACAGGAGTTATGACGGTGCCCGGGAGACCACTGCTTGTGGACTGCCTGGTGTTTCTGTTTTGTTGTTATTTTGCAGCATGTTATGTTACCGTCTTATGTGTCATAACATTTGTCCTGCTGCCAGGGGCATCCTGTTAGGTTCCCTGGCCAAATGCAAAGCATCTGCGTTGCTCAGGAAGAGCTTAAATGGGTGGCTGCTTTTATTCATTATTTCACTTACGTACTTGTTGCTTTACACATTCTTGTCCTCTCTTTGTGATAACTTCCACCCTATTTGCATTAATCAGAAGAACTGTGACTTTCCATACTCTGAGAGTAGGCTGGAGAGCCATAACTCACTGTTGGCAAGAAGCCCCAGTGGCGCCTGTGGCTTGTGAGAACACATCCACACCCAGCTTTATTGAGAAATCTCAGGTGCTTTTTCAGGGTTGCAACTTGCACCGACACCTGTGATGCTGGGCCTTGTGTATTGTCTGCACCTGAGCTGCCTGGCTCTGGGGCATTGTAGGCACATTTGGGCCTGTTTTGTCTGGGGAAGAGGAGGTAGAGGGGAGACCTTACTGTTCTCTTCCAATACTTGAAAGGTGATTGCAATGAGAGCGGGGTTGGTCTCTTCTCACTGGTGACAGGATGAGGGGAAATGGCCTCAAGTTGCGCCACAGTAAGTTTAGATTGGATATTAGGAATAACTTCTTTATAGAAAGTGTTGTTAAGCACTGGAATAGGTGGTTGAGTCACCATCCCTGAGTGTGTTTAAAAACTGTTTGGATGTGGTGCTCAGGACATGACTTAGTGGAGGGTTGTTAGAGTTAGGGTAGTATGTTGTGGTTGGACTTGATGATCTTTAAGGTCTTTTCCAACCTGAACAATTCTATGATTCTGTGATGCACAAGAGTCTTCACCTTTACAGCAGGCAAGTGACCCTACTGATGTGTATGATGCATAGAGGCAGTGGTTCTGGGGACTCAGTGAGTTACCTTGGATCCTTGTGAAAGCAGTGCTTGCTGTCATGTTTTTATTTTGCTTGTTTTATTGTGCTGCTACATAGTAAATAGCATAAAACTCACTTTCTTTGTATTTTGGTTGTGGTCTTGTAGTGATTCTTTTACATCCTGTTTAAAGTCCAGATTTCTCTAATGTACAGTAAAATTTCAAAACGTGTATCTCCCATTGCCCTTTCACCATATTTTCTGAATTGATCATAACCATACATGATGTTTGAGGTGGCTGTTTTCAGCACACAGCATAAAGCAGGATATGCACTATGTTATTCAGTAGTCTTTCTTTATTAAAACCTTTCCTTACAAAGGTGGGGGGATTTTTTTGTGTGCATAGGGTCTTTTTTCCCAGCTGTACTTTAGACATTAATTTGGACACTTGAAGCACGTGTGTCCAGTCTCAGCCAGCCTGAGGAGCCTTATTTCTTACAGTGCTTGATGCCTTAGAGAGAGACAAGAATGAGTAACTTTCAGTTTAAACACACTTGCTAGGATTAAATTCTCTTCAGGTGTGTATGTGAAAATAATTCTTTATGGTCAGTGAATTAGATGCTCTTCTTTGACAACAGTTTTCATTTCTACACTGCTTTTGCCTGGAAAGATGGTAGGAATCTACGTGTTTTGGGTGTGTTAACCTAACAATTTAGTGACGTGCTGAGTGAAGTGTGGCTGAAAGGCATTTTAGGCATTAGCAAATCATAGAATTACAGAATGGTTGGGTTGGAAGGGACCTCACAGCCCACCCAGTTCCAACCCTGTTGCTGTGGGCAGGGCTGGCAGCCCTGCCACCTGCCAGCTCAGGGTCTAATCCAACCTGGCCTTGAGTGCCTGCAGGCATGCACTAAAGGCTCCAAGTTCATGTTGATGTTCAAAACAAAATTAATGAACAAAAAGATCTTTGTTTCCTACTAGTGACCTCAAGGTGAGATGACCTATAAAAATTATAAGACTTCAGTGTTTTGGGAGAGTGGTACTTGTTAGTGATGCTATAAATTAAGGTTAGCAAACATCCCCCTGGATCATGTTGCTAGATACCTGCATTGAGTCAAGAAGGTGCAGTTTCACAGGGATTTCACGGAGAAGGTACTGATGAGCGTCTGGCTGCTTGAAAGGCACTGAGATGACTGATGGCTCAAAATTAATACAGGGATGAAAGCTTTCCATCTCACGGCTGCCAGTTCTGATTTGGCAGTGATGAAGAAGGACTGGAACTGCTGGCATGTTTTGAATGATGGATGTGAATTGAATCTGTGATCTCAGCGTGTTTTTTACTGATGTGTCTCCTCATCATTCTAATACTACTTGTCCAGAACTGCCAGCCCAAGGGTCAGTATGAATGGACCATGACTGCTAAGGTACTCTTTAATTGCCAGGATTTTTCTCTATGGCAAGACATAATGATTGCTGCGTGTCTCACAATGCTGAGACGTGTTCAATGTGTGCCTTGCTTTGTCTCTATGGCAAATCATAGGATACCCTGAGCTGGGAGGGACAGAGAGGAAAGCAGAAGAACAGCTCATGTCATCTGCCTTCACTTATGCGTTTGACACAGTGCTGCACAACATCTTTGTCTCTGAATTGAAGAAAGATGAATCTGATGCATGGGCCACTAAGTAGATAAGAAATTGGTTGGTTGGCTGCACGAAGAGTGTGGTGAACAGCTCAGTGTCCAGGGGGAGAGTGATGTGCCTCAGGAGTCGATAGTGGGACCAGAGCTGTTTAACAACTTTGTTGGCAGCACAGGCAAGGGTACCGAGCACACCCTCAGCAAGTTTGCAAGTGACAGCAAGCGGAGTGGTGCAGTTGATGTGTTGGAGGGAAGGGATGCCATCCAGAGGCAGGCTTGCAAAGTGGGCATGTGAGAACCTAATGAGGTTCACCAAGGCCAAGTTGTGAGGTCCTGCTCCCATCCCAGAGGAGAGATGTGAAGATGATCAAGGGGCTGGAGCATCCCTTCTTTGAATACAGACTGAGGGAGCTGTGCTGTTCTCCTTTTTTAGTGGGGAGACTTGGTGGCCTTCCAGTACCCAAAGGGGGCTGCAGGAAAGATGAAGAAGCACTCTTTGTCAGGGATTGTAGTGATAGGACAAGGAGTAACATTTTTAAACTAAAAGAGGGCGGGATTTTATTAGACATAAGGAAGACATTTTTTACTTGGGGGTGAGTCCCCGCCACAGCTGCCCAGAGAAGCTGTGGATGCCCATCCCTGGAGGTGTTCAAGGCCAGGTTGGATGGGGCTCTGAGCAGCCTGAGCTGGTGGGTGGCAGCCCTGCCTGCAGTAGGGTGTTAGAACCACACAGTCTTTGAGGTTGCTTCCAACCCAAACCATTCTGCCATTCTTTGTCATCACTGGGCCAACACCTGTCATCAGCACTGTTTTTTGCTTTGTTTACTGAGTAAAAATAGTAAATTGTAGGTGTCTGTACCACTTATGCTAGAATTCTTCAGGACATTTGGTGACCGCACTGGGTCCTGGGTTATTACCAAGATCTGCTACTCTCCCTTGGATGCCTCATTTGATTTCTTTCCTTTTTTCTTTTTTTCCTGATTTTGCCTGTCTCTCCATGCTCCATGCACACGTTGTTCAAATGATAATTACTTGTGCTCTGCCATGGCATTAGACTGGAATTCATTATCGCCTTCCTTATTAACTACTGAAACTTTGTGGTAACATTTGGAAGCTTCCAGCGGGAGCGGCCGACCCCATCAGAGTGAGTTGTGCAAGATGTGTTTGTGACGGAAGCAAATCTTCAGGGAACTGAAGCAGCTCTCAGCTCCTCCCAGCTGAAGCAGTTTGTAAGGTCAGAGCCAGAAAGTCGCGGTTATTCATCCCTGTTATTACTTCCTGAACGTTATTGTTATTAGTCCCTGAGCAGGAACTGGAGCGGGCATAGCGGCATGCTGTAAAGCAGGTAGATGGGTTCTGGGATTTGCAAGGAGAGTGCTGATCTTAAATTTAATCCTCTTCCATCCCTGGGAAAGAATGAGCACGCCTGAATATCAGCACTGTTTGAAGGTCAGGAGATGGAGTCAGTTGGTTTCAGACCCATCCCTGGTGCGTGCAGAGGTGAATTCCCCTACCAACTCTTCATCTTGTGAAGAGACCGGAGGCGTGTGTGGTTCATAGGAGCTGACCTTGCCTTGGGTCAAACATGAGGTGTGCTGAGAGGCTTTATACACGCACAGCTGCTTTTCCTGTGGTTTATGCTGTTTGGACTCTGGGAATGAGAGTGGCTGTATTTCCTGCAATGTCGGGCATTGTGGAAAGCCTGACCCTGGCCGGAGCTCAGTATGGGTACCTCCCAGCCCTGGCTCCCCTTGGGAGATGGTGTGGTGCTTCTAGAGCTGGGCTCTTGGAGCTGTGACCTGTGACGGCATCCCCTGTCTCTTGGTGGTACTGAAGTCTTTGGCCTTGGTTCTCATCTCTGCAAAGCGCCACATGCTTTGTCATGTGAGCGGGACAGCTGTTACCCTGCTGCCTGGAGCTTCTCCCAAGGGTGAGGCTCTTGGGGTGAAGAGCCTTCCGTGTACCACAGCCGTCTCAGACGCTAATAGGTTTTAATGGGCACTGGGAGGTGGCTGACCCACATCATAATTATATACGAAGAGAACACAGTGGCCCTCATTTTCACGTTATACAATGCATAACTGCTGTGCTTGTTCTCATGTCACCTGTAGGTCATAAGTAAGCTGACGCTTTCAGCCAGGCTTGGGTGGATTGCCTGCCAAAAGTCAGGGGCAGTGAAGGACCCAAGGGGTCAGAGCAAACAATTCTGGTGCCAACAGATAGCGAGCAGGAGGCACTTGCTCAGCATCTTACGGCGTGGAGGGACAGGGCTGTCCAAAGGAGTGGTGGGATCTGGTAGTTTCCTTGCCCGAAGTTTGCCCACTTCTCACAGCCACGGGACCTGTGCTACCCACAGCTTTGTGAGCATTGCTGTTAGGGGCCCAGCCCAGTGTGTGTGGCACCAGGCTTTAGCCGTGGTAGCTCAGGTGCTTGGGGCCAAGTGGGCAGCACCAGTCCAAAAGTTCTCAGATTTGGCACTGTTAACACCGATGGCTGTTGTGTATTTGTGCAAGTGGTAGTGCTGGCACAGGCTTAAAGATGCTTGTCATTAAATGTGTTACGCTGCTATTTATTTTATTAGTATTTTTATGCATCTCTGTGTAACCCAGAAACACAGGTGCCCTGTATCAACACGGTGATAAAGTTCACGTTAATGGTTATAGTTGTACTTAACGGTGTTGAGCCAACCTGGCAGAGGGAACAAAGTGTTCAGGTGGGTGGTTGGTTTATAGGGTGATTTACTGCTGGGCAGTAAGGCAGAGATAACCTGAAGAGAACAGCTTTTACATAGGCAACACAAACTGAAAAATAAACAAGCAAGAAGTCCAACAGCCTGCAGACCACTGTGGTTGGAGCCAGGAGCAGCCTGCTGATAGCGGGGTTGTCATGGCACCTGCTGGTCCCCACGGTGGGAGGCTGGCAGGTGTGTGGGCACCTCATCCATGGGTGACGTGAGGTCACTGAGTTGGTGTGAGCTGAGGATAGGAGCTTGGAGTTGTATTATTTTATAGTGTATTAATCAGGGCGTATGCTACGAGTGCGTTGTGACACGTGCTTCCTGAAGGACGACAGGTGCTGTAAGGTTTCTATAATGTCAGACCAAACCCTGAAGTAAGTCCTTATTTTTATTAGTAGTTCATGCTTGGACTTTGCTCTCACATGATAAGTTAGGAGATAAATTATCTGGATCTCTTGGAGCTCTGAAAATGAAAGCTTTTTGTTTCTCTAATGCCATGCACGTAGGGCATGAATTGTAGGGGTGAGGCCGTGTCTAAGGCAACCGTGATCCAAGCACCCCTGTGATTGATCACAGTGTCAGCCCACTGACTTCTAGGAGCCAAATGGCTGCACTTCCTTCTTAACACTGCGCATTTGGCCTGCCTGCAGGGGAGGATTTTAGTGCTTCAATTACCATGTCTTTGTTGAGCCCCAGCAGCACATCAAACAGCTGAAGGTGGTGTTCCAGGCTGCTCCTGCTCTGCGTTGGAGATGATCAGATGCTTATGCTAAATGCTGTAGCATGCAATAGCTGTGCTTGTCCTCCTAGCAGATGGCGAAAAGTTCAGCAGGCCGCTTTTCTAATATATCGCATTCCAATTATGAAGGCTTTTTCAAGAGCTTGCTTTGGGATATCAATGTTTTGTTACTTCAGCACAAAGAAATTCCTCCTGGCAATCCGCTTCACACAGAACGAAATGATAGTGGCTCCAGCAGGACGCTGGCTGCCAAACCTCATCAAGTCTCTGGGCAGCCCTGCCAGCAGCACCCTGTGCTCAGTGCAGCACCCAGCCCAGCTCTCAGCCCTGCAGCTCCCTTCTGCTACTGTGACTCATGCCCCCCCTGCTCCCATGGCACTCACCTCTGGTGGCTGCTTCACCCTAAGGATGCACTATTACTACCCAGTAGCTGGCACCCCAGGCTCAGAGAGTGTGAAGTGAAGAGGAAGGTGCTGAACCTTTCAACTGAGTGGTTGTGGAACAGCACAGTTGCAGGTACTGCTGCAGCCTCTGAGGGAGAAACTAGCTGAGAGAGAGGGAAGCCACTACTTCATCCTAGGTCACTTTGCTGTAGAGCAGACACGTAACATCTGGTCAAAGGTGGCAGCAGCAGTTTATGACACTGACAGTGGATGTTATGGATGTGTCAACCTCTCAAGCTCAGCTGGAAATGAGAATGATGTCCTTTGATTTCTGAAACAGGTGCAGTACTTCTTCAAGATTCTGGACAACTGAGAGCTCCCACCCTCAAAGCAGAAGGCACGGGCACAGAGCAGTGTTCATTCATTTATTTGTCCAATATGTCAACCTGACTGAAATACAAGATCAACAAGAGCACTGTACTCCTGGCAAGTATTACATGTTAGAACATAGAGTTTTGCACTTTAGACAACATTTAACACCATTCTATGGGGTACTGCATTGCTTTTATAAAGTTTAAAATAAAGATTTATTTTCAAACATGTGACTTTGGTTTATTTCATACATTACACTTCCTTGCAGAAAAAATAAAATTGTACAACTGCATAAATATAAAATTCATCCACCATGAAAATGGTTAAAACATTCAATAAAGACATTAGCACCACAGTGTGCGATGCCTCCAGAAGGAAAAAAAAAAGAAAAAAGAAAATATACAAAGCAAAGAGTTGCGCCTATCACTGAGGACAGCAATAGCCTGACCCAGGTCTCTCACAGACACACTGGAGGATGAGGGAAAAGGTGGAGAGAGAGACAGCATTCGCTACAAAGCACAGTACACAGTCATCTATTCTCTTTAATCTCACTTAAGTTAGTTTAGCCTGCCACCCCTCCAAAGAAAACATCCTAACACCACAGAAAAGTCAGAAGCCTTATGGAGTGCTGTTGAATAGAGTCTCACAGGTGGGCCTTTCTTTTCAACGGAACAAAATAATGAGAAGTATCATGCCAGTTCTAGTCCCATTGAGTATTTACACCTTGGACAGCAGAAGTCTTTGCTCACAAGAAGTAGAAAACAGATACGATACATGGCTTGAAAAATGACCAGAGTATGCACCTATAGTACTGTACACTAAATAAAATACACAAGGCAGCAATACTTAGGGGCCAGAAACACTGCTTACTACAAGTCAGTTATGGAATTATAATTTACAGTAAAAATGGGCATGTCCCAAGGCTCAATTCTGTTTTCTTTTGTCATTTACAGTAGAATAAATATTTGTCGCTATTGCTACACTTGGTTTACATTCTAACCTAGTAAATGCAGAAAGCTAGTGTAAAGCATATAGATTACGTGTAGGTCCCATACGTATGACAGTTTGTTCAAGACTAGTAGGTTTTCTTTTTTGTTCTTTTTTTTTTTTTTTTTTTAAACCTTTTTTAAATGGCTAGGAGGAAGAGGGGGAGAGAGAGAGTTGTGCTTACAATCAGCTGCTTCTTATGTCAAATTTAATATCAAAGCGTCCCTGGAAGCGGTCTTTGTCACTGTACTGGATGTTCTGCCCATAGGCCCTGCATTCCACACGCACTTCCACATCGTAGGTCAGGTTGGTGAACTGCACTGCCACCAGTGGCTGCAGGTAGTGCGGCTGCAGGAGCTTGCCATAGTACGGGTAGTACTGCAGGGCAAAGCCCGGGTAACCACCCATGCCGTAGTACTCCACCGCGCCGACCTTGTCCGAGTCCTCTTCCCTCTGAGATGGGAAAAAGAGCAAACAATGAAAACACCCATTTCGTAGCTGTGCTCTCTCACACTGGCTGATTTTATCAGTACTGTGCCCTCTCTGTGGTGACCGCTGCTCCTCGCATCCACAGCCTCACCGGGACCGCCCCAACCCGAAGGGCACCAGGGAGCTGCCTACCCACCAGCTCCCAAGCTGTGCCTCCCAGCGCGCGCAGCCAGGAAGAGCATTTTTCGCAATTCGTTTATTTAAAAACTCACTCAACCATTTCTTTGTACATTCAGAAGTCAGCACAGCTTCTGTGTGACCACTGTGTTCGGTTAAACAAAACAAAAAAGCCTCTGCTCCTTTTCAGCAGCTTTAGCATCCTAAGTAAATATCTCTTCACCAGAGCAGTTTCCCAGCCATCCTTGCTAAGAACTGCAGTACAACTCTCTGCAGCCCTACAGCCACTTCTGGCCTCACCCTCTTGGTGAGGGCACTGCTGTTGTTCATCACCAAGGGCATTTGAGAAGCTCCCACTACTGAGGAAAGAGCTCCCACGAGAGAGCCACCCCAACCACCTGCTGAAGGGCAGCAGGAGGCAGTTACTATTGGACAAAGACTCTGCCTGCAGTTCCGCACTTCTCCATTGTTATATCTCACTTACCTTAGCAACACAGTGGACAGGGATGAGATAGGGGTTGTATTTTCCTGCAAGACCTCCGGGGAGGCTCTCATTTTCTGGTGCCTGGAAGAAACCCAGAAGAGTGCAACGTTAACACACTGGATGATGCATCCGCACAGACTGGGGTACCTGCGCAGCAGCAGAGCTCAGTGGCACCAAACCACAGCCAACAGGAATCCCTTTGGCTCAGCCCCTGAGGCCACAGCCATCGCTGGCGGTTCTTGGGACAGACAGGCAGAGTGACACAACTGTGAGCACTGCAGTGCACCCAAGTACAGCTGCTATCTACTCCTACAGACACTTTCATTTCACGGAGTCACTGAAGAAAGCATCTCCTGTTTGCTTGTGCAAATGTCAACCAGTGGCAGAAGGAGATGCAGTGCTGGGAGATTGCCAACCCGACCGCCAGGTGAATGCAGTCAGGACTAGGAACACACAGCAAAGAATGACAGAGGTGGTCACACCCTGACAACGTTGCTGAACTTTGACATCACCCATGTGGAAGGACTCCAGAAAAGCTGGCAGTGCCAGCTCTGTGTGCTGAGCTCAGATCAGCCTAGCAAACACCATTCCCTATATGCAAGCTGTAGGGCTTCTGCCAAAGCTTGAAATAGAGGAACAAATGAACACCGCTTCAGATACACACACTTTAAGTCACACTGCACCCAGACCCTGCTCTTCAATACACACCAAACCCTCCTCTTCCTCAATCACACTGTGCATCTTCACAGCACCCTGCAACTGCCACAGCACAGGAAATTCCTGCACACAGTTTCCACCTGGGATCAGATGATTCAAGATCCAACTGATCCCCTGTAGCACAGGACAGCCTTCCTTTTGTAGACAAGTTTGCCTCCAACCACATTAGTGAGCCAGCCTTTCCCCCTCCTCTCAACTACACCTACTGATGGCGATGCAGGCTGCCTGATGTACCAGCGCGTGGCTTTCCATCCAGGAAATAGAGCGGTGTGCTGAGAACCTTGCCTCATTCAATAACTTGTACTCTGCCTCTGAGTTCTCATAGAATTTATTGGCATCTCAATGGGCTGGGGAAAAAAAGAGTAAAAGCAGTTCCTGCCCAGATCAACTTCCTTCAACAGCTGCCACAAACCTGTCTCTCAGAGCAGCACCAAGCATGGGGCAGAACAGCAGACACTCATGGTTTTTCTGAGTCTGCACTCAGTAACCCAGAGCTCATCTTGTCTTTCTTGCTGTGAGAGCTGTACCAAACTCCCAGATGTAGTTTACAGTTCATAGTCTAATACCTCATACAGCACTACTGCACTGAACTAAGTGGTTTTAGCAAGGCAGGCAGCTCTGCAGCACCTGGGGAAGGTGTCTGAGGCACAACACAACTGGCTGATCCTACTGCAGACACCATAGGTCTGGGACTGTCATGTAGCAGCACACAGGTAACGTGGGTTGTTATCATTTGAAGAAAACACTTCATTGGAGTAATTCAGTTAGCAGGCTCTGTAAGTCACCAGAGCTGAGCAGGAGTCTGCACTATGATGCTCATGGCTACTTGCTGTGAACCTGCCGTATGCATTTTCTGTTGCTTTTTAATGAAACCATTTTTAAAGCCGGCCATACAGTGATCTCACAGTCTCTCCTTTGCAAAACGGGGTTAATACTGATCTCTCTCTACAGAGACAGAAAAGCAGGCACAAGCTGAAAGACTTTTCCAGAACCACAGCAAACCCGCAGCCAGCTTCCCATCCTCATCAGTAGCTTCATTTAGAAAGGGAGGAGGTACTTGCCTTAGGTTTGAAGCCGATAATTCTGTTGAGCTTGACGAGAATGCATGGTTTGCCCTCCTTGTACCCAAAGGTGTTATCCTGTAGCCCAGAGCAGTTCTCCAGCCACTCACGTTTGAACTTACAGACCTTCTTCTGACCTTGGGCATCATTGTATGGTCCTCTCTCTTTGTAATCCGCAGGTGTGTCTACCACAGGGAGGAATGGAAGAACAATCACATGCAGTGCGACCCTCTTCTCATCAGGGACAGCCCTATTTCCGCATCCCTGTGCCCTCAGGATTCCCACTCGCCCACACGGGCAATACCACCTCCAATACCACCTCCTGGGCCTGCAGCACAGGCCTGTGCCCAGCTGCTCCTCTCCCTACACAGACTGATCACAGCCCTGTGCGTCTGCGGGCTGTCTGCCTAACTGAGAGCTCTTATGGGCTACACGAGAGCAAACATTGGCAATACAAGAGCACAGAGATTTTTTTGGTAACTTTTTGTAACCGAGGGATCCCCTCAGATTTTACATGCATGTGTTAACAGGTTATCATCTCATTGCCCTCTAGAATCTTCCAGATGTTTTGCAGAACTGCATCAACACTACTGACACAGTCCCCAGCAAAGTCACCAGTAAAACTTTCCATGGCTTTCATGGAAGTTATAAGGTCAGTGCTATATGCTGTGGAGAATCAGCTGCAATCTTCTCCAAGAGAAATCTGCAAGTCCCCAGCCACATACCCTTTGCAATAAGCTTCTGGTACACTCCCGGCCAGATCCGGTCTGTCCAAACTCATCTTTAAATGAGCAGCTGACAGAACTGGAACCAAAGCCCACCAGTTAAAGTCTACCATGTGGTGGTCGTATGAGGAAAGGGACAGATGAAGACAGAAAATGCCACTACTGACCCTCATGTGCCAACAGACCCAAGAGAGGCACTGGTCAGGCCCTCAATGTAGGAAATAACCAGGACTTACCTCCACAGTCCTGAAATACGATGTTGTCAGTCTGCTCACCAGCACTGTACTTGCTTAAGAACCCCTCCAGATTCTTCACATATGGGTCATAGCTTTTGGGATCGGAGACAGTAAAGGAAATTTCTGTCTTTTGTACCTGAGGGACTTGAGTCAGTCCTATGGAAAACAAAATCAGGAAGAAAACATGAAGAGCTGCATGGCCTGTGGGCAGCACTACACACAGAAAGCACAAAGCAGAATTACTAATCTGTATTTTTCAGGCCTCACGACTCACAGAAAACAACTTAAGCTCACTAGAGGGGAGGTTCTGAAGGGCTCTTATCTCCAGTTTCCACCAAGAGTTTGGAATATTCGTCATGAGGTTTGCATCACTGCACAGATAAAAATCACAGCTCCAGAAGGAAGGCTACAAGTCAAGGTTTTCCTCCAGAAAAGCAGACAACTGCAGGCCCCTGCCTCCTCGCCAACAACAGCAGGAAGCTGCCTGCACCTGAGAGCAGCCACACTGTGAGCTCCCAGGGACGCTGGCTCCTACACATGCATACCTCACAGGGTGACCTGGAAAGCTGCAATGCTGTGAGTTGAGAAACATCACTCCACCAAGAGAGATGCTTCAAGGCCATCCTATATCCTGGGCTGTCTGACTGGCTCCAGTTTTGACTTCAGGAGGACAAGTAGAAAAAGAACGCGTGGAATAGATAGAAGCAGTGCCTGTAGATGATGAAAAACACTAAGCCCTTTGTCTGTCAGTATGGGACTTGGAAATAGCTGCTCTTGCGTGAAGCTTAGGTCATGTTTTAATTGAATGCGCTGATGCATGGCTAACACTTAAATTTAAAGCGATGGGAACTGGAATTCATGCTGCCTTCGTGGCTGCCACTGTAATTACTCAGGTCTCAACTTTTGTTCAGTTTGCCATCTTCACTTTAGCAAGAACAAAAAAAAAAAAAACGAGCAGGAGAGCAGTATTCCCTTTGACAGCTCAGAAGAGGTCTGTTGCCAACAAGTTTCTTCAGAGCAAGGCTCGGGCAGCTCAGCAGACTGGCCCCAGCTGGCAGCAGCTTGTGACTCCAGCCGTTTTCCTAAGGCCACTCTTGTGCTTCTGCTCAGCCACTGCTCGGCCAGCTCACCGCTCCCCCTACCCACTGAGATGGAATTTGTAAATGATGAGCTTTGTTCCCTCTGAAGGCAGCTCCTGGTGGCTGAAGATAGTGAGACACCTGGAGAGCAGCTTGCAATCTCAGGTTTTATTCCAAGAAGCAGCTTTGCCCACTCCAAGCTCCCTTTGGTACAAACTGCCCATGCTCAGCATTACACATTCAGAAGCAATTCACCATTCCATCAGCAGAATTAAGTTGCACCCTTCAAAGTCAGTGGAGCTTTCAACCTCTTTTCAAGCAACTCCTTGCTTTCCTGTCCTACCAATGGTTACAGATGCATAAAATAAGTTGGGTTTGGTTTTAGTAAAGGACTTCAACCTACCCCGGCAACTCTCCTCACGTTACTGATCCACCAGGAAGCAGTGAGTGTGGAGTTACTCAAAATGACTCACTGGGCCTGCCTCTTCCAGAGTTCAAGTTACAGTTATCAGTTGAGTGAGTAAATATAATACTGAGGAAAGCTTGGCCAGGCTTGCTAAGTTTTGCTCAGGCCATTGGGCTGTTAGCTCACTCAGACCTGCTAGCAGCAAGGAAGTCCCCACTTGCTTTTTATCGCACCCACAGCCACCCAGGCAGGCACAGTGAGGGTGAAGGGCAGAGCGAGCCCTGCAGCCCCCGTGAAAGCCCCGAGCTTGCTGCCAGGAGAGCCCAGCACCAATCCTCCAGCCACCCACAAGACCTGGAGAACAGGCTCCCAGTCCATCCTGCAAACCTTTGCAGAGCAGCACCAGAGTCCAAGCAGCACCTCATGCAGCGGCTCCAAGAGAAAGCTCTTCCTGACCACAGCCATCAGCCACAGCAAAGCTTGGCTGCCCTCAGCCCAGCACATGCTTTGGTGGCACAGGGGATCGCTTTGTTCGGGACAAGAACAAAGTAGGGATCAGCTTTTCCACTTTGGAGACAAACAAGTGAACCTATGAGAAGACAAAAGGTGCTCGATGCTGACTGAAAACCTATCAGTGGTTTCCACCACAACTTCCGTACTCACACGCACGTGACTGACTGCACGCACAGCCCTAAGCACAGGCCTATCATTTATTTCCTTGTTTTGAGCATGAACATACAGATGGCACAGAAGGGATAACAAAAGCTTCAGTACCATTACCAGAGTGGCACCATAGGTAAACCTTTCCTGAGCAACTTTGTTTAATGCTGATTTGCTAAGACAAGAGGGGGAACCCTCTCTAAAACATTGTGATCTTTCTGAAAGCTTCTCATCCCTACATGGAGAACTGAAACAAGCATCAGGGTGCGGGCTGAATCGTCCCAGTGCTACCTGCCAGGGGTTGGTGGGCAATAAGGAAGTACAGGGCTGCATAAGGCTCTCAGGGACTCGTGCTCATGAGGAAGCCATTCATCAACAAACTCTGGGAGACAGAAATGAAGCCTCGCATGTTCCCACAGCTAGAAGTCCAAACAAAACTCTCTCCATTTTCAAATTACATGTGCCACAGGTCACCTCGTGTCATTACCAGTCACGTCTGGTGATGCTGCTCATAACATGGAAGAATCAAGGCACTCACTTCCAGGAAAACAGAGACAAAACCACTTTTGATTCTGACATATTCTTTCTGTAATTGCCTCGCAGAGTGCATTGCTAGGCAGTAAGATCACTGTTTTCACTTGACTGACACTGTCTGCACAAGAGACAAATGGTGCCTCACCTCAGTAACAGAAACCATTGAAAGGTTGTATCTAATTCCAAATGTGCTAAAGTATCTCAAACCAGACAAGTCTGACAAGCCCCTAATTCTTTTTCCAGCCACAGTTCCACTCCCAGAATACTGCCGCAGATTACAAGCGCACTTAATCCATTTCATTTCCAACTGAACATTCCATGTTCTAGCATTCTAAGCTCCAGGAGCACCACTTGAGAAAAAGCACTGTCCTGAAGGTGAAGGAGAAGAAACTAGAAGCAGTAGGTCAGGGCTGTTAGTAGCAGTGGTTGTGCAAGTCTGCAGGAACTACAGTTGCTTCATCATGCAGTGCTCATTTCCCAGCACCGTGGTTCAGAATAAGTTTAAACACTACTTGGGTGACACAGATGACAAATTTAGCAACCACTACACCAATCCTACTTCACACCCCACACACTAAGTGAGGGTGGGCTTTCAAAGTCTCTATGCTAACTGATGCCCTTCCAAACTCTAACTCACCCTCTATCTTGTCCCAGAAGTGCAAGAAAGCAGGTGCAAGTTTTCTAGAAATGCAGTAAATCTGCTTGGCTTGGAGGAGGCAGACAGTGTCCCTAGAGCTTGAGATTCAGATGTTTTTCATGCTTAGGTGCTGAGATAAGAGACAGAAGCAGAAGTGTGACTCAACAGGAGGTGGTACAGGCCTCTTGGGGCTTTCCTATCACCCTGGCTTCCATCTCCCCGCTGCTATCAGAGCTGAATAAACCGAATGGAGAACACACAGCAGAGCAGCCCTTCCCAGCAGATGCTGCCCAAGCAACATTTAACACAGCAGAGACATGAGCTCTCCCAATTAGAAAAGGCCACCTCCTTTTTGCCACCACTTCAAAGCACACATAGCACTGTCTGCAAGGCACACCATGGTCTGCAGGAGCACCACGAGATGGCAGGATACACAGCCCCATTTCCATTGGGGAAGAAGAAAAATGGACTTCAACACAGAATATTAAACCTTCATTTTTTGAAGAGGCTCTTCCCTGCCAGCAGGGCGAGCGCTGTGGGTAGAGCAGAGTCCGAGGCACAGCACGCATGGAAGCCTACTGTGCCTGCTGCTACAGCAGCAAGGCTGGACAAAAGGTGACCACACTGCCCCTTCTCCCAGCCCAGGGAGAAAGAGCAAATAGCACCATGGAAGGTATGGCAGTCAGCTGCCCTAAAGCTGCATCACATCCCCGTTGTGCTCAGCACACAAATCAATTAGCATACAAACGACATTTGGCTACAAAGAGCACTTTACAGCTATATTCCCACATCAGTAACTTGAGGAAACATCCTGTATCTTCTGCTGCTGTTTGGAACCTTTCATACTGCAGAACTAGAAGGACATTATAGCAGCCTCTACAGCACTTCCTCCTGTAAACCTTGAAGGAGAGTCAAGTATTCACCCTTCCCAACCACATGGGATCACAAAATGGTCTTGCTCAAGGACAAAAGATTTAACAGGCACAAAATCAGGTTTTCTAGCTTTCCAGGACATCTGGGACCTATCAAGCTGCCACTATACATACTCTGCTTGCAACTCCGCCTACAAGAACCAGGAACTAGAATTGCATAACACTTTTTTAAACATAGTTCATAGGCTGCAGGGCTGTCAGTTCATGGAAAATTAGAGTTAGATGCTCACCATGTGAGTGAACACGTGCTAATTGCCAGAGGTGCAGTTCTGTTAGCAGTACAGGGAGCCCTCTGCATACTACAGGAACACAATGATTACTGTCTGCCCACAGCATCCCCTGCACCCCACTACAAGCTCAGTCTCTATGAAAGCTTTATGATGTATTGTGGTCTAAGAGGTGCCATGCTGCAGAACAAGGAACAGACACCACAGTAAGAGCCACCCTTCACCTGTCCACATGTGGAGAAAAACATCAGATGACGCCCTGCGAAGGGCTGTGTTGTGTGCATATGCCATTACAGCTCTACTGCTCTATTACCTTCCTATTGGGCTGCATGCTGCCATTTGTTCACTGTTGGATTCTCTTACACTGCTTGATTTCAGTCCCAAAGCCCATTTCAAACTCAGAAAATCCCTTAGAACCTTTTTATTTCTTCCTTTTTCAATTTCTATAGTACACACTAAGCCAGCATCCTGAAATTCATTTCCCTTTATTTGTTACGAGAAGATAAAGCTCAGTGGTGCAGTAGGCAATTAAAAGACAAATAACATCCTGCAGGCTGAAATCTTGCAAAGAAATTTTACTACAGAGTTGCTCTGCAATTAGCTCTGCCTAACAGCAGTTTGTGATCCTAACAGTTTACCTAGAATGAGGAATTAGGTGACACCGGACTAAGCAGCAAGACTGTCTGGATGTGACCCAAGATCCACTTTCCTGCTCATTATTTCACGCCTGGGCTTCAACTGAGGAAAACCACATTTAAGAAATATCTATTCCCCATTAGCCATGTTTGTCTTTCAAATGCAGACAACAGCTCTGGTCAGTGTCAGCAGTATGGAGTCCTTACCGCCAGCATCACAGCCTGATGCAGAGGTGGGAACAGCCAGCATCAGCACTGAGGGCACCGCTTATCCCAGCCATTCCAGTACCTTAAGAACTGCCACATGCTGACAGCAGTTCCTTTCTCTGTTCTGAAAGTGTTGGTGGAAAAGCAGTTATCCGAAAGAGACAATTCTCTGCCGAGATACCGGCACCATCTGGTGAGGCAGCACTCCCTGCGTTGTTGGAGCAGGGAACATTTGTGGAACAGCCCCGCAGACAGCAGCACCGTAAGATGCCGTGTGACACCAGAGCCAGCTTCTGCAGCCACAAACCATCAGCCTCACAACTGTCACTTAAATACCACCGTTATTAAAAGCTGTTTTACAGAGCAACTGGAGACAGATTGTTACCATACCCAGTGCCAAGCAGCCTCAAGGTCACCCGCGATACAGGAAGGCAGCAGTTGCGCAGCTCCCCCCGCGTGCAGAGCTGCCGCAGGAGGCAGCAGGCAGAGCAGGGACCCTGCGGCAGCGGGCACAGGAGGCAGGCTGGGCACAACTCAAGCAGATACCTGCATTTCTGGCAGATCCCTGCTTGATCTAGCAGAGAAAAGCTGTGCATCGGGAGACACCAGACTCACCTCTGATCCTCCCACTGCACATTCGCTGCTGCAGTTGCCTCCCGGAGCTCACAACTTAGCATTAACCAATGTGATTCACTAAGCACATCCAGAACTGGAACCTTCTCCCCTTTCTCCTTGTGCACCCCACTTTCACTGACAAGCATTTTACTTTGTCCCCCCATTTTCCCCATGGGAACACAGTGGCTATGAAAGAATCTGAACCCAAGCTCTTTGCGCAGCTCATTCCCAAGTGAAGTCTGAACCTCACTCCACTGCTTCAGTTTAAGGGGAGAGCATTAGTCCAGGTTCAGGCTTCTCTCAGACAGGAAGAAAGCCTAATGTGCTGCAAGCCTGAGCTCTAACAGGACTTTCTTCTAGCACCAGTGCTGCTCACAGAAGGCCTGGAACATACCCACCCCCTAGCAATATGCACTGCAGCAAGGAGATGCTGTTTTCATCCTCCTCCCTGAGGTGACTAATTGAAGTGTCCCCAGAACAGTCTGCACCAGCCATCACTTTCCTCCATCCAGTTACCTGGGGGTGCCACACGGTCCTGGTACTTGGGTTCAAATTCACTGACGGTGAGCAACATCACTTGGATGGTCCCAATGAAAATCCCTGCCAGGCAGCCGTAGAAGATGACATAGAAGAGGAGGATCTTAACTGCAAGAGAAGAACAGAAAGATGAATCAAGCCCCAAGACTCTCAGTACTCCGAAGCACAAAGGTTAAATTGTGTTCTTCTCTATTTCCATGGATCCCTCAGCTAAGCAATGCCACCACAAGGTGACAGGCTTCGGTGGGGCGCAAGCCCAGCACATAGAAAACATGCTGCACACAGTAGGTTTCTGAAGGATGCTAATTCCACATTTCTCCAAGCCTCAAAGCTGCTTCCAGGGAATCTTAAAGAGCTATTAGATTCTGGTTTATGAGCACCGGTAAAGTCTGACCTTCCCTAGTAATACAGAATCTGGCTTCTATCCAAGAACAGGAGCAGGAATTGGGCACAAATAATCACCGATGCTCCATCTCAAGTGTAGGGAAGGACTTACATGCATCAAAGCACTCCGTATTTGCCAATCACTTGCATCTATAAAGGCAGTTCAGCACTGCCAATTCCAATTAAAAAGAGTTCTCTAATAATGACAGACTGAATTCAGTTTTGGTCTGAACAGAGATGACTAAAATAACCTCGGACACAGCGCAGCTCATACTCTGGGTATCGGTTACTGGTTTACAGAGATTATCTCAACTGATTAACTGCATGGTAACATGCCGTACTAGGCATCACCAGGATAAGCCAGCCCATGCCAAGCAACTGTATGCTAATGGGGCCGCAGGGACAAGCCAGGCAGTGCAGCAGGCGCTGAGCACTTGATCCCAGTGCCCTGACCTTGCTGCAGGCCAGGGAGAAGAGAGGCCTGTTTGGAGGCCTCAAGGTGAGCAGATACAAGGGCAGGGGAGGATGCAGCAGGTGAAAGTATTCCTCCTCTCCTGAGCCCCAGCACAAAAGCCTCCATCAGCTGAGAAGCCTCTTGATTAACACAGCTGTCTCTGGCTGGTTGTTTCTCATCTGCTAAGGAACCAGGACCAGGGGGAACTGCCAGCAATGGAGGCTGAGGGATGCGGTGAGCAGGCACTCCATTCTCTTGTCCTCCTGGTGCGTACCACAGCCAGGGCTGGCGGGCAGAGCTCGGTGCAACAGCGCGGTTCTCCACGAGTTAAAAAACACTCTTTGGTATCCAGGCAGCGTAAAGCCAGTGGCTGTGACGTCAGAAGCATTTGGAAATTTTTTCCAGAGCACGGTCATAGGAGGTGCTGTTGTAACAAACCAAACACTAACGCCGTTGTCTGCAGCGTAACGATGCCTTTGAGCACTGTAACATCAAAAGGCCGGTGCTGGGAGGTAGCACATTTAATCAGCTTCCCAGGCAGGATGCTCTTAGCACCAAAGGCACCTTAAAGGTCAAGCTTTCAAAAAACACACAGGTCCGGGCCCAAGCACACGGCACCGTATGAGAAAGCGGCCCGCAACAGGTCGGCACGTGCCTGGGCATAGGGCCAGCAGCTCAAGGAGTGACCCTGAAGCGGACACGGGCACCTGGCGGGCAACACAGGCGTGCCGCAGGGAAGGCACGGTCAGCGCTACCCAACATCACGCTGCCCGCAGCCGCCGCCAGGTTGCGGCACCCGCGTCGCGTGCGCACGGAAAGCGGCAAAACCCTCTTTAAGGGTCTTAAGGGCCATTCGTGCGGCGCCCCGCGAGGGCGAGCATCGCCGCAAGAAGCCGCCTCTCCGTCCTCGCGGGCGCGGAAACGGACAGCCGCTTTCTCGCGGCGAGGCGCAGGCAGCTCGGCGTCCTTTCTCCGGGGAAGGATACAGCGGAAGAAGCGGGGCGCAGCCGGGAGGCCGCCCGTCCGCCGCGGCGATGCCGGGGAAGGCGCCCCAAGGACGAAGCGCCCTCGCCAAGGTCGGCCCACCCCGCCCCGCCCCACCTGCACGCCCGCCCCGCCGCGGTAGGCGCGCAGCCCCCGGCCCCGCCGCAGCCCCGCCGCAGGGGAGGGAGGCGTGGCGCTCCGCGCTGCAGTGCCCGCCGCCCCCAGCCCCGCACTCACACCAGCTGCCCCCGGTGCGGCCCAGCAGCTCCTTCTTCTCCGAGTTCCAGATGAACTTCTTCCAATTGCCGTCGCCGTCCTTGGCCTTCCCGCGGGCCATGGTGAGCGGGCGGGGGGCGGCGGGAGAGAATGAACGTCGGATCGGACGGGCCCCGGCCGGTACTCCGCGCCCCGGGCTCGAGGAGGCGTGGGTGCTCCCGCCCGCGCTGAGGGGCGGCCGGCGGCGCTGGCCCGGCGGGGGACGCTACCGCGAGCTGCGGCGGCGACGGGCGAAGGAGAAGCGAGTCAAGCCCACCGGGCACAGAGCGGCCGCGCTCCCCGCCCGCCGCGCCCCTTCATATACGCCGCCGGCTCCCGCCCCCCCGGCGGCGCGGCCAATGGGAGCCGGCGGTGGGGCGCGAGGGCGGGGCACGAGGCGGGCCGGGCGGTGCCCGGCGGGCGGAGTCGGGCTCGTGAGGGACTCGTGCGGAGCTCGCGCCCGCGCTGGCGGGCGCGCGCGCAGGTGTGGCGCCGCGAACGGGTAGCGGCCTCGCGCCGCGCTCGCGTGCGGGGCGCTCCGTGCAAAGCAGGCGCCGCCCCCGCCGCTCGGCACCTGCCGGCAGCTTCTTTTGTTTCCCCGTTGGGGGGAGGGAGGGCGCGGGGCGCAGCCGCCCTGGCAAGGTGACCCGCGGGGGGGCTGCGGCAAGCGGCGGGGTGCGCGGGGCTGCGGCGCGGGGAGCGGGGGAGAGGCGGGGCGGGAGCTCAGGCCGCGGGGATGGCCGTGCGGCGCAGAGCGGTGAGCGGGGTGCCCCTTCCATGTGAGCCCCACCGGCTCAGCTGCCCACGGCCCCATCCAACCCGACCTTGTGCGTCTCCAAGGATGGGGCACCGCTGCTCCTCTGGGCGGCTGTGGCAGCCTCTCACCGCCCTCTGAGTGAAAAATTTCTTCTAATCTAACCTAAATCTCCCTTCTTTTAGTTCAAAACTGCCTTCCCCGTGTCTTAGCACCATCTGCCCGTGTAAGAATTCGGACTCCTTCCTGTTAATCAGCTCCCCTCAAGTGCTGGAAGGCCACATAATAAGGTCTCCCTGAAGCCGCCTCCAGGTTGAACAAACCCAGCTCCCCCAGCCTTCCTTCACAGGTCCCGTGGCCAAAGCACAGCCAAAGCCCCCGAGGCAACTAATACTGAGATAGTTTATGGGACCTTGGCCTGCTGAGGCTGCGTGGGGACAGACACCCTGATGGTGCTTCCCAAAGCCTCCCAGGCTCGTCTGCTAGAAGCGTCATGCAGGAGAATGGGGAGTTTGAGTGTGTTTAAGTGGGAGTGCCGCTTTGCTGAATGCTCCATGGATATCCATGGCGTGTTCGTGGGTATCAGAGGAAGCCAGCTCTGTGGCACCTTATAGGTGATGAAAGGAGCCAGCAACATGGACTTTTGTCCTAGGTAAGTTAGGGGAACTTGCTCCCAATGGCATTCAGACAGCTGATCTTCCAAGGGGGAAGAGGATGAGTGGCATCTCTCTTTTTCTCTGTGGTGTTTGTCAGAGCTCATCTTTAAAGAGACCTGCTGATGGTGGGCGATAACAAGAGCAAACACAGACAGCAGGATCTGATACCCAGTGAACATCGTGTGCCTTGTAGGGAGGAGTATCGGTTACGAGTTAAGAGGACTGTGATTACAATCAAGCCAATAAACAAGACGCTGTGGGAGGAATAGCTGCCCATGTCCACTGCACAGATCCCAGTGCTATAGCTATTGTAGCCAGCAAGGCAACATCCTCAGCTGTGGGCCGCCCACTCTGCCTGGCTGCCTGGTAAGAAAACCGGCTCCCTCTCATATCCTGGGTGCCCCTCATGGCCTCAGTACCCTGCCCTGCCTCAGCCAGTACTTTGGGAACTGAGTGCAGATGTGTGATGTTGCCACATAAATGTGTTCATGAGGCAGCCTGTCCACTTATGCTGTGCCTGGCCATGTCTACAAGCCAAGAAAATCCCACACAAGTTGGCTTAGGGCTGGTGGCCCTCCCCTCCTTGCCTTCTGTCCAAGCAACAGGGACACCCAAAGTGAAAACAGCAGGTTTATGGCCATTGAGAGTAAGTCTGGAGAAAGCAACTAAGATGAATGATCCATCTAACCTGAGTAGCCATATCACAGTTACAGCATAAATGGCCACTCGGAAACATGATCTTTCTCTGAGCACGTTCTCTCACTACCAGAACTGATGGTGCCTGTGGAAGCTGAGCTGCAGGAGAGCCTGGCTTCATTGCTGTTTGCTTAAGGATCATCGGGAAGCTTCCTGCAAGAGTCTGTATTTCTGGGCAAACACAGAATCCCTTTTAGGTTGGCAGCAGCACCAAATCCCCATAACTGCACAGGACAGGGCATGCAGGGTCCGGGATGGGCAGAAGGCATTCCATGAGGGTTGTGCACCGTTTCTGCAAACCTTTTTCTGAAGCTGCCATCCCATGCACGCTCAAGACATGCGCTTTGCTTGATGTCGGCACATTATCCTCCCTGAATCAGCAGAACTAATAGGCAACAGGGTGCCATATTTTATTCAGATTTACCATTTGTTTGACTGCTCAGATATCAATCAGGCCGTCTCTAAGGCCACCAGTATACGATCTGATCTTTTGAGGTGATAAGAGCCTGAGGCAACTTTAGAAACTGCCAAGAACAAAGAACAAAATGTGCAAAGGCATCCACATCCAGATTAGCTGTGGGAGGAAGGACGGGGCTGGGGAGAGCTGTGCAGTAGCACCTAGGAAAGAAAAACCCGTGGGATGGACTTTGTTAGGGTTTATCTTTCCACCCTTTGGAGCTGGCTTGTGAAGAGCACTCTGGTTTCCTCCAGTGGGTTTGGCCATAGTTGTCCAACAAGGATATTCCTTGCGGTTTCCTGCATTATGGGACTGGAAGAAAGCAAAGGTGTCCCACTGAAGGTCAGATGGAGGGCAGACATTTGATGCAGCAGCAACAGAGAAGAACATGGCGTAGAGCAGAGCAAAGCCATGGTTTGTCTAGTGTGGTGACTTGGGAAATGAGGCACTGTGGCTGACAGTCACGGGCAGAAAGCATAGGTAAAGTGTGAGAACCATCTCTGAAGGCAGCTGCGGTCTGTGCTATGGCATGCATGGAGGAAGAGGCAAGGCATTCTGTGAGGAGGAGCTCACAGACTGTAGGACTGAGAGCTACTATAAGATGTCAGAAGTGGGCAAAATGACATTAAACAGTTACTGCTCATAAGCTGCCACCAGCAACAAACGGGGCTAGGCCTCTTCAGGCTCGCGTGCCTGGAGCTGGAAAAGGGCAGCTGCTCAAGAGCTTGGCACAGGGCCTGCAGCCACACACAGCAGGTGAGAGGGGGTGAGGAACTGCATGGGCAGTGGAGCCCTGCAGCACACAAGCTAGCCTCTCCTGCTGAAAGCAGGGGCCTGGTGGCACACAGGCATTTTATAACCTTTTACACCCCCCTGGTAGCTGCATGGGGCCTTGAGGGAATAGGAATGACCTTCAAGAATCACCCTCTGTGTGTGTGAGTGCCAGTGTGTGGTTCCCACACAGCTTCCTGGTCCTGCATGGCACTGTCCTCTGATTTTCAGCCTCACATTGGCTCAGGTGGGACCTGTAGCGTCCCAGAGCACGGTATGGCAAAAATAGCTTCCACGTCTTCCTCCTTGTTCCCCACAGATGTGGGATCAAGAGGGATTAGCTTATAGACACACATGGTTGGTCCAATGAATGTGACAAATGCATTTGAACGGATTTGCCACACAGAGCTATGTGAGCTAACAACGTTTAAAATGTTGTGAACTGGTAGATACTGGCAAAATAAGTAAATATAGAACAGAAAATTCAGCTGTGAAGCCACTGTTCCTTTCTCTAATACCAGTTTTATGGCAGTGTAGTGTTATTTGTGGGGGTGCCTGCACAGCTCACCCTTGGCGAGATGGTGTGGACAACAACAGCTGCTAAGACAGAAGTCAGCATAAACAGCACGTGTCAATGGAAAATCCAGAAGTCTCTGAGAGGGCATTTACACCAAAATGATCTTGCTGGAGGGGCAAACAACCACTAGGGTAAAGAGGAGAATTACCATCAGCTGAATTAAGTGGTAAGCAAGAAATGACAAGACATCGATCTGAAAGACATCATAAAGATGTAGAAAAGAAGCCCAAAAACATGTATCAGAGTGGGGAGAAACCTCAAAGAGGGACAGAGAAGAAGTGGAAACCCATCCTGGCGCTGGCAGCAGCTGCCCTGCTGGCATCACACTCTCCCAGCTTAGGTGCATCCTGTCTGGGATGCTGGCAGCAACCTAACCCTGCGGGCAGGGTCCCACACTTTTAAGTGCACATTAATAACCTGCTGGGGTGCCTTCCCCAGCATCAGTGGGGTGCATCAGTAGGGAGCAGCATGGGGAGCCCTGAAGCTGGAGCAGGATGTGAGTGGGAGGGACCTGCACTGCCAGAAATGACCCTGTTTCTGGAGAGACTGGGGTGGGTGTCTGTGTGTGAGGGATGAAAACCTTTGGGGACTGGTTATAAAAGTATGCCTAGGAGCTTCTAGGAATTTATTTGTGTTTCCTACGTATCTTAACGCTGTGGGTCAACTGATGTGTTGCTAGTGTTGGTTTTGAATATACAGTTCACTGATAGTTAATCACATATCCTTAATAAATCAGTAAACCAACCCCAGTCTTGATTTGATTTAACCCATGCAAGTTGAGCTGTTTTTCTGCAACAATGACCAACTGGTATAAGTTTTTCACCAAACCTGGCAGGCAAAGGCTCATGTGCTTAGTCAGAGAAAAAAACATTCACTTCATGATGATCTGGAGACCAGGTGCAGGACACCAGGTGGTTTCTGGAGTGACCTGGCTGGCAGGAATGTGGAGACAGGAAAGGGGGATGCGTGACAGACAGCATGCTGTGTGCCTGGTGTTTGATAGCCGAGATAAATATCAATGGTGGACAGTACAGAGTCACCCTGTCTGAGCACACCCACTAGCAACGGAACCTGCCAGCTATCAACATGGTTCTGATGGATGCAACAGCAACTTGTTAAGGCAGCAGAAGTCAAACCATATTGCCAGGATTTCTCCTTTTGGCTGAAGAGGAGAAAATTAATCTCTTCAGTGAAGATAATATGAAAATAATTTCCTGCAGGAAATCCACCCTGTTTTCACACAGGGAAGAAGTATTACCCAGGAACCAGCTATGAAGCTGGCAAGAACAGCACATATCCTGTGCCAACGGGCACCCGGAGCCCTTACTGGAGCGGCAGTCAGCTGTCTGGTAGCTGTCCACCGAGCTCCAACAGCTACACCAGCTCCTGATTCGCTCAGTGTCTGCACAGCTTGGGGAGATACGGAGCCCGCAAATCCAGAGGTCTGCTTCAGCCTCACCCCCTGCTGGTTGACACAAAATGGCTCCTATTTGGCTCCTACTGAATAGAGCAGCAATACGCACCATTGAAACAGGCCATTGTTAGTTTTCTGTCTTGGCAGCAAGATCATAAGGCTTCAGTTCCTGCTCACTCCGGACAGGGGTTTCTGATGGCAGTTGTATTTAGGCACCAGCTTGCTTGGCTGCCCCAGTGAGACCTGTGCTGACTCCAGGACTGGCCATTCTGGGACTGCCAGCACTAAAGCAAGTCAGGGAACGAGAACTAAACAAACTCCAAAACTATTCTGAGGACTGCTCTAACACAGTTTAAAAAGTAAAACAAAAATCTGAGTGGAAAACATTTCTATCTTTAGCCATCAGGAGCAAGACTTATCTAAGTAGCCCCACACAGGAACTGGCAATCAGAATGGGAAAGTTAGGGTTCAACTTGTTCCTGAACAACTTGTTTTAATTGTTCTGTCAGGGCCACAGTGGGATGCTGCATGATTTGCAGTGCTTGTCTGAGGCCTTTCTCCTCCTTCTCATGGGAGATCCTTTCCCTAAAACAACTGACAAATGTCTTTAATAATTTTAAAGATTACTCCAGTGTTGTTCACACTGTAAGTTCTTACCATATGAAGGTAGCTCACTCTAGCAACTGGAAAGCCTGCTGTCCTCTGTTGAACTCTTGTTGGCCTTTGCTTTGTTTTGGGTTGTTTGGTATGACTGCAGCATATTGCGATAACAACACTGCACCCTGACCTGAAACACAGTAAATTAATACATGTTAAAAATGACCACATTTTGACTGGAGAATCTGTCTTGAGGTTTTCTTTGACGTCCAGTTATTGTGACAGAACACACTTCAGTTCTGTGATGGAAATGATCTGTCTTCATTCCCCTGGCTTAAGTTCAGTGCTGTAACCACACTTGAATCTGAAATCTTCTCTTTTAACTAGTCCTACACAGACCACAGCATGTCACACAACCTCATTTCTGGTTGAGAAAGGCTCCATATGAGAGTCATTAGTACACAGGCCAGTGGAGGCAAACATGTACCTAATAAGATTTTAAAAAGTGCTGAAGTCTTTCTCGTTATAATCAGTGAAGATGAAGGGCCAGATCTACGTGGAGCATTGGAAAAGCCAGATGGACCTCAGTTTGTATTTTTAGGTGCTTGTGTACCTTGGAAGATCTGCTTTTGACTTCTGTGGTTCAGCCTTTCTGCTCATGTAGCTCAGTTACCTTTCACATGGACATTTGTGCCTGGCCCACAACAAAGCTAATCTGTTCTACAAAGGCAGAGTAGGACCTGGCACTTGTGTCTGCAGATCCCTCTGCTCTTTTTCAGGAACTTCTTGTTGAATATGAAACCACAAGTTCCACGCAGAAGGAAGTGAACACCATAAACAAGCCACTCCATCATGTCTGGTCTAGTGATAGGTAGAGGAGGACAGCACATGTGCTGCTGCTGTTACTGACATGAGGCAACATCTTTGTTTTGCTATGTAAATCCACATGATTGTGAAAAGACAAAGGACCCCAGGACCTGGACTCGCGCTATTTTCTTGCTGGAAAAATTCCCAAAATACAAACTAGTACGTAGTTCTCTGTATCTTAAGGTATTCCCCCGGCAATCAGGGTTGGGAATTTAATGCAAATTCCCTTTCCTTCACATCTGTATTTCCTTTTGAAATTGTCTCTACTGGTAATCAAAGATCAGCTGTTATCAGAGTATGTTCAAAGTGCTTCACAAATGAACACTCATTACCAAAACAGCCTCGTCTAGGCAGTTTTATCACAAGTTGGTCACGTCAATTTTAAGGACATAAGACTGGACACACCTGGAACACATCAAAGTCCACTTAGGCCAGTTTCTTCCTCAGCTGTGGCCAGTAGCAAATAGTTCAAAGAATCTCCTAAGAGCAGGGCAAATGCAGAGTGACCAACCAACCTCCCAGGTGTAAACAGCTTAGGGTTTACCAAGCCAGGGAATACATTAACAGCTAAGAAAAATGGGTATAGTCCCAAACCTCATCTGTTTCTCACTTTGGAGCAGCAGTTTGTATCTGGCACACTGTACCTCACCCTCCAGCTCTGTAATGTGGCAGCAGCCTCTCTATGTTCATCTGTGTAAACTTGAGAGGCCAGCAGCTGTGTAGATGTGAGGGCAGGTCTCACAGCTACACATGAGCAGCTACAGCCTTTGCTGGGCTTTGCACTGTTACCTATCATCACAGCTCAGGCAGAAGTGTTTAAAGCTGTCCATGGTGTCACTATGTAAGTCATCATCAGCTCAGGGTGCCCAGAGATCAGCCTTCCTGCAGACTGAGCAGTAAGAGGCACACTGTAGATATGTGCTAGTGTATCTGATGAGCGAGGTGCCTTACCTGCACCTTCATCTTACTTTCACAATTGTGTTTGAGCAGTCACCTACATGTCAACAACCTCAAAGAGCACACTAGCCTGTAGCATAAGAATCTTTGAGTTTCTTCTTTGGACTCTCAGCACATACAAACTGCTCTGCCTTTTGTATTTCAGTTGAAGTGGTCAGCATGTTACCTGTGGTGGCACAGTGGCTCTCCATCCTATCTGGCTGCACTACAAGAAGCAAGCCACACAGAATGACATGCTGCGAGGCATATCCT
Organism: Tetrao urogallus; assembly: GCF_951394365.1. NCBI lineage: Eukaryota > Metazoa > Chordata > Aves > Galliformes > Phasianidae > Tetrao > Tetrao urogallus. The sequence continues at coordinate 110,969,752 of NC_136813.1, read as the reverse complement.
TACTTTCTAAGTGCTAATTAATTGAATAATGGGTTGGTTAGCAAGGCCTCTCATCTATACTGTACTCAAAACACCATCTGGAAAAAGGCTGGTGAGGTTAGCAAGATGGATGCTCTGTTATATCTGATACCTTTGTAAGATAATCTGTCCCAGCATAACTAATGAGACTGTATTTAAAAGCAAAGATGTGTATTTGTTCTCTGAGACAGCATTTGTGAGATGGCAAACATTTTCTTGATTGGAACGGTGATCGCTGTGCTTCATTCTGTGACAAACAGCAGAATGAGTTTCCTGTTTAAAATGGAAAGCAAACAGTTTACTCAAAGAGCTTTAAATGTCATCAGTCTCTTAGAAAATGCATGCTAGCAGGCCGTGACTCTGAAAGCAGCAGAGCTGTTCAGTGTACCTTTTGCCTCCACCTAAGCCCACTGGATGCATATGGATGATGATGGCTATCTTTATGCCAACAGCCCTGTTTCAGGCCAGGGATCCTCTGACCTGCCTCTGAATTGAAAGTGCGAAGCTCTGGACAGATTTTGCTGTTTTGGTTCTTCCACATTTATCCCAGGGATCAGATTTGCAGGAATCTGCTGCAGTCGAGTTCCTGTAACAAAATGCCACAGGAAAAGTCACCTGCATTAGGTGCTCACAATAGGCCTGCAAATTCTTCTCTCCCCTCTCCTCTTTAAAGTACGCTGATGCTGTTGTGGTCCCTGTTAGAACAAGCAGGTACCTGAGGTACCTGGAAGGAAGCTGGGGGCAGAAGAGCAAACAGAACCGGTGTTTTGTTGCCTCAGGTACAGCTCCATGCAGGTGACAGTCACATCCCTGTAGCTAGCAGGCAGCTGCCCACAGCCTGCCTGTGCTGGACCTGTGATTGAGAATGCGGCATCTTGCCTCGTGCCTCCCACACAGCAAAACGCTTTCCAGATATTAATGAACTGAGCCCAGCACTACTGCTTTTCTAAGGCAGAGATGTGCCTGTTTCATCAGCGGGAGAGGCTACGGGTATGACTGCATGAAGATGGTCTGGAAACCTCATTTGAATGGAGTTTTGGCAAGCTAACAAAACTTGCAAACATAATTAAATCACATTAGAGCCCTACGTGGGCATTCTTACTTACAGGTGTGTTTATTCTCTACAGTATACTCCACCTCCAAAGCAAATTGAAGCAAATTAATTTAGCCCACCATTTAACTCTTACTGAAGGTGTCCACTTTAATATGGTTAACTCACCTATTTGAAATTCACACTTTTAGTGCACTGAGATGACTTCTTCCTGAGCAATCCTTTGTAAAGAAGCCCTCCCAGAGGGAGTAGAAGGGCCCTGTTTAGGATCATTCCAGAGTGCCAGAATGGCCCAACAGGTTTTCTGTGGATCTAGCCCTACTGTACTCTTTACCTACCCCACCACATCATGCTCTGCAGCAGACCCAAAGGGCAGAGGCAAGGCAGGAAGCACGAGCTAGCAAGAGTCTTGTCTGGCTGCAAGTAACACTGCATAGAAAATTCATGAAAATGCCGCAGTTCTTCAGGACTGCAAAGTCTGGGGATCATTTGTTCTGCCCTTCCAGCGTAACACAGACAGTATAATTTCATTCTGTTACTTCTTCAGTCAGCCTGATAGCTTATCTTTGACTGAAGCATGAAGTCAGATATTTGCTGCAGTCAAATTGTTCCAGGCATTTTGTTGGATGCGTGTTTTCCATTGAAACCAATTTTTGCTTTTAGTAAACTACTTTTTTTTTTAACTTTTTTTTTTTTTTTTTTTTAATATTTTCCCCTCTAACAGACATGCTTCTCTCTGCAAATCTGTAGTCACTGCTTTCTTGGGAACACAGCTCTGGTCTGTAGCAGCTTAAGAAAAAGGAGGACAGAAAGCCATTGCTTTTCTTCAGCCTGAAATTATTACACCAACATGAATGCAGATTTCTCTGAGTCTCAACACCTTTCTCATGACACTGCTGCTATATTTAAGTTCTTGAGGATGTACAGTGGTTCAGTTTGTCTCCCTCCCCATGTCAGCAGTGCAGCTGAAACAGAAACATCAACGTCTTCAGGCTTTACAAGGTGGTTGCAGGCACAGGCATTCCACAGGAGTTCAAGGCAGTTCTGAGAGCCATAAATTTCATCTTTCCACCTATCCCAAAAGTGGAGTGAGATGGAGCAGTACTGACAGATTCAAATACACAGTGGAACAAAGTATAAAACTGAGCAAGGCAGAAAAACATAGGATTGCCTCTACAGAATAGATAATTCACTCCTATAAATATTTTTATCTTGCCAGATTAGGTTTAGCCACACAACACTGGTAAGCTGAGCCAGCATCCCAAGATCATTGGTAAAGCTCAGAATTATATGTGAAGTTTTCCAGTGCTGCATCTTATAATGGTAGTAAAGATAGGAAGCACTAAAGCTTACCTTTTCCTGAGGCAGAAACTGAGAGGTGTGGAAATGTGACTCTACCTTGGTGACAATGGATAGATGTTTTCTAGAGAACTTGGAGCAATGCTTAGAAGTCAAATAATAGTTACTGCATGTTTGGCAACCTGAACCATAGACCTATCTGGCCAGAGCCCACAGGGACAACAGCAAAGCTGGATGTAGTGGCTAGGCTGAGATCTGCAGACACAACCTGCTATAGCAATGCTATCTACCCTCTGTACTACCAGGATCTCTTGAGCCCAGCCCTTTCCTCAGGCTTTCAGTCCTCTATGTGGAGAGCTACAGAGCTCTAACAAGCCCTGAAGAAACAACATTAGAGTCATTCAGTCATACAGACAACCTGTCGGGGATTTAAGCCCTCATCTTTATTATAGTGCCCTTACATGAAGCTGAATAAAACACGGGATACTCAACTGTCTTTGACAAATGCATTGTGTTTGCCTGATTTTCTCATTTGCCACAGAAGAGAGATGGAATTATTCTTTCTGATCAAATGAGTTTTAGCTTTTCTCATTAGCTTTTCATAATCTTTAGTGTGCAGATTGGAAGGAAGGGGCTTTCAGCAATTTTGGCTGAAAGCAAAATGAGTAAAGGTTAAAACCGAGAGTAAGAGGCAATGGGAATGCACCACTGCTGCAGAGAAATTTCCAGCCTGATCTTGACTGCATGAGAAGTTTTAAAACAGCAAAAAATAATTAAAAAAAAAAAAAAAAAAAAAAAAAAGAGCCCAAGAAATCCCCACTGAAGTAACAGAGTGGGCTGTTCAGGTCTGAGGGGCTGTTCAGGTCTGAGAATGTTACTCACATGGTTGATATCATGTAAATAGCCCAATGAAGGGCTTATCTAAACTGAAACTGTCACTTTTAGCCTTGGTTGGGTCAGTTTAGGTCACTCCAGTGAGTTTAAATTATGGCAACATCAGCACTGCAAACCCTTACATGTTCTAAGGAAGACAGAGGGATGTATTATATAGCACGGGGCATCTCACGTACATGAATCTGTCATCTGACCTAAAGGATCACCCAGCCTCCTCCAAACCATTACATCTTCTGCTGCAGAGTGTCCAGTATGATGGAATTGAAACAATCAGAGGTGAACAACCTCTGAGCCCACAGCTGCAGTATCTCACCGATTAAAAATCGTAAGTCGGAGGCAGGTCAGAAGGCTCTTGCACACCCTCCTCATGCCTAGACTTTGCAATAGGTGCATACCATTCTGAGGAGGTGCACCAAGGTCATCAGAGTAGGTTGAGTATCTGCCAGAACCACACAGACTGAGTCACCACCCAGCTGGACTGTGTAGCTGGGCATCTCTGCACTGCGTGATTCTTGAAGTTCTTGCCTAGCCTAGATGATTCTGTGATCTGCTCCAGATGAGGCTTGCCAGTACCGCAGTACAGCCACAGCTCAGAGCAGCGACAGAACGCGTTCTCCAAAAGGAAGTCAGTTATCTGGACAAAAATGCTTTTTTGGTGACATAACTCTTGTCAACATCAGGGCTTTCACAAGCTTTGTTTTTTTCACACTCCTACCCGGCTCAGCTTTGACCAGCAAAACAGTGAAATGTAGGGCAAATGCTCCAAGACATCTAATCTTTTTACTTACGTAAGAGCAATCAACAATGTAAGATTGATCACAGGTAGCAGATGCAACTTTCAATAGCCCACAGGAGAAGGAAGCAGAACGCACTTCATTGTGAAGTGTTTTCAGGGAAGTCTGCTTGCGTGCCGTGCCAAGTGTGGGCAGGGCTTCGGGAACCTGAAGGTCACCTTGGCACATGTCCTCACAGCGCTGCCTGCCCTGCCCTGCAGCTGTGGGACAGCAGCCCAGAGGACACTGCTGGTGACTCGTGCAAGGTGCACAAAGAGCTGGAGGGCAGCAGGGCAAAGAGCAGGACTGAAGGAAGATGATGCTGCATGTGGTGCATACCTATGGCAGACGACCTGTAATTCTTTGCACAATGCCAGAAAGCGGGGGTGGCTTTTAAAGATATTTTCTGTGCTGAAGCTAAGAATGGCAGGTTTCACAATGAAGCTGTTGTTCAATTATACATGATTCAATGTGTTTGCAGATTTGACAGAGACAGGGAAGTAATAAAACAAAGATACTAAGACTTATCAGCAATTCTTGCCATTTCTTAATGCCACTTCTAATCTATGCCTTTGACCCTTTGGTAATTCTACTTCATTTTGTGCTGCTGTAACATTCAGCAAATGACTGAAAACTTTATGCCAGTCGCTAGCTTATCATGTTTGCTCTATGACAACCCAAGACAAAGGACAGTACATCATAAAAGTCCAACTCCATAGTTAGACTCCTCAGTAGACGGCTTGAATTTCTAACGAGCAGAAATTTGCTCTCTCGCTGCTTTTAATAGAAACTCAAGGGTTCCTGAAGAATCAAGTCTTTTATCAAATTGTCAAATATGGACTTGGGAACATAGCTTTGGAAAGCAAATCAGAAGCATAGGCCTTTGGTGAATGCTGTGTCATAAGTATTGCTATAGCCACAATAGCTAGTACAGCTATTGTGGGGCAGGGACTCCTTAATATAGGAAGAGACCTCCTAATGTTTATGCTTCTTCATTCAAATGACTTGAGGGACAGCTCTGCGTGCTGTCAGGTTGGTTGAGCCCCAGGGGCTGAATCTACAGCTGCTGCTCTGTTGACCTACCAATTGCTCATGGGAGCACAGGCACACGTTACCTCCCCGCCTCCCTCTTGCAGCACAGCCCTGCCTTCTGCCTGTGGGGCTGCTGCATAGTCATGTTTGTGCACTGGTGCTTTGCATGGGCAAAGCTTTCATGTCTGCAAAGCGAAGAGAGAAGAGGTGCGTCAATGACAGACCTGCTGGGGTTGCTCTAAGGGAATTTTAACTGGGAGCTATACTGCTATGTTCTAAGGGAAAAACAACCTCCTCTTGACACACTTGGTGACTGCAGAAAGGCTGCCACGCACTTCTGTCACACGACAGGACTACACAGCACAAAACAAAAGTACAAGGTGGTAGATTCAAAGCTAACAAGAGGAAATGCTTTATGAAATGCATAGTTAAATTCTGTCGCTTGCTGCCAATAGTGCTGTGGATGCCAAAAAGACATTTTGAAAAGTGATTTGACAAAGTCACGAGTATAGCTATTAGGGGCTATTAAACAGCAAGATTCTAGGAAGCTTTCAGGAACCCGCACCCTCGTGCATACAGTGTACCAGAGACTCACCATTTTCATGCACTTTGCTTTATGCATCTGCTACCAATCAACAGAGAGAGGAAACTAGAACAGATAAACATTCAGAGTGAGCCAGTATGTCCATTTTTCACATGAAACCTTTTATGTTGGTCTTAATATACATCAATACTGAGAGTTGTTAACCACAGTGCTTCAGTAACTGCTTCATAAGCAGCTGAGCCAGCTTGGCAGTCCATTCAGCCTCTTAAAGAGAAAAGCTATAAAATCAGTGGGGAGATAGTCATGCCTTGCTGTCCCTGGGCTAATTTAGCCAGCTGTGGCCTGCAAAAAGGAAGAGCTTCTCAGACACTTAGTTCACCTGATTCACCTGATACAAACATATCCTCAGGGACATTCCCAGCCCAGATGCAAAAGATTGCAGTAGGCAATGATCCTGGTTCCAGGTCTCTCGAGCTCTGCCAGCACCTAAACACCCAATCTGTAATACTTTTCAGCTCAGGAGACTGGCATACAATAGGGAGGAGATGCTGAAATAAAGAAAAAAATAATAATTGCACCATTGCCTAAAAGGATATTGCCAACCTCTATAGATTTTTATAATTTTATAATTATAAATTTTATAAAATTTTATAGTGCACACCTCATTTTGGAAGTCTTCCTTCATTGGGTGTGAGAGTCCTCACCACGCTGCAAAGTGAAGGTGCCTGAGAATCCTACTGCAGTATTGGTTATTACACGTAAGGGCAAACTCTGTTTTAGCAAGGAATTTGTCCCCTGAGTTGTAACATGGACTGGACTTGCATACACAGGGGAGGAAAAAAACATGCAGTAACATGGTTAACAGAGAATTGCGCTGTAATGTGACTCCTTGGCATAGAGATCTGCCTGCGTAAATGCCATTTCAGGCATGACAGATGGAGGGAAAGGCTTTAATGCTGGTGTATTGTGCTGCTGCTCCCAAACTAAACAGATCCCAGACCACCATGTTGCTGTAGTGCTTTGCCATTGTGCCCTCTTGCTACATGCTGTGGTGATCTTGTCTGCAGGCAGGAAATCCCAGAAGTAATTCCCTGAGGAATACCAATGGGAAACTCAAGTTTAATTACTTGTTCTGCCTCAAGATTTTCTCACATTGCTTAGGAAACCAAAAAGGTGACATCTTAGTGACCCTATGGACCACCTGTGTGAGGAAACGCAGGCTTTGTCAAGCTTTACCCCAGGAGGCCAGCAGAAGGGATGACTGACCTGGTGAAACTCTAGCCTACTGACGAGGACCTTGCCTAGAAGAGGGGACACTCAACCTCCCATCTGGAAGCCTGTTTGCATCAGTGTCACAAGCACCTGATCTTGGCATAGCTATAGAGCCCAGCACCAATCTGCCCCAATCTCACTCCCCTGCTGGAAAGAAACAGTTTCTCAAGATTTCCCCGAACAACCATACAACTGTATTACAGAACAGCTTGTTCTACCTCAAGCCACACAGTTATTTCATCTGGTGGTGGGCCTTGGGGGAGCACTTTATCACCAACTGCAGCAGGGTTGAACGGTTTCCTGCTGTTGATGATTAAGGAAATAACAGTTGCCAGACAGATTTACCTGAAGGTCTCTGCTGAAGCTCTTCCCCTTTGATTGCCCTTCAATGTCGTGCCTTGCCAGGCCTTGTTAAGGCTTCTCCTTTGTTCTTCATGCTGTCAGTCAGTCACGACTTTGCAAAGGCGAATATGCAATTGAGATCCTTAATTAATGCCACGTAACGTTCAGATGAATTCACTGGGGAAGGGACATGTGAAAGGAATCAAACCAGAAACCTAGCAGAGTGGGGGGAGGGCTGTGGACCCCTTCCAAGGATTTTATCTGTAGAAAGATCTCATTAAGCTAGAATAATATGCAAGCTCGTTTACAAAGAAAATGAACATCAAGACAAGCTGAAGCTAACAACCAGCTGTCTCCTCTTTGAGAGTTAAACGCATTAGCTCCAGAGGCAGAAAAGAAAAATAGGCTTAGGATTTGTGTATCTTAAAACAAGTGAAACCTACACCCACTGGTGTAACACTCCAAATCTTCCACTTCTTTTGCATCGTGGGGGCAGGTCTAATTCACTAGATGGGAATGTGCCTTGATTGGCCACGGCTAAGCTAACACAGGCTTTGCTGCTTGTTGTTGACAAGCTCAGTCATCCCTTCCAAGTGCCTGTGGCACTTTCTGTCCATCCCAGTGCAGCCCAGCCCAGGCTTCCAGGCCTGGCTTTGCTGCTTGGGGATGGCTGAAAGCCCACGCTGAAGACAGGGTGACCAGCAGGTTGGTCTTGGATTCGGGTTTGAGGAAAGGTGATGCCACATTGGCCAGAGACCCCACTGGGAATACAAATAGTTAGTATAAACTCTTGGATAAAAAAAGAATAAAAATACAACAGGCTTTAGACAGTGTTGATTTCAAATGTGTCTATGAGAGTTAGCCACCTAGTTGACCTTCCCACAGAACTGGACATATGTTCCTGTTGGGTGTGTCTACACTAGAGGGGATTTTTCAGCATATATATATTGCTAGAGCCATGACAAAAATATTTCAGTAATAGAGATTCCATTCATACCACTGGAGGAGCTATTTTCTTAGCTACCTAAATAGACTAAGCTGTGCATTTTTATTTTTATTTTTTGCAAGCACAGATGAAATTATATTAGGGCCAGCACAGATATGAGTTGGATGTGTATTCTCCCAACTAGTATATCTCGGACCAGACAGCAAAACTTTTCAAGGCAGAGTGATTTGCATGCACATTATCAGTATCACCATTACACTTTACCAAGTCACTAAGAGAAAAACAAACCTAGGGAAAAACATTCACTCCAGTATGAGAAGTCACACAGCTCTGACAAAGAGCCAACAGTAGTTAACTCAATTTCTCCCACACTTTATTTAACTGTTCCATTCAGTGGTCTCTCCGCAGATGTCAATACACTGAGGATGTCAATGCTTCCTTTATGGCCAGGAAACTTCTACCTCTGTCTGAGATTTACCAGAAAATAAATGTATGCCCCTGAACCAAAACCATCAATAAATAACAATCAAATCTGCATACTCTGTGTGACAGCAGAGAACCTGAGCTGCCTTCAAAACACAATACAAAGTGCTTGGATTCCCCAGCACAATGGCTTGTCAGGGATGCATACATTTATTCCCAAGGAGAGACAGGCTTGGTGGTCAAGATGAAGACACAGATCAAACAGCTCGTTCTCTCCACTGCAGCTGTCTATTAAACAGAAACGTAAAGCATTACATTATTATAGGCAAACTTGCTTTACTCTTTGTCCTCTCCATTCCTTAGTTAAAAGGTGGAAGTTAAAATATTTCTGTATTTCGTGAATCAAGATTGTTTCTGCATAAGCATAGAGCAAATCAGAGGATCTAATTTTTTAGCAAGCCTACCTGCTTTTGAAGGCAAAGCATATATTGGTACAATATGATTGAGAAGACCAAAATGGTTTATTTGTTCTTGGACACTCCATTTAAACCATTTCAGATCTGGCTCAGATTCAACAGTCTGAATAACCTTCTAGCCCATTTCAACAGGAAAGCAGGGAGTAAGAATTCCCAAATGCCCTTGTTCAGACATTCTCTAATGAATGATATGATTTACCATAGTTTCCTCTCACAGGGGGCAATGGGAATACCCACATACATGGAAATCTAGAGATGTGGAGGTCTTTATTACACTAAGAAAAGGTGAGCACAGACACTAAACCTAAGCACTTTTTGAATACAAGGCATAGCATTACAAGTGCTGGAATATTCTTAAGTAGGAAATTATTTAAAGGACAAGCAGGACAACAGTGTATCACGGTATGGCTAACACGCGCGTGTATAAAGCCTGTGTTATTTTTAAAAAGGGCAAATAGACTATGAAGAAAATAAACAGCTACATATCAAGATCTAGACTCACTACTGACTCATCGATACAGCTGCCTCCCCTCCCCACAGCTTTATTTGGGAGAAATTATTAGAAATAAGGAGATTTTTTTACTGCGGTTTCTCAAGCATTTCTAATGGGTCATATATTAGCTACAATGTAATGTCTCCAGCCTTCTATTTAAGTAATATTTTGTTCTGGCAAGCAGTGCAAACATGGCCTGAGAACAGACTGCGACCTCCTCCAGTCAAATTCACAAATGTAATTTGGCTTTTGTCTCCTGCTGCAAGTCTGCTGCTGACAAAATGCATTATTATATATGTGATTATTAAGGTAATCATAAAATACGACATGTTGTTTGATGTTGCTACTAAAACAACAAAGATCTCTGATTGGCAAACACCATCTTTGCCAGCATAACACGCCTTTCTCATCAGTTGCATACCAGGATACGTTATCCTGGGTTTTACCCATATACTCAGGAATGTTTGACATGACTATAAATAATTCAGCCCTGACATGTAGTTTTTCAAAGGCTCAGTCTCAGTTATAATACAAGATAAAGCAAAGTGCCTCCTTCTCAAGGAGGGAGTATGAGAACCATGCTCTGACCATTTTCTTTACCTGCGTGACTTTACAATGAAGATGGCATTTCTGAGGCCACATCTTTGTGGGAAAATGCACCCAGCTGAGAACTTGGAACAGGCAGAACCGGTGGAAAATCCCCAGTACAACACACAGATGGGAGAGCCAATGCCGAACAGTTAACACATTCCTGGCCTGAAAAGATTTCCTTTCCACAAGTCCTGGCTCGCTGAGAGCAGGATGATCTCAGGCTTACAGGCCACCTCTCTCACTGGAACTCATTGCAGAGAATAGGGTTAAAAAATAAAATCACTGGTAAGAGAGTGGGAAGATCACTTGTTCCAGGGATACCAGCAGTATCTGAAAAAGTCCAAAGAAAGGAGATCCAGAAGTTCTTTGCACTTGTCCACAGCACTGAGGCAAAAGGAATTAAAAAATGAAAGGGAAATAACCCATTTTGGCTTTGCCCTTCCGATGTGACAGAAGTGAAGACCGAATCTCAACTCAGGGCTTGGGATCTGATACTTATGCTTGCTCCAATGAAGTTTCTTTGGCTTAAGCTTGAAGTCCAGAGCAAGAATCTCCTGCTGAAAACTTAACTGGCAGAAGAAAGGGGCTAGCTGTCCTTGCCTAATGCTCTTTGCTTGTTGGATATCAGCCCTTGGAGGAGGAGGAGCAGAAAAAAAAACTGTTGAGGCCAGGAGTGCACACCTCCAGCTTCCTGAACATCTGGACACTGGCAAACAGTACCAGCAAAATGCCACAACACAACTTGCCCAGCCAACATGCTGCCCTGGGCTGCCTGTTGTACATTCATGCAAATCCCCGCCAGCTAGGCAGAAATGTCCCAACAGAGACATGGTTGCTGCTAGAGTCTACGGCCATTTACAATTACTTTACCTATCCTTCTGGAGTTCAAGGAGAAAATGCTGCAGAACAGGACTCCCCCCTTGGCTTTTTCCACTTCCCTCAGGGCAACCACTCAGGACTGCAAAAGAGTGCTGGTGAGAGTCATTTTTCTACAAGGACACTGCTCCCTTGCAAACCAGCGGGCAGCACCTGATTGTGCCTGGATGTGCACACGGGGCTAAAGGGGACGTAGAGCATCTCTCTCCTTTTTCTTAGCTTCATGGAGATCCCTAACTCCCCGCTGCTGAACCCAGCACCAGTGAATGTTCTTTGCTGGCTTCCCACCACCCATATGTCAGACAGGATCATTTATCAGCAGAAGCCTGCTCCCTGGCCTGTGAGGCCCTAAGTTCCCTGGACAAGGAGCACACGGCAGTGCAGGATGCCAGTACAAATGGTTGTCGTGCCCTGAGGAGCACCTGCTGCAGTCTGGGCAGCTTGCTGTGCTGACCAAACCAGTTACACCAGCACTGCCGTCCTCCCAGCCCCCATACCAAGTTCTTTGGGATGTGGGGAGGCCTCCAGGCAGCTGAGGGGTGGGGATGGGGCAGACGGCTGGGGACAAGGTCAAGAGAGAGAAGAGGAGATGTGAAGCTTGACTGACCAGGCATTTTACTCCAGAGCAAGCTTTCTCGAGGACTGACACAGTAGGTGATAGGGAAGGAAATGGCCTTCAGAGAGAAGCAAACAGTGTTTCACCAAAGGTGAGAAGGAACAAGCACAAATAGACCAGGCCACATGAAAGGCTCAAGGCCTTCCTATATATCCCAGCCTTTCCTCCACTCCTGCTTGTGATTCTGTGAGCTCAAACTGGCTCCTCAAGTTGGGAGACTTTTGGCTTAGACACAAGAGAGAACTTTTCCCAAAATGACAATATGCTTTGCTCATCCTTGCAACATGTGGGGCAACACTGCTGTGGCAATGTGCCAGCCTCAGCGTGCAGCTCACCTAGTATCGACCATTGTGCAAGTGCTTTCTGGTGTGCCCAGGAAAGCCCAGGCTGCTTGCAAAGCAGACCGTGCAAGTGTCAAAGATGAAATGCGACTTGAGTTGTTGCAACACCTCTGGGGTTACAAACTAAATCTGTGGGTATGCTTTGTGAAAAATAAGCAATGAAAAAGAGTGAGAAATCAAGCTGCATGTGAGTGTCTGGGTGGCTTCTGTGTGCTGTAACAGTCTCTTCACCTCCTTGTGCTGCTCCTGTTGACCTTGACTCCCAGTGAGAAGGCCGCCAGTGTAAATCAAACACAGACTAGCAGTGCTTAGCTGTCAAATTCCAGTCGGTGGTTGCTGGCAGGCTGAGTGAAACAAGTTTTAGGCTTCAGTGGTTCACATCTCGGTTGCAATGGACCCAAATTATCTGCTCAGCTGTGAGGCTAAGTTCTGAACATGCAACTGAGACTACTCTAACCTGAGAGGAAGGACAAGGATCTGGAAGGCTTTGGCCTTGCCACAACCTGATATGTAACCATGCCCAAGCCACCTTTTAGCTCTCTCGCCTTGCTTCACTGAATCAGGGCACAGGTTGGTACTGAGGCTTGTACAGAGTTTGGTGACATGTCAAATGACTGTGGTCCCAGAAGGGTCCCCATGAAAGACCATGGACCTGCACACTCATGGCAAAGGTATGACAGGTGTGTTTGCTCCAGCTCTGCCTGTCCTCCACATCTGTGTGAACGAAGCAAAGCTTCAGGCTCCAGGCTGTGAACAATTTCTCTCATCGATGCTAAATTCACCCTAAAGCAGCAGCGTGTGTTTTTTTTCTCACCTCCTCCCTCTCCTGAAGTTCCTTTCAGGTAACAGGCCATACCCAGAGATTCTTCAAGATGTTAAACAGGAAATCTTAGGTTAGAGAAAGCTGCTGTTGTTAGGACAACACATATCACAAATGCTTCCATTGCTGTGCTCTCCTGACTTGTCACAACCACTCTCCTTCTGCTTCATGGCCTCTTTCCCACATGACAGGTTGCAAATGAGGTCAAATGCTCTGGAAATGGTTTGCAGTACTTTTTCTGTATATATTAAAAAGCTCCAAATGAAAGCATTTCTCAAGTCAGCACTGTTTCAGCGAAGATGCCTAAATTGCAGTGTTGAGTTAAAAGCAATGTTGATCAAACTGGAGCAATTGACTGGCTTTGCACAGACAAACCACGCCAGCAAGATCTATAAGGTGGCCACTCACTGCTGTAAGCACCAAGCTTTCCACCTCTCATATGTCTTAATGGCAGATTTGGTTCATGATAATCTACAACTTATATTTGCACAGTGTGTCTATTTCATAGCAGCTTTCTAACTGCAAATAGCAAGGTTACACATACTGCTCTCTACCTGAGGAGAAGACTATATGACCTATCTGACATGCAACCCGCAGGTATGGAAAAATCAAGGGAAAGGAAACCTAGTTATAATAACTGGAACTTGGCAATGGTGCAGGGTTAACACACTGCCCAGAAAAAATAAATCAGTGCAATTAGAACTGGTACCCAAAGAGTCTAGACCTCATGATTACATATCTCATGGAAAACATGGCTGGTAGCATGGAATTTTCTAGCACTGTCATGGGCCTTTCTTGCTTCAGATATAAGATTGCCACCTAGCGATCACCCCTACAGGGGCAATACCCTAGATTTCAATCTTTCCCCCTATAACATCCTTCATTCCTCTCCCTTTATCAGTAAGACTCCATTTATTTTGCAATATCTGATCAGATTGCAACCAGAGGTCATATAACTGTACAGACCATTAAACACCATTTCATTTGGGCAGATGCAAATGGCTCCATTATACTGAAATCCCATTACTCACACAGCTCACTTTAAGCACTGGGCTATCATCTGAGCAAGGCAGTAAAGGCAATAAAAACACAGCCTGCCCAAGACATGGTTCTTGCTGGGGAGATCTGGATGCAGGAAGTATTTCCAGATACTTCCAGATCTGTGCTGCTTAATATACAATGGGAACATATTGCCAGCAGCTAGATTTACATGTCTGGAACTAGAATATTTCGACACGTGTTGCTGGTTTGTGGTACTCTGTCCCTAACTACCAAATGTGGAGCATGGGCTTTTAAATAACTTCTCATCCAAATGCATGTGAAAAGAGTATCCCTGCTGGAAACTTCTCACTGTAGAACAGCTATGTTTGTGCTGGAAAACCCAGCCATCACCACCCAATAGAACAGAAGAGAGATCTTGCAGGGATTCTTCTCAAACAAATTTACAAAAACAACAGATATTCCAAGAGCGTAGAAGGTCATGTAGCACCCCTAATTCCTGTTTGTTACCTCTGTTAAGCTGGCCACTTTCCGGTTTCCTTTTTTGTTGCTTGCTAGGCAGTTTCTAATTCATACAGTGTTTCTGTAGCCACTATTTTGCTCAGTATCTCACAAATTTTTGAGGCCTAGTTTTCCTCTGCAGAGCTGGGGCTAAAATCTGTGCATTTCTGAGTTTTCTCATTTCAGTCACAGCCCCTGCCTCTGATTCAGCGTGGTGTTTCTGATAGAACCCAGAGAAGGAAGAAACAAGAACAGACTGCATCATGCCCTCCTCACGTGGGTTGTGCTGCAGAGCTGAGACAGGAGAAGAGGAAGAGCCTGTGTCGGCAAGGGAGAGGGTTCAGCTGAAACTAACGTGCATCTTGGTATTCCTCTGCTCTAATGGAGTGCTGAAACAGGGCTGTGATCAGCCTCTCCTTTTCTCATACTGGAATCCCAAGTGGCTATTACTAGTTCCTAACTAAATATTGGAAGCATGAGCTGTCTATCCTAAGCTCCCAGGGTTGGAGACAAAGCTGCCCTAAGAGGCAATTAAGACTGTCAGGCAAGATGAGGGCAGGTTAACATGGTAAAGGTCATGCACAGGGGCACCTTGCCCTGACCAAGGGTGACGCTATGTTTGCTTCTCTCTGGAGAGCAGCATTAAGGAGAAGTCAAGCACAGGCTACATAGGGTAACTGTGAAACAGCAGTGGAAAGCTAAATAGCTTTACTGGCAAGGAAGGATAGAGAGCTTAAGAATTTTTACAATAAACAGCTGATCCTCTGACCTGATTCAAAACCAGGTCTGGTAAGAACGGATGATGATTCAGCCTTGGAGGACTGATTAGTACTCTGCGTGCCCGGATGTGCTGGCCTCAATCTGGTGCTTTGGAGATACCCGCGTGATGGAGATCTCCTTATATCTGGCACAAATTGAGAGATTTAGGAGGCCACTAGGCTGAAACTGAGTCAGCCACTTAGTATTATGGTCAATACCTGTCAGCCAGAAAGACCTGGTGATATTCATACCAAGCTGCTTTTGGCATCCCAGCCTATGCAAGCTGGGACAAGAAGCCACATACATAGTGGTATTGGGAAGCTCTCCTTAGAAAGGCTATGTGTGCATGTGAATGTCCTCATAATGTTGTCAAATGCTTTTCCTATCTACCTACAGCTTAGTTCCTTCACTCTCAGGGTGCTGCAGTTTTTAACAAAATATTTTACTGCCTCACCAGTTGCACAGTTTCAGATCTCACTGTCTTCCCCACACAAAGCACAGCTATCGGTGTAGTGTTGTAGCTAGCAGAGCTCAATATTGCATTTGCAGTTTATTTTCCCAGATAGTAGATGAGCCATACCAGGAAAAAAATAAAAAAAAAAACAAAAAAAACCATCCAAACCAAAACAACTGTTGTTGCTTTTTCCTGAATCACTGCACTTACATTAAAGCTTTTGCTGATTGCAGTTGCCTAGAGGGAGAAGAGGGGGAGAAAATGTATTTTCCGCATTCCTAATAGCTCTATAATTTCCAAGTAGATGATAAGGTTGGGTCGTGTCATTGATTGCTGTAACTCTGGACATCCCAAGGTAGGTGGGAAGTAGACAGAGGCAGGCTGCCCATTCCATGGGAGGGGCAGAGCCTCACAGAAGAAAACCAGGGAGACAAAGCCTACACAGGTCTGAATCCATACCAGGAAATCACTCTTTTCTTTTCAGCAGAGCTATTATGAAGAAGGTGAGCTCTAGTATGAGGCATGAGCAGCTGCTTTTAACACTGAGTTCATTAACACCTCTTTGATTAAAATACCAAATCTATTGGAAGGAAATGGCCACTTTCTCTGGGACCTCCTCATCAACATCTCAAGTCACAGAATCACAGAATTGTAGGGGTTGGAAGGGATCTCCAGAGAAGGAAACTCCACAACCTCCCTAGGCAGCCTGTTCCAGTGCTCCATCACCCTCACTGTAAAGAAGTTCATGTGCACGTTTGTGCAGAACTTCCTGTGCTGCAGTTTCTGGCTGTTTCCCCTTGTCCTGTCTCCACTCACCACTGAAAAGAGTCTGGCCTCACCATTCTGCCCCCCACACCTTAGGTATTTATAGACCTGAAGTCTATAAATTAAGTCCACCAAGGGAGACCTCCAGCAGCTAGTCTTGGTGTCTGTGACAGTTCTAAAGGTAGAACATCTTCTGAAAAAAGCTATATACCACCAGACTTCCCCTATATACCTTAATATAACAAATCAATGGGAAATTTCTCCTTGTGTCCAGATGACAACTTTCTGTCTCAACAAGGAAGCAGGAAGAGGAAAATGAAATATAGTACACTGGAAAACACTGAATGCAATATTTACCTGTCTAGCTACACCCTCTTTCTTTCAATATTCTTTGCTTCTTCTCCTGCTAGATAGCTTTCTGCATCAGTTCATTCACAGAAGCACTTGACTTTTGATTTGGGAGCCAGGACTCCAGTACATTCTAGTTCTTCCAAGGTTCACCTGGGAAACTTTTGCACCTTTCTCTGCATTCTTTTTGGGCTTTTATGTCAGCCTGCTGCACACTCTGAATAACCCTGCTCAGCCATGTAGCCATGGAGCAGGCACATACTATTGAAGGGATTTTCCCACTTTCTCTAACGATGCAGTATATGAACATCTAGATGCCTCTGTGTTTGTATAACTCAGAGAAACATGTGGGGTTTAAAATTCAAAATACCTCAATTTGTTATGGAAATAAAGCACTCGCTTGCTGGGATAAGGTTGCTGTTTGCAGCTTACACCACTTGTTGAGTCACAGGGAGGAGGAGGAGAGGGTGGGTTAGTGAGTGCACTTCTATGTCCCAATTCTTTTGATAATGGTCTGGGCAGCTGTATGCAGTCTTCCCGATGCACACAGAAACCACTGGCAGACTGGCCAGGCTGGCCAAAGCTTTCTACACCATGGATTCAGAGCAGCACACTCTTCATAGGGTATTTATGGTGCCAGGGAGCCAACAGAGCTGGTGAGAGAAGGCGCTACTCCAAAGCTCCATCGAGCAAGCACAAGACACCTGTCCTCTTGTCCCTCTGCCACCATGCTGCCAGCCTGGAAAGAAGCTGTATCGAAGAGGCGAGCATGGTCCTCACCACATACCTGGGCTTCTCCTTCCCTTTCTCCACTGTCCTCCACAGTGCAGGCTGCTTTGGAGCCACACACGATGCTGGCAGGAGCCCAGACCAGGTGAGCAGGACCTGTGTGCCCCAGCCAGCCCACAGGGCTTGCACCAGGAACCTGGCACTGGAACAATGAGGAGTATCCACCCCTCCCAGGAGGAGCTGTTTTCTTTTAATACTGCTTCTCTTGTTCAGGAGATTAAGGACACGGTTGAGGTTTGTGGCATTTTTCCTCTGGGATCTAATTAGAAAGGAAGAAAAATGAATCTGAATGGTCATTAACTCTTCAGTGTCCACACTACTGCTATCACATGCTGTGAGTGGTAGTAGGACAGGAACGCACACAGTGACACCTCTTGGAGGTCCCCTGGTAGCCTCCAGGGCTACCCTGAACCAGAGGCAATGTGTCAGTGTCTGGTTGATGGATGTTACAAATAATCTGCGTATTTTTATAAAGGGAAGTTTTTCAATATTTGATGTTCTCCTTAAAGATGCAGTCTCCAGTGTCAAGGGATTGCACAGGTGCTTTG
This sequence comes from Tetrao urogallus, assembly GCF_951394365.1. NCBI lineage: Eukaryota > Metazoa > Chordata > Aves > Galliformes > Phasianidae > Tetrao > Tetrao urogallus. The sequence goes on along the minus strand of NC_136813.1, from coordinate 110,951,782 downwards.
ATTGAAGGAAAATGGGAGTTGAGCTGTCATGGCTACAGCAAAAAGCCTGGAGACATAACTGCCCTGTACACTAAGGACATCCATATCCAGGAGGCATAAAAAGTGAGGTCTTTCTGTGTATTTAGTAATACTTTATTTCTAAATGTTGGGGGGCGCTTCCTTGATGATTAAACACCTGAGATCAGTAGCAGTGCTCACAGGTAACTTTCCTTTGTACAAAGACAGTGCTTTTTTTGACATTGACAGTACCTTGGTTCTACTCTTTAGAGAAAGAAAGCATTTGGCACTCCCACAACTTCCACTCTGCCTACATCATTAGCAAGAGTCTGAGAACATACCAGATATTGAAAAGCAGACCCATAAGTAAAAACATACAAATCAGCTTTGAGACCATCTACTAAACAGAATGACAGAACTGCAGGCATTGGAAGGGACCTCAAGAGGTCATCGAGTCCAACCCCCCTGCTAAAGCAGGTTCCCTACAATAGGTCCTACAGGTAGGCATTCAGACAGGTCTTGAATATCTCGATAGAGAGAGACTCCACAACCTCTCTGGGCAATCTGCTCCAGTGCTTTGCCACATTTACTGTAAAGAAGTTCTTCTGCACATTAGTACAGAACTTCCTATGTTCAAGTTTTAGGCTATTACTCCTTGTCCTATCTCTACGCGCCACCAAGAGGAGCCTGGTCTCATCCATATGCCTCTCATCTCCCTTTAGGTATTTATAAACATTAATCAGATTCCCTCTCAAGTCTTCTTTTCCCCAGGCTGAACAGACCCAGGTTACTCAGCTTTCCTCACCTGGGAGATGCTCCAGGCCCTTTATCATCTTTATGGCCCTCTGCTGGATTCCATCCAGAAGATCCCTTTATTGAACTGGGGAACCCAGAACTGGACACAGGATTCTAAATGTGGCCTCACAAAGGCAGAACAGAGGGGGAGGATCACCTCCCTCAACTTGTTGGCTCTTTGTAATGCACCTCAGGATACCATTGGCCTTCTTGGCCACAAGGACACACTGCTGGCTCATGGCCAACCTGTTGTCCACCAGGACCCCCAGGTTCTTCTCTGCAGAGCTCCTCTCCAGCAGATCAGCCCCTAGCCTGTACTGATGCATGTGGTTGTACCTCCCCAGGTGCAAGAGTCTACATTTACTCTTTTAAAACCTCATCAGGTTCCTTCCTGCCTAATTCTCCAGTCTGTCCAAATCTTTTTGAATGGCAGCACAGCCTTCTAGTGCGTCAGTCACTCCTCCCAGTTTTGTGTTATCTGCAAACTTACTGAGGGTGGACTCCATCCTTTCATCCAGTTTGCTGATGAAGATGTTGAACAAGACCAGGCCCAGCACTGACCCCTGGGGAACACCACTAGTTAAAGACCTCCAGCCAGGCTCTGTGTCATTGATGATAACCCTCTGAGCTCTACCAGTCTACCTTACTGAACCTTGCTACAAGAAATATCGCTAAAATACTGTGCAGTATACATCTCTTTTATGGCCACCAGTACCAAATAACTAGCCAACTCACTATTTACTAAACAATGTTATGAACAAAATGTAAACTCTCCACAGAGAAGACTGCAGTAAATTAGATTTCTCATGCACCTGCACTCGGTCCCAACTCCATCAAGGAGCTGCTAACATTGTAAGCCCTTCCATTAATACAGATGAACATTTAGAAAGAACCAGTTAGCTAGAGAAAAATTTCCCATGTGTTCCCTTGCAAATTACACTGACATGTAGTATTTGATCTTTCTCTACTCGCTGTTCTGGGTAGTTTGTCCCACAAGAACACAAAAGGAGCTTCTGATCTTAGGACAGTGGCAGTCTTTCCAGCAGAACAGGCTATGCTATGCTTTTAAGATCACAGACTGTGAAACCCCAAGGCATAGTCTGAAGTGTTTTACAGGCTGTTAGTACTACTAACTACTTTTGTTCTCTGGTAGACTTAGACTTCTGATTATTATTATTATTATTATTTTCTTTAAGAGTAAATCACAATGATAGATTTAGGAGTGCTTTACAGTAAGCTTTGAAAGAGAACATATACCAATGTACCAATGATATTTACAGACATTCATCCAAGAGCAGCCACATAAATTATTTCCCATTTTGCCTTTTCTGAATAATGAAGTTATCTCCTGTCTGTTTTCAGATCCCTGCATATATCAGTTTTTAGGTAGCTGGATATCATCACATAGCATTTTACTTAGAGTGAGCTTTGTCTGTTTTGTAGTGTATCAAGCTTGACAGGCACAGGCTGACAGGTCTCTTGGCTCTTCCAGTAGATTTCTTGCTGAATGCCTTTCTCTGGACTATGGGAGACCAAGCCATAGAGTCAGAGAGTCATAATATAATTGTGGTTGAAAAAGATCACTAAGATCATCTAGTCCAGCTGTCAGCCCATCCCCACCATGCCCACTAACCATATCCCTCAGTGCCACATTTACACAGCTCTTGAACACCTCCAGGGATGGTTATTCCACCATCTCCTTAAACAGCCCGTGCCACTGCCTCACCTCTCCTTCTGAGAAGAATTTTTTCCAAATATTCAGTCTGAAGTCCTTGGAAATCAGAAATAGTAGGGGATATGAGAGGGACATGGGTTTTTCCAATCTTAAAGTTGTTAAATTCAGGATTCATTAATGGCTGAGGTTTACCGTGGCCTGTATTTAAATCTTTCAGCCTTGACTGTGAGCTCTTCCAAAACATGGCCAAAGTGAGTGAGATCCTACCCTCATTCCTGAGAACACATTACTTAAAATCTGAATGTTACTTAATCAATCTGAACACGCACAGGAAATTAAATAACTTCTATTATCTTAAACACCTTAATTTAGGCAACAGTATCCTCAGCTAATAATATAGGACAAAACTGGAAAGGATGAGGTTAAACTTTTAATTGGTTGTTTACTGTTTCAATCCCAGGCAGCATTTACGTATGGACTAAACACGGGGGTGGTTTAGGAATAATACAGGGTGTACTGACTGTAAATAGGCTGCAAGTTACGAGCCTGTGAGCAAGCCATGATCTGATGTAGTAAATCTCAAGTCAGAAGCTCCTGTGGTCTGTGACATCATGGGTACTTGAAGCTCTATTTATAAACTCTGCTGTGCACTGTCAAGAGTATTGCCAATTCAGAAATGCCTTCTAATTAAAATGTTTAGGATTCTTTTCTTATGGTCCTGTGGCAACCTATTTCCAGCAACTTTAAAGCAAAAGAAAGGCAGAACTGCTTGGGGCCACAGTTTGCATGCGGCGAGGCACTTGCATTCCAGGGAACCTGGAGGAGCAGACAGAGCGCACAAGGTTCGGGCCATCCAGCTGTCACTTTGCTCTTTAAAAACAGTTTTTCTTCCCACCTCACTGAAATGATCTGAAACACTGACAAAGAAATATTTGAAGAGCGAAGTGAGGAAAACAAAAAGAGGGTGAGTGCAGATAAGATGACCCACCCACACCACCGCTTGCTGTGGCCTTCAAGGGTCCAATCCTTCTGTTAAAAAACAGAGTAAAATGAGTTTGCCAGCATCTGCTTTGGCTGTGGCACCTCTAACACAACTGCAAACGTACCTCTGGAGGCTGGGAGAGGTCATGAGGAACTTCTGCTGGACAATCGCTCTGTGTGTGAAAGGCTTTAGAGAGGAAGGCACCTCAAACAAGGCACACTCACTGATTGATAAAGCAGACAATAGGAAAAGGGATTTAAACAAGACAGGAAGAGAGAGTATTAAACAGCCTCTGAGGTTTGTAATGATTTAATTCAATCAGAGTAAGGTACAGGCTGTTGATTTAAAAACAGTGTCCTTGGATAATTGGTGCAATTATGTTTAAATATATTGTTTTGTCTACATCAATTTGGCTGCACCTTCCCTCAATGCAGCTGGAGAAAATGGACATTTCCATGTGTCTCTGTGTGCTGAAAGACCAGCCTATGCACTGTGTGTATGTACCTGCACTTTACAAGGACTGAGCTTGCAGCGGTGCTGCTGACGCCAGCAGGCACTATTGTGAAATTCCCAGAAGAGGAAGCCCACCTTTCTGGTACAAAGGTATCGGTGCTGCCAGCTGAAAGTACTGTCAGAAGGACAAACAGCAGGTGCCAAAGAGCTAAAAACCAGAATACTTAGGTAAATCCTGTAATATGCAAGATACAATTTCCTTCTGCTTTCAGTATCAACTGATTAATTGTAATTAATTGAATTGTTGGGACGAAGCCCATTTCCTAGAGGCACTTGCAAAGGATTTCCTAAAATAGCCCTCTGGAATTTCCAGGCCTCTTTCATGTCTTCCCAAACACAACTATAAAGCAGCCAAGTGGTCACAAACTGACTGTCTCCTCCCTTCCCCTGCTGCAGAGGGGTGGAGCAGTGCCTTCCTGACCCGCTTGCTGTCATTTCACTTATGACACGATCCCTGTATTTCACTGGAAATAATACTGGCATCACGCAGGAAGGAAGCATGACTGACTTGTGGCTGCTGTGATAAATAATCTCGTAATGAGCATTAATGCTGGGGAGAAGCATAGCCGAGGAAGAGTGTCCTGTGCTTGGGCTTGAACTCAGTCCATCTTAGTTTCTGACGACTGCTTCCAGCCTGCAGCGATGTCTTGAAGCTCCTGGTACCCAGAGGTGCTTAGTTCAGTCTTGGTGTTTTCTAAACGCATTAATTCTCATAGCACAGACTGCTATCTCAAAGGCTCTAAACGGAAAGCAAATGCTTGGACCAGCGAGGCGAGCAGTCAGGAGCCAGGCTGACAGGCTGCAGCCATGCACCAATGACTGGAGACAGTGACCAGAAGCTGCTCCCAGCTGGCAGTGGCTCAGCTTCCTGTGTGACATGAATCATGGCTTGGGGCCAGCAACCCGAGAACAAAGTACCCTCAGTACAGCAAACAGAGATGCCAGGGACTGGGTGGCTTAGCAAGAGTTGGGCTCTTCACTGGTTTTTCAGACATAGCCTTCCAGTGCTGGGGCAGTAGTGTCATTCAGGCCTTTTAACAGCTGGGAACACAACCAGAGGATGGTCCGTTGGAGGCTATTTGGAAGCAAACCATTACATGGCTTGCTGATACTGCTCTCCGGTCCTCTTCACAACCCCACTGGAGATTTATGATCCTGAACAGCACCTCCCCCCAGCTCAGCAGGGAACACCTGGCACTGGAAATGAGTGCAGCCCTGCAGACAGCAGGGCTGTGCATCCAGCCCAGCCTCTGGCATCCTCCTCTCCATTACACATGGACACAGCGTTCCACCTCTGAACACGAGACGGGGGCTGGGCCACCTTTAACTTTAAGCAGCTTTCTTATTCTTGTGAGGTATAAAATGCCACACCTAGAGATTTCCGAACAGGAAGAGTTAGCACTTCAAATAAGCAACCTGATATTCAGAGGAGTTGCCTCTCACAGATTCCAAGCCTTTAAAACAAGGTTGTGCAGGGACACAAATGAAGAGAAAACACTTGGATTAATGAGAGAAGTGAGTAACAATAGATTTAATTAATCAATAACCACAAAGACACCCTTAGGAACAGCTGCCAGCCAACTGGAAAGTCTCTCTCTTGCATAACAAAGTCAAACTTTAAGTGCTTTATTGCTCAATGGAGAATTTTTTTTTTTGTATGCCTTATGTTTGCATTTAATCTGGAATTATTGACCTTTTATAAACATTGACCCTATGGCTTTTTTTTTTTCCTTCTGGCGAAAGGGCGAGGGAAAACACCAAATGACATTGAACTGATAAATGAGGTGTAGTGCCTCAGAAACACCTATGGATGACATCTCCAGAATGAACAGTGTGTCCCAGAACACATGTTTAAACATTGAATCTGAGTTGGTATCTCCCAAGGACATACTTACTGCATGTGCTCATGGACACGTGCTTGAAAACATTCATTTTCTAATTTTTTTTTTTTTTTTTTTTTTTTTTTATGATAAGAGGCTCTGCTCTTCCAAGGTCTGTAGAGACACAGAGCAGGAGACAGAAAAACTGTCAACCTGAAGACAGAAGATGGCCATGAAAAAGGAAAGGAAATGGTACTGAAGGGACAGTCTAGGCAACACTGAGCAGCACCTACAATCTAGAGCAGAAGTGGATTATCTGAAACCAGAAGACGGCACTCCATTATCAGGAGTAACTACACCTGCAGGTACATTCAGATGTGCCAAGAAAAAAAAACAACACCAAAATAGAACAAGAAAAACACTAGTTTCAGCCTAATGGGAAAAAAACACCTCCTTTAAGATTGCCCTTCCTGCGAGCCCACCACTCAGTTGAGCAAATCAGATGCATACAGCAGGACAGGATTCCCTCTTCATCTGACGGAACGTACGTTCTCAGTAAGACACTCCAGTTAGTCATCACATATGCAGACAAAGAAGATGTACAGACATGGGTTCACTTGAAGAGCAGTTTTCCCTTTCCTCTTTATGTCTTGACTGTATGTGACAGCACAAGAGATTCATGGACCCCTCCTCACCTTTTCCAGGTGAATACTGATCCCTGATCCTTTACAATTGGCCTGGCATTTAGGAATCCAGGCACTGGAATTTTTTAGTCCTTCTCCTAGAGTTCCCAGCATGCTCAAGAGGAGTAGTTTGCATCGGCCTTGGGCCACATCTGATTCACAAATGCAATGAAAACACGCTTTGTACCTCCTTACCAATATTTCTGAGTCTGCATGTTTCTTCTGCAAGCTGTTTTGCAGTTGTCAGCATGCTAAAAAATAAAGCACCTTACTCTACAATATAGATTTGCCACTTCTAAGTCATCTGATGAGGCTTTTAAAATCCAGAACTTCCCCCCACGCTTCTCCATACACACTCATTCTCCCATGTCACGATAAATGTTCTGAATCAGACAGATATTTAACAAACACAGAGAAAATCCCACTGGAAACAAGTACAGATTTATAGAAGTTTTACAGTGATCACAACTGCTTAGATTCTAATCACTGCATCTAATAAAAAAATCCATCAGCCAAGCACCGAATTTCACAGTGACATCAACACTGTAAGTTACGCAATGAAGAATATTTTACATACTATGAGACTACAGAAGGGGCAGGGAACGGCAAGGAGAGCAAACTGCAGAAAACCAGAAGTGTATGTGAAAGAATAGTACTTTTCTTATTATTTTGTAGTTTCAACGCCCCTGTGTTCGTCAGGGTTTTGGGGGATTTTTTTTCTTTTTTTTTTTTTTTGCCTTCTCCTGTCAACTTCCAAGAAGCACCATTGAGTGGACAATTGAACGTGGGCCTGCAGCTCTGCACCAAGCTTGGTCTTTCTGGATTGGTGACTGCAAAGAGCAGGTCGTTTGGGAGGATGGCTGGGCAGCTTCCTGACTGAGTTTGTGCAGTTTGCATAGGAAAGACAGGATGAAAAGTCTGTTTCCCTAAGCCAGGAGCTCTGGATTTGATGTTGCCCTTCATTTTCATTAATCACTTTTAGTGGTCCAAGCACTGCTACTTTGAAGCAAGAAAGGGATGAAAGATAGCCGTAAATGCATTTCTGACACAACAGCATTTTATGGGAAACTTCTGTTCATCCAAGGAACTTGAGAGAAAACAGAGGCCACATGACTCAACTAGTCTCTTGCATTATTCATCTCTGGGCCACGCTAAGACAGAAAGTGCTGATGAACATCTAGACAGTAGGACGGATTTAACTCTGGTCTGTGCATTTCCCATCAGGTTTTGGGCATCTCTGTGCTGTAAATGGGATAAAGATGCTCATGTTAGCGCTGAGCTGAGCCAAGGCTTCCTGAACATCATTGCAGCATGCTGCTGTGCTGACATACTTGGTTTGAATGTGATTGCAGAAAGGCTTCTTTTAGGCACTGCTGGGTCACAATGTACGGCTTTCAGATCTGAGCAGGATGGGGATGGAAGGAACAGGAAAAAATAAACACAAACAAACAAACAAAAAAGAGAAACCAGGTAGCAGGGAGCAACAGTAACAACAAATGGCATCTGAAGATAAACAGCATAGTTTATAAACAACATAGTTATAAATAGTGTAGTTTATCCTTACATAGTCATATCTATGCTAATAACATCTCCATTATGAAGTACTTTCCTCGTTATGCCTTTGCAGGTAAGAAGTCACATCAATCTGCTGTATCTCAGGAGGTTCTTAGAAAACAGGATTATCTGTCTAATCACAGATTAGACAACACAGGGTGCAGGGAAGCTGGAATTAAAGCTGCCATTCTTAGCAGGCCAGCAGCCTTACACACAGCCTCAGTTTTACATCTCCCTACCTAAAAAGGTTTCCAAAAGGAGTTCCTCCCTCAGCCAGGGTGTTCATCTGGAGCAGCTGTGAGCTCAGCCACATCTGTTGTGAGCTGGACCAGGTCTTGCCAGTTCACACCAACCTAGTCCCACCAGCTCATCCTTCCATGCCATTAACAATGGCAGTGTGACAGCCTGCTCCTGTCACCATGGTGAACTTTAGACAGGACTATTCCAAGTTTAATCTTCTTGGAGGAGGCATATTAATTAGGTTCTGTTAACTCAAATAATTTTTATAGAACCAAAGCAACGTTTTACTATCATAAACCTGTGATAAATACCTGTTATCTCAATTACCTTCAGAGGAACTGCACTGAAGTCAGTGGGGTTACCATTGCTATGATCAGTGCTAGAGTGCTTCTCCTTATCCCAACAGGTTTTGATTTAATTATTCTCCCTCCTAGCGCTTAACTTGGAGCATGCAAGTAGTTCAGCTGAATCAGACTATGTCCAGAACGAGTACAGTTTGTTGTCGTCTTCCAGAGTTAAGCCCACAATCTTACATATTATGTTGAAAAGTTTAAGGTAGGGCCATGACTCATGATCTATCACTGTTTAGGAACCTCTATATTTGATAAAATAAAACTCTTAAAAAAATAAGGCAAAACCAAAAACATTGACACAGCAGAAATATAAATTATCAGCAAGTGTCTTGGGATGAAGAGAAAAAAACTAATCAAGGTTAGATCAACCCAGTTCAAGGCAAACATACTATATTTCTATGTATACAGTGGCAACTCACATGTAGTGTTATTAAGAGAACATAAACTTGAGAAAAACTAATGTTTTAACTCAAGCTTGGTGGATGCTGTTTAAAAATGTACTGCTTTATACTATAGGTTACTGATGATGCATTTTAAAATCTGTTTTGCCTGTGTGCTGTTGAGCTTTTCTCTCCAGGCACTGGGCAAGGAATAGAGGCATTTGAGTTTCACAGAATTTCTCTCCTATTCAACCTCTGAAATAGTGAACCCCTTTGGCTATGCCAGGATATTTCCATCAGTATCTTTTATTACTACGAGTTTATTTATTTGTCCATTTGAAAGTGCAGTCACTGAGATACAGCCAGAATCCCACTGGCATCCCTGAAGCTTTCTATTTAGTGACACGACAAACCCATTCCCTCCAGTTCTTCCTTTCCCTTCACATCCCTGAAGATGAGGAGCAGCCCATTTGTTACCTCTGTGGCCTATTCCACCCAAGCCCTGCTTTACAGATGCTTCTGAAACTTAAGGGCCTAGCTACACCTACAGAGATATAAAGGGTTTTTTTGCTATATTTGTTTTACCCAAACCTCTTGTCTTCCTTTCCAGAGGGAAGGGGAACCCAATGGAGATGACCGTTTACTGATAAGAACCTCACTGATCCCTTCTTCACAATAAAGAAAATATGCTTAGACTAGCTTTGTTTTTAAAAGACTCCATGAACAGACCTCACAGCCTCCAGCGCTGCTTCACTCTTCTCGTTTTCAGTATAAATCTACTTCCAATACTTAACCAAAATTTTTTGTTTATACAAAAAGAACTGCCCACTATTTGTTGTATAACTCTTCAGTCACAAAAGCAGGGAGCAATTAATCCTTGTTCCTTTCAGAACATCATCAGAAGACAGTTTTCTATGTTCCCTCTCAATCTTCTTTTTCCTAAAGCCAGAAAACCCAATTCCTTCAGTCATTCCCATTTTCACCAGGTTTTCTAGATCTGTGACCATTTTCATTACTCACTTATAATGCCATTTCCATTTGTGCCTCATACACAGAAATGCTAAAGATGAGGAGATGTTTTTTCTCTGATAATAGCAGAGAGTTTCTGCTGAGATATGTCAGAATGTACCATAAACTGGATTAGATTTCCTCCAGCAAAGGAAGCAAATACATGTAGGCAAATTTAGTAACTTTTAGAAACTTTCTGGTATTATGAGAGTATCTCAGTACCCTGATATGTCCAGTACACAATTGTTAAAATCATCAAGATGAACTGTAACTGTGCACATTATATTCCTTATGTTACTCTATCTCTTTGTCTCATTACCTCAGACTTTTTCATCCCCTGGTTGTGTCTCTGATACCTTGTGGATGTCTTGTAGGAATGACTATCCTTCAGTAGATCTATAAAAAGTCACTTAGTCCGTTGGGGTTTTAGCTTGGCGAGACTGTGGGCATTAAAATGTTTTTCTTAAGTAATGTAATAATGCATCAAATGAGAAATCACCTAATAGTATAGATAGCAAAGAGAGTTAATCTGGTATTAGCAAGACTGATGGGAGGAGTCCAGGCTGGAGAAGAGTGGAGCAGAGCTGGTGACAGCAAGTCCTTTGCGTTCTGTGGCACAAACCCAGGAAAGAGGAGCAGCTTGTGGAAGTGCCTGTACAGCAGCCCCATGAAATCACTTGATAAGCCGGAAGTGGAAGAGGTGAGGTTATGTTCTGCACACTGATGCCAGTCCCTTGGCAGAAATGACTCTTGGATTCTCATTGAACCTCTTTGTTCTCCTCTGATTTTGTGAACAATGTGGTTCTGTTTCTACCCATGAATGTGACCCCTTATGGCTCACTGTAGTTGTTTTATTCTTTACATAAACCTTAGGAACCAAGGTTGTTTTTTTTTCTTTCTTCACAGGAGATGAACTTGTCTTTCAAAACTGTCCTATGGTTCTCTGGCACAGCAGAGATAGCTGGGTCGTGCCTGGATCATTACCGTGAAACACCGTCAGGAGGAAAGTTAAGGGAAGTCAGGTTGCTGCATACAGTGCCATACAATGTAGGACAGCTATTTAGGTCCTTCTCCCATCACAGGAGTTCACATTGTCATCAGTCTGTTCTCCAGCCTGCCAGCACAAAGTCACCAGGTGCAGCAGGCCTGAGCTAAACAAGCGTTGCGTTTACGAACAGCATCTCAGTGAGATGCAGGGAGGGAGTGATCTGTTTCACAACAGAGGTGACAAGTCGCTCACAGTCAGCAGCATGGCACACATTTTTTGCAGCATGCCAGCTCCTCAGGCCTCCTGTTCATCACTGCTAGAGAGGCTGGGACAGAGTGTCAAAAATGTGTAACAGGAGTATGAAGGTCTGGGGAGATGATTAGCCCATTTAGTGCGATGTGCTTACCCACTTAAATATTTTCTTTCCACTCAACCCTTCTTTCTTACTGTTTCCTGGTATGCTGTGATTCTCCCCCTTCTGCCTGCAGACAAAAAGCTCTAGCTGTTGCTTGATCTCATTTCTGTGACATTTCAGGCACTCTTCCTGCTGACTTGTTCCATCTGGTTATTACCCTTTGAGTGAGAAGCAGTTCTGCCTGCATCGCTGTTGAGTCTCCTAGGCTGTGTGCTGAGTGTTTCGGCTCCTCCTCCCTGAACAAGCAGCCTTAAGCAGGTTTATAAATAGGAGTTTTGAAATTAATGAGAAGGGGTGTGGGGGTGAGGAAGAGAGAAACCGTGCCGAAGCCACTTTGGAGGCAGATCCTAATGCTCTTCAGAATGACAGCTTTGCAGGCACAGTGGTAGAAGGGCAATCGAAGAAAGGATGGTAAAGCACTGAGAAGGAAAACGGGTTTACGTCTTGGCTCTGCCACTAGTTTTAATATGACATTGGAAAAATCATACCTCCTCTCAGTTCTCTGTGAGCGGGATCCTTCTCCTGCTTCCCTCCCAGCAAATGTACTGTAATGCCTGTGGGGCAAGGATGGCATATTCCTGTGCATTTGCTTGCAGATTAGTAAAATAAGGCTTGCTTCTTACTGGGATCTCCTACTATCACTACAGTAATACAGACTTCTATTCAGAGTCAGTGCAGAGACATTCTCCCCTTTGGGCAGTGCCCAGGCTCACACACATGCCATGCTCTTGCTGGGACACAATATGCACCTTGCACTTTCTCATTTTTTTCGCCTTTTGTTTTTATTATCCCTACTTAGGGCTAGTAAATCAAGCACCACAAGCGCTGCTGGGAGTACTGACTTTCAGCCCACTTTCCAGAAGGATAAATCACATCCCTTATCTGTACTATGAAGACAAAACACAGCCAATGTGACCTAATTCATACAGATGGCATGTGGGTCAGCAGCTTTCTATCCAGGCAACACTCTGCATAGGTTACAGTGTTCTGCAAATGCCAAGTGTCACTGGACTTGATGTCTGAACCAAAAAAATAGGCAAAGACATATACCAAAGTGAAAGCAGAGGAGTGGCTCTAAGGCAGCTTTCTAATGGTGTAGCAGTACCTGTGACTAAAGAGAGGCGGGAGCCAGACACTTAAAGGCAGTGGCAGACCTGAAAAGCAACACATTCATTCTGCTCCTGAAAAGCTTTCCAGGAGTAACAAGATTATTGGACAAGTATTCTGTCCTTGCAAGTCCTAGGAATCCATGTGACATCTGCAGAGTTTAGCAGATAGATGGGGGGATGAGAGGTCAGATATAGAGTAAAATCTGCATACAAGTGCAGTGGGTCATGGGCAGTTGGCCAGGATTGTCCCAGATTGACTCTGAAGCCACAAGATATTCTCTCTGTCTGCAGTAGAAATCATCTAGATTTATTCTAGCACAGGAAAACCAAAATGCAGACATCGTGCTTGATATACTTTTTGTACTTACAAAAGAAGGGATGGATGCTTTTGCATCTCTTATTTCTGGACCTTGCTCAGGCTAAATCTCAAGCATGCTGTTCTCTTAATCCACCAAATTAGGACTGACTCCTTGAGAGAATAGAGTAGTCTTCTCCTCCTTGTACAGATTTTCTTTTCAGAAAATGCTTTCTGAAAAAACTTGGAAGCTTTCATTTGCAATCATGAAAATAACAACTTCCTATACTGCATCTCCTTTTGGGACAAATTCCTATTTAGTCTTGGTTAAAACTGATAACTGAAAACAAACACAGTAGTTCCAAACATTCAGCTTCAAGAACAGCAGCAAGAACCACTTAAAACATTCTAGTATTGTACAATGTGAAGAATTAGCCACAGTTTTGCAGCAGCCTCCTCAGTATTTGGGGGCATATCCGAACAGCAAGAGTACAGATCTCATTTACCCAGCTTAGAAAAAGCAATATCTAGACAGTTCCTGTATTTTTACCCAACAGGCTGAAGGCACATTTAGTAGGAAAACAAGACATTCTGCTGTTCCTCTGTATTCAGTTCTCCACCAAACTCTGGCAAAAATTTATGTGACATCTCTCAGATAGCTTCACCAGCCCACTAACTCATAGAGGAGGTATACAACCCCATATCTTACATGATGCCCTACCAGCAGGTTGCTATCAGAGAGCAATTTGGATGCAGAATGGAAGATTGAGCCCTTGTACTTTATAAGTTGAATGTGATGGTCTTCTGAAGCCTGCTGGCAAAGTTCAAAGATTATGACAGCAATTTGAAAGAAGAAGCTGAATTGCAGCCAGCTCACATCATCTTAACTGGAGATGTGTTGAACTTTTAAATGAAGTACTATACTCCCACTGTGTCCTGCCATGCAGAAGATCTGGGTCTTCTACACAGTGAAAATTCCTTCTCATGGCACCAGGACATGGACAGACTCTCTGTCACAAACTTTTAAGCACTGGGAAACATTAAGCACTGTAGGAAACCTGCTTCTAGTAATGTCCCAGAGAAAGTCCCTCTGTTGTAACAGAGTACCTCAGGAAAAGTCTTTTTCAGAACTTGTTGCAACCAACGACCATGTTTGCTTACTTGCCCTTTTTAGAAGCCAGCTTTCTATCCAGTATTGCTTCTATATTGAGCTAAATACCCATCCCATTTCTCCACAACCATCAGCCACACTTTCTACTTTGCAGAGCACGTTGCACAACAATACAGGTTCTGTTTTGCTACCCAGTTTTTTGGCTGCTACATCAGAGCTTTATCCATAGGCATTACCTACCTACAAACAAGTAAAGCAGGACTAACTGCGCACCCTATTTCTACTGTACTTGCATCTGGTCTTAGACTTGTTCATTTCATCACGGTGAATCATAGAATTGCTCAGGTTGGAAAAGACCTTAAAGATCATCAAGACCCACTGCAAGCTAGCCATCCTACCCTAACTCCAACAACCCACCACTAAATCATGTCCCTGAGCACCACATCCAAATGGCTTTTAAGCACATCCAGGGATGGTGACTCAACCACCTCCCTGGGGAGCCTATTCAAGTGCTTAACAACCCTTTCTGTAAAGAAATCGCTCTAGATCTAAAATGATCTAAAGAGACTGACCTAGTACTGCAGTTCTCAAGCCACGGGACATGAGATTCCAAGGGTCCATGAATTATTTTAAAATCCATGGATAAAGAACAAGAAAAAGAAATCTACTTGACCCACAGAAGTCCATACCTCTGTAGGAATTTTTAGTGACTGGCAAATCAAAAAAAGGTTGAAAACCATTTGTCTGGTGAAAGAAGACAGGCTATGTTCCCTGGGGTGTAAAGTTTTGGGAATAGCTGAGGAACTCTGCCAGTTTTGTAACAGCTGCAGGGTCTAGTCAGCGCCTGTCTGTGAAGATCAGCACTGTGACATAGCTTGGGCTGCACAGAGTATTCCAGTGCTGGATGAGCCACCCCTTCTGAGCAGTAAGTTTTTATTTAGGGGTATTTACATAGAAACCAGTGATAGAATAGTGTAAATTAAATCACATGAAATATCCACAGTGCAAAAAACTGCTCTTTACATAAGGAGCTGCTGCAGGCTCCTTTCATCCTTTGAGCTCCTCACAGCGTTTGCACAAACCATTCCCAGAAGAAGTCCCAAGCGCACTTCAGCAGAAGGCCTTCACTAGGTTACATTGATGGCAGTGACATTGATGGCAGTGACATTGATGGCAGTGACAGTTCTTTCAATGGAAAGAGAGAACTTTCCATTTTTAAACTTCCTATGAAGCTAAAGGTCAACAACGAGAAGAAAAAGCACCCTGAGTCACTCTGAATGCTCCAGCTGAATCTAAACGATACATTTGAAAAATGGTAACTCAGTAAAAGCATTCTGGTTTTGTTTAAAAACCACACACACAAAATAAATACGTTGCAGAATGATTTTTTTTTTTTTTTTAAATTTCCTCCCCCAGAAGCCTGCAGGGCCGGCCCCTACATTAGACTTTTTGCCTTCCCTTCACGAGCACACTTCTCACTGGGACACTGATGGATGCCCATTCAGCATCTTCTACATACAAATCTTCCTGTCATGCCTGAAAGGTTTCCCCCATATGTATACAGCCTCTGCCCATTTTCAGCTTGGCCCTTTGCTTTGGCACGAGCAGTCTGTGTAGCTTCAGTCCATGTGCAGAGTCAGGAAGACGCTGCAGTGAGGTGCAGTGATGGCTTCCAGCAGGGTGTGTATCCAGAGGAAAAGAGTGCTCCTGCTAAATGGGACATGGCAGAGCTGCTTTCTCTGTGATGTCATTCATATCTGATGAAGTATGCGCATACTAAAATACCATTAGATGATAAAGAATATTACTGGAATGAATACTAGCTTCTAAATGTATACCTGTATTTTGGCACGTTAAAGAAACACTCGATAGAATCCATTCAAAATACATAAAGGCAGAGCAGTGAGAGAACCAAATCCAAACTGCAATCACGTTTACGCAACACCCCAATTTAGGGATTAGTGCCACTAAGGTATCTATCTCCCCTGCAGTGCCTGGTAGCATTAAAATCCTATTAAACACCTATGTCTTCACATTGCTGTATTGCTTAAAAAAAATCTGGTCCTGCCTGTAAAGCTTGACCTGTTTCAAAAGTGATATACATCCAGACAAAAAGTGCCTTAATGGGACTGTTGTAATGTCTCTGCTGCCACAGACAGACACCGTCGTGAGCACAAGGCCACAGGAAGCAGCCAGGAGCTGGTAGGATCTGTGCTTCTTCCACAGATTTCCAGCACAGATGCTAAGCAGGCAGGGGCACAAGCTGCCCAATGGCAGGCTGGCTCCTGCACAGGGTCCAACAAGCCAGGTTAGCAGCAGCATCTTCTGCTGAGTCAAGCCATACTGGCTCTCACATGGCCTCTGCTAGTCTGGCATAGAAATCATCTTTCAGTAAGGAGTATGATCAGCTGGGTCATCTCTGTGTGAACACACAGTGAGCTTTAGGTGAGGTGTGAAAGAGACCAGAGACTGTGGCTACGGAGAAAAATGTTGCTACTGCAGCCAAACCCTCGGAATTATGCCTGCTTTTCTGTTTATCCTCATTCTCCCATTGGTGAAATCACCTGTCATAGTTTCTCAAGGCTGATAAAAAGAAGCAAACTTTACTAAATAGTTTAGCTGAGGATTTCCTCAGCAGCGTGCCATGCAGCAGGCATCTCCTGCACATTCTCAGTTGTCTGCAGAACTGAGTGGAAAGCATTGCTTCAGTTTTTAGATGCATTTCCAAGGTCACAAAAATGTTCACACCTTTTACTGCTGACTGTTCAATGGCAGGTAAAGGATGTTGTAGCTAATAGGTACACAGATTGGAGCTAATTATAGAGTGATTGACTTGCTGTGGGCTTAATTGCTTATTAGAATCACTGATTTTACTGATCACTGAAATGAAAAGTCTCTGAGTCTCACAACATGCAAAGAAATATCCATCGTCTGAAGGATAAACTTGGAAAGCTCCAAGACAAGGGTACTTGTACACATCTAATTTCAGTGTAAAGTAGGTAGCATTTCAGAACCAGTTTACACTAGAGCAGCTCCACAGTCCAGTCTTGCCAAGGACCAGTACCAAGTCCCAGCGTGAGCCAGCTGCTGCTATGTACTTGCATAAGGAGAGCACAGATAGGCAGCTGTGTTTTCATCAAATCCTTCTTGTATTAAGCAAGCCTGCAAATTCTCCTCTCACTCCAGGACACCAGCTTAAACCGTGCTCTCTTCTAGCCTTGTAGCATGTGCTGCTTGCTGAGTGCTATCCAAGGCAGACTGTACACTGCTAAAAGTAGAGGTAGCTACAGAAGGCAACAAGGAATCAAGTATTTGCTTATATAGCTTTATATGCCATAGCATTGCCTAGTTTCAGGACCTTCGTTTTTTTTCCCCTTGCCCACAGGCACCAGTTGTGTCCATTTTCCATCCCCACCTCCTATTTCTTCAAGAAGCTCCAGCAGATCAGCTTAGCACAGCCCTAATCTACTAAAATGAGCACCAGGAGGGCTTGTATTGCCCACCTCCAGCCCAGACTCAGGAAGGTCCTGTGCTTGACTTGTACTACTGTGCAGGTGAACGGGAATCCTTGTTTTTCCCCTCCCAAGCACCTCTGTTCATATTTTAACCCTCCCAGCTTTGGGCATGTTGTTTCATTTATCCTTCATTTTACCATGCCCACTGGACTCAATCTTCTCACTACTGATGTGGAGATTTGATTCTCTGATGGCCCCACTGTCCTGAGCCCCTCATGGGAACACGAGGCACTAGCTTACATTCAGAAACAGATTTTGCAGGGCTGCCTGGCAGCTACACTGTCCTCTCTGCTATTCAGATGTAGGTATGTACCTGGTTTTCACCTGCTGCATTTCACAGCTGATCACCTGGGTGCATGCTGCAACTGAGAGCAGATCAAGGCAGTGCATTTATGATCCACAGCAGCTCAGAAGCAGAAGTGTGACCACCTCACCCAGAGCTGCAGACCCAGCTCTGTGCTCTCACTGCCTGTTAGATGCCTTGCACCAAGTCACAGCCTGTACTCCACAGAATCCTTCTGGGGCCTGTGGCTTTGGATTTGGCCTTGCTTGCTCTTTCAGGGCTTCAGCAAGGCTTCAACAGGCTCCAGCTAGTTCCTTTGTCACTATTTCTCTTTTCCTCGATTCATACTCTGTCATAAGCAGCAGGAGATAAAGCTGTGCTAAAGGGGATGATGTTTGAATGTTGTGCTGTACAAACATGAAGCCGTGAATAACACCGTTCCCCCTTTAAACAAAATACTCCTGTGTGTGTGAATGGGAGCTCTTTCCACTATGACATGTTAGTGCAATGAATTCCCTGCACTGAGACATTGCTCACAGCCTTGAGACAAGGCACAAAGGGAGTGCAAATAAATGAACAATACGATGGAAGAAACAAAGGGCAGAATAAAGCAAACAAGCAATAAATAAAAATGAAAAGGAGATCCAGCCTGCAGTGCTTAAAGCTGTGCTGTGCAAAGACCCCCACACAAAGTAATGCAGAATTCCTACAAAACTAGGCTGGCAAAAAGTCTATGGGGAGTCCAGTCAGAAGAACATGGCGACTCCATGAGCAAGCACAGAGCTGGCAATTAAAGGACAAGTGCTGCACAGTTTTCACTTTGGCCTAGTGCATCCCATTCCATGGGATCCCTCAGAGTTTTCCCAAGGTCCTTCCCAGCTCCCAAAACACAGTGGTATTTGAGCTTAGCAGAGTACAGCAACAACACACAGGCAAAGAAAAGATGTTTGTTGCTGTAGGGGCACTCCCTTCTTTTGCCCACCTAGCTGCAAGAGCTCCTCTACAAGCAAATATTCCTCATACTACAAACTACATAAGACCAACTCCTTTTGCAAAGAGTCATGGGTAGTCTTTTACCCCAGAGCCTTCAGGCTTATGGAAAAAACGTGCCAAGCATATATATCATTCAATTGGAGGCTAGCAGAAACAGACACAGAATCATATTAGAAAGCTCAAAATTGTACTCATAATGTCACAATGTCAACCACAGAATCACAGAATCATACACAGAATGGTTTGGGTTGAAGGGACCTTTAAGATCATCTAGTTCCAGCCATGTTCTCTACAATTTTATGTTAGGCATTTCTTCCCAAATAACAGTTTGCTCCCATGTGTCTGCTCCTGCTCTCCAGACAGCCCCCTCCACATCTGATTCCCCCTTCTCCCTCTTTTCTCCTCATTCTCCTCCCTCACTTCTTGTTATCAAAGCAGATCCATCCTTACTGAACTCCCATCTCAAAACCCAGCAGCAGTGTCACTGCAGAAGAGTTGTTACCTGCTCTACTTTGGTCTCATGTACAAAACATTTAACGCAGCAGTTGATCTCAGAGCCCTGTAAAACAGCTTTTCCTCCTTTGTAACCATCTGCTTAGCATTATATATCGTGCATTACATGGCCAACTGCATTCACCAAACACTATCCTCTTGCTCCCACATTCAAAGAATTACAGAATGGTTTGGGTTGGAAGGGACCTTAAAGATGATCCAATTCCATTATATGGGCAGGGTTGCTACCAGCTCAGGCTGCCCAGGGCTCTACCCAACCTGGTCTTGAACAACTCCAGGTATGGGACACCCATAGCTTCTCTGGGCAGCCTGTGCCAGTAAACAGATACAATACAAGATGGAGAAACACAGGCTTCTCATCTTTACCCTGATCATTTCACAGTCGGTTTAAACTTCTCAGCCCCTGGGCTGCTGCATGTTTCAAGCCCTTCTTTTGTGCTAGATCCAGTCATTTCTGATGGGTGAGTTTTTGGCTAGGTCAGAAAGGTGATCCAGCTTGCTGGATGACCAAAAGTGGCAGCTAGGCTGCACAGCAGAGGGTATGGGTACGATGGTGACTGCCCAGTACCTCAGTAGAGAACAAGATATCTCATGAGAGCAGTGAACTGGCAGCCAAATCAAAGACTCCACTGAAAGAGGGCTGCATGTGCTTGTTCCTTTTCAAACACATTTCTGCAAAACAAAATACTTCTATAAGATCTTTCTGCCCAACCTGTGTATTTTTGCTCCTGGTTGTAATTAACTGTCAAATCTTGATGCACATGTTTTGCTCATCTGTCATTTAAATATGCAAAAGTCAAGGCTTCTTGAAGGCAGCAAGTGCTCATTTCCCTCTCTCGCTCTGGTTACAGAAACACCAGTACTGCTTAACTTGATTAAAAGTGCCCTGGTGCACCACACATTTAACCATTCATTCATGCTCCTGATCTACACTCTCACTTGTACAGAGTCTTGTGTTCATGCACCTGGCTGCTGAATAGCTCAGGATGAAAAATAACTTTCCCTTCAAAATTTGGTTCACAGCATTATGACATAAACACTTGTGTTAGTACCACACACAAGACAACTTTGCAGGGGCAGAATGATAGTGAACAGCTAGCATGGAATGGGAGACATTTACACTGGTAACCACAAACTGTAGCCTTACTGCTCTCAGCATTTGCAGCCTTTTCAACTAAAATTGCATAGTCCACTACATATTGAACAGGGTCAAAAGCTTGACCTACAGCTGTGAGTCGTCTCCACCTTCTTGCAATTACACAATAGTGAAGCATCTGCAACCTAAACTGCCCCTCACCTCCCACCACCTTCTCAAAATATATGACTCTTACGTGATCCATGTCTCTTCTTCCCAAGCAGGAGTTCATGATCTAAGGCTAGCCACAACCTGCTATAGCTCTTGTTTATTACTGTCAGCCTAGCAAAACTTGTAGGGTAAGAACAGCGATTTCTGCTCTTCAAGGACATTTCTCTACAAGGTATCTGTAAGGATCTCAAAACACTTCAAAAACATCCTTTAGTGATGACTCACAGCACCTCCTCTCATTGCTGTTCAGCGCTAAAATTGAGTCTGTGGTTTCTCCATACCTACAGTGTGCTGGCAGCAAGGTCTTCGGTGCCTGCTGCTTTTGCCTCTTCCCCATCCTCATTCCTTGTGCCATCTTCACCTCCAAGCAGGCTGACCTGCAGTTGTGTACTGCTCCATGAACCACGGATATTTTATAAACTCAACAGTTACCAGACTGACAATACTAGTGGGCAAACAGTGATTGATGAACATGGCAGTAACATGCAGTGGCAGGAGCAGGAATGAGATATAGAGGGACGAGAGAGGAAGGAGAAGAGGATGATGTTGGGAAGCAAAGTAGCAATATCTGAAACCAGTATTACCAAAGAAGACTGTCATCAGGCACCATCCCAGGTATAGAGAAGGTAAATGACACATCTGACAGAAAGGAGTAGGTAATTGGCAGAGAAAACATAACTTTAATATATGCTGACACTTTTTTTATCCCCTCTCTCAACATTAGGCATGCTTCTACTCCGCTGTTCTTAGAAATTGCAATGAAAAGCCAACCTGAGACTGTCTCACCTAGGTATGCTATCAACAGCTGGAAGGTAGTAAAGTTTCTGGACTTTTACTTTTTAAAGACAAAAGAAACAGCTGCACCCATATGCTTGAGCCAGATCTACTCTTAAAGGCTGCATGCACATACACACTGAACTCGTCCATTTTCTTCCCTTCTGGTCTTTTTTTCCTGCTACCACAAGAAAATGGCACTAGTTAATTTAAAATGGATTTAAAAAATTAATCCATAAGTAAGTTTTCAAGATGAGTTTTAAACCAGTGCAAAGAGTCAGGTAACCACCCCTTAAATTTCAGTGGGCTCTTGTCGTTTAGCCTGAACTGTTGCCCAATTCCTAAACCAGAGCAAAGCCTTGCTTACAAGGGAAACTCAGTATAGTGCTCCTGGCGTGCAAGGTCAGCAGGGACACTGCTCCAATCCGACCCGCCCACAGCTCGCTGTGGGAAATGTCACCTTCCAGCCTTTTGTGAGATCCAAACAAGCCTGCTGTACATGTTTGGTATATCAGAAAATGGGAAGAGGTTAGAAGCTGCATTTTTTTTTAAGCTTTGCAACTCAAATGGCAATGCCTAGCAATTTAGTAAGCAGCTCCATGTAAATCTGCGAGTTGTTAAACTACCTCCTGGGTTACACTCTCTGAGTTGGCTTGGTTTCCCTACTTCATTTCTGTACTTGTTAAGCCTAGTATTCTTTCTAACCATTCTATTGCAGAACACACTGTGATCCCCAGTCTGGTGCCCTCAAAAGCTACAACTGGGCATTTCTGAACACCAACCACTTCCCCTGTATGACACCCTCTCTGTTTCATTTCCATCTGTTAATTCCCTTTCTCTCACACCACCTAACAACCAGCAGGGAGGGCCTTGGGATCCAGGCAGAACTGTGGCTGTCCCTCATCACATCATCTTGATTAGAGTCAGCACTGCTCTGCCTTCAGAGAAAGGAGATGCTGCTCACTTTTTTTCTGCTCCAGGGCTGCTGCAGACAGGTGCAGAGCTGGGGCTGGGAGTAAAGAGCACAGTTAACTTTGCAGAGCAGGAAACCAAAGCATGCAAACCAGCTATGACCTAAATGCCTCCCTTGTCTATTCCAGAGCACTAAAAAGTTTGACTGCCTTCTGCTACTGCCACCTCTACTCCACTGGGTTAGAGGACACAGACAGCTGCTATTTGCAGCAATGGGACTAGCAGCAAGATGTAACCCCCAGCCCTCTATGCAGGGTCACTGTCACTCTTCCCACTTCCTTCCCTTTTCTGTCACAGACGTAGACCTCAGTATCTGTTCCTCATACTGACAGCAGCTACATTCACTTCTGATTTGTTGCTGTAAAGCTTAATGCTGCTCTGGAGATGTGCTGCATTTGTTTAAAAGTGCACACTGTTCAGCATGAAGGTTTTTGATCTTACTGAGGGCAAGCTCCTATTTAAAGGTGAGGTTAGCTGCTGTAGCTTCTGCTGGGAGAAGTGCTGCCAGCAGCCTCTGGTTAGGCACAGCAGGAGCAGGCTCACAGTGAAGAAGGCTGCTCATCCCTTGCTGGCTGAGCTGTGAAAGCAGCCGTGCTTCCAGGAGTCCAGTAACAAACCAGCTGAGTATTTGTTCCAGGCTGGCCCCAGCACCTGACATCTGGCACAGTATGTAGCTGAATTGTCTTCAGATGCAAAACTGGCTTCTAACACAGCTGCGTTATTAATTTGTTGAATGACAAGAAGAATTGCTAAGGATGCAGGTAATAAAGGAAGCAGTATGTTTTAAAACTTAACAAAAATACTGATATGAGATTTCAATAACTTCCAGTAGGTATCTATCACAAAAGAAGCACTGTTTAAAGCAGCTCTTCAATGCCAAAATATTTAGTCTCATTATTGTAGATACTTATGCAATCATGTCTTAGGCTGCTTTGTTTCATAGCCAAATCGATCACTGAGGATTACTGATAGAACAGTAGCAGAAATTCTGCAAAGGAAGACACAAAAGCAAACAGCTAAAGATCTCTAGACAAAATACCCAAGCAGTGCATAGAGAAATGCTCAGAAGTGTAGACTTAGGATCATATGACACAGAAAAAGATCATCATCAAGGACACAAAAACATGGACTCACAGGTAGGAAATGCCAGGATTAAAACTGCATATGAAACCTTTGTTCCCTGTTGGAGGAAGGATACTATGGTATGATATTCAATTGCAGAATCACAGGTTGTTTTGTCTGAGGAACTCGTACTACAGTGTGTAGGGAACTGGTGAGCTTGAACTCTACAATTATGGATAGGTGGACTTGTACTATTAGACCATTGCGTGCTACACATTTTATCTAGACCAAATGCAAGCACATTTCAACAACCTTTTCAGCCAAAGCTCACAAGATGGCATGAGAATGCTTTGCACTCATATGGGGGACATACATTAGCTGTGGAAGGACAGAGCACGGTTGACTCATCGTGAAGTAATTGAAGCACAGGCAGACTGCATGATACGCAGTCTGCCAGAACAGAGTGTCACTTCACTTCTTCAAGAAGCCTTTGACACAGCAAAGTATGCATTATTTCAGCACAGTGCATCATGTGGCCATGATACTTTTACTCTTGGACGTACCATCTCATAAAGTTGTAGATCAAACAGACATGCTTGTTCTTACTGTCCTTATTCCACGCCTGTTGGCACACCTTGTACCCTGCACACAAGCTGAGTCCCAAAATGAACACACAAATGGTATTTCTTCCTGGTACTCTCAACACAGTACCATACTGCAGGTCTCTCAGGTGATAGGCCAGCTTATGAAGCCAGCTCTGAACAGTGCATGTGTCCTACAGCCATGAAGAACTTATCTATTGCAACCTTAATGGACACATCATCAGAACAATTCTAAGAGGTTGTGGGAAAAGGATATTAACCTTATTTTACACATACAGCATTGGGTCTTAGAAATTAAAGGCTATAACTCTTTCTGACTCACCAACCTAGCCAAAGGAAGTGATTTTTTTTTTCTCAGTTTTTCTCTGTTTACTACAACTAGCCAATTGCAATTTGTTATCATTCTCACAGTGGAATTCCTTAAGATAAAAGCCTAAGCGATTATCTTGCCTATTTATCTAGCACAGAATGTTGATCAGCAGCACTTGTCCCTCTGATGTAATTCTTTTTTGAGACAAGGATGCTGGTGGAGGCTGTCTCACAGCTGTATCAACTCATGGTCTCGGGAACAGGTTAAACCATTGTACACTATGTAGCCACTTGGATTTTATTCCTCATTTCTCTTCTGACTGCATGGCAAATATGTGTGAGGGCATAAGATAGCTCACTTCACCATGGGATTTCCCCGGTATTTCAGCTTTAAGGAGTGAGGGATACCATCCAGTTTTTACAAATGAGAATCAGAAGTTTAACAAATGAAATCATCTGTATCAGATGCAGCCACGGACCAAAAGTACTCCTCTGACCTACAAGTCTTCTGTATCTATCCTTCTGACACTTACCAAAGGAATACAAGTTCCATCCATTCTTTCAACTGGAATAACCATTAAAAAATGTCTTCAGACATTTTCACATCTTCTCCTCAATCCTAAGCTGAGGTCAATTTAAGAACACATTGGCCCTTTTGTCCTACCTTAGCCCACGTGTCAATTCAAAAATCCTTTTGGTCATTTTCTTTGCCAGGGAGAATCATTCCAGATTCCACACTTTCAGCCCAAGAGTGATTATTGTATTTTCATGCTTGTTCCAGCACTGGGATAGATCCTCACATCTCCTCCTGGACTGCCCTGTTCTCTTGGCCTAGTTTTGACTTTCCTTCCTTCTATTTCCCATGCTGCATCATAAGCTGCACCTTTCTGTCTTTCCTCCTGGTGACATGAAAGGTAGTTCAGAAGACCACACAACTGCCTTTTATTCTCCCACTTTCTGCAGGCTCTTCTGTCAATGACAGCTACGTCTGATCAGCCACCCAGGCACTGTGTTGACCTCATTATGGACTTCACAGCTTATGCAGATGAGGTGTCATCACAGAGCAGTAAAGATTCTGGCTCTGACATGACTTTGCCATCCTTGAGAGCAGTCTTACTCCTTTACCTTGTGATTGAGATGAACTCTTTTCTAAATCCTTGTAGTCTCAAGCAATAGGGCAGAAAAATGTCTCTGAGCTTTACATTTTCTTCTTTCACGTTGTTTGTGCAGGCATTTTTCTCGGGATTCCCAGTGTGCTTTCCACTTCTATTCTGCAACCCAGATGCAGTCTTTTGTGTAACTTTATTTGGTTCCTTCACAAGTTTCCATAATGAGGGATCTTGCTGGGACAATTAGGATCTGGGTAAGTCGTTTCAATTTTTGATCCCTCTCACCCATTAGCTCTTTAGAAAAATTGGTCCAGGCTACAAAGGCACAAACGATCCCATCTTTTTTATTAGGTGTTCTGTGATTTCTTATAAGATTGCCACATGCAGTAAGATTTTTACCGTACTGTTTCAGAACTGATTACACTTTTACATAATGTAAACTTGAATATACAACCCAGAGCTTTTCGTAATGAAGTGTGCCTATCTAAACGCAACAGTTAACCTTTGAGATTTAAAGAGTTAATGTACTTTTTCCAAATTCTGACCTAATACAGAGGGTCAGCATTCCACTTGTACTTGTGTACTTGTGTACCATTCCACTTGTGTACTTGCTAGGAGAGTGGGGGCTTCCTCTGATAAGTTCTGAAGCCTTAAGGAAAGGCTGGAACTTGGGAGATGCAGGTCCAGCTCCCTGACTTACCCAGGTTTTCAACCTTGGATAAACCACTAAGTACTGTCCTCATTTGGTTTCCCATGAATCACATGGATACAGTAGCAGTCTCTGTCCTTACAAGACAGTTGGTGGAGGTATTTATAATGTAAAGCAGTGAAGTGATGATGGTGCTAAAGGGCTGGGAATGACTGGTAAAAAGAGAGCAGAGGAATGCTTCCAGCCTCATTTTAAAATGACAGAAGTGAGATAGAACCCAGAGGACATGTCATGTGCACCTATGACTAATGTGTCTGTGCCCACTATGGTCTGCAAAATAAATTGAAGGCCAGAGAAGAGCAATTGGCATTTTCATATTCTTTGTTATTCAGCTATCCTCTTTAATGCTTCAGTGACATTATCTGAAAAGAAAAAAATAAATAAAAGAACACACAAAATTACCTCTTCATTCAAAATGCAGTAGAGAACAGATCATTTCTTTTCACTAATTGGAACTTGTGGCAGCAGCAAAAGCAATTTTTAACTCAGATATGCCTGTTGAAGGATTTTCCTGAAAATGATCCAAGATGAACGGACAGCCATAATGTTCTACACCTCTTGCTTCTTTCCTCTTCCGTGTTTATAACGATCTCTACTTGAGACATTACCATGAGTTATTATTAGTGAAGTATTCCTAGCAGTATGCCAAGTATGTTAAGCATCATTCAGACATAAATATTCACTCAGCAAGGTCCATTCTTACATTTCCAACTGAGTTAATGGCACAGCAACCCCTCCTTAGAGGATCTCACTGCTAACGAGCACATAAACTCTCAGGAGGAGTGAGGAGTTGTAATAGTAAGACGAGGCCAACCACTTAGTCTTGGAAGCCTTTAACATAAGGGACACTAAAAAGAAAAGCAGGGCTGCAATCCTTTGAACCTTGAGCTCCAGATGCCCTTTCAGAAAGCAGAGCTAGTGCAGAATATGATTACAATCAATTGGTCCCGGAAAAAGCTTCACTCCCCAGATTACCATTAGCAATGCTGACATGTTCTGTCACGCAGCTGTAGGGCTTGTACTCAGTGCCACCACTTTTGGAGCCTCTGTGGTCCCTGCCCAACCTCGGTCTTCTCCCTCTTTTCTCTTCTGTGTGCCCTTAACCTCTTCCTGATTCTTGAGATGGTCCTTTATCTTTGCCTTTTACAAAAATGCTTCCAGACAGACAGTTGATCCAATGGGTCTTGATCTAATCTTCTTTCATGGGAACTGCATGTTCCCTCCTCAAGGAGAAAGGAGAGGTGCTGGTGTCCTTCTTACTGTATCTGGATGAAAATGAAGTAGCAAACTTTCAAAACTTGGGATTGTCAACCATGTTTCTTTAAACTGGAGTGGGCAATGCAAACACTTTCCTGAGCAGTTGTGAAACACTACAGAAAAGATAACTGTTATTTAAGTAATCTGTTCCTAGAGAAAAATTCTAAGAGCCCAGTGAAAAATAAAAGCAAGGAAATATCAAATTTCTGATGCCAAAGAACACTGAAATATTGTTTCAGACATTCAGACCAACTCTTAGTTCCAGTATTAGGAATATCCTTATTGTAGCAAAATTATTTCTGCCTTGAACATCAGTGCTGCAAAGCTTCTATTTTAATATGTAGTAGTCCTTTATTTAGAAGAAGAAAAAAAAATTAAGAAAAAAAGCCTGCAAATTATGCTGTTTTCAAAATGTTGAACATTCATCAGAGCTGAACAGCATGAGTTGACAATACCTGACAATATATTGCTTTAATCAAAACTTGTCAACCCTATGAACCGTGACTGGAATAACTTTAAGCTAAACTGCTTAAATCAGTCTAAGCCTTTAGAGCAGTTTAAGATAACTAAGCCACTTAAACTCATTAGTACTAAGAGTTAAATAACATCAGTAGAATATCAGAGATCCTGTATTAAAGCCACTCTAGCAATACAACTTTCTCAAGCATGAACACTTTCAACATTATGAACTGCTTGCAATTTTTTTCTAAGTCAAGTGCAGCTGATGGTCTGCCTTGTGATCTTGCCTGGATGATCAGTCACGATGTACTCCACAACAGAAGTCAAGTGTGAAGTTGTTGGGCTTATCCATTTTTTAATATTACACCAAGAGTCAATTTGACCAGAGAATACAGAAAACTCTTTTGCTGGCTTTGTTCACATACCTAAAAATAGTTTATCATTTCTTGACATTATTTGTCTCTGCACATATCATTTTTTAAGCTTTTTTAAAATGTGTGCTGGGGAGCACAAGGTGTGAGGCTCCTGGGTTGACTAGAGGTTGATATGGCTGCATTACTCATGAGCGTCAAAGTGTCAGTCAGTTGTGTGGATCATTCCTAGAGCTCAATATTGTGCATTTTAGAAGAAAAACTCTTAAACACTTTTAAATAAGTGAAGTAATGTTCAGGAATCTTATTCTAGTATGTCATCAGCAGTAACTCCATCTTCTCTTACGGAAGAAGCCAACTGAGCAGCACGGGCAAATATACCTTCCCTGCTCAGAGAGGAGAGGCACATGTCAGAGCAGCAGGGAATGAAAAAACAGAAGAGGCGTCAGATATGTCAAGGTCCTGCTCTCATGCATTAGGGCCTCCAGCAGCTGCCAAGAAAGGACTCTAACACAGAAGTCAAAATCTTTTTTTTTCTTCGGGCAAGCAGACACTGTGACAGTCTGCTGCCCAAGACAAAGACCTATGTTGTCTGTGCTTGCAATAGACCTGTCTATGTAGCTGCTCTGAATTTGTGTTCATTTCAAAGACCAGCTTCTACAGCTTCTATCAGAAGAGGAAAAACATAAATAGAACATTATATGCCAAAAAATCCCAAACTTGGACTTTTTTTTTATGTCATCTAGTTATCACGATACAAGGTCTGATGCCTTGCCATAAGTCTTGCTTTTAGCCACACATGTGCTCTTTATTCACAATATATTACTGCTTTCATCAACACCAGTGGCGGAGAGAAACGGAGGAAGAAGCCTGATACAAAGAAAATACTTTGAAACTTCTTAGTGAAGAGTGAAAAGTCACAGAGGAGAGAGTTTAATGAGCAAAGTTCAGAGGTGGATGTAGCTCTCAAGCCTGTCACCTTGGTGTCATTGTTTCAGAAGCATTTAGCTCTATTCTCCATACCATTCTCAAGCCATAGAGGAGGACTGAATACAGTCACAAGGCCTTGGTTTCTGAAGGGCTGCAGCATTCATGGTGTTATGTGAATTAAGTTCCATCAAGCTTCTACAGCATTAAAAACAAGACAAGTAAAGAAAAGCAACATCAAAACTTCATCCTAGTCCTCACATGAGGTTTATTAATATAACTGGAGCATTAGCTGCTCATCAGCCTTTTACCACTTGAGACAAAGGAGAAACTATTCAAGTGGCAGGAAGAAGAAAGCCTAGAAATTTCAAAACTATGTGCTGAACATGAACAGAATAGCATAGTTCAGTTGGAAGGGACCTACAAAGATCATCGAATCCAACTGTCTGACCACTGCAGAGCTAACCCGAAGTTACAGCATATAATTGAGGGCATGAGGAAGTAAAACATGCCTAACAAAGACACTCAGCAAGGAAAATTTCAGCCTGAATAATACAATTTAGGAAGGTTGTAAGAAACTTACAGGGGGAAAAAAAAAAAGTAGACTATTGTAATGGAAACAATTGTGCAACCTTAATTGTGGGTATTGCAGCCTAGGATGAGCACAGCTGAGAGGCTACCTTCTCATATAAAAATGGCAGAGCTGCAACACAGCTGCAACCAAATGGTATCATTTGATGCTGCATTCCTGAATAGCTTTAGCAAACATAGAACACCAAAGATTAGGAAAAACAATGTAGATCAAAAGCACAATAAAGTAAAGGTAAGTTCACAGAACATATGTATTTTCTATACATTTTTACAGGCTGTGTGATTGCACCTTATAATTCCTGGAGCAAGGCTATATTTCTGCTTTTGGTGCAGAACAGATATAAAAAGTGGAGAGATTTAGTTTCTAGGTCATAATGCAAGCTGTCGCACATTCCTCTTTCTGCCTTTCAAAGGGTGATGACTCTCCACTTTTACTGAAGTTTTACTAAACTGCTTTTAACTATGCATGCATGCTCTTCAGCTGGATTAAGTAAAGGCAACGCCAGTCAGGAGTCATGTAGTCCTACTTATTATCCTCTTTAGTGACTGTTTACAAATAAACTCTTATTAAGACACACTTGATACAGTCTTTATCAGTTTCTACCCAAGTTACCATAGCTGCATAATTAAACAGGTCTGGGGCATAAAATGCATTTGAATTGATGTTTGGGTTCTTTGCTACAATTTTTTTCATTAAATGACTCATATTGATCAAACCCTGCAATTACTGTAACGCTTTTCATCTCCCTAGACATGAAAATGTGGTGGATAATTGGTCACCCTAAACATGAGTGCTGCACTTGAAATGCTTAAAATCATGTAACATCTTTTATATGGACACAGTAGGGTTTGAATATGTCTTTACATTTTTCCAGTAGCTATAGGTAAGTGATGGTTCTTTGTATTTCTTGTCTTTTTCCTTCTCTCTCAAAACGTATTTCTCTTCAAGCTTCTCGTTCTAACAGACATCCTGACGTGTTATAATGAATTAATCAATATTGTACCTTTACACAAAGAAAACTAGTTTTACATTTTATCTTAGATCATATCCACCTTTAGAAGTAAGATGCTAACTGAGGCTTTAATTTGCTGTTCCAAGTTCCTAGCTAGGTTCACAGCTCGGTTATTCCACAGGAGCCACAAGTGAAGATCTATGCTAACAAGGCAAAATTGTTTATTTAAAGTAGGCTGTGCTCCTGTGAACATGAGCAGGAAAGGCTGATTGCTAACACAGCCCAAAAGCCTGTATAGCAAAGCAAAACAAAACAAAGCCCACTGTGGATCACAGATGGAGAGATTCAGCAAAGAGCAGCTCTCAGATTTCAGTGCCATCAAGATTAGCCTTTGAGGCACTTGAAGAGCAGAATAAACCCTCTTCCCTCACTGCCTGCCCAGGGAAAGATTCATTTCTGGTGCAATGTTTCTCTATACCTGGGTGTGCACAGATGGCTTAAAAGACCTTCTACATAGAGTACAGCACAGGATTTTGCTTCCTGATCCCCAGGAATATGTGACAGTATCTCTAAGAGGCCAGCAGGATCAGTTTGAAGTGTCATAGCCTGACTCTGATCATAGAATCACAGAGTCATAGAATATCTCATAAGGATCATAGAGCTCAACTCCTGACTCTACAAAGGACCACATAAAAAATAAAACCCTGTGTCTAAGAGCAGTATTCAAACACTCCTTGAACACTGGCAGCCTGGGAGCCTGTTCTAGGGCCCACAACTCCTGCTGATGAAGAACCTTTTCCTAACTCCCACCCTGACCTCCCCTAACACAATTTCATGCCATTCCCTTGGGTTCTGTCAACTCTTGGAGAACTTTTCATCTGTGGTGGTTTACTGATGCCAACAGCAAAATCAACACTATACGTGTAGCAATTCAGTAGACAACTTCACCCAAGCATTAGAACTGACATATTCCTAGATCTCTTTAGGGGAAAGCTTTTTCAGTGAGATTGTGTGTTCTTGACTCAAGGATTGTGAAGTATGTGCATTTGGTTTAGTGGCCTCAGAGGATTTCTGCAAGGACGCAAGGTAACTGCAGGACACAACTCAACCTAGTATTTCATTCCTTCTATGCTCTGTCCTTCTTCAGGAAACCTGGGACACCTCAAATGCTTGTTGGAGATGCTCAGACGCCAATGTACTGGCTTCATTCTCCTTGTGACTTGTGCATCACTGGCACTGCTGCCAGCAGCAAGCTGCTAGGTACCACCATGTTTGCTTCAACAGTCACTTTTTCTCTCCAGCAAAACAGCACAACCCATCTGCATATCAGATAATCCATCATGGCCTCTGGCTTTTTAACTACCTCATGGAGTCACTCCTTTATGTGCTGCTGCACAGGTCTACCCATGACTCCTGAAAACACACGGCTTTCTTTGTTCTAAACAAGTTTTTGAACTTTGGTATGTTTATACAAAAAGACAACGGAAGATACGGGACAAACTCCCTGAATATATTTAAGCCACAGCATGTCACGGGGATCAGAAAATCCTTCTTTGGCTCAACCATTCACCAAACAGCACCTACCATCAGACTCCATTTTTCAGTTTCCTGCAGCTTACAATTAAAGCAAACTCCCACAGACTTCCACCAAGGTCCTGACAGCGTAAGGCCATCCTTTTTCAGAGTAATCCTACGGCAATAGCAAGAAGAGATTCGTTAGAAAAAAACCTAGGCTGGGATTTTCTTCCTCGAATAATTAGGTAATTTGCAATAGCATTCTCTGTGGCGTTTATTAAAATGCCATGACTCAGACATAGCTATGAGAATGCTAAGGAGCTGATTTGCTTTCCTGTTAGTAGCACTGATTTGTGTGCTTGGGATTTGCTCTTTGCAGGGTCAGAACAATTAAGAGTCTTTATCTTCACCATTTACATCTAGCCAGGTTCACTTTTTCAGCACATTTTGCTATCCAGCAAAATGGAAAAGTTTTAAGTTAAAGCATACTATTTTGAAATCAAGAAGGAAAGCATATTGGATTTTCTGTCTTTATAGAATCATAGCTAAGTTACACTAAAGTTTTGACCTTGTATTCAGGATAGTACCGTAAACAAACGGGTGGGCACATGCATGGTTGTAGCACACAGCTGCTTTAAGTATATTTTGAGCCTCAATGTGACACTGTGGGGTGCTGACTAGCTTGTAAGATACTGGATTACTAGAATCAGCACTCACTTGCAGATTCAGAACCCGAGACCTGATCCTTAAAGACACTGTTTTGCTGATGAGAGCACATTTCATTTTTTAAAACTGACACAACTTTCCTTGTATTAAACAATGCATTTTGTCTTAGAATTTTTAGGTCAATTGTTTGGGCTCACTTAAGACTGAAACAGTCTAAAACTAAAATAATATAAGGGCTGCTCCAAAACTAACACCTCCCATTTTATTATGTTGGTCTAGTACATCAGAGGCAGATGTTGGTGGTATGGCAGCAGAGGCTGAACCTTGCCACAAATATTCCCTTATATGTTGTTGCTGTGTGACAGATGGCAGCAGAGGGGCAGTCTGACAGAATGTCGTCTGACATGGAAGTGCTTATGAAGCAAAGGGGTACCACTGAGTTCCTCCATGTGGAAAAAACGGCTCTCGCTGACCTTCATTGATGCTTTCTAAACATTTGTGAAGACTGTACAGTGGATATAAGCATAGTGAGGCAGTGGGTGGTACGTTTCATCAGTGGTGACAGCAACAATGGGTCACCTCCGCTGATACAGATTATTATGAGCACAGCATGCTGGTTCCTGTTCATCACTGTTGAAAATGCACAGCTAATGGTGATGACTATGCTGACAAATAATGCTCTGTAGCTGACGATTTGCTCTATCAAATAGTGTTAATGCACTCTTCGTAGCTGTTGTAGTTTCCATGGAAATAAAGAGGAGGCATTACTTTTGGAGCATCCTATGTATAAAACTGAAAATGCTTCGTATGGAGGAATGAAAAACAACCAAAAAGCAGCCACGCCTAGAACAAAGATCTTGCCAGCTCTAAGAGCTTAATTTTTTTTTTTCCCCATAAGAAAAAATTGTAATTCTGCTCTGCCACATGTGCAGAGGAAAAAGAAAGTGATTCTGGCTGGCTTGCAGAATTGCTGCTGATCATAGGAGAGCATCATTTGAACTTTTCACTATTCAGGTGTCATCAAAGCACTGCATACCATTCACCATACCTGTGAAGCACAGGATGAGTGTTTCCTTCTCTATCTCTACTAGTTTCATGCTGTTTCTCTGCCTTAAGGTCATGTTGCCCTGTCCTGTAGTGATCCTGCTGCCTTTTCTAGACTTCTGCAGTCACCTGTCATTACAAACATACATCAACTGCTGTACCATCTTGTGTTTTAATATAGCCAATGGGGTTTAACCTGACAATGAAATTTCTGGGCCAGCTCCATTGGGCTCTGCTGATGCTGCTTTTCAGCCTGAGCACCAAAGTCATGCTGTGTACACATAGTTAAGTGCCAGCCAGCTGAGGTACCCTTCCCAGCCCAAACACAAGCCTTGTGGAAGTGCTGAAGTGCATCCTCCACAGCCACCTGTGCAGCACCATGCAGAAATGGAGAGAGGAGCCCTCAGGTGTCTTCCAAAAGCCTGGGCCCCTTCACCTTCCTCTTCAACCCTTCCCCAAACCCAAGGGTCAACAGCTGAAGATCCGTTCACCCTGGTCACTCTTTTGGACACCTCCAAGGAGATCTTGTTTGCCTCTATGGCTCAGCACTTGCGCACCCCTGAAAAGCTCTCCTGGGCAATACTGGCAGCCAACCAGCACTCAAGGCTTTGCCCCTAGCCTGGCACTCATTTCTTTTGCTCCTTTTGTAAGATCAAGGTAAAAACATAAAACTACAGCAAGGGCACTAGCTATAACGCTTTGTCCTGTCATTTGAATGAATAAGGGCTTCCCTTCCCCAAGCCACAGATCACAGCCCAGTTTGTTGTGAGTTTTTAGTGAGTGATTGATTCCTGCAATTGCTCTGTATCAGAGGTGGGTAAGTGAATGTTTACCAAACACTGGTACTTTGGAGTTTGCATAACATTATTAGGTAGATCGGCAAAATAAAACACTTGATCCTTTGATCTAAAGGCTGAGTATGTATTTCAGACCTGCAATGTCCATGATTCCACAATATCTGCTTATGTTCACAGACGCACACATGCGTCCTTCCTGGCCTTCCCTTCAGCTCTGCTAGGTCAAGCTCATTAGAATTCAATGGAACCTGCCCGGGCCTCACACATTGCTACAATCTATTTGTAAACAAAAAGGCCACAAACTTCTTGCTTCAGTAAACAATTAGCATTTTAGAACAGCAGCATTCCTAGCAATACCACACACAGTGCAGACTTGCAAGAATATTTTGTGTACATGAGTCGAGGTGATTGTACTGATCCTCAGAAGGAAACCTCACTATAGGCTATGATATGATACATTACCAGGCATATTGCCTCTGAACCAGGTTGGACCTGCTGTTACCAGAACTGACTAATTGTACTAACTGGATAGTTAGTTCTCAGGACTGTTATTTTATAGTTACAGAGACTACTCAGACTGCAGCCTTTCAAACCTCTGAATACATTGTAACTTAATTACACAGCAGCACTCAGAAAAAATTAAAAATATAAGAATGCCACCTTAATGAGTTCTTACTAGCAATACAAATATTTGGGCTTCTGCACAAAAGACGATTATAGGTTAAGTGATATTTGGATAGCATCATGTGGCTGATTAAAAATGGAATAAATTGCTAATGCAGTGAAGAATGCATCTGTTTACAGGCTTGAATCAAATTCTAAAACAAGAGGAGAAAAAAAAAAAATCGGAAAAGTTTTCTCATTTTATGTGCTATCGTGTAGAATTGACACATATATATTAGACATTTCTCTGCAAAGGAAAAAAGAAAGGAAAATGAGACGAAAAAGTGAAATAGATCTTACTTTAAAAGACAAAAATTATCATCAAGGTTTTTTTTTGTTTTGTTTTTTGTATATGTCTTTGCTTTTTGAATTACAGTTCTAGTCTGTAAAACTGTTGTGTAAAAATACTACTTACTCAACAGAACGGCTGCCATGGAAATGGTTCTCAAGCAATTCTTCTCACTTCAGTGAAACACAGTGGGCTCCCCTATCCCTTCCGCCCTCACTTGCATTTATTCAGTAGCATGAAGGCAATGTACTCAATTTCCCTGGGCATCATCATTATCATGTTTGCCTTCCAGATTAGCCATTTACCTGTTGAGGCACATCAAAACCCATGGGGAAAAGCACCAAGAAAGCAGGATTTGACTTGCAGAGCCTTTAACAAGGTTTACATAGAAGACTTGATTTTGATCTACCAGGGATTTTAGAGAACAGTAGGACTATCAACTCTTTTTTTAAAAGACACATTTCTATACAGACTTCAATGACAAGGCCTGTGCTTCTGAGCTCCCAAAACAATATCCCAGGAATGAGTCTGACATGAAGCTACTATTGATGCAGGGTGAAAGACTGAGAACTCTGGTGAAAAGGAAAGCCCTGCTTATCTGCAAGATCAGGCATAGTGCAGTGAGAAGAAGCTCCCTGTGTATTCCTGCTGGGAAGTAATATCCAGCAACACAAGAAAAGGAGGTGATGCGGAGCACCTACAACCATCCTCTACTTCTTTAGTTTCTCTGGTTTTCATTTCTTTCACAACCCAAGTCACATCTTCAGCCTCAGTCTGCACAGATATGACCAAGCTGGAT
Organism: Tetrao urogallus; assembly: GCF_951394365.1. Classification (NCBI taxonomy): domain Eukaryota; kingdom Metazoa; phylum Chordata; class Aves; order Galliformes; family Phasianidae; genus Tetrao; species Tetrao urogallus. Next base: position 110,915,386 of record NC_136813.1, on the reverse strand, counting down.
TTTAAAAGGCCACCAAAGCTACAGAAAAAGGCAAACTATCTGAGGATTTGTTGTTAATGCCAGGTTAAACAGATGGTTGATGGACTGGTACTGTAGAGTGCTTGTTATGTCACTTAAAAGTGGCCTATGTCCATCTCTATAAGTCAGCATTTCCTCCTTGGGAACAGTCCCATCACCTGTGTGTTGTGGAGGAAATGTCTCCTGTATCACTCTGTCTTTCAGTGTCTTATTCATAAATAAAGCAGCTTGTTTACAAACATTAATGTAAAGAAAAATTCTTCAGGAGGTAACATACCTCAAGTGCAGGAAAACCTGACCTGAAGAGCAATCATTATTGTTAAGGCCTCAGGTGTCATTTTATGCTATGCTCTTTCCATATTATATGCTATATGTTTTTCCCACCTTTCTGCTCTCCAAACTGACAGCAGCTTACCTGTGTAGTGCCTTTTTCCCTCTTGTAAGCAGACAAGTACTTAGTGTACAACAGAGTATGTGTTCTGGTCAAGTGCCACAGGGATCAAGGAAAATGTCCAAAATCTTAGATACCACCCTGAAGATCAGAGAGAATCCATCTCTCTTGATAGCAAAATTAGGCCAGAAATATAATAAGAATAGACCTCTCTCATGGGGTTTCGTTACATCAGCTCCTGTTTGAGGCCAGAGCTGTCTGAAAATTTGGAAGAGAATGTTAAAATAAATTTTGTTGCTCAAAGAAGAGGAGATTAAAAAGGAGAAAGAGGAGAAAGGAGAAGGAAAGGGAAAGAGAAATGGAAAAAAAAAAAAAAAAAAAGGAAAAAAGGAAAAAAAGAAGGGGAGAGGAAGAGAAAGAGGGAAAGAGAGAAGAAAACAATGGTAAAGAGGGGAAGAAAAAGGAAGAGAAGACAAAGAGAGAAGAAGAAGCAAAAGGAAAAGGAAAAAGGAAAGAAACAGAAAAAGAAAAACAAAAGGAAAAACAAAAAGAAATAAGGAAAAAAGAAAAAAAGAGAACCTTCATAGGATTGATTTGTTCATGCCCAAGAGCAGATAAGACTCAGTGATCACAACAAGCACTTCCTAATGCCCCCTGCAGAAATGAAGAGCACAAAGGTGTTGTGAAATACTATGAAATCAGAAGGCAAGAATTTGTACTCCCTATGTCCTTATTCTGCATCAGTAGGATTACACCCAGCACAGGAAGATGAGACATAAATCTCTAGCCTCAACACAGAAGATTCCTGCTGGCAGATCTGGTGCTGCCATTGGCAAATTGTCATCTAGAGATATCTGTGGGATTTCAGAGCATGCAAAATAGAAGAAATGCAGGATTGACCCCAGAGATACCCATCTTTGATAACAGCGGGAATCCCTGCTCCAGAGTGACTTGAAATGCCAGGCAGAAAACCAAGCAGGGAGATGCTTCAATTGCCTTTCATTAACTTCGCCGTATCATAGTATAAACAGACCTGAAACCTGAGAAAGCAAATGTTTAGAACACACCTTATACTTCGGGAATGTTTATAAATTGCCAGCCCTTTACAGAAACAACAAGCAGGAATTAGACAAGAAAAATCCCTTGAAGATATTTCCTGGTTTCTGCTAAGCATGTAAAGGGAGAAGGAAGACTCAATCAATTTGGATCAATTCCAGATACAAACTATCACCTCCATATGGGGCTCTGCTTTTGGTAATGCTTGTTCTGTGTTTGCCATGCCATGAACCGGAGCCACAAACAGCAGCAGCAAGCAAAAACAAAAAGCTGTCAACTGCAGATTGTGCAGAACAAAACAAGGCTTGGCTGCTAGCTCACAACACCCAGCAGTGCTTGTGGGGTGGAAGAGGAGGAGGATTCACCAACATGGCTTGGTCGCATGGTCCTGAAATCACAGCCGATAACAGAACTGACCATTTCCCTGCCTGTAGTCACTTTTTTAAGGAAAAAGAACAGCTTTCACACAAAATCTATTTGGTGCTGGTCTGCAAAGGGGACTGCTCTCCACTGAAACCTGCCATTCACACATCAACAGGGTATTTACATGAGATTCCTATTTCAGTATGTTTTCCTCATGCTTATGGTGCTGTAAATTTGCATACACAGGTAGGAATTTCCAAGCAGGGGCTGCCAGGGTTCTGCCTTCAACATGCCGCAGGATTTGCTAGGCCAGGATGCATTAGCTTCCATGACATCCACCATCTATCAAAGGCAGCAGGCAGTGCCTGCTTCTCAAGAGGCAAACTCCAAATGTTACAGACAATGCAGTGCTGCCTATGAGAAAAATCCCTTTCTCCTAAACAAAATAGCTGCCCAGTATCCCAGTTCCATCAAACTCCATCTTCTTTTCTGCTTTGTGCTTCACATATGCTCCCCCAATCATTACTGTTTTCCTTTCCAAATCTCATGGGCACTGTGGCCCAGGGGAGCCCACTCTCTGTCTAACAGGATCTACCCAACATCTTGCCCTTGCATGCCACATGCTCATGAATCCATACCACACTGCAACCAGAAGCCAGGCACGTTCATCCACCCTGGGGAGCAAGCAGGTGAGGAAAGGGTTATTCTTAATGTCTTACAATGCAAAGAGGGTTTGCAGTGTTGTAGGATCTTCCAAACAAGTGAATATTACCATTCATGAAGGTGATGTGGAGCAAGCCAATGTTTTGATGGCTTGCACAGAAGTGTAATGGACTATGTAGACATAATTCTTGAATTTCTAGACAAAAATCAAGCACTTAGATGTCTATTGAAATTCAATAGACAGCTGTTCAAGTTCTATCCCACTGGAATCATGTCATTCAGCAATTTTTACTGCATTTCATTACTACTGAGTTATTTTCCTTCTGGTTTAACTGCATGCAATATTTATGAGGTAGGTCCAAAAAATACCCAGTACATGCAAAGCTGCAGTTAAGGACAACCAAGGAAGAGGGTTTGACCGCATCAGTGCCTTCAGGAGTAGGATCCAGAAGCCATTACACTTCAGGTTCTTAATCATGATTAAAAATAGCAGTATTTGTGCTGCTACTTTATGGCCCTGGCAAACTAATGAATACTATGGGGCTGAAGGACCAAAAGGCAAGTCCTGAGACTTGGGAGCCCCATCTGCTCACACATTTTTCCACTTCTGCAGGGCTGCTGTGACGCACCTACCAGCTGGTGCAGCTGACTCTGACTGCCCCCTAGTGCAGGGATCAAATTTTTTGAAGAATTTAAGACAGGGATAGCTACAGATGGAACAGAGAACTAGAGCTGAATAAAAAGTTAGCTCTTACTCAAGCATGAGAGAACTATGGCTGGCAAGGAGCATCCAAAGTCATAATCTAGGTGCTAAACTATCTATAAAAGAAAGACCACTGAGGTGTTTTAACAGTGCACAGCAACCAGTTATTCTGCTGCCCCAGAGAGAAATTCTCATGCAAATCGCATGTAAATGAGCAAAATATAACATAAACCTAAGCATCATGTGGTAAATCTACATTTTAGGAGTATCAGAAACGGCTTCTGGGTATGATGTGGTTAAGAGAACACCTGGCTAGTTCAGTCTCTGTCTCATATGTCAGGATTGACTACTGAACCAATTCACAGACCTTCTCATCTTACAGGAGGTTTTAGAAGTTCTTTTCCATTAAAAAAAAAAAATAAAAAAATTCTGTACTATGAAATCCACGAAAGCCCAAGGAAGGTGTTCTTCTGTGGCATCACTCAGGGCAATTCTAGGTAATCTTGATTTTTCATAGCTTAAGGCTTTTGAGACATTATTAAGACAAAAAACAGAGCAACCTCATCGTAAGAGTCAACAATTACCCGCAATTAGATACAGCAAGACAAACTTACATTACTGGAGAGAAAAGATCTAGTTACAATGGTTCCAAATAGACATCTAAACTATTCATCTTCTGTACATAAGTGTAGCTGGTATATTCCAACTACACTTATCTCACAATAAAAAGTCAATCTGAATGAGCTGTGTCAGAATGACAACATTCTTGGGATCCATTTGATAGTTTCCTGTTGAAAAGACACATTATAATGAGATTAATTTAATAACATGAAAGATTCAGAAGACTGGTAATGGACTACAGAGTCCTTTATCTTTCACAGTCTTTTATGGTGATCACTTTGCATAAGATTCATCTACTCTATGATGGCCCTTTCTCAACAAGAGGCCAGTCACTGAGCAAAATGCAAGAAATCATATACATTTTTCCTATCATCCATAATAGTTAGAATTTATTTCAAAAACATAGTGCTAATGAAACATCATTAGACAGACAGTGGTATTAAGTGCCTTGGCACTGTGGCTGCATTTAGCTCAAATGAGGTGTATTAATGGATCTTACCTGCCTTTAGATCCCCCGTATGTACTAACATGCATGTGTATCTACACAGACCTGAAAGCCTGCTACTCGTTCTCTCACCTTAGCTATGTCCCTGTGAAACTTCTCATTCTTGGGAGATTTATCAAGCCCAAGCAAATGAATAGCCTGCAAACATTATTATCTCATACCCATCCCTCTTCCCAGCTCTTCTTACATACACAAATGAGACACGGTATGCTTTTGCTTAAAAACCAATCCAAGGTACTCTGGCCAAAACCTATTTTAATTTTTCAACAGTTAATTAGAAGTCTGCTTAGAGCAAGTTCACATTCTCATTCAGTTCCTGGTGAAGAGTTATCTGTACAAAACCACATCAATACAACCTGTAGGGCTGAATTCAAGGACAGAGGCCATCACATGGAAACTGTCTTATGGCCAGAACTCATTGGTAGAATTTGTTACCACAGATACACCTATTCTGTGACTAATCAGAAGCTTTTAGTTTCAAGGGCACATTCTAACCTGAAATAAATATCGCATAGTAGCTACTTCCACTCACCTGAATAACTTATATTACTATCATTATTTCTTTTGAGAGTACTATCTGTGCTAGTCTTGCTGGTGTATCTTTTGCAAAGCCTCCACTAACTACAGTCAGACTTCAGCAGCAGACCTAGGAAGAGAAACACAGTTTTGTATCTGTTTCTGGCTCTTAGCGTTATACAGCTAAATTTTCAAGATAATAACAACATCTGAATAGTGTAACTTCCCAGTAGTAAAGACATGCTGGATCTCCAGTGTTAGTTCCTGATGAACTCAAAAAGGCTGGGGACACAGAGGCAGACACACAGTGTGGAGGTAGATGCTTACCACTGGGGCAGCTGACTGAGGCTCTGACTGACAGCATAGAAATAAGGGGAATTTTTAAGCAGTTGTGCCTTAAAATGAATCTCCTACCAAACCTTGGTCTAGTTAAATTTTTGCAGAGTCAGACAGAAAGATCTTCAATTAACACTGCCTATTTCCAGCTTAATTGGCTTACTTCCTCAGTTCCCTTGGGAGGAGAGTGTCAGTGTGCACAGTGATACCTACATGTACCCTTGCTCTTGCTCTCTCGTCAGGAGATATTCCTAACAAGTATCTGCTGTTGCTGCCATGGCTCCTGCCATTGAGAAACAGAAATCATTATAGACCTGCTGGACCTTTTGTTCCCATAAATGCATGGTCATATAATAGCATAACAAATACAGAAGTTGTATAACAATTCAATGTATTCGACAACAACTGGTGGAGAACAGGCAACTGAAAGGCCAAACCACCAAAAATAGCACTCTCTTCGACAAAAGAGAGGGCCTGCTGTAAGTGGAGTTGGAAGAGTTCAGCTTGCACAGCCCAGAACATTCACCAGTATAACTTTGTCCAGAGCTGTACAAGTTTCTATTAAATCTTCCTCCAACATTGTGTTCCAACACTGTCCTGTGGGGGCAATTTCTAGGAAGTGTGCATAAATTTCATGTCAAAATACAGCTATGTCTAGCTTCAAATCAGAGTCATGGGAAAGTTCCCATTGGTTTCAGCAGAGTTGGTTCACATTCTTCATCTAACATAACTACAGCTGGAAGCTATGCATGCAGATACACTGGATACACACAACACTGGTTGCACATGGACAGCATATCACATCAATCACAGAAAGCAGCAATAACTTCACTGTTATTAAACCATCCAGAGCTAATAACTAGGAACAAGGAGATAAGCACAACACTTAGTACTTTCACAAATGTCTAAGGGAGCTCCATGAGATAGTAGATACAGTCCTCACTCCTCTGTGCCCTGTGGAAAACTCCAGCCTGTGGATACTAGTCTGATCCAGTTTACACCCAGCACCAGGCAGTGCTTTACCAAAGTCAGTGCGACACTATTATTGTGAAAGCACAAGAATAAGTATGATCTCTTGTCACACTTGCATGCTGTTACGCAGCAGTAAATAAAAGAAAAGCTTGAAGCAAGTAAAATGAAAAGCGAGCTGGCTCAAATTTACTCCAGTATGAGAGCTGGAAGAGGTCTGGTAGACCTGCTAGCAACTGAACTCTTTCCCCCGCTCACCTGCAGTAACATCTGCATGTGACTAGTGACAAGAGGTGTATCTAAAGGAAACAGTCAAGGAAATAGTCTACTACCATTACTATTTGAGGGCAACAAAAGCAAATAGAACAAGACACAACCACTTTTCAATCACAATCACTGTTTTACTGCATTGTGCAAGATAAATGCTTCCTCCTCTGTCCTCCCATTTACGTACCATAATATTAGTTAAGATTGAAATCTAGTAAGTTAGACAATCTTCACTTCAGTTTTCCACAGCAATATAAACTCTGCCTAACAGGGCTAGTCAGACAGAGGGATGTGACAGACTATAAATCTGGCAACTTAACACAGTACTGTTATTCTGCCTTCTGCCTTAGATGTACACTCACATTTATTCCAAACAGGAACACATAAACAAAATTCAGAGGTCAGTTCTATAGTATAACTGTGTAAAAAAAATAAACTTCTACCACTGATTAATGTGCAGTTTTTCCTTACAAGACAAGTTTCATGCATACCATCAATAAATACCTTCCAACCAAAGCATCTGTATTTAGAAATTTAGTACATAATCACAGAATCACAGAATTGTAGGGGTTGGAAGGGACCTCCAGAGATCAGAGTCCAACCCCCCTGCCAAAGCAGGTTCCCTACAGCAGGTCGCACAGGTAGGCATCCAGGCGGGTCTTGAACATCTCCAGAGAAGGAGACTCCACCACCTCCCTGGGCAGCCTGTGCCAGTGCTCCGTCACCCTCACTGTAAAGAAGTTCTTGTGCACATTTGTGCAGAACTTCCTATGCTCCAGTTTCTGGCTGTTTCCCCTTGTCCTGTCTCCACACACTGCTGAAAAGAGTCCGGCCTCGCCACTCTGCCCCCACACGTTAGATATTCATAGACCTGGTCAGGTCCCCTCTCAGTCTTCTTCTCTCAAGGCTGAACAGACCCAGTTCACTCAGCCTTTCTTCATAGGGGAGATGCTCCAGGCCCTTCACCATCTTTGTGGCCCTCCACTGGACTCTTTCCAAGAGATCCCTGTCTTCTTTGTACTGGACGCAGTACTCCAGATGAGGCCTTACCAGGGCAGAGTAGAGGGGGAGGATCACCTCCCTCGACCTGCTGACCACGCTCTTTTTAATGCACCCCAGAATGCCATTGGCCTTTTTGGCCACAAGGGCACACTGCTGGCTCATGGCCAATCTGTCATCCACCAGGACATCCAGGTCCCTCTCTGCAGAGCTCTTCTCCAGCAGCTCATCCCCCAACCTGTACTGGTACATGCAATTATTCCTCCCTAGATGCAAGACTCTACACTTGCTTTTGTTAAATCTCATCTGGTTTCTTACTGCCCAGCTCTCCAGCCTTTCCAGGTCTTGCTGAATGGCAGCACAGCCTTCAGGCGTGTCAGCCAATCCTCCCAACTTCGTATCATCAGCAAACTTGCTGAGGGTGGCCACTGTCCCCTCATCAAGGTCACTGATGAAGATGTTGAACAAGACCGGACCCAGCACTGACTCCTGAGGAACACCACTAGTTAAAGGTCTCCAACCAGACTCTGCACTGCCAGTGATGACCCTCTGTGCTCTGCCAGTCAGCCAGTTCTCAACCCACCTCACTGTCCACTCATCTATCCCACACTTCCTCAGCTTTGTTATAAGGATGTCGTGGGGGACAGTATCAAACACCTTGCTGAAATCAAGGTAGACTACATCCACTGCTCTTCCCCCATCCACTCAGCCAGTGACAACATCATAGAAGGCTACCAGGTTGGTCAAGCATGACCTCACCTGGTGAACCCGTGCTGCCTACTCCTGATAGTCTCTTTTTCTTCCAGTTTTCTGCAGATGGCATCCAGCACAAGCTGCTCCATCACCTTTCCAGGGACAGAGGCGAGGCTGGCCTGTAATTACCTGGATCTTTCTTCTTGCCCTTTTTGAAGGCTAGAGTGACATTGGCTATCCTCCAGTCTTCAGGCACCTCCCCCCATTCTCCAAGACCTCTCAAAGATGACAGAGAGTGTGGTTCATCAATCACCTCTGCCAGCTCCCTCAGTATCTATGGATGCATCCCATCAGGTCCCATGGATTTATGAACATTGGTGTTGCGTAGGTGCTTTCAGACCGCCTCTTCCCTGACTAAAGGGAAGTCTCCCATTCCCCAGACCCTCCCACTAACCTCCAGGGTCTGGGATTCCTGAGGGAGAGCTTTTTCACTGAACACAGAAGCAAAGAAGGCATTCAGTATCTCCACCTTCTCAGCATCCCCCATTACCCGAACACCCCCCTCACTTAGTAGGGGAGCCACACTCTCCCTAGTCTTCCTTTTACTGTTAACGTACATGAAAAAGCCATTTTTATTATCCTTTATCACCTTTGCCAGATTCAATTCCAGGCAGGCTTTAGCCTTCCTCATTGCATCCCTGCAGGCTCTGACAACATTTCTATATTCTTCCCAAGTAGTCAGAACCTTTTTCCACATTTCATGGACCTTCTTCTTCCTTTTGAGTTTGTACATGAGCTCCTTGCTCATCCACACAGGTCTCCTGCCACCCTTTCCTGATTTCTTCCTCACAAGGATGCACCGATCCTGAGCTTGGAAGAAGAGCTGTTTAAATGCTGATCAGCTCTCAGAGGCCCCTTTACTTTCTAACACCCTAGCCAACAGGATAGCTCCAAATAGGTCCCAGAAGAGATCAAAGTTGGCTCTCCTGAAGTCCAGGATAGCAATCCTACTTTTTGCTTTGCTTCTTGCACTCAAAATCTTGAACTCCACCGTCTTGTGGTCCCTACAACCCAAGCTGCCCCCAACCTTCACTTCCTTGATAAGCCCTTCCTTATTAGTGAAAATAAGGTCCAGTAACAACCCTCCCCTCATTGGTTCCTCCACTACCTGCATCAGAAAGTTCTCTTCAACACATTGCAGGGACCGTTTGGACTGTTGCTTATCCAGAAAATATCTGGATAATTGAAGTCCTCCATAAGCACCAACACCTGGGATTGTGACACTACTTCCAGTTGCTTACGGAAGGCCTCATCAACCTCCTCCTCCTGATCAGGGGGCCTGCAGTACACACCCACAACAGTGTCACCCTTACAAGCCTGCCCCTTGATTCTCACCTACAAGCTCTGCACTGCTACACCACTCTCCCCCAGACGGAGTTCAATATATTCTAGCTGCTCTCTCACATAAAGAGCAACTCCACCACCCCACCTCACCAGCCAATCTTTCCTAAAAAGCACATAGCCCTCCATGATAACATTCCAGTCATGCGAGCTGCCCCACCACCGTGATTGCAATGAGATCCAGTCTCCGTGATTGCAATTAGATCATGGTCGTGCGACCGCATGCACATCTCCCACTCTTCCTGTTTATTTCCCATACTGTGCACTTTAGCGTACAGACACTTTAGGGAAGCAGCATCCCCCTGTCCCTTCTCATCCCTTTGAACTCCACCCTCATCACCCATCAAGCTCTGTTTTGAGCCTTGAACTACCCACTCAACTCCAGTGGCCCTCATTTTGTCCTCTTCCCCTTTCTTACCTAGTTTAAACACCTTTCAATGAGTCCCACCAGTTCCTGGGCTAGGATCCTTTTACCCCTTTGCAGACACGTGAGTTCCATCTGCAGCCATCATGCCAGATGCCAAGTAAATTGCCCCATGGTCAAAAAAAACCAAAATTCTTGTGTTTGCAGCAAACTCTGGGCTATTTATTTATGAGGAGGGATTTTTTGAGCCTCTCAGTATCCCTCCCTGCCACTGAAGGAATAGAAGAGAAAACCACCTGCAATAAGAAAAGAATCATAGAATTGCTCAGGTTGGAAAAGATCAAGTCCAACCACAACCTAACCATACTCCCCTAATTCTAACAACTCTCTGCTAAATCATGTTCCTGAGCACCACATCCAAACAGTTTGTAAGCATACTCAGGGATGGTGACTCAACCACCTCTCTGGGACTATGCCAGTGCTTAACAACCCCTTCTGTAAAGAAGCTTTTCCTGATATCCAACCTAAACTTACACCAGCACATTCCCATGACAGCATTCTTGCTCCTCCATGTTTTAACGGAGTGATATTTAACATACAACATCATGACTTTAAAGCTGTCTCAGTCACACTGTAGTCACAGTATAAGCACACTTTGATGTTCAATGGCACAATCACAAACTTTTCCAATTCATCTGCTGGGCAAATAACTATGCTACTGAAATCTGTGCTACATTATTGTCCTGAAACTGTCCCGGAGTTCCATGTCCTTCAATATCTTGTATCTAAAAATGGAACTCTCAGCTCACTCCCAAGAGGTCACTAATTAAAATAGGTATTTTTAGACTTTAGGTATACTCAGATACACTGCAAGTGATACTATAAATACCTTTGTGACTTTATTTTCTGATACATTTAGACCCTATGAAAAGGACAAAAAATTTACCTTCACTGTAATGACAGTCCAACCTATGAAAATATATAGTGGGCATAAAACAGAAAGGAAAAAAAAAAAAAGCAATCATCTAGTGGCTTAAGTAGTTGGCCTTTCAGCTGCATTAATGTGCTATGGCAGAAACAAATGACAATTGCAAGACAGCAAATGAGGAGTTGGATTTACTGCATCACCAGCTCCAACTAGATTCTGAAGAGTTTGTTTTCCCACTTATTCCCTTATGTCTTTATCTTCCCAACAAAGGAGCATTCTTTGCTATTTCAGTTAAGGTTACAAGAGGCTTCAGGGAAGATGAGATGAAGGTAGATGCACTTCCATAACGTTCCTAAAAGGCTCAAAGTGAGAAACATGTTCCTAAGATCATACTTCGAGTTTCCTACAGTACAACAGGGAAGGGAGTAGAGACATCAGGAGAAATCTTCTGTCTCCTCTTGGGTCTGAGCAACACTTGCACCACTTCTTCACCATGTCCTGATGCTGTACTGAATGTACAAGGCATAGGAGGCACACCTGAGTAACCCTTTGGCTTGAGCAGGAAAGAAAGAAAGGATAGAGGCTACAGAAAGGGCAGAAAGTCATGATTTATAAAACAAACAGTTTTTAAGACTTGTAATTAGTTATTGAACCATAAAACACACCTCAATATTCATAACCACTTGAATGCATACAATCTTGTCTTCTTTCATTGTCTAATATGATAGGAAGATATCTTCACAATTATGAAGAAGAGAGAAACAAAGAACCTAAAAGATAGCTGGTAAGTTGTGGGATGGTGTCAGAAGTCCGTCAAACTTCACCTCATATGTTATTGCTGACAGAATAAGCACATTATGAACGTTGCATGTAGATTTTCACCTTCTTTTTCAAATTATAAGTTAACCACGAAAATGCAGGTAGCATTTCCTTTACACCTGTAATGGGAAGTCTTCTGGTCAATATACCACATGGAAAAAAAAAAAAACAAAAAAACAACCAACAACACTGCACTGCCTGCTTACGTCAATGGCTTACACAGCTTTCTTGATGCAGATACAAACAATTTCATAGGAGCTCCCAGAAAGAACAGTTACATCTGTTAAATGTATTTTACAGATAGGGAATTTTACAGAACGGAGTGACTAACATCTCATGACAGCTAGGAACTGACTGAAGGCCCCTGAATTCTATTGTATCTTTCTTCCTTTTTCATCCCTAATTCAAGCTGTTAAGCACCCACTGTGCCGCAGAGTAGCCCCAAAAACGCATTAAGATTTTGATCTGCATACGTTTGCTGTTCTACTCTCCTAAATTTCTTGAAAATCAGAGTAAGCTTGGGTAAGAAGGGCCATGGGAAAGCCCAATCTTTGACACTGGAACTCGCTTTCTATAATGAATCCCATTTTTATGCACTGCAAACAGCACGTTCTGTACTCAGTGCTCCATGAAGATGACCTGCTCTCTAAAGACAGAAGATGCAGTGAAGAGAAATATGAAGGAGGTCAGGTGAAATTTGTATGAATCTACTAGGAAGCCCTTAACAATGATTCTGAGCTAATATATTTGTATTTTGCTTCACAGTAGTTTTGCAGATGGGGTAGGTACTTTTATTGGGATGAAAATATAAATATTTCACAAAATGAGCTGCTTATTTTTTGGGCTCCCATTGTCCTGCTGCAAGCAAGAGAGGTGCTCTTAGCCTTAACAATTATAACAGCTGTTCAGAAAACTGTAAGCACTCTACATGATCGTCTTGTCTTCCTCTATTTACAAGGAAGAAACTGAAGCATGTGTTACTGTCAAATACAGCTCACCTGTGGAAGAATTCAGCTGTATTCCCTTTCTAGTATTTATGTTACTGAGCTACACAGATCTTTGTTATTTAATATAACACTAGAATCATCTATAATTACTGGCTTCTGTTTGTGTTAACACAAAATATCATTTTAAGTTACACAGACCTGTTAGCATAACTGTAAACTGACTGCAACTTTGCTAAAGTAATGTAGATTTAAAGAAGATAAAATCTAGTCAACATTAAGTGATTTTACATAACTGTAAGTTTTACTACAGGTGAAGAATCATCTTGGGTAAACAATACTGAAACTCTTTGTTCAACTGCTAACCAGACAAGGAAACTGGCATTCAGTCAAAGAAAGCTCAAAGTAAAAAAATTCAGAAAACCAACAGCTGTGGAAGCTGAATTACCTATTTGAAAACCTTGATTATATCTGCTCATAAAGCTGAATTTAGTTACTCAGCAAGACACTCATCTAACTTCCCACTCACTACAAGGTCATTCCCACTAGCTACAAGGGGGCATTATTTTTTCTAGGCCAGTTAACTCTGATAACTATTTGTAGGAGATATTCTCGCACAACAACTGTATGTGGAAGTCCCTCGTTATTGCTGTTATCTAGAACAATATTTTCTGAATTATATTTGGAACAAGATAGTTAAAGACAATTCAGGCCAACCTAGGACTTTACTGATACCTTCACCAGAGTTCAGCTCAAGCCAGAGCTCCTACCCTCATGTAACTGGCTAATAGATAGGAATAGACAGAAAGTTATGATCCACATATTTTGCTTAAATAATTCTGAGCGAGTCTTGCTAAGCCATAACTATATCAGTCAGGAGTGTATTTTTTTTTTTTTTTTTAACAAACATAAATGGTTTTATTGACATAATACACTTTTATACAAATATAACATTCATTCACAGTAAAGGCCAGCACAGAGCTTTACCTCCATCGGGATATTTAAAGTCACTGCAACTTCTCTGTGTAGACAAATCTCACAATTCAAACCCTCTGAGACTGATCTGTCACAGTTCTTGAGATTTGTTTTGTCATGGTATTGGAGGACTTCCCAAAACTCACTGTCCTGAATTATTGTCCCAATACGCATGATTTTTTCCATCAGTTCCACTTTAAAAGGAGGCAGCAGTTCTACCCAGGAGCCGCCAGCCTTCAAAGTCTACAGCCATTTGTTTCTCTTTCATAAAGCTGAGCTTGAAATGTACTTGCAGCTACTCCTTCTCTCTCCCTCTGTGATTGCTCTGAAGAGCTCACTCTGCCTGTCCGCTTGACATTCCTGAGTCTTTATCTGTGTCTTAATACCCATCTCCGAGGGTCTCATGTGCAACTTAAAGGACAGAACTAAAAAGCTTCACTCTTAATAACATTTCTTAAGGAAAAAAAAAAAAAAAAGATTCCAAACTGTGCCTTGTCATGATTCTCTTATGGCCTTGTATTGTTTCTGTGCTAAGCAGCAGGAATGGATTATACCAGGAACGGATTATCAAAGACCTGACTGCTTATAGATGATGCTAATCTCCCCTCTGCAGAGAGATAACAGTATTAATTTGCAATGCTTTCAGTTATTTTGGAAAAGGAAGTCAGTTAACCCAGTCCCAATGGTTCAAAACTGCTCTTGTGCTCTGATTTTTTAACCGAAGCCTTCTGCTGCTTCAATCTGCTGAGCAATTGTCCCACAGCCTCAGGGAGGAGCTCGACTGGGACAAATGCTGAAATCAGGTGGGCAGGAGAAGGGCTGTGATGAGCTCAAGAGCATCTGTTCTCTCTTGCTCTTTGTTAGCCACAAGACGATGTGTGAGCTGCAGCTGTCTCTCTTATAGTGACCAGAGCAGAACTTAGTGCCATGTTCTTTGACTTTTATGCTGGGACTTACCTTATGGATCCTCTCTGCTTTATTGCTACAAGCAGTCAGCGAGGACCACCAGGAAACTTGAAAATGAGCAAATCCAAAGACAAAAAGCACCTCTATGCATCTCTCCCAAACATCACAGGAAGTATTTAGGGATCAAAAAGAGCACAGTTTCCTATTGACTATTGGTATAAACCTAATAACATCTCTATTTTCTCTTTTCTTTTTTTTTAATTTTCATCTTTTTTTAGCTGGTATGTCCTTCTAGTGTGTCTGTGAAATGCAAAACATCCTCATGTAGTTTTGTCAGGCCTGGAATTGAAAAGATGACTGAATGTGATGTATACAGTCACAGAGCTCATCTTATCCAAAAGATCCTGACTAAGGAAAGAGGAATCCTGTAAGAACAAAAGGGAAAAGGAGGGCCAGCCCCAGCAGAAGTGTGAGAACAGAGGTGCTCAGGGACCTTCAGATCTCCAGAGGCAACAAAACAAAGGTGCTGCCTGCAGTATTGAAGCAACCCCCTGAAAACCTTCTAGTTTTCCTCCTTCTCTACAGTGCTAATCACTGGGCAGTGACATTTTCCTAAAAACAATACCTAGTCTCTTTAGGCTGCACAATCCATTTGCACACCAGAACCAAGAACATTATCATCCAAATGGGGGACATCGGAAACAGTAGTGTTTTACGCAGAAACTAAAACATGAGAAGGGGCAGAAGATATATAATGGAGGACAGAACCATAGGAATTTGCTACAACAGTTCCACTGTTCCACTGTTACTTGAGTATTGCAACAGCTTCCAGAAATGCTCTGCAAAAATGTCACACAGAGCACTGTGTCAGGCCCTGAGGACAGCACTGGCTGATTATCCACTAGGCATTTTGATTTCACGCAACAAGCCACATTTGAGGAGATGTACCATCTTTGGTGATAGGATGAAGACACCATATGCAAACCAAGAAATCTAACTGCTAGAGAACTCCTGACTGAAGGCATGGCATAAATTACTGAGGAGCCTAATTTTGCATGTCAATGGCTATTACACTTTTAGATCACTTGGACTGGAATATTTCACAGTGGGCAACCTGTAATTCTCAGGGCCATGGATTTTTGGCCCATCTGTGGCTCACCTTACAAGGTGCGTCTTGCTGCTCTATACAGAGGATTTGCTTGTGACCTCACACTCAAGTGATGATCTCATGCTCACTCTGTGCCACTTATTTCTAGGGAATTCATCTTTTTTACCACAGGGAGGAGAATCTGGCTTACTGAGATGCATGTGAGAGAACTGGCAAGCCGAGAAGATGCCACAATGCCTTGTCATCTGCATCTCCTCCACCTGACAGACAAGCCCTGCAGGGGAACATCTTCCAAAAGTCTTCTACCTTGATTTACATTCCATAGTAAAACCCCCCAGGTGTTCTACATACACTGCCAAATCAACAGAAATACTCATCAGAAATGATCTTGGCAGTGTCTAATAAGCCTTTTAGAGGCCTATATTTTTCTACTGCTGCAGCTTTTCAAAAAATTAATGCTTTGTTTTGACTTGACTAAGGATGAGGTGGGTGGGTGGTCTGAAATCCATATGGGCCACTTTAATTACCTTAGTCACACCAGCAGATACAAGTTACCACGGCATCCTCTGTTTTTTTCCTGTGTATTTTTTTTTTCTAGTTTAGTTATAAACCACATCTATCCATGTTTCTCTTTGTAGAGATTCACAGTTTATAAGCTGTTTGCTGCCTGGTGATTGGTTTCCCTATGTTAATAAAGTTTTCAAAAAGAGCTCAGCATGTTGTATTTAGTTATTCTCTCACTGACTTTAAATAGTAGTTATTTACTCCTCTTTTCTGTGGTCTTACTTGTTCATTATCAGTAAGGTGAGTCACGTTTGTCAGTACTCAGATGAGACACGTAAAAGAAGCTCTTGCTTAAAGGGCTGAACCAATACATGGTATCATAAAGTCTTCCCAGAATCATAAATATCCCAAGTTGGAAATGGCCACAAGGATCATCAAGTTCAGCTCGTGGCTTCACACAGTACCACCCAAAATCCAAACCCTACGTCTGAGAGCAGTATCCAAACACGCCTTGAACTCAGCTCCATGCTGTTCCCTTGGGCCCCATCGCTGTCACACAGAGCAGAGCTCAGCACTGCCCCTCTGCTCCCTGTGAGGAGCCGCAACTGCAATCAGGCTCCCCTCAGCTCCTCTGCTCTGCTGAGCACACCACAGGATCTCAGCTGCTCCTCACGCTTTCCAGCCCTCCTTTGGACACTCTCAAATGCTTTACGTCCATAAATTGTGGCACCCACAGCTGCACAGTGCAGAGTTGTGGGAGGGTGCTGGCAGTGCTGGGCCTGGGCACCCCAGGGTACAGTTGGCCCTTTGGGCTGCCACGGCTCTCTGCTGGCTCACATTCAACTTGCTGTCACCCACAACCCAGATCCCTTTCTGTAGTGCTGCTCTCTAGCATCACATCCCCCAGCCTGTTACAAATACCCAGGGTTGCTCCGTCCCAGCTATAGAATCCAGCACTTGCTCCAGTTAACCATTCAGTTGGTGATTGCCCAGACCTCTAATTTATCAACATCTCTCTGCAAGGCCTCAACAGAGCCAACAGCTCTTCCTAATTTAGGGAATGTAACCCCATATACATTGCTATAACCCTTAGACTTCTGAAGATGCTCTCTGATGCACTGTAAAAAAGCAATAGAACAAATCTTTAAAGATGCCTTTTCTAACTATTACTATTGGAAATTATGTACCTCAGTCAAAATTCTTACTATGCTCTCCCTCCCTGAGTGTCCTAGCAGCATCTGCTTAACAAATGGATGTCTTGCATTTCTTCAACTGATTAGGTGTATATGGTGTCACACAGTGCCCAACAGCTGCTGTTCAACCAGCTACAGCTGAGCAGTTCTTATTTATGTGTATGTGTGTGTGTGCATGTGCACAACCTTGGAATCCCAAAATACTTGTAGTTCTGAAAGGGGTTTCCTGTCCCACAGGGTGAATCTCTTTCTTTTTTTTTTTGATTTTTTTCTTTTTTTTTTTTTTATTTTGCCAGGCACATAGCATTTTAAGACTCCAGGACTGCACAGATAACACTTGGGAATGCTTGAGAACAAAATGCAATTTACTTGGGTGCAGTACAGCCACATTCATGTCAATCCACTGCCAAAGAGAGACCAGTCATAATATACAGTCTATGGAAATACAAGGAATTGAGAAAAAGATTCTCTTATTCATGGGACATCATAAATTCTGGGTTTCAAGAGCTTCAGCTCTACACCGCTGCTGCCAATTTCTTTACTTCTCTATTTACTGAGGCTCCAGGTGCCTCTGTGTTCAGACCACTCTTTCTCTCTTTATGGTAGCAGCCCCCAGACCCAACAGGAAAACTGCCCTCAGGCTGCTGGTGGGTTGCAGGCAGGTGAGTAGCCACAGGTTGGCTGCTCCTGAGGACTTGGTGGGACTGCCTGTTCATCTGGGAAGTGTGATATGAAACTCATGCACCAAGCATAATCTCCTTACTAGTTGTCATCCGGATACAGAGGTTCCTAGATGCTGTCTAGATTCACAGACTCAGTATAGTATGCACAATAGTTAGAGCTGGGGCTCAACCTATGTGCAAGGTTGTTTGTTCTGCAATTTTCCTTCTGTAATCTTTCTGTGCTGTAGCTTGTACTAGCCAGTGGGGTGCTTTGAGAGAGAAGATTCTTGAGGGTTATTAACAAATTATGTTGTGATAAAAGCAACTGTAAACAGAAGTTGCTTATTTAATCATGGAAGTAATTTTAGAATCTGATTAGTTTTCCTACTGCAGCCAACTATTAAACTAAGGAATACATAATTGGGGTTAAGCATTGTGGCTTTTATGGAAGGTCAAGTGAAATGGACCTTCCAGAAGAACCTGGAGGTGTAGGGCTATGGTGTTCAGGAATCAGAAGGAAAGGTGACTGCCAAGGCTGGGCAGAACAATTTCTAATGCGCTGTCAAGCATACAACAATGTTTTAGAGCTTGTTTAAATTAGAGGTGCACCTATACAAATGCCAGAAGAGCTGTGCAGTCTAGGTATTTTCCACTCTGATAACTTCACAATGTAGTCTCTATGCAGATTTTCCCAGGGTAAGAAGCCCCTAGTTTCACTTTCATTAGCAAGTTACTTTTGCAAAGTTTTGCACTTGTTTTAGCCACTGTGCTCCAAACTGAACAAGTTCTAGGAAGAACATACACTGAAATAAATTAATCCAACAGTTTGTATCGCACTTTCCTTTCCTGAGCTATCTTCAAATTCTAATATACCAGAGAACTTCAGAAAACACATTACACAAACACATTCCCAGTGAAATAAGTAAAGCTCGTAATAACTGCCACATCTAGATCTTGAGTAGTCAGTGACTGCCTGGTACAGGAGGAAAGCTGAAGCAAAAAGAGCTTCATCCTATATATAAGCTAGAACAGCATCTGTCTGGACTGTAAAAATAACAGGAAGAACCTATGAAGCTATTTCCTAACGTAAAAAGACTCTTCCTTTGATGGCGTAGGATATCTGTGAAATTGTCTCATTCTCTACATCTGCATTTGCTATCAGCAAGATATACCTGAAAATACATTTTTGTTTTGTAGGGATTATTCAAATCACAGACAAGACATTAAGGAATTTCAAGCATTGAAAAAAATGTCATTCTTTATAAGCGTGTTTGCAGAACATTTTAGTTTTAACTTGCTCTAATACTGAGAGATACTAAAGAAGAGGCCAGAGCCTTAATAACAAACTTCTCCCCATCCAAGAGGAAAGTATACAGCATTCCTGCCCAAGATCTACCAGGAGGGTTACAGATACACCATTCAAGGCAATATATGGACACAGGATTATTTCAAATTACACCTGGCTCAACAAATGCCTCACCACACTCTCACTGAAATGCTTATCTCTGTTAATCAAGTCTGCTTTCTTACATCTTTTCTTTCTCACTCCCTCAATAACTCACCTACTTCATTCTTTTACCCTATTCTCCCCAACCTCCTTGTCACTATTCCTTCTTTCCACCCAGATTCTTCCCAACATCTTTCTATATTATCCTCTCTCAATTTTTCACTTGCCATTCAACTGATCCCATCCCAATGCTCTTATTCTTCTTAGGGTGTAGACAAGTTAGTGCAGCTTTGGATTCTGAAGCAAGACCTTACACAATCCCTTCCTTCAACCAGATTTTTCCATTTATACAGAGCTTTACTCTGCTCGCTTTCTGAAAACAAGAAGTCATTCTCAATAGCTGACTTAGCTTGGATTTGTAAGGCCCTAGAAGACCTGGATTAAAGGGGGAAAAGAATTCTGGCCCTGGAGCTGTCTGGGCTCATTGACAGGACTTTAAAGTAGATTTGAAGGAGAAAAGGGCCTGCCCATAACAAGGTACAGGATAGCACAGCTAAGTTAAAGGGACAAGGTGCTAGCAGGGGTCTTAGCCTGCTGCATCTTTTGATGATGAAGGCAATAGGAAGACTAATGGTAAATACTTCAAAAGAATTAAGGATTTATCCTCCAGGAAGATGACAAGACCAGCTGCCCAGCTGAAGTATCTCTACACCAACACACACAGCTTGGGAAATAAACAGCAGGAGTTGGAAGCCACCGTGCTACTGGAAAACCATGACGTAGTTGCTGTCACCAAAACCCATTGGGGTGATTCCCATGACTGATGGCTGCAAGCTGCTCAGAAGAGACTGGTGAGGAAGGAGGGGAGAAAGTGCTGCCTTCTACATCAAGGGAGGAATAGTGTGTGAAGAGCTGTCCCTTAAGAACGACCACGAGCAAGTGGAAAGCCTGTGGGTGACAGAGACAGAAGCAACAAAGGGAGACTTGTGGTTTTGGGGGTCCACAACAGGATGCCTGATCATGTGGAGCCTGTTGGTGAAGCCTTCCTCCTCCAGCTTCAGCAGGCGTTGTGTTTGCAGGCTGTCGCCCTGTTGGGAGACTTCAACCACCCTGACCTCTGCTGGGAACATAGCTGTGAGCTGTGAGTGATCCACAATGCTCCTGGAATGTATTGAGGACAACTTCCTGAGCCAGGTAATAGCCCAACCAGGGGGGATGCAATGCTGGACCTGCTGCTCACCAATATGAGTGAACTGATGGGTGACATCAAGATTGAAGGCTGCAGGGGCTGTAGTGACCATACAGTGGTGGAGTTCACGCTCTTAAGGGATATTGGACAGGCAAAGGGTAAAATCAGGAAGTTTAATTTTAAGAAAGCCAAATTCCAGCTCTTCAGGCAGTTAGCCAACAAAACCCCCTGAGAACCTATCCTCAAGGACAAGGGAGTGGAGCAGAGCCAGCACCCTCCACAAGTTTGCAGATGACACCAAGCTGTGCATTGCAGCTGACATGCCCAAGGGACGGGATGCCACCCACAGACATCTAGACAGGCTTGTGCCATGTGTCAAGATGAACCTCTTGAGGTTCAACAAATCCAAGTGCAAGTTCCTGCACCTGGGTCATGGCAATCCCTGTCATCAGTACAAGCTGGGGGATGTAAGAATAGAGCACAGCCCTGCACGAAAGAACGAGGGGTACTGGTGGATGGCAAGCTTGACATGAGCCAGCAATGTGCCCTTGCAGTCCAGAAAGCCAACTGTATGTTGGGCTGCATCCTAAGCAGCATGGCCAGCAAGTTGAGGGAGGTGATCCTGCCCCTCTATTCCATGGTGGTGAGAACTCACCTGGAGTATTGTATCCAGATGGGGGATCCTCAGTACAGGAGAAACATGGACATGTTGGAATGTGTCCAGAGGAGGGCCACAAGAAAGATCCAAGAGATGGAACATCTGCCCTACGAGGACAGGCTGCAAGCTGGGGCTGTTCAGCCTGGAGAAGAGAGGGGACTGGGAAGACCTGCCAGAGGTTTTTCAATATCTAAAGGTGGGCTATAAGATAGGAGACAGACTCCTTAGCAGGGTCTGCTGTGACCGGACAAGGAGAAATGGTTTCAAACCATAAAGAAGGGGAGATTTAGATTAGATATAAGAAAAAAGTTTTTTTACAATAGGGGTGGTGAAGCACTGGAACAGGTTGACCACAGAGGTGGTGGATACCCTGTCCTTGAAGACATTCAAGGTCAGGCTGGACGGGGCTCAGAGCTGTAGGTGACATAGCTGTAGGTGTCCCTGTTCGTTGCAGGGAATTGGACTACATGACCCTTAAGGGTCTCTTCCAACTCAACCAGTTCCACTATTTTATGATTCTATAAGAGATCCTGCCAATAGATACGTTTTACTGAGGAAATGTCTATTCTGCAAGGATATGTATTCTACCTTTGTCTCCCACCTGATTAGTGTGCACTCTCTGCCTTAAGAAAGTGGCTTCCATGCTTCAGATGTCTTCCTGTACAATTGCTGGCACTTTATGTATTGTGTCCAAAACAGCCCTTCCTTTGCTGGAATCATCTCCCTTCCAAATACAATTAAGCATTTGGCACTTCTTTTGCCTTTCAAATCATAGGACATAAACCCTTTCCCACGAGAATTATGTATTTTGATTTATCAAGTCTATGCCAACAGAACTGAGAGCACATCTTGATATCCTGGGTGAAGTACCCAAAGTAAGTTAACTATCTGCCTTCACTTGCAATGCAGCACCTAACAGTGAATGCTTAGCATCTGATGTTTATCCATTTGAGCCTGTTGTTATTTGTGGCTCAGACCACGGAGTTCTATGCTCAAGAGACTGTGACAGCCTTTGTTGCATTGAAATGCACCAAGACAATAGGATCAGCAAGAAGCTGTCAGGATTGGTGCAACGCCCATGCATGCCCAAAGCTCTGCTCTGTCCTACTCAGGGGAGTCATAATAGCATCTAAAGACTTGTCCACAGGGAAGGGCTAACTGGGTAAGGTGACAAAAACACACCAGGGAGGACAGGAGAGCACAAAACAAGTTGCACATAGGAAAGCAGGACACAGAAAGCATCATCTTCCCCAGTTCAAAGATGGGAACTGAAACAGTAATTGTGATGTGTCAAGGTCACTCAAGAATTGAGAAATAGAGATGAGAACAGAATTTTCTGTTTTTCTGAGTCACAGCTCAGTGCCTCAGTCACAAGACCATTCTTCATCTCTCACTCACCCCAAGGGAAAAACATGTCACTCCTATTTGCTTAACTAGCAGCAGTCCTATCTATAGGCTGTCCATCTTCCTAAGTGCACACACAGGGTACCAGCAGTCTGAAGCAATAGTGACACATGAGAGCTTACCTCCCTGCTGGAGACACATGACACAGCTGATGTGCATTAGAAAGGCCGCCTGATTCATAAGGCACCATCAGAGTTCATGCCTAATGATATCGATGGAGACAAGAATTCTCAGCCCGATCCCCCTCAGATTAGGTTTCTGAACATTCCCTTTATGGCACGCGGAGAGAATCTGAAGGAGAGTTCAACAGCACAGATATTTTCCTGGCAAGGGATGGACCTTTGAAGCTCTCAAGTGGTCCCAGAATAAACTTCATGACTTGAGAATGAACACTATGTGCTGTCAACGTCTTTAAAGGCAGTCATCAGGGCAGCCTTTCTTGTGCCCACTGCTGTGCTGTGATCCCATCAGACTTTCTGGAAAGAATGCAAAGAGCTGGGTGGGATGCCTTTGTGAGTGCACAGTGGTGAGTACATCAGCTAGAGAATTAATGGGGAACACTCTCCCTTGACAGGCAGCTGTAGGTTCAGCCCTTCTGGTGGGTAATCCCGCTGTTTTTAGTGCCTCAAGATGGGTTCTCCTCAGGAACCCAGAATGTGGAGGTAGGACATGGAGGGATGAGGAAATCATTGGGGAACAACAGAGGAGAGGATTCTCTGTGGAAGATAGTGAAAGATCGAAGTGAGGACACTGGTCAGGTAGATGGTTCGGGACGTATGCTGGGTACAAGCAATGTCAAGCATAAAAAAGGGCTATTCTGATGAGAGCAAGTGTGGGGGCAAAATCCCAGCTCTGTTGAAATCCAAGACAGTGAAGGACTTAACTGATTTCAGGGGAGTCTGGGTTTCGCTTTGGGAATCTGCTTGCTTGTAAGCCTGCAGAATCTCTGCTCATGTTCCGAGCATGGTGAGAGTGGTGTTTAATTTAAACTAATGCATCAGAGCAAGGTGCATTACTTCACATGGAGTGATGAACTCAAGGTGGCATTATGCTAGCCATTTGCTTTTCCATTGCTGGCTAAAATTCATTAAGGTATTCCGCAAGAGGCGGTTTTCATGTTAAGCACAAAATGATACTTGGTCCTGTAAAAAAAAAAAAAACACAAAAAAACTGGCAATGAGAAGATTTTGTGAGAATTTCATCCACTCTTTTTGGTTTTTTTTTTATGTTAAACATAAACTTGGCACCACATTCATGGCATTTTGCCATGTACTTCAATCCACCTAGAACTGTTTTAGAGGAAAACCTCTGCTAGCTGTTAAGTGAAAACCTCCAATTATATTA
This sequence comes from Tetrao urogallus, assembly GCF_951394365.1. Classification (NCBI taxonomy): domain Eukaryota; kingdom Metazoa; phylum Chordata; class Aves; order Galliformes; family Phasianidae; genus Tetrao; species Tetrao urogallus. Next base: position 110,891,440 of record NC_136813.1, on the reverse strand, counting down.
TGCACCCCATATTCAATATCTGTGAAATCCTGGGGGAGTTTCTGAGTTCAGACAGAAAAGCTGAACAAGCCAAACTTTGTCCATTCCTTCTTGTGCCCCTGTGAACTTTTCCTTAAATATCTTGAAAAAAAGCTTTTTTCATGTCTGAGAATAGGAACCAACCTGCTCTAGACCAAGTTTCACAATCCACACTTACTTATACTATAATGGAAGTTTGGCTTCACACTCCTACCAGGTCCCAGGCAATGGCTGTGCAGTAGAAGCAACAGCAGGAACCAATGTCTGCCTATGGTGATATTCCTGAGCTCAGGACATCTTTTGACAAGGGGAAGGCAGAAGCAACCATAGGGTATGATGACCTTTCTTCAACATCTCCTGGCTCATCTCCTGGCCTTGCCCAATTGGATCCCCAAGTTTAAGACCATTTTTCTTTTCAACTGAAGTAACAGGAGTAAAGGTGTTATTGCTGTCTTACTAATATCTGCCCCGAGTTTCAGGAACAGATCAGTAATTGCCATCAAAGCCACAAGCAAAAAGCTGGTGACAGATGAGCTGGGGATGTTTTGTAATTGACAAGAGAGAAAATCCTGGGGTCTCCCCACTGAGATGAGCTTTCATATCCTTGCAGATTCTCCCACCTGCTGGAAAGCAATGTAGGAGACTATGACAGATGAGCTGAATGTAACTACATGCAAACACATACAGATGTTGTGGCTGTCTGCCAACACACCCTTCAGCAGAACAACTTCTGCTGGAGTTCAGTACACTGTTTGTTCCTTTCCTTTTCCTTATGCTGTGTCCCCATACTGTAATGCAATGCACTGCCACATCACCACACATGCACAAAGCCTGTGATGACAGTCCTCTGTGCCAGTGAACTCCCAGAGGTACTTTAAAGCAATTTTAACCACAGTTCTGAGAAGGGGTGGTGGGAAACCAGCAGCTGGAAATCACTGTTGGAGAAGGGGATGTGACAAGTAGGCAGCCTGATGAGAGAGGCCAAGCAGTACTACGTACGCAATGGAAAGAAGATCGCATCATGGGTTCACTGTTTTTGACCTGTGGACCTCAGGGTTAGAATATGTTGATATTAGCAGGATGTGATGCCTCAGGGGAAAGGGGATGAGCCAACATAATTCATTTGGCTAATCACAAACTGGAGCTATGAAGGGGAAGAAGAAGAATACTCCTGACCAAATCAGAAGGCTTTGTGTGAAGCTTTGCAAAGCAGAAGCTCATGCACAAAGTGGGCTTTCCTTCAACTACTCTGCCAGCAAGGAAGACTGAAAATTCTCTACAGGGTAAGACTGAGGTGTGATGTTGGGGATGGTGAGATATGAGCCCCTAAGTCTTCACTATAGTGTGTGAGCTTGTTAGCTGTGAGAGAGGATGGGGAGGAGAGAGTGGGAAAGATCTTTGTCAGAGAGTCTGTGATACAAAACAGGCAGAAGGCTGATCAACAGAGTTGGATCGAGAGAGAGCAGAGCTGTGTTTCTTAGCAATCCAGTTATGAAAGAAACACCACAGCTCACTGCTTTTCCTTCATAATCAACGAAAAGTTAGGATAAAATGTTGTGTTTGTTTAGCTTTTTTTTCCCTCTTTATGTAAATAAAAAATAATTTACCTTCCCCTTTTGTTGTTTGCAATCAGGAAGGTGTGTTTAATTTCAGAGTGTATTTTCACAGAATTTACTAGAAAATCTTTAACATCTTACCAAGTACTTCTGCTCTTCAGATAAGAAGTTCATAAGCACTGATTTGAAAGACCCAGCTTTATGTCTCCTGATTCTCTTGCTATTTGGGAAATCACATAGAAATCTCTGGCCAGTATAGCAGTCTCTAAAGGGACATCAACCTCTGGCATAGTTAGAGCCAAACCTTAACTCCTTTTAATAACATTTTCTTTGGATCCTTTTTAATCTCTCTGCATGATAAGGGTCAGCTGGGTAAAATGTTAGTTTAAGTCACCTTGCCCTGCATACTTTTTTCTGAGACAAATATTAACTTGATTCATCTGAAAATCTGATCCATTGTGATTAATCATTTCTCAGACACTTGTGGCACTAGCCGCATTTATACATAACCAAGTCATTTTCCTTGTGAGCGATTGCTGCAATTGCACCAACATTTACATCCATACAAATGCGACAGAGACAGGAAGACAGTGAAAGGCAGGATTCTCTGGAAGTGGCTATTTATTCAGACATCATGCTCACCATGGTTGCTTTTGAGACTGCCTGACTAAAAAGGCACACACATGATGAGAAAGGTCTTCATCCTCATCACTACTTAAAACACGTTGGTTACAGTACTTCACAGAAAATTTCCCTACTTAAACACCAGCCTCTCACAAGCCTGCTCATCCCAAAGGCTGCAGTGGTATAGACAGACTGCTCATAAATTTTGTTTCTGGAGACAGAATAATTACAGTAGAGTGTAAAAGATATATAATTTGTTGTTTCTCCAAGCTGAAGCACATGCAGAGTTGAGCTGCAGCTCACTGCCTGTTGAAACATACCCACACGTGAAGTTCCTTGCCTTATACTCATAGATTCCCCCAGAATAGCCACTTCAGCTCATTTCAACAGCTTTGCATAGCAACTGCAGTATCTGCTGCCTTTGCTTTCTTCTCTATCAACTCTTTTTCTCTTCCTTGCATTATACTGACAGGAGGGCATGTGGCCCACTGGCTCACATGACATCACAACAGGTTTGTGTCGTGCTTTGGGACACCGGGTCTCCAAAGATCTCCTCAGGGCATCACAGATGATGCTCACCAGCTGTGCCTGGCATGGGATGTCACTGCAGAGAGAGAGAGTTGCAGTGCTGCAGAGCAAACACAGGATAAAAAGAGGATGCAAACTGGGACATCATTGCACGATTTCTATCCTTGGTGAGCAAGATCTGCCAAGTCTGCTGGGTTAATATCTATCCACTACATAAACCAAGACTCTCCCAAAGCCATGCTTTGTATTGGTAACAGAATACAGAATGACAAACAGCTTCTAGGTGGTAAAACCAGGCCTAATAACATCCAGAAAAAAGATAGCTTTCACCTGAACAGACTCAGCAAAATCATAGCTCCAGACAGGAACGCAGATTAGGAGAGAGTCAGGGCTGCTTCTGTCTGCCTCCACAACTGGTCTATATGTTTAAGAAGCTCTTTCAGCTCATCTGTTGGCACCAGCATCACAGGACTGCATCCCCAGTTGGCAAATGTGGAGTCATCTTGTGTTCCTCAGCACTAGATAAGGACCTTCTGCTGTATTTAGCATTAGCCTTTCCCTGCTACCACTCTACCCCACTAAGAGTGGGATGACCAGTGGATCACCAGTTTGCACTCTGAGCTGTACTGGTATGGCTGAAAGCACAGACTTACGTTTAGGCAAAGTGGTGACCAATGCCCCCAAACTGATTTGTCAGCAGGCAAATAGAGCCATAGAAAATTCTGGGTGACTGGGTACAGGCAAGGCACAAAATGTATTTATCATTAGAGTAAATTCCTCTCAAAGCAAGCTGGGCTCCCTTCCTCGCTTCTGCAATTAAGGACTGTTCCTAAATCTAATTGCTCCGAGGGCTAGAAGCTTTCTTCTAATATCCAGGCTAAGTTCCTTCATGGTCAGTTTATATCCATTTGTTCTTGGGATAAACTCATCCTTCAACATTAATTATTTCCTCTTCTTCCAGTCTTTATCCCTTGATACATTTATAGAGAAGAAATGCAACCCTTCTCTTCCTTCATTTTGCTGGCTGAAAAAGCCACTCTTTCCCCATCTCTCCATGTAGGCTAGGAGCAAACCTGTTCCTGGTATTGTCTGTGAGCTCTTTTCTTTACCTGTTCCCACAAGAATACATATTTCTGGCAAGTAGCTGACAAGAAGTGCACATCATTTCTCAGTTCAGATGTCTCCTGAGCACAGTATAACCTATTCAGTCTTCTCTCTCTCCCTCAATACATTGCAGGGTATTGTTTGTCTTTTCACAATCCTAACACATCGGAGCTCACAGTCCTTCTGTGATGATAATATTACCTATTGCTTGTGCAAACTTTTGTGCTTCTCTGGCATTGCCAACTGCTGAGATACCACAGTGATGTTGTTATGGAAGTGGATACATTTCTGCATTTTAAAGCTAACACACCAGCAAACACAGTTTCTGATTTCCATTCTTGTTACCTGATACCTTCCTTCTTCATACAACCTACCTCTGTCTCCCCATCAGCCAGTTACTTTATCCACATTCTAACTTTTTCATATCTTCTGTATTAATGACTACTTTTGCATATGCAACTGTGTCAAAAACTTTACTGTAGTTTGGTCAGATAACACCAACATCGTTTCCTCTGGCCAAAACAGTTATCAGAGAAAGATATCAAATTATTTTGGCACATTCTACCTTCAGCAAACTGATAATTCATTGTATTGCATCGTTGCTCGTTTGCTTCCATATTTTTTCATTATTCATTCCTACAAATTGGCTCTGAAGCTGCTTGCATTGGGGAGGTCAGGAAAGTGGGTCTGCATTTCAGTAGATTACACTTTTCTTAGAGATAACAGAAGTGGTGCATCTGTTATTCTGCAGTCAGACAGTGCCACCACCAACTTGATAGATTAATTAAAAATCCGCCCTAGAAGAGATGCCATTTCATATGCCAGCTATCTCAATATTCTGAGATATTCTGGTCCCCATGACTGGAGCTGATAGGGATGCTTACATTCTGGTTTCATCTCCATCACAGTCATTTCCTTTCCTATATGCACAGCATTTGCCCTGTGTTCTCCACTGTTACAGTTCTTGAAAACTGAAGTAGTACTTGTTTATGCGTGCTGTCCTTGGGTCTCACATGCAACATTCTCACTACTTTCCCCAGTTACGAGTAGACCCTCTCCATGACATGTCACAAAGGAGTTGGTGGTTGTTTCTTTTCCTTTCCTTCTGAAGGTCTGTCTCAGGTTGCCTTTTGATCATTTTAAATTAATTTTTACCAATTTAGCCCCCTTCCATTCCAGCAGATACAGCAGTGACCTGTTACTTATTCTGGTGGATCTGTGTCTTCTGTGCTTACATCACTCTAAATGTACCATTGTCAAAAATCACTTTGGAGCCAGTACAAAAGAGATGTCACAGAGGCTTGCCTGAGTTTAACAGTAGTCACATTTTAGACTACTTAAAATTAAACTTGTGCAATCTTGTGTGTGAAGATACACCCTAAATCCTTCACAGAGATTTAAATGAAGGCACCTCATGCCCACAACCCAGTAGCTCTGGGTCAGGGAGAAAGAAGCTTTTTTACTCGTTGCCTATTCTACATGTTCACTTATTTTGTAGATTGTCTCTTTTGTATTTTTAGAAGTGGATGTTGCTAAGGCAACCAAACTAGCTGAACATTTTGTTTCCCTAAGAACAATGCATGTTTAAATATTCAGGCAATTTTCCATTGTTCGGCAGGAATGGTGAGATCAGTCAGATTATCCAGACCAGATGAGGGAGGTTTAGGTTGGCTTTCTCTTATATTTAAAAGCCTTCAGTGTGGTGACAGCCATCCGACAGCCCTGTCCAAGAGGGGAAAATACACAGCAGACACATAGAAAACCCTCCATAAATGGGATAAATGTTTAGTTTTATTCCCTTTTGTTACACTCCCTACAATAAATCAGAGCATTTATGTCCTTCCAGGTAGCTGAACTAATTTCACTCCTGTGAACTGTGTTGAGGCCTGCACAAAGCCTGCTTACACGTTGAAAACACAGCACCAAATAACATTATCGTACATGCCCATGGCTTCCAGGTACATGTTTCAAGCATCTGGAAAAGATCTGGAATATTCCTGCAGGGCTGGTATTGCCAAACTGGGAGTGGTGATGGGATCTTGCTAATGACTCTCATCCATCTGTCTGAAGCCCACCAGCTTGATTTCCTAGCTGTCTTTCCACTGCAGCACATTTAGGAGGGCAGGCACAACCCATCCCACTGGCTGATCTGTGATGGCAGGCACTATGACCCAGTGAGTATCTTGGAGCAGAGTGCTAACAATCAGAACAGCTCATGTCCATGCCCTGAAAGACAGCCAGAACCATGCACCAAAACTGGGGCACTTGGAAGTCTATTATTGATTTTGACATGATCATCTCTAGGATGACCACCATGTGTGTTTAGCTTCACTTTCTCCACTGGCATTGTGAGATGAGTAAAGCTATACAAACAAGACTAAAATATGTTTGTGGCTAAATAATGTATTTAAAAGAAGTGACAAGTCCCATTGGAATTCTTGAAAGAGAAGAGTAAAGAAGTGGAGAAAACAAATAAAGGGGATTAAAATTGTGAAAGTGGTCAGCATGTGATGGCAAAAGCCATGGAAGCATAGACAGCACAGCACAGCTAAGAAGGGGATGTTCTCTCAGAGTTGATGTGTAATGTGGGAGCAGAAAGCTGCCTGATGTTCAGGGGATGAAGGTGCAGGGGGAAGTCATGACAGGGAAACAAGGCAGGAATATGGGACTGAAGCTATTACTGTCAGCACTGATAGAGATGGTAGAGATGGTGTGCAATGGCGCACGCCCTCCTCCTTGGAATGACACAGTACACACTTGACTAACTGCTATCACTACGGGTTGGAGCAATTTATCCTTTCCAACACATCTAGCTCCTGAAACATGCCACTCTCTCTTCTTTCTAATTACCTTTTCTGGAGACACAAATACACCATTAGCAGTGAATGGCAAGTAACCAGTTTGAAAAAAGAGCTTTAGAAATCTCTTTGCTTGTCATTATTTGACAGCTTTCTGTGTGTATTTCTGCTCTTCTCTGTCTTTATCTTTTTAAAAGTAAAGCACATCACCCAGAGCATTATCCTAAAAATCCATCACTGCAAAGAGGGTTGTGCTGTTCAAAGTACAATAACAAGGTCTCCCAGCTTAGCTAGTCCAGATCCACGCATCTCAAACAGTATGAAAAGTGTCCTGGGATTGCCAAAGATCCTAGGTTGAAATGGCAGTGACAGCAAGAATTCATTTTCAGGAAACCATCTGCTTCATGGGATGTTGGACAGCTAGACAAAGTTTGAAGCAGAAAAGTACCAAGATGGGTACACACCACTTCATGGGTAATTAATTAAACAGAGAAACTCCTTTCTCTGGAAGGACAGCTGCCAAAACTGGCAAATATTGTTTGGGATGATTTTCATCGTATCTTTCTTTTACATCCCTCTCTCACTGCAGAGTGAATTACCAACCTATCAGTCTCCTCAAGCCTGAATCCTGGCCAAGCTGTAGGACTAGGAGGAAGGTTAGGAAGTCTGGAATAGGGCACATGGGTAAGAATGCTCTCAAGTCAAAGACAGGATTCAAGCAGATCTTAGATCTGGACAAATGGAAAGAAGAAATTGGGCAGAAAAAGGTTGCTCAGGAAGGAACAGGGCAGGCCAGTCCACTCTGAGCTTCCAGTTTGGAGAAGTTGTGGAAATTCAGCTTCATCACACTGCAACATTCAGACTGAAAAAAGTTGACAGCTTCAACCTTTGCCCATAGTCTACTGGAACCTCTATGGAATCAGGATATGAAGCAGCTAAGTTATCACCTTCCTGTAAGGAAACCCAGGCAACCAAATCTAGGGAGGGAAGGAAAGAAGGAAGAACTGGAAAATGCAGACTGGAATGAATTAGGAGGTGGTAACAAAGAGACAAGGGGAAGAGAAGAAACATGAGGCGAGCCTATTTTCTGAACATTAACAAACAACAAAGCTTTTGTTTCAGCCTTACTGACACTTCAAATGACAGTGTTTCTTCTGCCAGGTGGTATCTATAAAATATTCACCTAACTGTATATTGTGCCCAAAACATGAAGACTGAGCAAAACAGGATCAAGGCTCAGAGAGGATTATTTTAATTTAAGACAGAGCACCTGTTGTATGAAGAATCAGCCTCTGTTTTGTTTGGTGGGTGTTTTTTGTTGCTTTTTTTTTCAGTGTCACGATAGACACTTCAGGAGAAAGAAGGAAGAAGATCCCCCAGGTGCACTGTGGGATCAAAGCCAGCACAGGTGCAGCTGCAGCATCTTGGTGCCAGTCACCTGCAGCCTCTGTGGGGCAGGAGCAGGGAGATCAGGGATGGCACAGTCCAGTTTATCACGTCGCACAGAAGCTGGCCTAAGTTAGGCTTAGCTTCAAGACTGAGTACTGCCAGTGGCATTACTCATACTACTTTGAGCAATTCACTTTCCCTCCATCTGTCTCTGTCCACCTGCGAAACAGAGCCCAGAAGTGCCTCTACAATTCAACAATGCTTCTTGGGCCCTGTCTTCCCTGCCTGCTTTCCAGATGCTGGTACAGTGGAGAGTCTGCTTTCAGGCTGTAACCCTAAGGTAGGCAGCATTTGCTGTGGGAGACCACAGCTGTATGAATAGAGCAATGCAGTCTGGAGATCATGGCCCAGAGAAGGCAGATGCTGCAGGCAATAGTTATGCCTGGCACTGTCTAGTCCCAATTGCATTCCTGAATGTGAACTTGATGCAAAGTGGCTTACCTCTACCTTGCAGTTGAACAGGCAAAATTCCATCTCCAAATGAGATGGAGGCTTGTAAAGGAGAGCTCTGACACAAAAATATCTGAATAGCTCTCTTATGGCAATTCCTCAATGTACCTGGCTCATGACAAGGCTCTGTGATGTCTGCTTCTGACTGAATGCCCTGAGAAAACAACATTTGTAATGCACAGCATAATGGACACTTTCCATAAAGCAACTAGAAACTGCACTGAGAACAGACATTGCTCTGCACTGAGCAGTGAACCTCCCAAATGATTTTTACTGTCAGCATCTTTTTGTTCAATTGATATAAGAGACATAGCCATGAGCTTAGGGGCTTGTATGGGAGAGATTACTTCTCTTTTTGTACAGCCCTGCCCCTCCAATTGCTGTTTTTAATAAGCATTAAGGGACCAGGAGGAAGAGGAATGGGAGATGAGGGGGGTAAAACAACCAGGCTTGTGACTGTTAGCCTTGTGATGTAGCTAATTGGACTTCCTTTCTATACAGTAATTTGACTTTGGCAATGCAAAAGCAGAAGATAAAAATAAAGCTGTGACCTTAATTATTCCTGCCAGGAGAGCAAACTATCTGCAAATGTAAACCACCAAAAAATCACACTAAAAAGAAGGTGCAAAACTAAACATGAATGAAGAGTTTTCCAAGATCGAACCAAGGTGGAGGTTTGGGGCGTACTCTGAATTTCACAAGTTCCCCACTACAGGGCCATACTCCATATTTAGGCACTGTGAGTAAGACACATTACATAACTGTGCAAAATGCCAGAGATGTGGGGGAACAGATCCTGTCGGGGCTCAGGTATTAGACTGGGACCTGGAAAATATTGCCATGAATTTTCATCGCAAATCCACTGAGTCACAAAAATGTTATGGATTATTCACACTGAGGAAGGAGCCAAGAAAACACAGATCTAGAAAGAGACCCTTTTTGTGTGAGCCAGCTTCTGCTTCAGGCAAACACAGTCCTGTACATATGTACCTATGATCAAGATGTGTTCATGTCTGAGAACATGAACACGTCTTGATCCTAGGTACATATGTACAGGATTCCTTTGATATCACCCCACAGCCAGCTTGGCTCTCCTGTAATTTTTCTCTACTACATGGATGCAAAGAACTGGCAGCAAATGTACCCTCACGATGGCTAAGAGAAGGGATATGCCTGACAGCAGGCACAGAATCGAGGGCACAGGAAGAATGAGAGGAAGACCTCCATACATGAGATCTCCACACAGGGCTTGAACAGGCAGCTCTTTGCCTTGCTTTCAAAGCGATAATAATCTTCTCTTCAAAATGACAGCTTAGGGCTCAGGTGCAGCAACACAGTTTTTGGAATCAAATTACTAGAAAGGTCAAAACCATTAACACATGCTTTAGGAAGAGGGAAAACACCAGGCAAAATCTGTACGCTTCCACTGCTGAAAGATGCCCCCTGGACTAGCAGATGCTATTATTTGCTTCATTTCACTGTAGGCAGAAGGGTGTCCTCTCTCCAAGGAAGAAGAAAAGGAGGTCATTCTATTTGGAGGTCTCTCAAAAAGGAGCTTCTTCTGACTTTGCAGAATTTAAGTACAGAACAGTGTCAGAGGCAGTGAATGAACAGATTATGCCCCTTTTACCCAGCACAGCCCTGACTTGTACACTATCAGTAGGGTCCCTTTGGCATTCTATACTGTCAAGAACTAGTGTTAGAAATGTACAGATCTACTCTTGCTCCTACATCTACTAAGAAGGAGTTAATATGGAGTTGTTGTTACACATATAGTACAACAGCTAAGAAGAAAATTTTGGTCATGTCTTGATAACATGGACAGAGGCATAAGCATAGTAACTGGTCACGTTACATTTCTAATTTTTACAGAAAGTACTGATTAAAAAAAGAGGCAAAAGAGCACACAAAGGTTTCAGCAATGTTTGAGCTACAACTTTGTCTTTCTTGTTCATCAGACACCTCTATGAAGCCACTGGAAGACACCTAGCTAGCACCTCAGCCATTAATCATTAATGTATTAATCATCAAGATATTTGGCACATTAGGGCAATGTATTTCCTTTCTGAGAGCTAAAATATCCAAGAAATAGTCTAGAGCTCCTATGATGAGCTGTATTCTGGGTGTTTCGTGCACCATTTCCCTACTTCGAGCTGAGCCTCACGCTCCAAAAGATGGCTAAGGCAACACTGATCACAAGACAGAAGTTCTGCCCCAACTTTTAAGGTTTACCAAGATAAGCACTATACTTAAAAGCTTCTCTCCCAGTGGTGCATTTCCCCATCTTCTTCCATGTAACTAATCTGCCTCTACATTTCATACACAAGGTCGTCTCATATTTGTCATGCATACTCCTGGATGGATAATACGATTCACCCTGATATGACAGTGCCAATCTCTCCAGTGTCATCTGACCTACCAAAAAAAATCATCTTTCTAATCTTTGAGAATGTCCTGTATTAGCTGCAGCCCTTCTGGTCTGAATCCTCTACAGTGGATTCAATTTCATGTAAATCCTACCAAGACGGACCATCCTAGGATAGGAATTCATATCTCTCTACAGCCTCTATTCTTCAAAGACAATCAAACCCTGCTTTTCCCATATGATGCACCTTCAAAGCTACATAATCTGTAACTTTTTCCTTCCCAGACCAGGGAGGTTTGCTCTGGAATTCACTCATCAAATACTTCAGACTGTCTTGCCCTGTATCTCCTTTTCACATTTGTATATCCTTTCGTGCAGCACTGCACATTCACATTGAACGTTCACCCTCAGTTGCAGCATTAATTTGAGCTTTTCCACAACTATATTTCCTTACCCAGTTCCCCTTGACCCACAAATACCTATGGCCTGAGCTTAATGAGCCATCCAACTCAGCTCAGGCTCAGGTTGTTAGCCACTGTATTCAAACCTGCTTGTCTTCCAGTGCTTTTCCACAACTTCCATGAGCCACACATTTTTGGTCAGCTGCTTGCCCATTCCTACATCAGAAATGACCCCTTGCTAAGACTTTGTATTCCAGGTTTAAATCCAGTTGGAATGCAGCCTCATGGGTAAGCAGTATTTCTGTTATTTCCATGGAGACACTCAAACCTGCTTTCATTTACACTGAAAAAAAATGTATCCCTGGGGAGCTGCAGGGCTGGGGACCTAAGAGGTGAAGTCCTACAGCCTCAGTCAAGTTAGCACACCTTTTCAAAGGACATGCCCCACTACAGCTTGGCACGCTGCATTTGCTGGCCTAGCTCAATCTGGCCCAAAGTCATGCAACAGCAGAAATGCACTCCATATACAGTATGCTTGTGAGAGCTCAGCTTTCCTGCTTGCTTTGCTTCTCCTGGTTGCAGCTGCAAGGATTATTCTCATATTCATCACAGATCACTGTGACACAGGCTGACTTTTTTTGTGTGTGTGGATACATTTGGGTTTTATCACTGCTTTGCACTGCATTGTGTTGGCTACAATACTGTCACTGCAGCCAAGTATTTCGGTTCAGAGCAGTATAATGTTTGACAGTATGAATAATTACCCTCATTTACCCTACTAACTCTGTACACAGAACTTTAAGGCTCTTGCAAGCCCCGTCATGGGAGAAAATATCAGAAACAAAATGCTGGAGAAGATAAGATATTCCTCTGTACTCAGGAATGGTAATTCAAAAAGGTTGTCTAGAGGTTGTATGGAGTTTGCCTTTAATGTTTTTGAAGCAGAGAGTGCTTTAAACCTTTAGAAGTGGGTAGCTGCCTCAGGACAGTGACTCCCAGTTTCCACTCTCCTCAGTGGAAATCCCTCTCTCTTTAGGCCTGGCCCCTTATGTCGGCCAGCATGAGATAGCTGTGGTCACAGTCATGCTCTCCCTTTTCCCTGTTGCCAGAGAATTCATTGGCAAATAGCACTTCTGGGGGCATGAGGGCAGTGGAAGGACTGTGTTCACCTGGCGATGAGGTTAGGACCTTGTGTGAAGGAACATAACAGATGCAGGGAAAACAAGAGTGCTCTGCTTCTCTTTCCTTTGTGGGGGCTTCAGTGCTCAGCACCTCCTCACAGCATTTCCTCAAGGGATGGGCTGAGCTCACAGATCAAAGAACTGGCTTCAGGCCAGCACTTGGTCCTTCCCCATTGCTCAGGCAAACTCCTAAGATGCCACATATGTGAAATGAACTGCAGACAAGCTTGGTTGTACTGCGGAGGGGATTAGAGTTAATAGCTTTATGTTCTCACAGTGAAGAAAGAAAAAACAACAAAGCCATGCAGGTATTTTAAGCAGCCTTGCTACTGGGCTGTGTATTTCCTTAATGCTGTTTCAGGAGAGACGGTTGTTAGGGAGAGGGAGCAGGAACCCATTTTGTATGCAGATTTCAGTGCTGAACTGAAGATCTTACAGTCTCGTGATGCTGGTGCAACAGAAGCAACATCTGGCCGTTCTTTTTCAGTGATAATCAGATGACCTTGAGATCTGCCCAATCAGGGCAGTAAAGTGCATTATCCAAAATATCCCATTTTCCAAGATCATGCTTTCAGCTGTATCAGAGACAATCCCAGTGAAGAAGCAGTTCAGTTGGGCTCACCCTCCCTCTGGTTGTAAAGAAATCCTGTTTTAGCACTGACCTTCTGAGCTATCTAATGATGAAGATAGGAAGAGGCTGCAACCAGACAGAGAGAAAGAAGAGCCTTTTGCTAGCAGGGAAATGTGTGAGTAATACACACACTGTTGGACAGTGGCCAGATCACTCTAGTAACGGCTGTTAGTTCCTCTCACCAAGAAAATGATCAAATGAGAAAGAGAAGCTGCAGTCGAGTGTCAGAAATGCTGAGTCGCAACAGGAGAGTGCCGCATCTGATGGAAATTTACCCAGGAGCCAGCGACCTTCACATGCTGCTGGGGAGGAGGAGGACAGGGGACTTGCAGGGATATCCTGCCCTCACTCACATGTGGCTGTACCACATCCATATCACCACCCAGGCAGAGCACAGCCCAAAAAAAGGTAGTGAGACCAAGCTCAGGAGCTGTGGAAGCCTCAGGACAGAGAGGTCAACCAAGACAGATTCCAAGGCACGAAATGGGGTGCTGATTACATGGCACACAGGAATGGCTGCTCCCACAGCATCTCCTAATCTTCGGTGATTACTTGCCTCAGGTGATTTCTTGCTGCTCTTTTGGCCTTTCCCCTGCTGCTTTGGACACATGGACTTGAAATCAGAAAGCTGGGTCCAAATGATCCATGCCTGGAGCTACTCCACCTGGAGAAGGCAGGTAGTAAGGTGACTTCACAGCTCCATTTTTAGGGCAGTTAGGTCATGCTTTGTGTCAAGCAAGAGCTTCTTTCTGGGGAAGCTTCAACACAAGCTCTATAGCCATTTTCTCAAAATTTCAGGCACTTATGGTAAGTAGAATGAGAAACATTCTGGTTTCCCCCTTGTCAAAGGGGTCTGAGGTTTATGATGTCACCAGCACATCGCTCTTTCTCCTGAATTCCAAGCACTGGGGCATAGTTGATGGCTTCATCTGCAAGGTTCCTCGCCTTGAAAGACAGTGGGAAGCTGTGGGGGATGTGTAATAATGCAGGAAGATAAAGGATACAAGGCAGTATTTGAGAGCCAGAACTTAAAATACAATATAACTACTTGCATCATGTTGTAAGATGGAAAAAAATGAAGATGCAGCTGGTGATGCAATGATGGGAATGCTGGCTAGATGGTGCTAGTACATACTACTGTACATTCGTCAGGGACCAGTACAACATTACTACTGATTTTCTTTTTGACGGGGTTTTCATTTCCATTGCAAAAGCCTGAGAAACTAGTCCTTAGTGAAGCTCTCAAAGATGAAAGGCTTTTGAAATACAGAAAAGATGATGTGCTTTTTGCAGTGTGGAGGAATGATACGCAGATGACTTACTCAATCCAGTACGTTCACTCTGGCTACACATGACACAAAATATACTATCTGCCTCACATCATCCTTGACATCAACCCTTCTTGCATGGCGCTGCAGAGACTTGTTCTTAATCCTCTGCACTATAGCAGATTAAGCTTCCGTGCTTGTACTACTAGAGCTAGCTTCAATCACCAAGGCAATGGCAGGCTCCTTAGCCCCTGAAAGGAGCCTATCTACATGGCGAGGAGGAGATCTTGGCTCAAGCACACCATGTACTGTGATCCACACATCTTCATTTGGCATGTTGTGCCAAACAAAGTTTGACTGCATCCTGCACCCTGCTTGTGAATCATGCTTCAGAGTACTCACACTGCCCTTCAGAAGATCAAGTCCATGTTGGAGAGATCCTGTGCTTGCAGTGTTAGGAAACTACTGGGCTTCTGGGACACATGCTGGTGCTAGACCACCAGGCTGTGTAATCTTTAGGTTCACACTGGGATGATTCTCAGCCTCTATAGCTTGGATTAAATGTCCCCTAGCCCTATTAGTGAGTATCTGTGTAAACAATACAGATGGAGGACATATTAGATCTTGGAAGCAGGCTCAGACCTAAACTCACAGTGTAGCTATGCCTTATGGAAAGCCTAGTCACCACTAGAGGGAACAGAAGGCCACAATGAATGATAAAATTATAATATTGCAATCTAAAGTAAATGCAATCAACTAGAAAATACAAGCATGCATTCTCCATTAGAACTGGAAAAATAATCCTGAAGTATGCGCTACTCTGCCAAGAGGAGAAAGTGGAGACTGAAAATGGGCAGCAAGCAGGAATTTCAATACCTCTGATTTTTCTTCCAAGCTCTATCACTAACTCATCCATGTAAGCAGTGGGGAAAAAAGGGACACTTTGTATCTAGTTCTCCCTAAGGCTGTTGATAGAAGGCCAGTGTCAGCAAGAGCTGGGCCAATGAGGGCTAACTACTGTTGTGGAGGGGCACAATACCACAGCGCCAAAAGGTTCCCACCAAGGACTCCCAAGAAGTTAGGCAAAGCTACAGTCTGGGACATTTTGAGAGGAGAATAAGGTGCCATCTTTGCCGTCTGTACCAAGAAGATCCTCCAACATGCCAACCCTTCCTTTGGAGGAAGCATGAGGGTCAATCACTGGCACTATAGCCCACGCGGTGACAACAGCAGGATGCCCTGCTGGGTGTAGGGATGCCAGGCACTTCACATCAGCCCTCATGCTGGCTGGTGGTGAACAGAGTCCCAGAAGCCAAAATGGACTTAGGGAGCAGAGGAGGTTTTTTTCATTTAGTAACCCTCCCTACAGGTCAAAGTTGGCTGGATAGTGCTATATAGGAAGAAACAGCTCTCCAGACTCTGATGCCAATTTTTTCAGTTTATCTTTAGTTCTTGAGGGCTGATCCTTTTGTAGGTAATGGGTTTGTGAATCTTCATCCTCCTTTTCACTGTGCCACAACAACTGCACAACAACTTCAACAGATTCAATCCAGATTTACCCCTCTATAAACAAGAGGAGAGACAGATCTCCATGTTCTTGTTCCCAGGAATGAATGCTGAAGGTATCTTTTGAGCTGTTCCACAGCTAGATTTCTCTAAATCTGTATTAGAAACTGTCCCATTTCTGCCCTTTGTCCGTATGACTCATCTCGATCCTGTTGTTGTCGTCAGCTATTAATGTAATTCCTAAGAAATCCACTTTTTTGGTTTCCAGCTGCCAGATATATTTCCACCCTCTTATGCAGAAGTTTTCTTCTAATTCATCTAGGAAAGCTGCATGGCACAGAGTCAACCTCTTCTCCCACTCACGTAAGTGAATCCCATGCAACCCTGTGCAGTGGGCCTGTCTATTGTCCTCCAGTAAGGAGGATGCAAAGGCCCACAGCTGAGTGTGAGCTTCAGCACAGTTCCAAAGCCAGCCAACAGATTTTGCTCCTTTATGAGCTCTCTTCTTCACTGGAAGAAAACACTGGGTTAACTGTGGCTACAGTCACCATAGCTGTATGACACAGAAGTCAACGGAACAGCATGATGTCAATCTTTTCCAGATCCCTTGATGGCACTTTTCAGATCTTGAGCTCCCTCTGCCCTTTCTCCCTACCTCCAAGGCCAGTCCCCTTAATTCTGTTGCCTGCCATGCACAGCAAGGTTATCTGCTGTGGCCTAGCCATGGCCAAAAGAAAAGTGAATTCTTTCAAAAGCCAGCCCTACAGTTGTTAAGCCAACCATTGTTCCTTGGAGCCATTTCAGTGCCAAGATGATGTTGCCATACCTTTGGCAGGAAATCACACTTGAAGAAATAAAGGGAAAATTCAAACAATGAAGTCACACTTTATCTTACAGCAACCATCCTTATAACAGTAAGCCTTCAGGGATGTGGGGGAGCCTATTCCTTGCCATATGGAGAGAAACTTGCCATATACCTAAGGGCCTCACAGCAAAGTGGTCCTGCAGATGCTCACTGATAGCTCCTAATTTTGAAGGTAAACGTATATCATATTTTGTCAAATAAGTAACTGTTTTGAATCTTACATTGCTGTTACCTGATAAGCATATCTTTATCTATAATGAGATAGAAGTTGAAGTGGCTGTCTGTCCATAAGCTCCTGTAGGATGTGCTTCTGTTAGACAGCTCTCACCCTGCTGGTACAAAAACAAGGCTGCTGTGTGTTGAGTGACTGCCATCGGTGGGCCTCAGAAAGCTATGAGACAGCTCAAGCATTGCTGACCAATGATTAAACATCGACACAAGTCAAAAGTACAGCAAAAGGCGACATCAAAGAGCAACAAAAAGAGCTGCAAAGCTCCAGTCATGCAGAGGAAATGATACACCTGCGTGGTAATGCTGTTTCCCTTCCTGCTCTCAGCGGAACCTGCGACTTCTGCAGAAGAGTTCTCTTTGCAAACCATTAACAGGGATGAGATTTAGACAAAAACAAACTTCCTTCTTGAGCACAAAATGGAAAGTGCAAAAGACAACCTCTGCCTGAAGAGTTCAGCAATCCATTAACATAAGCTTACATGAGCCACATTTTCCATGTTTCTAAAATACAACCAAAGTAGCTAACATCTCTCACATGGCCAGAATCCAGAGAAAAGCAAGCCAAAGCAAGACTGGGCAGTCCTCCAGCAGAGTGGGTTAGCTTCAAAAGCTGAAGTGCACTTAAAACTTTAAGGGAGAACAAAAGCCCATCTTTAGATGTGGATTCAAAAGCTGTACCTGAATTTCCAACCTGAAGAGAAGTTCCTCTTTCCAGATCAACGTTCCACCACTGTACTTCATATGTGTTTAGCACATATGAATGACCCTATTTGTTCAACTGGAACAAGTTTCATCATTCTATCAATTATCACAGCTGACATTGACCTTTTCAATCTACTCTCTGCTCTGTATCCAGGGCAAATTTCTCACAACAGAGAAACATCTATTTATTTAGCAGCAGTCCAGGGCTTGACACAGAAGGTTTGATTTTACAAATGAAGAATGACAGGGAAATTCTGAGGAAGGCAGAAGATAACCCATCTCTAGCAACAAGTGCCACATAAAGGCATGGATAAGTAATTGCAGGTTTAGAATAAGGCTGTGACAGCCTATATTCATGGGCAAAAATAGCATAGTGGGAAGATCATTTTCTGTCCCATCTAAAGCTAACATTTCCACCAGCACTGGAACACCTAAGACAATGACGCTGACAAAATGGCACTGGTGGTACAACCCCCATGGTATTGGTTGAACCTCTTTAAAATCTTCCATCTGTGTTATTATTCCAATCTCTGATGCTTTTCTTGAGTAGAAGTAACTGGCATATGCTGCTAAGTTGGACCAGCTGGTAGGCAGCTTAGCAGCATGGGGCTATTGTTTTTTAATCTCTGTTTTGCCTTGCCTTAATATAGATAACTGGCAAGGTGATACAAGCAGAGTCAACTCTCAGAACAATCAGTTAAAAGGCATGGTTTCAGAGATCTTTCAATATCTTTAAGGGAGAAACATAAGTAGAAGTCATTTTAGAAATACGGACAGTCAAATAATCTCAGCCTCAGCAGTCTTCAGTGCACACTGAATAGGCTAAAAGAGAAGGGGCTGTAAGCTAGCTCCTATCAACCTAGTGTACAGGAGTGCCACTCACATCATAAAACCAGTCATGACACATAAACCTGCTCTACTGAACAGCTGCAGTGAAGTGAGCAAGAACTGATTCAGCTTAATGACTGAGCTCTTAGATCTACTCAGAACTGAATGTGAAGGAGTGGAAGAACTGGAAAAGACTGGAGGAATGGAAATAGGGAAAAAAAAGTTCTTCTCTTTCTGCAACTTCCAGACAGATTCTGTGGCATCCTTACATTGGCAATAAGCTTCCCCTCAGCCTTAGCTGCTCCTCTTTGCTTCAATGTATTAAAAATAGGATAACAAATCTATCTACACAAGGTTTTTATACAGTGTTTAAAATACCAAGAGTACCTGTGTCAGTAGAAATACGGAATTTTGAATTGACTGTTCTTATTTCACAGAGCACATTACCTAGAGCTTTTGAAATAACCAGGTGGAGGAGTTATGTTATTATTTGGAAGGGTTAAAATAACAAGAATAACAATAATATTATCCACAAATCCTAAATGCTTCCCTTTCTCAAGCTATATCATACACAGGTGACTCTCCATTGGGTGCGTTGCTGGGCAAACACTGACATATTTGTAAAGCAAAATGTCTACAGCACAGAGTTAAATGCCACCACTGCAATAGACCACACACACACACAAAGAAAAAAAAAAAAAAAAAAAAAAAAGCAGGAGAGATGAAAATTACTGCCAGTGTCCAAGGTCTTTGAAATAGCTGGGAGTTTGCTGTGTGAGATTCCTAGCTGTTAGCGTGTAAAAGAGAAGTAGGATTGGCAGTGTGTGAGTGCTGTCTGGCATGTATTTGAATGAGACAATTGGTGGGGGATCAGATCCAGATTCACAGATCTGGAAAACAAAAACATTCATAGGTATAAATGCATCAAGATCCTTAAATGGAAAATGTTGGCAAGCTATAAAATACTACAGTGTAAAAAAAACATCAGGTAGGCATAAAAGAGAAAAGCCAACTCAGAAAATAATCATTGGTATCTGCAAAAAATGTTACTTAAGGTGCAATCAAGAGCTAAGCCTTTTATACTTTTGAAAAGAGGCATGGCTGAGAAAAGCAGTGCTCTGTCCTCACTATCATTAGCATTCTCAGTAGACCTTCTTAAAGAAAGGACAGTTGATGTAAATAAGTGAATGCTGATGTGGTGGTGATAGTCACAGACGAGGAAGGAACAGGATCCCATTGTGTAAAGGACCATGAACACCTAGTGATCCTCACTTGAGAGTTTCGTATTTGGAGTGTAAGCAAGAGGCAATAGACAGAGTATGCTAGAAAGAGAGGTCCACACTGCAGCAAAGCTGCTTTTTCTAATTGAGTTTCATCTTGGTGAAATGATAAGTGATTCCATCATCCCAGCCTGGTGCTTATGGGAATCAGGATCTGTCTGTTATGTATGAAGGCAGCTTGCAGCTCTCTGATACTGACAGCAGAGACTGCATCAGACAGCTCGTGCAGCAGTAACTATACGAACATTATTTTCTCTGCAGTGGATGACAGGGAAGATGGAATTTTTGGCAACACTCTCCCTAAGGTTTTTTTTTCTGTTCCCTAGTCAATCTCTGCCTTCCAGGTTGCATTATTTCCTTATTCCTGCAACTCTGTCATTACTCTGCTTGCAGCACAGCATGGGATCTTAGCATGTAGCTCTGGACTTGGCCTGTCAGCTCACTGGAGTATTTAAACAGGGCAATGAAGCCAATGCAGCAAAAATGCTGACTGTACTATGGCCCAGGAGAAGTGCTACTCGTATTCAGCTCACGACGAAGCCTGTTACATCATAAATCCTCTGTGGCAGCAGGAGAGAGATGAGGGCATGAAGCCGGCCGCCTGTGTCATTGCTGGCACAGCCACTGTATGTCACGCTCTCCTTCATTGCCTTCCATCACTTCTGCACTGTTCAGGCAGAATCCTAAGATCTGGGTCTGCAGAGCTACGAGTTAGCAAAAAACCTTTTCCCATCATGACCCAAAGGCCACAAAACCAGGGAGCTTCCTGCTGTTGATCCATGTCTGCGCTCTGAGTAAATTTGACATAAGAAATATGGAACCCCCTTGGCGCCAATATTAACAATTTTCTGAGAGTAACAGCACTTTTAAGTGGGAACAAAGAGGCAAGGCTCTTGGAACAAATAAAAGCAGCTGTAAATGTCAAATTCATTTAATGTTGGGAAATCATATGTCTAGAGAGACAGGCTCACGGTGGTTATTATAACTGCTGGGTAAGAAACAGTTTTTCATTTTCTGCTGAATCGTTGTAAGCTTTGTTCCCCATCTCGTTCCACAGTGGTACAAGACAGAGATTCTTAAGAGCTTTCCTGTGAACAAGTAGAGAGCAAGCAGCAACAGACAAACAGTGAATAGCGAGTACATATGGGCATTTGCTTGGGGTTGCAAGATACTTACTGTCTAATTAGTAGTAAGAGACAATAGCTTAAAAGTTAAGTTTACAGCATCAGACTAGAAAGGTCAAAAATGAGCAGAAGCATAAAGAGCCACAATAACTTCCTACAGGATACAGAATGGTCTAGCTGTGACTAAACCCCATATGTCACGATTTATCAGTCCAAGACTTGGGGATTTAGTAAACCAGGACCTTCCCTTGAGCTGCTGATATACTGAAGCTCAGGTTTAAATATATGAAGATATTTTTTGGAAAGAAGGCATAAAAAGAGTTTCAAGCAATTAGCACAGTTCATTTATTGGGTGCAAGGTTGCCAGGACATTTGGAGAGCTGCATCGCCACTGAGCCAGGGACAATGACAGTTCCCCAGGCAATTGGTCTAACACATTGCTGGCATAAAAAACAATCATGCACTCTTTTTAACTGTTGTCTTTTGCATGCTTCATCAAAATAACCACATGAGAGCTGTGCCTAATGTAGGGTGAGAAAATGTCTTTGACTTCCACTGCATGTGTAGCATACATCTGTATCTATGCTCCTAAGTACTTTGGGGCACAGAAGCAGCACACTCCTTTTAAATGAAAAAATGCAAAGCTTTCAATACATCACTTAGAATGGGATAGTGATAAAGATAACAACACAGAAGAGGAGTGCAGAAGTAGTAGTAGTAGAGTAACAGGAGCTTCAATGCTGTTTCCAAGTTCATTGAGTCACGAAGATATTTCATTGGCATGCATGGTAACTTTCTGTTTGTGGGAAGAAAAAATACAGGCTGATTCTCCATCCTTGGAGGTTTTCAAGACTGGATAATGCTGTGTACAGCTGGGTCTGATCTCAGCTGACCGTGATTTGCAGAGGCCTCCAGAGGTACCTTCCTCGTTCAACTATCCTGTGCTCATCACAGTGTGAGGACTATGGGTGCTGCTGCCTCCAGTTAGCAGAATGGCACCTTCTGGTTCTCACCCCCTTCATTTTATGTTGAAAATTTGTTGGCTCCTGAAGACAAACCACTGTTTCCCATGCTCCACCAGGAAGTGTCACTGGGGATATGGCTACAGAGGTAGCTTAACCTAGTAGTGAAAGGCATGTCCGTCCACATCTGTGGTAGGACAAGGGGGAATGATTTTAAACTAAAAGAGGGGAGATTTGGATTTGTTAGGAGGACGTTTTTTTAATCTGAGGGTGGTGAGGCACTGGCACAGCTGCCCAGAGAAGCTGTGGATGTCCCATAGCTGGAGGTGTTCAACACCTGGTTGGATGAGGCCCTGGGCAGCCTGAGCTGGTGGGAAATGTCCCTGCCCACAGCAAGGGGTTGGACCTGGATGGGCTTTGAGGTCTTTTCCAACCCTAGCCATTCTATGATTCTGTGATTCTGTTGTTCCGTGATTTCCAGTTAGCTTAAATCATGAGCTTCAGAACTAGTAAGTGCTGAAACTGCATTGTGCTGCGTGGACATAAAATTTAGCCAGACGTTCAAGTTATGAGCAGAAAAATTTTCTTAATCATGTCATAAGATACAAGCACAAGCTACTCTGCTACTGCTTCTCATGTCTGCCCTTTTATATTCTCATCTTACATACAACCCAAACACATAACTTTATTTTCTGAGGATTTAGAGTTCTTCTAGCTCTTTTTCACTCTTTCCATGTCTGTCTTTACATCTACTGGCAACTACTTTCCTTTCATTTATCCATCTAAAGCAAATAATAACACCAAGTTTTTTCACTCTCAGAGCTATTTGTCCAGAGACAGACTCACAGTGACCTCTGATGATGAGTAGAGACTGTAAATACACTAGAGTGAGAAGAATAATGGAGAGCTTGGTGCACTAATAAAGCTGTTGGAGCTTTCAATGCAATACAATAACCTAGAGCATACAGAAAAGAAAAGGAATAGATGTGTTATTCTGTGGATGTAGTTGACAAGCCATCAGAATTTTCTGTGATTAGAAAAGCTGAACACATTAATAGCCATGTAGGCATTTTCTTCCTTGGTGAAAGCAGTTATTGGATCAAACACAGCGTGAGGTAAGGCAATAAAATACAAGAGTGCTTTTACAAAACTCACCTGCCGTGTGGATAGGCAGAAGGCATGGTAAGCTGTGTGGTGTGATGGGAAATTCTGCATGTTTGAAAACTAACAGAAGGCTCAGGAGCTGCATGGCTCAAGGGTACAAGTCCCAGCTGCTGCAATAACATTGCAGGGGCTCTTAGAAACACCTGCTGTGGTGATGAGGAAAAATTGTTCTCACCCAGCAGCACAAACAAGAGAAATCCAACTAAGAAATGTACAACTTCCAGCAGTAGTGAGAAAAGCACATCACGGATCAGAACCAACTATGGCAGTGTGGGACTGTTGCAAATACGGGTATAACCTCACCTTAAGAACTTGGGGTACCACATTTTTTGAACCTGACAATGAAAAAAAAAAACATGCCTATATAGAAAGGTGGAGAATAGGTCAAGGAAATATATTTTTGTTTCTATGCTAACTGTACCAGAATGGTATTTGAGCAAAGACAGCATCAAATCTGTCAGTTGAACAGATACAATGACCACTGAGACTGGCTTTTAGATATGTTGCATTCTCCATATTCCGATTTTGCATTTGAATCTCCAGATATCCCTGGGGTAAGGCAATCTTTCCCTTGAGCTGTCACTGCTGTCACCTCTGCACAGCAGGTGAGCAGGAGCTGCTCATAATTAGCCAAACAGGGTAGCAGCAAAAATGTCCTCTGGCCACCTTCTGCTCACAAGATAATGAAGCAAGATTTGTAAATGCCATGTAATGAGGGCCTTGACAACAGCAGTCACTGGTCACACTTGGAAAAAGTCTATAATCCCTTCACAAATGCAAGGAACTTGGAGAAGGAGAAAGCAGAACTGACCTAGCTTGAATCCACCTGGTTGAGGTCTCCACAGCAGCAAAGATGCTAAAATCTCTGACTGAGGTTAAAAAAAAAAAAAAGAAAGCATAAGGCTATTGAATATGCGTAAGGCAAATCTCTGCTCTGGTTTCCTTCCCTCTATCCACTTTCAGAAGCACAAGGTAGAATGGTACAAGCTATCCACATTTCCAAATGCCACAACATTTATCCTTACTGTTCAGCCTGGAATACTCTGTGGGCCTGCTGCAGAGCAATAAGCAGATGCTGAGCACACTCCTAAGGTAGCTGTTAGCATAAGGATAAAGGGGTTTCAAGTCTGAGTAGTAGATATGAAGCAGAAGCCAAATCCAGAATGACAACTGAGGGAAGCTGAGAAAAAACAACCTCCTCTCTCCCATTTAATAATGGGCATAAAGCTGGGTGATGCAAGTATGTCCTTACATTTCCACTGTGACTGAAAAGCTTCCTAATCTTTTTGCGTTATATGAGCTTGTAAAGTCCTCAGAGAGATATTTAATGTTAGTTGACCACACTCTGCATAGCACCTGATGCAGATATCAAGGTGTGCACTTGTCAACAAGCAGGTTTAATCAAGGATTACCATCCCTAGAAACTAACAGAGGTGAAGTTCTAAATACCTTAATGGATCTGGAGTATTGTGGCATAAAAGAGATACGTATAATTGTATAGCATAATATCTATAATTGGAGTGAAGCTGAAATACAGCACCTCAGGCTAACAGCAACCTGCAGAGACCATCTTTCATGGTTAGGAGTGGAATCACCATGAAGACTACCAACTTCCAGGAACAGATAGATGTATGGATGCTCTGAAAGTAAGAAATGTACATAAGGGCATGTGCTGCAAGAGACTTGGAACCTCAGTGGTACTCATATGGGAAGGAGGAGTTGCATGCAGACGAAGCAGCACAGCCTTTTCTGGGCAGATGAAGCTCCTTTGGCACAGCTGCAGAAAGCCACGTTTATTGTCCACCCACACAGACCCCAGGCCTTTTGGCTTGATGGCACTCATTAGTGGCCCCACTTCTCAGAGCCAGCAAAGAGGGACAGGGTGTGGGGAGCTGTGCAACAGCATGGGGCGGATGTATGGACATAAGGCAGGGTGAAATAAGGGAGCGGAATTCCGACACCAGGAGCATGGGATTGTCTCAGCACATTGCTGAGAAGCTGCTTCTGGATCAGGACAAAACAGGAGGCCATTTTGAGCAACTACATAGGTCCAGAGTTGGAGAAGTATCTGCCTGCAGCAACAGTGTTAATTTTAAGCTGGCAGATTGTTTCTTGGACACTTTCACTTCCACCATTAAATCTCTGGGGCTGGCAGTTGTTATTACAATAATGTGAGGTGACAGCCACATGAGGAGTGGTGGATGGCTGAGCTGGCATGAAAATCCAAAAGGTCACAAGTTATAGTGACAGTACGCAGAAGCCTCTTCCCCACATTTTCTCTACCCCCTCCCTGCCTCTTCTCCAATCATTTGCAATACCACAAAAGAAGGAAAGGCAGAAGAACAGAGAAATCATTCCAGTAACTGAAATGCAAACAGAAGAGCAGGGCTGGGAGCTTGGCTGCAGTGGATGTCTTGTCACTCCAGATATCAGGATTCAAAAACCATACGGCCAGAAGTGACCATCTAAGCATCTCTTCTCATTTTCCACATAACATGGATTGGGGAATAGCAGCCTGCTTTAGTGACTGTTACTTTGACACAAAGAAACCTGCACAGAGAGAGCACGAAACTGGTATGAAACCCCACGAGCAATGAGTGTTCTGCTCAGTATTTCTATTGCATTAGCATAAATGAACTGTGGGGTCATTTATGGACAGGGTCCATTGCATTGCTGTAAAAATGAAACTCTAGTAAGACACATTCTCACCCCGTTCTCCCTTATCTAGCACGAGGAATACTGGTTTTGGCTCAGTCCCATTCCCATGACCAGTAAGCGAATTATCGCTACTGCCATTCTCACATCAAAGATCAATCCAGCTCTGACCTCAAACTTACCCTGTAGGCCTGTCCAGAGCTATTATGAGTGATTAGTTCAGAATTTCCCCCCCAGCATTTCACAGCGATATTATGATCTGTAAGTCACGGTATGTACTAGAGAATGCCATGTGAAAGCTTTCTAATGATACCAAAATGATGTGAAGGAGAGACCCGCTCACCATTGACATCTCAGTTCCATGACATGAATCACAGCTGACTGAGCTCTTCACGCCATGCAGTCAGATGGCTACACTCACACCTCTGGAATTTGGGGACCCATGTTCAGCTCTAGGCCAGGTCCACAGATTTTGGAAATGCTACAGCTGGCTACTGCAGCCTCCTTTAAAAAATTCCTCACGGATTAAACTGAGCCATAAATGGAAACAGGTTTTGTGTGAGACTTACAAAACAGAGAAAATAGTACTCGTGCCTATTTTGTATCACTTCTTAGATTAAGAAAAATAGCTTCGATTGCTTTTTCTAATTTATTCTGCATTAGAATTTAACATTTTTTCCTAACTATTTTATCACAGCAGACTTCAAGAATCAGCTGAACCTACACATTCTGAAGCTAAACTTTAAGCAGGCTTGGAGAAGAAGGTAGTTTTCACAGATCTGTTCAAAACTCCACATGCATTATAGAATCACAGAATCACAGAACATCCCAAGATGGAAGGGACCCACGAGAATTATCAAGTCCAACCCCCTGCTCCACATAGCACCAGCCCAGATCCAAACCCTATATCTGAGAGTGCTGTCCAAACTCAGCCTCCTTTGCTCTGGGCTGAACACACCATGGAACTTCAGTCCCTCCTTACACATCTTGCCCTCCTGACCTTTCCCATCTTTGTAGACCTCCTTCGGACACTAATAACTTTAAAATACATAAATTTATTTATCTGCCCTTTCTGCCATAATTATGCTCCGCTCTCACCATCACAAGAGCTAAGAGCAGTGACCAGAAGCCATGTGCTGGAGAAGCCACCCTCACTGGTGTCACCAACTTCACCAACACTGCTTTCCTGCCTTTCTTTCCCACTCCTGGTGCTGAGGCTTAAAATTCAGCTCTCACACGACTGCTGATGAAGCAGAGCTCAAGTTGCACATGAGCTGCATGCCACTGACAAAAGATATGTTTAATATCAATTTTATTCAAAGATCCAACAAGCTCAGTGAAGAAGTATCTTTCTGAAAGAATCATAAAAAGCTTCAGAATATTTCTGCCTTTGATGATCTGGTGATGACTGCTCTTCCAAGAAAGCTCTCTCTTCCAAGAAAACTATATAAAGTACAAATGACCAATTTTTAGATAGCACCAAAGTAGTTGAGCTGGAATTTAGCCCACAGAATAGACATAAATGATAATATTAAAAAAAGACGAGGACATATTTGATGAAAAAGGGGACTCAGTTACTCAGCTCCTGCATAAAAACTGCCTGCTAATTTTGTGAAGGGGTTCAGCACTGACTCAGACCGAAGCATCTGTCTTAGCTCATGAATAAATGCCATCATTTGCTGCAGCCCTGAGGACTTATTCTTTCCTTTTGGCATTTTTACCTTCAAATACTGCTGTTCCCTGTTTGACTTGGCTCAGTATGGGACTGTAGCTAGAGAACTGGTTTGGATTTTAGGCATACATGCTAAAGTAAATAGTGATGACAATAGCAGTAACAGCAATTTTAAAAAAGACCTTTTAAGAAAGGATATTAGGAAAAGCCACCTGGACTTCAGCAGTGACATGTAATTGGAAAAATACTGTGCCCTGTCCTGACATTTGAAACTGTAATTACACACACTCGTCAAATTGGCTTTTCCTCACTGTAATGATCTTGGAAGAGTAATCGCAACAGCTCTGTAATTTGCAACAACTTTAGGGAATTAATTTATTAGCACAAATTGCAAGAGTTACTACAAGTTTTATTGGGGCAGCTTTCACAGCCTGATGTGTGGAGAGGGAAGGAGCAGTTATATTGCTGCTCTGACAAAAGCCTGCATTGCTATGATTAACTGTGCCAGAGGTTAAAGAGCAGGGATCATCTAACTTCTTTACTATTAGCAGAGTTAAACAAATAATGCGTACTCTTCTGTTCATTAGCTACTCATGACTTCTTGCTATATGTGTATAATAGTCAAGTTACATGGTTCCTCATGCCACAGTCTGAGGGATGGCTGTGCCAGCATGGGCCAACTGTCCCCTAGTAAATCTATTAGAAATTATTTCTGTGTAGAGTTCTGTAAATCACCAATGACAACAACAGCCACAAGAAAGATGTGGAGCTTTAGGAACGGGTCCAGAGGAGGGCTACTAAGATGATCAGAGGGGTGAAGCACCTCTCCTATGAGGAAAGGTTGAGGGAACTGGGATTGTTCAGCTTGGAGAAGAGAAGGTTCCAGGAAGACCTCACTGTGGCCTTCCAGTACTTGAAGGGAGCTTATAAACAGGAAGGAGAACAACTGTTTACGAGGGTGGATAGTGATAGGACAAGGGGGGATGGTTTTAAACTGAGGCAGGGGATGTTTAGGTTAGATATTAGGAGGAAGCTTTTCACACAGAGGTGGTGACACACTGAACAGGTTGCCCAAGGAGGCTGTGGATGCCCCATCCCTGGAGACATTCAAGGCCAGGCTGGATGTGGCTCTGGGCAGCCTGGTCTGCTGGTTGGTGACCCTGCACATAGCAGGGGGATTGAAACTTACATAATCATTGTGGTCCTTTTCAACCCAGGCCATTCCATGATTCTATGATTTCCAAGGCATTACATTTCAGATTTGCAGACAGAAAAGATTTATTGCAGCATCTGGACAGCTTCCCAGCCCACGAAAACTTGCTTCAGTTGTTACTTCACTAAAGTTTATGAGTGCAGCTTCCTTATCCTTTTTTTTTTCTTTTTTTCAGGAACTCTATGACTTAAGGTTTGCATTTCCTTTTTCTATTAACAAGACAGTGATTTAATACCATACGTTCAGGCAGAAACCTACAGAGGTAATCCAAAAGGCTTATGATAACCTTGGAAACAACACTGCTCTACAGAGCATTATTACAGGTGGCATCACATCAGAATTTTCTACAGCTACTTCCAAACAGGTAACAGCTCTGGTATCCTCTAATATCCCTCAGTCTTAAACAGTAACTCTCCTTTTACACAGACAGCAGTGCAAAGCAGAAGCTGAAGAAGTGTGACTGTAGGGAAGTTGCAGCAAGAAGGAGGTGGGAAAAGCTGATGGTCTAGACTGTGGAGATTAAAATCTATTTCTAGATGTGAGGTGGTGTCAGACACTGGGCAGACCACTGAGCCTACTGCATAAAATAAGGAGTTTTCAACATTTCCTGCTTTTCAAGAATGTGAATGAACTTAATCAAAGTACTTTGAGAACATCAAGTGAAAGGTGTTAGGAAAAAATGCAGTTAACAGTAGGAAATTTTGACAAAGGAACTCCAACCTTCCCCATATTACTCAGAAGGAAGGTAACAATGTTGAGATATGAAGTTGACAAGGAACGTGCCCCTTGTGAAGCATGGCTCTCAGCAGCTTCATCTTACCCCACACTGCCAAGGCTTCTGTAACCTCATTTCAAAATCATAACAAGGCACCCTAAATCCTCACACCTTTATGAAAACTGACAGCACAGAAAGCTTATAAGAGAAAATGTCACACTGCAAAGATGGCATAGAAAAGTAATCAGCAACTGAGTTCAAATTACAGCTCCAGCAGCATCCCCTGACTCATCCAAGCTGCTCTGCTTTATTGGGACTGCCAGCAGCACTCTGAGACAATGTATAATGAAATATGAAAAATGTGTGACCCCACTGATGCAATGAGTTGATATGAAAAACACTTCATTTTTACTGTGAACTGCCATGACATGACTTCATTAGCTTGGAATCAGACTGTGTACTGCTGCTGCTGCTGCTGCTTCAGCCCTACTTGTGTATGGAGAACTTCAGGGTTCAGGGGGTACAGATTCAGGCTCCTTCCCCAGTACAAAATGCAAAGCTTCACTTCCAGCTATAGTCCTGTGTTACATGGGATGAAATTATTCTCATGTGTCATAAGAACCAAGTGCTGTGAATAACACGTTTACGTGCCCCTTCTGCCTTCAGAGAGGGGCGAAAAAAATGGTTGTCCATGAGTTACACCTTTGCAGATGAAAGAACATCAAATTATCATTTACCAAAAATAAATAAAGCTTTTATCTTCTTTCCCCTATTTTTGCATAGAGCTTAAATGCTAAAATAACCCCCCTCAAGATGGTTATTGTTATTCATTTGAATAACACTGCTGGAACAGTGATGGTAGTTCCAAGCACTGCAATCTTCCTGTATTTCATGGCTACAGCACGGCAATGAATGAGAATACTGCAGCACTTCTCATAATGGCTCCAAAGCACTCATAACGCCTGCAGTGCTAGGTAATGCTGCATAGAGTATCTGCAGCAGGAGAGAAATACAGAATAATTCAGGTTGGAAGGGTTATCTCTCTTAAGGTTTCTAGCCCAAACTGTGCTGAAAGAAGAGCTAACTTCAAAGTTGGGCCAGAGAGGGGGGATATAAACAATAATCACTTTTATCTGCCATCAGTGGGTAAAAGAAAACAAACACTTCTTTGTGGATTAAATGAAGCATTTCTAAGAACTAAGAGGGAATAAAATCACCAGCCAATATACATTTCATAGCAAGGAACTAGTATCAAAAGGTTGGCCCTAGCACCTTGTATTTGCTACTTCATTGATATTTTCTGCTTTTTCAAAAATGGAATGTGCAAGGCAGGCAGCTTAAACTCATATTAATGGGGAGATCATTTCAGAGAGACAGATTTTTGAACACCTTTGAATTATGCACTTAGTGCAAAGCCACCCAAAGTCACACATCTGCTGACCAGTTTGCAGCTCTTCTCAAGTCTGTTCTAAACTACTAGCCACTGCTCAGTGCTTTCAACTGCTCAGTATGACTCACTGGTCAGAATGGAAAAAGGCATAGTGGTTAGCATGCTAGTGAGTCAATGGAAACAACCAAAATTGCATCTCTCAGCACTGCCAACATTGGTGGAATTATGTGGATTGGAGCAATGGTGTAAAAAGTTAACGAAACAAGCCCTGTGTAGTTGCAGCTTTGCTGCATGAACCAAGCAGCTTTCTACTTAATGAATGCTACTCAGAATGAAAATTTGTGTATGTGCATGATTCTTTTTTATAACCCTTAATAGGGGTTTTTGAATCACAGTTCCTCCCACTTCCAAATACCCCCCTTTTATAAGGCAACTAAAACCTATTACATCCTTCCTGTATGAAATTCTGCTCTCTTGTTTCTATTCAGTATCAAAATGAAATCTGACATTGTTCAAAGTTTCCAGAAAACACTGGAGCCAAAAAACACAGAATTGTTTGCACTGGTTCATATGGGGCACTTCAACCATCCTGATATTTAACTGTGATCTCTTCAAAGAGCTACTTAGATGAATCCTATGGGCTAGAGCATTAGAAGGTAAGGAGGCTCAAAATCGGTGCATACCTAAGCATAAGAAATTGGAGAAAGGTGTCAGGAGGCCTGTGTGGAAATCATGGATAAACTAAAAAGAAAGAAGGTCTATGAAATGTGGAAAAAAAGCTTGTCCACCTGGGAAAAATAAAGGAATTTTGTCAGGTCCTGTAGGGATGCAATGAGGAAGGTTAAAGCCTGCTTGGAATTAAATCTTGCAAAGGAGGTAAAGGATAAGAACAAATGTTTTTTCAAGTTTGTTAACAATAAAAGGAAGACTAGGGAAAATGAGGTTCCTCCACTAAATGAGCTGGGTGCATGGTGACAGGGGATGCTGAGAAGGCTGAAATTCTGAATGCCTTCTTTTCTTCAGTCTTTAATGATAAGACTAGCCCTCAGGAATCCCAGACCCTAGAGGTAAGAGAAAGAGTCTGGAGAAAGGAAGATTTCCTGATGGTCAAAGAGGATCTGGTCAAAGAGTATCTAGCCAAAATCAATGCACGCAGATCCATGGGCCCAAAGGGATGCACACGTGTGCTGAGAGAATTGGCAGAGGTGACTGCTGAACCGCTCTCTATCATCTTTGAAAGGTCCTGGTGAATGGGAGAGAATAACCACTCTGGTCTTCAAGAAGGGCAAGAAGGAGGATCCATAAAACTACAGGCCAGTCAGCTTCATCTCTGTCCCTGTAAAGGTGATGGAACAACTTGTTCTGGATACTCTCTCCAAGCAATTGGAAGAGAAGAAGGTTATCAGGAGCAGTCAGCATGGATTCACCAAGGGGAAATCACAGAATCATGGAATTGTAGGGGCTGGAAGGGACCTCGAGAGGTCATCGAGTCCAACCCCCCTGCAAAGCAGCCACTCTACAGCAGGCTGCAGAGGTAGGCATCCAGGCAGGTCTTGAATATCTCCAGAGAAAGAGAATCCACAACCTCCCTGGACAGCCTATTCCAGTTCTCTATCACCCTTACTGTGAAGAAGTTGTTTGCACATTGGTGCAGAGCTTCCTATGCTCAAGTTTATGGCTGTTTCCCCTTGTCCTGTCCCAACAGACAGTTGAAAAGAGGTTAGTCATGTCTCTTTGATTCCTACACTTAAGATATTTACAAAACCTAAATTTACAGACCTCAGTTTGTTCAGCCTTTCCTCATAGGGGAGATGCTCCAGGACCTTTATCACCTTTATGGCCCTCTGCTGGACTCTCTCCAAGAGATGTCTTTTTTGTACCAAGGAGCCCAAAAATAGACACAATACTCCAGATGAGGACTGCAGAAAAGAGTGGGAGGATCACCCCCCTTGGCATGCTGGATGCCTACCTGTGTGATCTATTGTAGGGAATCTGCTTTAGCAGGGAGGTTGGACTTGATGATCTCTGGAGGTCCCTTCCAACCCCTACAATTCTGTGATTCTGTGATTCTGTGATCTCTTGAGGTCCCTTCCAATTCCCTGCAATTCTGTGGTTCTGTGACTTTCAGGTTGTCTCTGATCAGGACACATCTGCATTGCCATAACTGATATGGAAGACTTGTAGTTCCACATCTCTCATGCACACTGTCTATCCTGTGCAGCACTTTTTTTCCAGTTTCTTGATCTTGGTGCAGCAGGCAGGTCCCATCCAATTCACTAAGAAAGATTGGACAAGGTAGACCTTATGTAGGAAAAGTATCAAAAGACAGACTGAAACTTCACATGCATGAAAACTGTGGGCAAAGAAAGACCTTCCTACTCTCCATAGTGGCTTCCCTACACTTTGGTCTTGTGCTCCTGATTTTTTGTAAGTTATATGAAGACCTCTTTCCAAAGTGCTTATAAAGGGTTATGTGAGGTGACGATCATATATATGATAATGTGGCAATTCCTGCTCAAATGACTTCCAGAATGCCTCTTGGGCACACAGAGACAGCAGTGTGCAGCATTCCCAGATGTTGATTACGTGGCTAAAGATATAAGAGGAGAAAAATGTAAACAAGTGAGTTTGCTGAAAAACTTATGTGTGCCTGTGCAGTTCAAGCCTACAATTTGATGCCCATGGGAACAGTATGTTCTTTCAGCCTTCAATTTCCTCTTTCTTTAGACTCTGGCTACTTATGTCCTCCCTTATTATTAACTAAGATCTTGAGCAAGGTAGCTTCAGGGAAAGGGCTGTTCTATGCTGTTGTATTTCCCCCTCTCCAAGCATCTGCTTCAGCTGGAGATGAGGTCCTAAGCAAGATAAGCAGCTCTCAGTTGCACGCTTCATATGGATCTGCAATGGCTGTGAGCATGGGCAACTCAGTACTGCTGCACTGTGATTCATGCAAAGAGCTCAAACCTCTACTGCCAAAAAAAAAAAAAAGGCATTACCTACAGGCACGTAAGCACCTGTTTTAAGAGGCTGAAGGCAGCTCCTGGGGTCTGGGCTGATCAGTGAAGGTGCCCACAAAACAATGACCAGGCATTATGAGTCTGGAGATGGCAAGAGAAGGGCT
Organism: Tetrao urogallus; assembly: GCF_951394365.1. Taxonomy (NCBI): domain Eukaryota; kingdom Metazoa; phylum Chordata; class Aves; order Galliformes; family Phasianidae; genus Tetrao; species Tetrao urogallus. The sequence continues at coordinate 110,857,639 of NC_136813.1, read as the reverse complement.
GCTATTTGGAGCAAATCCACTCATCTATCACTGATCTTCTTTCAAAAAGGATTACTAAAAGAATAAAAGTTCCCATGAAATTGTTTGTGCATGGCCAAAATGAGGAAGAAGAGTAGTGAAAGGGTTGGAAGAGAAGTTTGCAGCAAGAAACAAGCTCTGGATCTTTTGTGGTAAATTCACTGGAAGAGATAGAATCTGAACATTCTCCTGGAGAAGCTGGCAGCCTATGGCTTGGACAGTTGTGTTCTCTGCTGGGTAAAAAGCTGGCTGGCAGGCCAGGCCCAGAAAGTGGTGGTGAATGGAGTTAAATCCGGATGGTGACTGGTCATGAGTGGTGCTTCTCAGGCCTCAGTACTGGGGCTGGCCCTCTGGATGAGGGCATTAAATGTACTCAGTAAGTTTGCAGATGACCCCAAACTGGGAGGAAGCAGCAATCTGCCTGCGGGTAGGAAGGCCCTACAGAGGGATCTGGATCAATGGGCTGAGGCTAATGCTATGACCAAGTGCCAAGTCGTTTACTAAAACCCCATGCACAGCTACAGGCTTGGGGCAGAGTTGCTGGCAAGCGGCATGGAGGAAAAGGACCTAAGGGTGTTAGTTGACAGCTGGCTGAACATGAGCCAGTAGTGGGCCCATGTGGCCAAGAAGGCCAATGCAATCCTGACCTATATGAGATATAGTGCAGACAGCAGAACTAGGGAGATCATTTACTCAGCACTGGTGAGGTCACACTTTGAGTACTGTGTTGAGTTTTGGGTCCCACAGTACAAGAAAGATATTGAGGCCCTGGAGTGTGTCCAGAGAAGGACAGCAAAGCTGGTAAAAGGACTGAAGCACAAGTCTTATGAGGAGAGGCTGAAGGAGCTGGGATTGTTCAGTCTGGAAAAGATGCTCAGAGCAGACCTTATCACTCTCTACAACTACCTGAAAGGAGTCTGTAGTGAGGTGGAGATTAATCTTTTTTCCCAGGTAACTAGCAATAAGACAAGAGATAATGAACTTAAATTACACCAGGGAGGTCCAGCTTCGATATTATGAAAAACATCCTCTCAGAAAGAATGGAGTACTGGAACAGGCAGCCCAGGAAGGTAGTGGAGTCACCATCTCTGAAGGTTTTCAAGAAAAAGGTAGTCTCACTGAGTGATGTGGTCTAGAGTGATCAGAGTCATTAGTTGATTAGTTGGACTAGATAATCTTAGTGGTCTTACCAACCTTAATGATTCTATGATTCTGTGAATCTGGAGCCAATCCAAAGGTCGTACTTTTCAATAGTAACACAGTACAAGTAGCATATGCACATGCAGAGTATGTTAGCTTGACTTTGAACTTTCTCACTTATTAAAACATCCTCAAGTCACTTGGATTTTGATGAGCCAAGTACAGAATTAAATAAAGTATACCATTCCATGCTCTCTAGAATAGGGTGGTTTTCTGACAAACAGTTGAAGGACATGGCATATAAATCACTTCCAAGTAGTAAGCCAGGTTTTGAATTTGCAGCACAGAAGTTCCCAGGTGTAATTTCTTGTTTCTAGCAAATGAGAAAGGTGAGGTAGCATAAAAGGTCTTGCTCAAAGATTCCATTAGACTATAGTGTCACATGAAATTTATCGTAATTTGTTTACATGCTTTATCCTCACATTAAAATACCCACTGAGTCCACCACTTTATGGTGCTCACTCACAGTCATAGTAAAATCGCTCTGCGTGGAAACTTATGCCCTGCTTCATAGTGTGGCTGTTTCCAGGACAAGACAAATTTGGGCTCCACCTCTCCTCTAGCCAAACCACACTAAAATGTCTAAAGGATTTTTCACAACAGGAGCAGTGAGTTCCTCTACCCTACCCTATTCCCTTCTTTCTAGGAACTGGCAGAATCCCTTCAAACATAGTTAAGGAAAAGAAAGTGGGGAGTGTGAAAAAAAATGACCACATTTTATTGGATGTTATTCATGATGGAAAACAGTGACTTCTAATAGAGCTTTAATTTCAAATAAAGTCATTTTCAAACTTAACTGCTGTCTTGTGGATGAAAGAGGGGTGTCTGTGACAGCTGCATTTTTTTTACAACCTATATCTAGCTCTAAAGTGCTAGCTCTGTGCTGAGTGCATAGATGATTTGTGGTGGTGAGACCCCTCTACTCCAAGGGCCTGTATAGTTACTGTACTTGCAGAATTCCACCTTAAAAGCAATTGGATGTGTCTGTAACTCAGGGAAGGTTTGCTAAGCAATGACACATTGCATTTGGATCTGGAAACATAACATCTGGAAGCCAAATGTTAGAAACGATATAAAAGGGCCAGCCCAACAAGCCAGTAGGGCATTTCTAAGCCAGAAAAATCCTCAGGATGGACCCTGTCCTTCTGTGGGTATTCCTGCCTCTGGTATCAGTGGCATGGGGCCAGTATGGTGACTATGAGTACGGCCCCTATAACTATGGAGATAATGATGAGTGGGTCAATGTATACCGGCAGGGTTTCAACTTTCAGTGCCCACATGGGCAGGTGATCGTGGCCATCAGGAGTGTCTTCAGCAAGAAGGAAGGCTCCGACAGACTGTGGAACTATGCCTGCATGCCTGCAGCCCAGAGCCTCGGTGAGCCGACAGAGTGCTGGTGGGAAGAGATCAACAGGGCGGGAACTGAATGGTAGGACACTCTGACCCACCCTGGGAGGGCACAGCTCTGATACCCCATTTGGAATGCGGGTGCTCGTACATAGCAATGCCAGTGCATAGCACTGTGATCCTAGCCAGCGGCTTCGCTTCCTGAACACATTCCTCATGATGCATGCGCGAGGGGTGAGCAGCATCTCCTCTGCCTTCTCTGTAGCAGTTTCCTGCTGGAGGGTCTTTGTGCTTTACAAATGCTGTGCCATTTGGTCACTCACAACCTCAGCTGCATGGTGTTGCTTGGTCTTGCAACTGTCATTTCAGAGCTGAGAAAACCTTCAGGGAGTGCAGGACAAAGTCGCTCTCAAAAGGCCACACAACGAATCAGTGCCTAAACTGGGGAACAAATTGTCTAGCTCCACTTCCTGCTCTTATCACTGGACAAAAATTTCTCTTTATCGTGCTGGCTTTTCTCTCTGTGTTTTTGTTGCTAAGCTTTTTGGCTTTAGCCCAGTGAAAGGCAGTTTTTGAGTTATGCTGGTACTACAGGAGCCAAAAATCCACACTAATGAGTGGTGATGGTGGCATATGCATGCACGATAATGATCACAGAAGATGATTTTAATTCCTTGGTGCAGTCAGTTTTGGTGCACTAGATGTTACATTTCCTATTCAGCTTTGAGGCAAAAGTGATCACATTTTGTGGCTGCAATAATACATGGAAATATGTATAGTATTTCATGTTTAGGCAGTATATAGCCAATATTTAATTTTCTTCTGATTTTTTCATAAAATGTGAAATATACTTTTAAAACATTCCAAATATGAAACATCCTTTGAACAAAATGAAATGAATGCAAGGATATTTTCAAATATTGTAAATGGTTTTGCTCCAGAAATTGCAATATAATTTTTCTAGATTTCACATCATATGGGAACAGGTCAACAATAAATGCAAAGCTTCTGCTTTACAAATGAGTTACAATTTTGTCCGTAATTATTCATAGTATTTCATTCACCATGTGATACATTCCTATGGCTGATGCAACTGCTGAGGACTGACTTCACTATGGAATAAGAAAATAAAGGGTGAGGGCTGCAAAACAGGCAGAAAAAAGACCCTGTGATAATACTGGGTGACTTCATCATCGTTCTTACATTTATGCAATTTCTACTTATTGCATAGTAAATTTGCTTTAGACCTTTCTGTTGTTCAAGATAAAATTGTTTTCTTTCCAAAAATCCCTGGCAGCAATTGCTTGAGTTTGCTTCTCACAAACAGGACACTATGTAAGTCTATACAGAACATTTTCTTCTACTGTCTGGGGCCACATTTGTCATCATGCTCCGTATGCTTAGTGTGCCTAAATCCACAGCATATTATTTAAATCTTATTTCTTCTACCTCTTACTAATCTTTTCACTTTGTCCTTACATGTTTTCCTCTTGCCTTTCACCCAATCCTATCTTTCTTCCAAACATGTGTCCTGTCCAACCCCTCTTTAATGTTTTTAACTCTGTTTAACTCTCTCTCCTAGCTTTTGGAACTTCATAGGCACTTCTTCCCTAGCTGGCCTTTCCAGTCAATCATCCTTACATCTACTCTTCTGCTCTGCAAAGATCTCTTTCTTCTACCTATCTAGGAGGTGTAGTGAGTTGAGTGTCAAATACACCGAAGTGTTTTGGGAACACACATCTCTTTGCAAAGGTGAACTTGTGAACCTAATTATTTTGGCTATTTCTGTTCATCCTAGCTTTGTCTGGTTGTACTCCACAGTTTTCTGTACTACAGGGCTGAGCTGGTTGCATATTCAGCATTTCATGAAGAGGATTTGCTGCATTCAAGAGCATACCTTGCTGTTCCCAGGCACTGCTGCCCAAGAATCCAGTAGGTTTATCCTGGAAGGGGGTCACAGCTGGGCCAGCAGAGAGCCAGCCTGGAGTGTCCAAGGGCAAACTTTAAACTTCAAGTTAATGTGACAACATGGATATAGCTTACAGAGCCTTTGATAATCCTACACCTACTCTCTTGGTAGTCATTACATTATTTCTCATAACAGCCTCTTTTTTCTCTCTTCCATACTCATCTCAGTGCTCTTTGGAGCTGCTTCAAGCTCTAAAAAGATTCACTCAGTAATCAACTGGGACTACAAATATGAATCATAATCTCTATCAGTTCCTGTTTGGCCACCTCTGTTTCTGTGCTGATCTTCTGATTAACCGATGTGTTGGTGAGCCATACATCATCCTCATGTCAGTTGAGGCAGCATTCTGCTGAACTAGCTCATCTATTCCAATCCTGGGAGTAAGGACTGTAATATTTCTTCTTCAGCTCTGGTCACAGGGTAGTTTGTCTTACTACACACATCACAGCCAGGGATATTCAATGGTTTCTTCCACCAATAACCACAAAGCTAATAAGTTTTTCCCAAAGTTTAAGCTACATTTCCTTTGCTGTAATTGAGGTTTGGTTTTTTTATTCCTTGTTCTGCCTTCATGCAAAAACACACACACAAAAAAAACCTGATCTGTGATAAATTTATGTTTGTGGCATTTCATAGATCAGCATTTCTGACTGCCATGCTATGCACAATAGAGACAAACCCAAGAGAAGTTTCTTTAGAAAAGCCATCAAACCAAGGAAAGCTTTAGAGAGAAAACAGAGTGGGAATACAAAGCAGAAAGAGGAAAACAATCTCCAACACGCTGTTTTCTTTGGCCATCAGCGTTATGGAAAAAAATGGCAGAAAGGATGTGGAGGGTGTTGGACTGGGAGAGCTGGGTGTATGGGAGGGCAGGAAAGGATGACTGGCAGAGATAGTTTAGGTAAGTTTGCTTCCTAAACTACCATTAGGTAGTACATAAACTTCTAGGATTAAATCCATACCATTTTTCATCTTACAGATACGAAAAAAGGATTCAACAAAGAGAGGGTGATTATACGGATCCATATTAGGCATCTATCCAATCATCTATGTACTTGCACTTCTGAAGAGAGCATGTTCTTTTGTGTTTTGCTGAATAGACACAAGAAAACTGTGAATGTCTAGTAAGACTCTCAGGAACATTTGGGTAAGAGATTGGATTAGATGACCAATTTCTTTTGAAGAGAAAAAGAGAGCCTTCTCAGCTCCATAAATCTATGAATGTGTTCTAGTTCAAAGTTCAATATGTGGACAAAGGCTTTGGTGAATCTGTCCCAACAACTTAGTACTGGCTCTACTGCCTCTTCAGGCTAGCTATCTGCAAACCAAGATGCTATTCAGCTGGGAGCAAACCTGTTCCTGAATAATTTGGAAAATAATCATGTCTTGAGTATGCAAAAGTCCTCAGGATACCCTCTGGTTCTACACAGTCCTTCTAGTTATTTATTTGCTGTGACCTCACAAGGAACTGTGCCTCTTCAAACCAAATAAAGTGGATGTTTACATTTCAATTTGTACTGGAGGAGATTTGACCTTGGGTAAATATTTCACCAACTAAGAAAATGTAAGGTCTAAGCTGGAGAGACTGCTTCATTGCTTCCCTGGATACTACAGAGTTGTCTCGACAGACCAGACTTCCAGTGAAGTATTTAAGAAAAATGATTTTTCTTGGCTAAAAGTGAATATATAAAAGGACAAGGTTGAAACAAGCAAGTAAACTAAAACTTGCAAGTGAAAGGCAACGTTTCCTTCCAGGAGAAAATGTTTGATTTACACATTAGAGAGATGCAACAGTGCTATATCCCCAGCATACTCCCAGTTATCCATAAGGCACAAAATAGAAAAGTTTCCAGCAAAGAGCTATTTAATGCATGTTTATTGCCTTTTTTCCTTGTTTAGACTCATGAGAAAGTGTTTGGAAGAGACTCTGAAAAAACAGATGTCTAGATTCACCCACCTCATTCCCATTCCTGCTTTTCTTTGCTTTCTTATTTCATACACAAACACACAAAGGCATACACGCAGACCCTTCAAGCAGGCATACAACCCAATTTCCTATAAACTGGGTGCAAAGATAAGACTCAAGCAAAGGAAGGAAATGTCTGTAGGAGTCTCCTGTTCAGACAGAAGGCTGCTCACCCCTTTGTTCTCCATCTCTGACAGTCAAGCTGCCTTTTAAAATATTCCCATTTGCACTATCTATGCAAACATTAATTTTCCTACACTTTATGTTAAAGGGACAATGCTAGAGGCTTTTAGCACATCTGCAGTGGCCTGAGTCCAGTGGGAGCACTTGCAAAGAAGAGAGGTCTTTAGGTGGGTAGGGAGGTCTCACCAATGGCTGTGAGAAAAAGATCGAGAGGGGAGTTACGAACTTGCCTTCCCTCTGAGCAGTGAGGAGAAAGGAAAGTCAGCACCTACCCCTGACTATCTGTCTCTTACGAGGGAAATAAAAACATAGCAGAAGTTCAGAATGAGGTTGCTTTTGATATGTGGAAGCAAGTGACAGCATGTCTGGCCAACCCCAAAACAGATAGTAAAGACTACTTTGTAGAAGTGGCCACCGGAGACTGGCACAGGCTAATCGAATGAAGAGAAGTAGTTCCCATAGTCTGACTGTCAGTGTTTCAAGTGTCCTGAGCATGTCCTCAGCCATTTATCTCTCCCCACTCATTTGTAATAGAAGGATCATTAAATTAGCTTTCTTCATGCAACTGACCAAATTATACAGGGGAAGGACAGTCCATAAAAACCACTCAGGACAGCATGACAGGGCCTCCCTTCCAAACCGCCAGAAGTTTTGGAAACTGAAAGTAACAGGTTTTGGTGAAACGACACCAGAGGAAAACAGCGTGCCTAGTATCTTGTTAACACATGCCTCCCACACTCTAGACTCAATCTTAGAAGCTGCATGAGGTTAGGCCAACTCTCTCCATGTGTGCTCCAGGCAGGATTGCAGAAGAAAGCATGTATTTTTATTGCCACTGCATTAGTATGTCCTATCTGACATAATATACAGATCCATTCCTCTCTGATAGGTTCCAGAGAAAGAAATTAATTGTAAAAATTTTACAGAAGCCATCTGCTCTACAGCAAAAACAAACAAACAAACAAACAAACAAATAAATGACTTTCGGAAGTATGTAGAACTACATTCTCAGTTTACCCTGTTACAAGGAACAAACTGCCCTTTATGCAACACAACCAGGTGTCTACTGTGCTGTGTGTCAGACTGCGTTTTTCCAGAGAGAGGCTTAACATGGGCTCAAAAGTATTGCTGCAGCTTGACAGATTTACTCCTCTACATGTCACCATCTTCAGGGACAGTACATTGCTCTGGCTAATTTCTAACGTATCTGAAGGACAGAGGGTCTCAGATAAAGGTTTACAGCACAGCACTAGATGAGGCATAACACACTGCGACACAGTCTAGCAAAGAACAGTAAGATGCAGACATAATCAGGAAGTGTTACCACAATTGGCACTTCAGTTCAACACAATACTGCTGCAAGCACCTGATTTGTCTTCAAGTTACTGAGTTGAGTCCAGGATCCATACACTGGCTATCAACACGTGCAAATCCTGTGGGATGGTTTAAGCAGATCTGTAGGGTGAAACAGCTTGTGCATAGGACTCAAAAGCCATACATGCATTCTGAGTAGGTTTGCTTCACATCAACTGAGTAGGTTTGCTTCAGATCAGATCTAGTCTGGCCCCATGTACATACGCAACCATGGAAGCTTTTGAATAAATCTTCTGGTTAAATCTCATCTGCAGCAAATTCAGTTTAAATGTTCCAAGATCTTTATACAATGGCAAACAGCGGTAAGCAGGGATGAATGGGAGACTTATTTTGGAAGTGCAGTCCTGATGTGAACTAAACTGCTAACATAAACACCTTCTTTGGTTGCTTGCCATGACAAAATCATACAACATTAATTATTGGCCACTTCAGAAGAAGATGTGGTGTGTGAGAGGCTTTTCACAGCAGTTGCAGCAGGCAGTGAGTGGGAAGTCTCAGCTACCATATCCTTACCTGTTACTACACAGAATGCCCTCCAAAAATAAGGCTTTATAGTTTACTTATTCTCCACAGAAAACCCTGCAGCCATTTCCAGCGAACGGGGAAAGGGCAACATCCCATTCAACAGCACCTGACATCTCCCCACCAATCTGCCCACTCCTCATCTACTAGCCAGCTCACCTCCTTCTTCTACCACTATCAGACCCAAAAGGCAACTTTTCATGCAATCCAATTTGAGCCAACTAGAAAAATAAAACAACCCATCCATTGCCAAGTTTCATCCCACCACAGTTCCAGTTGGTTTCTCATGCTTCTCTGCAGTCAGTTTCCAAAAGGTATCTTCCTCTCTTAGCAGTGTCAGGACTTTGAGAGTACAGAGAACCCAGCAACATTTCCAAATTATCCTCTTTAACAAGAAGTGCTAAAGAGTTGGTCTGGTGAAAAAGGCCATTTTTTGACTTTGTCATAAATCAAAGGATCTGAATCACTGTTTTTGATTCACCTTAGGAGTTTGAAGATCTGCTGTGACACAAGTAGTTAGGATACAGAAGAAAGAAATCTTCACAGGTTAAGACTTGTTTTCAGATTAGTATGTAGAGTATCTGACTAACAACATACGTCAGGAGAAGGCTGATAGGTTGTTTCACTTGAAGCATTACTTTTGGATTGTAGGAAAGAGGCCAAATGGGAAAAGGAAGGAGAAGAGATTTTACACAAACTCACAAATAAACATTCCATTTTCTGAGAGCATTTCTTAATTTTTGGATGATTTTGAGTTGCAAATTAGGAAGATGAGAAGAAAAATCATCTTGCATTGTCTCAAAGCCAAAGAAAAGTACTTCAATTTCACCATTATCTTTAGCTCTCTGAAACAAATATTGAGCTTGAAAAAAAGATTGCAGGATTTTATGTATATGCGACAGAAGTAGAGAGGGATAAATGAACTAGGGCTTAAAAGATCACTTCAAACGTTCCTTTGAATGTTTTTAAAATACAATAGCAATGTAATTACAAGGAATGATTTATTCCCAAATACACTCTGCATCAAAGAAACTAATTTTTAAGAAGGCTACGAATGTATATAAAGAAATGGGGAAAAAAATACTCCCACTATTACATTTATGAACAAGAGCTGTAAAATCTCCTAGGGGCACAAGGAACAGGGGAAATGACTAAATGGGAAGGGGAGAAGCAGAAGAAAATGTAAGTTTGGTTCTACTTCATAGATTAATGCAGAAAACTGCTCATTTTGCAACAGGTACAACCATTTCCCTATATTTCTGTGCATCATCTTTTCTTCTATCAGGATAACACCAATCATCTGAACCTATCCAATATGTTTACACAGAACCTTAGCCATATGTTCCCATGGCCTACGTGCCAATAAAAAACAGAACAACTTCCTACCAAAGTCCTGATGAAATCCTCTGAGAGTGAGCCAAACCGCTTTACTTGGTGTGATACCATAGCAACTCAGTCCCCATCACTACTTCACTGCTGAGGTCTTCAGAAGAGCCTCAGAAAGCACAGCACATATGTGTGGCCCCAGCAAGTTGTGAGATGCGGAGAAACAAACAAATGTAAATAATACTGCCCGAACAATGCAACAGCATGGAGGGGACATACTGAAAAGACCCATGGTTCAAAGGTGGGAGCTGAAAGAGAGGAACTGGACTGGATGACCTTAGAGATCCTATCCAACCTTGCGGTTTCTATGATTGTACAAATTCATCTATGTGCTGGTCAAAGCTTATCCATTTTTCAGCTTTTGTATTCAAGACCTTGAGACTCGAGTTTTGCAAACATTACCACCTGTGAGAAAGGAAATGGAAGAAACTGAATTCAAATAATTTTCTCCAACAGGGAAGCAATGAGGATAAGAGCGTCCTTGAGAAAATGAATGCTCAACATCTGAGTTAATAAGCTGTCTGTTTTCATGCTTTGTGAGCTATTCAAACTATGGTTATCACTTCAACTACCCCGGGTATCAGTGTCCACATACTTGCAGGGTGAGCAGAAAGAGAGGTGTGTTCTTGAAGATCATGCATATTCTCCTTGAAGATACTGATTTACTTATATGACAGATTTCCTGAGTACACAGAAAACATGAAGAAATAGATTTTTCTTTTAAAAATCCCATTACAAAAAATTATAGTCTTATAATGTTGTAAGACATGGCTTTCAATTTTCCTCTTGTGATTATTATTAATTCATCATTTCATCTCCAGCCTGTAATGTTTAGCAGTCATTGCTTTCTCCTTGAAAAACAAATTACTGAGAAAAGAAAGAAAAGAAAGTGCTGATCTTCTCATATAAAAGATCTACTAAGGATTCTTTTTGTAGAGAAGCAGTTGAGAAAACGACCCCAGTGAACTCCAAATGCTCAAATACCAACAGTTAATGGACTACTTTGAAGTAAATCTCATGATTTGTAAATGATTGAGAATGGCAACAGCAGAACAATTTCTTGCCTCGTTTACATATTGGAATGATTAAATACATAAATACATAAAAACTGTTTTAAGTGCAATGTAATTGCTAAGACATTATTTGTTAACTATTGCTGCTTTATTATACAGTGCTAACTAAATATACAGCAAAGCCCTCAGCTCCTAACCTGAACCAAAAAAGCTGTTTTCGGAAGTGCTTAAAACCATCAAGTAATGTGAGACAATGTTTCCTTACGAGTTCCCTTCTTGTTCCTCTTTCTTAGGTACCAGACCTGCTCAAACAATGGGTTGGTGGCTGGTTTCCAGAGTCAGTATTTTCCATCTGTGCTTGACCGTGAATGGCAATTCTACTGCTGCCGCTACAGCCGGAGGTGCCCATATTCGTGCTGGTATGTTCAAGCAGAAGCCAAACCTATTAACCCTCTTCCTCAGCAGTTCCTGGAAGTGTCATTGGCCACTAATCCCATCTACATCCTTCCTTAAGAGAAACTTAACTGCATTTTATGGAGCTAAAAATCCATTTACAGTCTGACCACAGGCTTCTTGGGGGATGTATGACTAAGGGAAATGAATGAGAGCGCTGTACAGTAGAATGCAGCAGCTAGCCCTAAATGAACAGGTCTGAGTATCAGCAGCAGCCTAGCTACTCTGGAAACTATGACAGGAGTCTCCAAAGTGAAATTGCATTTCAAAAGTCACATAGATCCTGCTTCCTGATTCAGTAATTTCACAGGAGCAGGAGCATTTCTATGCCATGGTATTCTGCTGTAATGACTGACTGTAGTGAACTTCTTTCCAGCTACCAAAGAAAAAAAAATCCTCTGGCACATAGCTTTGGATTTTTGAATTTTTATAGCATACAAATTGTTCCCTCTGTCAGTGCTGTTGGAAGCCCAAAGTCAAAACTGATCTTGATGATAGTCAAAACCTAATGAAAAGGTGGTCTCACCTCAACACCAAATCACAACCGGTGCAGATAATCTCACAGAGACTAAGAAAAAATGAGCTTTTTAAGTGGAGCTTTCCTGTGGCCCAAAGTGTGGTTCCTCTAAACTGAGGGGGATGCACAATAGCAGACTGCGTAGAGAAAGCTCACATTGCTCCTGTCCATTCTACATAAAGGAACTCCTAATTTTAGGCTCCAGGGCTACTAATCCAGCTATTCTTACTGATACAAATAACAAACCCTCTGAATTTAAAAAAAAAAACAAACAACAACAACAAAAAAAAAACACGAAAAAGAAGTGAAAAAAATCCATGTTTGAATCTTTGCTTCTAGAACTCAGCTTTGAAGTATATTTCCCATTGAGATGTGCACAAGCTGTTTACATGCCCGCTGGTCTTTCTTTATCTGGCTGGCTACTGGCCAAAATCAACAGCAGTGCCTTGCTTTGCAGACTTCATTCTTGCAGAGGAGGAAGATAGATATTTTCTATTTATTTTTTATTTTTAAGGATATAAAATCACAGGAACTCTATAAAAGTCTTTGAACTTTCTTCTGCTTGCTCTCCAGTTTTACCCTGCCTACGGATGTTCTCCACCTCTGGATTTATTTACACAACTGCCCACACTCTTCCCTCCAAGGAAAACTAACTTTTAACCACTTCTTCCAAATTCTCTTACTCCTCTAATATTGCCTATATTTTCAGTGAAACAACAGAAATCCTCTCTGGCTTCTTTAATTGTTGTTGACAGTTCTGTGGACGTTGTCTTGACAACTTGGAACAGCTTTGTCTTGCAAATTGCCATCCAGAGTAGTGCAAGCCCAAATATAAATGTTTAGGGTTACTGATGTCTGACATTTTCATCCCAGCTGCACACAGACTCCTATACTGTCCAGTGAAAGCACTTCATTTCTTTGCTTGGAAGATTGCCTTACACAATTTGCAGCTACAAGTCTTTCCATGCAGACAAAGCAGCATTTCAAAGGCAGGTGAAGTGTTTCTGCCCCTAAGAAGGGAAGAAGTCCCACATACTTGTCAGAGTGGAGAGCTGAATATCACAGTTTAAAATCTCTGAGAAGGTTTTCACAGATCTTCACTTGATGTGTGAAAAGCTTTTGGGGTGCACTGTGTTATCATGAGTTCGTTCTAGAATTATTTGGCACCAGGTATTGCCAGCTTTGCTTACTCTGTGAGGGCCCAGTTTGTTCTGCTCAAGCCAGTGATCTGTCTTGCCACTTTCATATCCCCTCTCACTTTAACAGTCTGCTGCACAGTGTCTTCTTAAGAGTCGCATTTGAAGTTACTCTTTTGAAGTTTGCATATGGCACCAAATTGGAGAGAAAAGCTGACAATTAGAGGGTGAGCACTTAGAGGGACCTGTGCAAGCTGAAGGAAGGGGCTGACATTATTATGAAACTGAACAAGTCTTGCTGATGGGAAAGAAAAGCCCCTAGTAACAATATAGACTAGGGACTGACTATTTGGAAGCTTCCTTGTTTTGGAGGACGGCAACCTGCACAGCAGCCAGCAATGAGCCCTGGCAGCTGGGAAGATCAGCAGCACCCTGGGCTGCGTTAACTGCAGGGCAGCCAGCAGTTCAAGGGAAGTGATTGTCCCACTCCAGCCAGCACTCACGAGGCCACATCTAGATACTGCATCCAGTTCTGTGGTTATCTCCTGATGTAAGAAAAACGTCAGTCAATTAGAAAAAGTCCTGCAGAGGGGCAACAAAACAGCCAAGAGACAGAGCACTAAACCTCTGTGCTGAGGAAAGGCTTGCTCACTGTGAAGAAGGAGCAGCTGCAGTGGGCCTGAAGCGCAGCCTCCAGTAAGTACACACTGTTAAGAGGATGGAGTTGGGCCCTTCACAGTTATCCATAGTGGGAGGACAAGACATAACTTGAACCAAGGAAGACGTAGACTGGATATAAGGAAAATATTTTCCTCTGTGAGGACAGTGAAGCAGAGGAGCAGGTTGTTTGCTGGGGCTGTGCAAGCTCCATCCTTGGAAGTTTCCAAGACCAGTCTTGAAAAAGTCTGGAGCAGCCTGGTCTGACCTCAGGGCTAACCCATCTTTGGGCGGATGCTGTACCAGACACCCCCTGAGGTCTCTTTCTGCCAGACTTATCCTGTAATCCCAAACAGGAGGAGTCCACTGGCGGACTTACATCATGCACCAAAACTATCCCTTCTCTTCAAAAGTGGTCTCCTGCTCATTGTATGCTAGGAACAACACCTTTCCTGTTTTATTCCCTTTACTCTGCCCCACTAGTATCTGGGGACTGATAGAATATAAGCAACATGAACCGCAATGTGGTAGCATGAAACCCCATGCCCTGGAACTGCCTCTGCTACAGATGTGACTTGCCTGAACAGCTAAACAAATATATATAGCAACCAAACTTCCCATTTGCTAAGCTCACTCAAAAATCCACTTCCAATGACATTTCCAAGTTATTGTTAAAAACCCTCACTTACACATCACACTTCTAGTCTGTATCTTGCACTCGGTTTAAGAAACATTTGCCACGGAGACTATGTTTTTCAAACAATCCACAAAGCAGTTCAAGACTACCACAGCTAGTACCTCAAAATATATACACATATGAAACACAATAAAAATACGCATGTGTATAGTGCATTATATATAAAAGCTTCTACTCAAGCCTATAATTATATTTATTCTTTTCCAGAAACTAGTTGTCAAAAAACAAAACAAAACAAAACAGCTGTGGAGAAACAGCTAGTCAAGTCTTGCTGACTCCTATTTCTTGGAAGCAGATTAATTACAAGCAAAGCATCTATCAGTACAGAGCTATGTGGAAAGTATGTAATGACTCTGGTACCTCATGGATCATGTGTGATGCACAGGAAAATCCATATTAAAAAAAAAAACAAACCAACAACAACGCACACAGCATAATTTCTTAGGAGCCCTGAATTTTAACTTGCAATGAATCCCTCATTGTGAAATCAGCTACAGGCAGAAAGGCATATCTCAGGAAAACTGAAATACTGAGATACAACAAAACTCCTTGCTTTAAATTAGTTCTCATTTTGGTATTTGATCTCTTCTTCCAGCTGTCTCCTTACATGTCTCTCTGGCAAATATGTATAAGCAGTAGTACAGCTGATCCTCATGTATGATTTTTCTTGGCTCTTCTTCAGGACTATTTGTCCTTAAATGAGCTGTTTTCTACAATGAAAGAGACAGTGTTTCCCCATGAATATGAGCCATACAAATGGTTTGTTAGAATTTGATCCACTTTTTACAGCTGGAATCTTCTTTGTGTCTCGAGTCCCACTGACATTTATTGACATACTACTTTATAACTCCGTCATGCAGACTGAAATGCACTTTAAGAGTTTCCTTAGTTTACTTGGTAGCATCTATACCTCTATACTTTATAGCCCAGCACTTCTGTTTCACAGTTCATCTTCTCACCATTAATTCCCAGTTTACCTCCACAGTAAGCACATACTGCAAATAAATATACTAGTCTCATAGTTTTGCACTTGCTATTTTATTTTTTCTCTGCAACTACTTTATTTCCTTCCCCATCGTGCTAAGCCTTGCAACAGATTCTGCACATTTCTACCATACTGAAAATAATCAACATTCCCCACAGGAGGCAGAAAAGGTCCAATTATTTTACCTGTCTGGGGAATTTTAGCACAGTAAAATAAATTGTATTCTTATTGAGACCACAAAGGAAGCAAATCCATTGCAGATACAGAGACAACATTATTAAATGGTCCCACTAGACCTCAGATTTTTCTCTTTGCCAGGAAATTGAAAGCTTGACTCCGTACTCTCTAAAGAAAACACATGTCACAGAAAAACCCCAAGTCTGCACAGATTGTTTATGACTGTTTTCCCTCTCCAAACAACCAGCAGTGCATGTGCCAGAAGGTCTGTCTGGAGCTGCGGCTGGTAGCTGTCACAGTGACGTTATCCAGGCAAACAATTACATTTTCCAAGAGCTATGAGGATTAAAGAACTTATTTGTTTTCTTGACTCAACCAGCTCCCAAAGCCATTTTCAAACCGATAAGATCCTAAGCAGGCTTACCAACACCAGAGATATAAAACTAGGAGGTGAAGTCAGAACACACGTGGCAGAAAATTATGCCTCTGGACAACTCAATTCCTCTCCACTCTTTTTTACCGACTTTGTTGTCACCCAAGCAAATACAACCTTCCAGTTCAACCTCCAGTGACACCTTCCACGGGTATTACAGAAGAAGCTGGCTAATGCTATTTCAAACATGTTTTTCTTGACAAATGGGCAGAAGGTGCCCTGATGTACATGATGAATTACACAAGTAACATCTGAAAAGGTATGGCTATTCATGGGACACTCCTTGTCCCCAAAGGTCAGAAAGTTAATGTTAAAGCTTGTGCTTTCCTATTGAAATAAAAGAGCTCCTTCTTTTGGCTGTAGCTTTGTTGGGAGAGTTCAGCAAGGAAGAGGAAAAAGAGGGTTAAAGAGCAGTCATTCATCTTGTTAGTGTTGTAGTTGCACAAGAAGAGAAAAGGCCAATGCACTCCCTAACAATGTAATTACTAGCAGGGAATAACTATATTCAACAGCTGGAGCAGGAAACCATGAGCTATACCACTGACTGTCTTTGATATTTTAAAAGACTCATTTCTTTTGTCCAATTCATATCTGAAGGCAAGGCATGTCCAAAGTTCCCACTTACTTCCGTAAAGGGAGGCACATACAACAGTACAGAGGCCTCAGTGTGACTAGATTTTCTTATCAGCGAAAAACAGATTCATGATAACTATCTCTGAAGTCAATTGTTAAAAGAGTGCTAAGGATCACTTTAGCTTAGCACAAAACATTCTTCTCAGTGCTAACTGCATAACCCTGTTTCCTATTAATCCCTAACACAGTAATTCTTCACCATGGAAAATAAACAACATTACGACTTTCAGACTGAAGTAATAACAACAGTAATCCTGTAACAGATCCTGCCTTTATTTTTCTGTTTTTTGGGGGATTTTTTTTTTTTTTTGGATGGGGGGTGGGGTGGGGTGGGGAAAGGGGGGTCTTGCTTTAGGCAACATTTACAGGATTATAGTAAAGTATATCAGAAAAACTTGGGTATGGGGGTGGGGTGTGCAAACCAGTCTAAAGAGATACAAACCTATACCAATACTTTCCTGACAGACTTTCTTGCCTTCCCCCGTACATATGTTGCATTCACTTATGTCCCTTCACAGAAGCTTATATTTCCCAGCTTTTAATGTAGAACTTCTGTTTCCTGCTCTCAACAGTGCCATAACTGCTTCAAGTGTCTTGCATTCAAACATCTTACAATGAGTACTATTGAAGTGGATTTGCAAAGCAGAATCACGGAATGGTTAGAGTTGGAAGGGACCTTTAAGATCATGTAGTTCCAACCCCGTGCTATAGACAGGGATACCTCCCTGTAGACTAGGTTGCTCAGAGCCCCATCCTGCCTGGCCTTGAATGCCTCCAGAGAGGGGTCATTCACAGCCTTTAAGGCGCCACAAGCACCACCATTTGGTCATAGAGGCCTCAGATCAACCCAAACAGCAGCAGCCCTTTTGTCTCAGCACCTGGCAATTCTCAGGCTACTTTGTGTTTCCCTAGTCCTTTTTTTTTTTTTTTTTTGCTAGGAGATCAATGCTAGAAGTGGTTATAGGGCCCTCACGCAGGCTGATGATGATTGTTCTCAAGAAGGCCTGGTCCTTGCTCTTCCAGACTTCTTTGGCAGACAAAGCCTCCCAAAGGGGGAAAAGGTACCTCCTCCTTGATTTTTGAATCCTCTCATGTATAAACCATAAACTGCCATGCGTAGCTCACAAATGCTACCATGTTTGTGAACTAATTCTCCCTTTCAAGACAAAGAAATCAAGTATAAGATATATCTATGCATTAAAAACTAAATTATGATCTCTCAGGGGAGATAAATTTTGTGAGATTTCAAAAAGAGACACAGACCTGTTGGAGCACATCCAGAGGAGGGTCACAAAAATGATCCAAGGGATGGAACACCTCTCCTACAAAGATAGATTGAGAGAGCTGAGGCTGCTCAGCCTGGAGAAAAGAAGGCTCAAATGTGTGACCTGATAGCAGCCTTTCAGTATCTAAAGGGGAGCTACAGAAAATGGACAGACTCTTTAGCAGGGTCTGCGGTGACAGAACGAGGAGAAATGGTTTCAAGCTTAAAGAGGGTAGATTTAGGTTGGATATAAGGAAAAATCTATCACAGCGAGGCTGGTGAGGCACTGGAACAGGTTGCACAGAGATGTACTGGATGCCCTGGAGACTTTCAAAGCGAGTCTGGATCAGGTCCTGGGTAACCTGATCTAGCTGTGGATGACCCTGTTCATTGCAGGGGAGTTGGACTAGATCACCTTTAAAGGTCCCTTCCAACTCAAAGGATTCTGTGATTCTGTAAAAAATGGGGAAAATAGAGAAGGGTTACTCAGCAGAGCCCTGCTGTGTGGATAACGAATTGCATTTTCCCTCCAAAGGATACTGCACTATCCAGATGACCTTGGGTTAGACTAGCTTAAGGGAATAATTCCATAAATGGGTACAGAAAACATCAAATCAAAAGAATCAGACAAATCACACAGACACAAATGAACTTGAATTTTGCTTTCATAGCACTAACTTTTCCATGCAAAATGAATGGAGTTAGTAGACATCTGTCCATGTAACAAGAACATCTTCAGAATAGTTCAAGTCCTCTTAATATTATTATTATTTTGTAATTGCAAATTTGCTTTTTGAATTTATCTTAGTAGAGTTGCCAATGAGTGGCTCAACAGAGGTGTGGAGCTGTTAGCATAGAGAAAGGGGGAAAAGGTAGTAAGAACAAAGAAAAGAGAGGAAAGCCTCGCTACTGTACCCATTTACTTCAGAATAACACTGACTGCACTGACTGCTTCTGTAAAATGTTTGTAAGACACTTCACAGTAATTCACCAGTTTGTCATCAGATTTAATTTTAAAATGGAAAGATCATTAAACAAGTTAAAAGGACTGACTCTCAGTTATTAATTTCTGCCTCTGAGTAGAGCTGAAGTAGCTTTTTAACCTTGTGTTTTTCTGAGTCTGGTCTGCCCGGCACATACTGCTGGTCAAGATTACAGAACATTTTCCTTGCTGAATGCCAAACAGATGTTATGAAACACATTTGGTAGAACATATATAAACACACATCTTAGTTTCTTCTCAAAATAATAGCCCAAACAAGCCCAAAACTCTGAAATTGATGTAGGAATGTGAAATGAAATCCTAGTCCATACCTGGTTCTTATGTTGTATTTTAAAAATCTTCTGTGACCCATGAAGCTTGGAGGATGCACTCCCAGGCACTCAAGCTACAAATTAGTAAACTATCTATGGAGGATCTCCTCTAGTATAGGCAAGCAGTTATGTTACTGAACTTTCTTACCTCTAATGACAGTGCCCACATCTGCCTTTTGGGAATGATCTCACAGGTCCCAAACAGCATCCATTGAAACTGTGCTAGTTGGGGCTCACTGATTGAGATAAAGACAGTTCCTACAAGAAAAAAAAAAAAAAAAAAAAAAAGAACTTTTTTTTAAAAAAGCCAAAAAAGAGTAACAACAAAAAGAGTACACAAAAAAGTGATGCACAATGCACTTCTTCACCACCTGCTGACCAATGCCCAGCCAGTCTCTGAGCAGTGGCAGCCCCTCCCTAGTCCTCTTCCAAGCAGCTCCCCCAGTTTTATTGTTCAGCACGATGCCACATGTTTGAGGCATTCCTTTGGCCACCTAGGTCAGTTGTCCTGATTCAGTCCCCTCCCAGCTCTTTCTGCACTCCCAGCTCCTTGCTGTGGGGCAGCCAGCATGAAAAACTTAAAGTGTGTAAGCACTGCTCTGCAACAACTAAAACACTGGTGTGCTATTAACATTATTCTCATCCATCATTATTATCAATTCTAAATGCACCCGAGCTACTAGGAAGAAAATTAACTCTATCCCAGTCAAAAACTAGGAAAGACAGAGATTGTTCTTGGAATTTACAAGCCTAGTCAATCAAATTACAGTGCTCAGAAACATTCTCTAATACTGTTTAATTTACTAGTATAGTTGAAGTCCCTGTTTCTTGTTCTCTGGTTATGGATCCAGAAACATGTTTGAGTTCCCAGATTCAGACTCATAGCTTCACTCATGTATGCAAAGAAATACACTGAAAAAAATATGGGTAGCAAAGGTCAGGCTTCGTGAATTGTATTAGAGTTCTAGACACAGAGTGCAGAGCCCCAAAAGCAGCTGTTGGACAAACGGAGGTTATTGGCAAGTTGGCTATACCAAGGGATCGGCTTATGCTCAGATTAAGGTTCTTAACTGGGAAGGTGTATCAGAGATTCAAGTCACAGACTGTCTAGGCAAAAAAAAAAAAAAAAAAAAAAAAGTATTCAAATCTGTGCTGTAAACTGTCTGACCTTGACGAATACAAACACATGGGAGCATGAGAGGAAATGTCCTGAAAGCAAAAATGATTCTGTCAGCTGACAGAATCAGCCTCCAGTCAAAACAGTGGATTAATTATGTTTGCCATGATTTGGAAACACATTAAGGTGACAATCTTTAGTCTAGGAAAAAACTACCAGCTAAGTGATGAGAAGCCATGATAAACAGTTTTGTAATATTTTGTAATTATTCTTTGTCCAGGTTTGAGTCATTTCCCCTAAAATCCACAGTGATCTCATTTCAGACTTTCATGGGAGCTGGACTGAATATTGCAGCTCTGATTTTCCCACCTGCAGAGCCTACTGATGACTTTGATGAATCTATTCATCTGTCCTAAAAATTGCTGGCATACACATTTTCTTCTCCCAGACTGCAGTAGCTGCCTCCATGACCTGTGAAATACTGCAGCTCATTTCTTATCAACAGCACAATGCTGCATGGGCTGCACAAACCTCCAGCCCTTGGTCACAGCTTTGACAACGAACACCATGTCCAGCCCTGATCTGCTTCCCACACACGTTTGGTGTTTCTTGTACCACAGCCTCTACTTTCACTGATGGCTGTCATGGCTAAAAGGCAGAAGGCATGAGAATGAGAGTTCAAAGAAGTTGAATGTTGAAACTTAGGACCTTGTATGGATATACCAGAGTTTGACGTTTAGTCTGATTTTTCATCTGGTAAGGGATAGTGAATTGTTAGGAATGATGTTATGATTTTCTTCCATTTTGAAAAGCTATGAAAATGACCCAGAATTAAGTCAGTTCTACTTTGCAAATATTTAAAAAGCATAAGATGGGGAAAACAAAGTGATCAAAAATCCATTTAAAATACACAGAGATGGCAACTTCAAAGATTTTTTTTTTGTTATTGGAAGTATGTCTATGAAAATGCAATCTGATAGAATATCTTCCAAAGCCAGCCACTTTTCAGGTAAACTTTCAATTTCTGAGAATTCCAGCAGTTAGTGGTTTGGGCCTGAAATACCAGTAAAGCACCTAATTTTAAAAAATTAAAATCATCCCAATAATCACATTCCTAGCAAGTAAACTATTTAATCTTGTGCTCATATTCTGCTGATTTAAAAATATGAAAACAAAAATGACTGTTTGGCTGGGGTGTGCTAGGTTCACCTTCAAGCATTGTTCTAGTATACTGCTGCTGGGCTGAATGAAGTCAGAAAAGTGGCTGTTGGGATTTCTGTACAGGCATCCTAACTCTTTCAGTCTTCACAGGAGGGCAGCCAGCCATTCCAAACGGGACGGCGTTTCCCTTACAGGGGGCCTGATTCTGCCTGTGCCACTCTGGAGCAAAGCTGATCCAACACCACCACCAACTCTCACGTTAAATGGTGTAATGTAGGAGAAGATTGAGCACCCAGCTTCCATTCCTGATCTCTAACATAATGTTGGCATAAATTACTGGTCGAGGTCCCAGCCCTCCCAACATCTGTTCATTAATGTGTAACGTCTGTAAAATCAAGTACAGAATTACTTTTGTATTTCCCAAGGAAGCAGCAATCATAATTTGTTTAATAAGTACATAAGCACTTTGAGCTTCTAAGAGAAAATACACTGAGCAAATGCTGTCCACGTCAATATTTTTACATCACAAGATAGACAGAAAATTGGAAGAACAAAGAAGAATGGATTAATTGCTATATTCCTTAACTATAATTCAAAAATGGATAAACGCTTATAGTTGTTTGGCGCGGCAACATTTACAGAACATTACAGCAGCTACCCAAGCAGACTGATAAAAGGAAAATCCCTGCAGTAAAAATCTAATTAGTAGACAAGCCTTAAATTCTTGCTAGGGCTGCTTCTATCCTACAACTACATATATATGTATGTATACAAACAATATTCCAAGCTGCTCTAAACAATTATAATATTTTAGTACATTTGTTCATAAAGCTACAAAAATTAACTGTGTAGAAGAGAAAAGCAGCCTTACAAGTAAAACTGCATCTTGTAGTTCTATTAAGAAACTAAAACGTTCAAAGAAACTGGAAAATAAACTACTTGAGTTGCATTCAGTCAACTGGACTTTTCTATAAGATTGTGAATTGCTTTATTCTCTTTTTCCTTCCCATAAAGGTTAACAACAGAATACCCGGGGCACTATGGAGAAGATATGGACATGATGATGTACACTTATGACTACTACATCCGTGGGGCAACAACAACTTTCTCTGCTGTGGACAGGTTCGTTTTTCATCTGTTTCACTAGGAAAAAAAAGAAGAAAGTGACAGATCTTCCTTTCCTACTTCCCCTAGACAGTGCATGGCTACACATCATCTGCTGTGATACTCAGCATTAGGCTGCTACTTTTGAGGACCTAAATCCAAAGTGCATGAGGCTAATAGTCCAGGGCTGTGTATCAGGAGAAGCGGACCTTCATGGACAAGGGATCATCTGTCTTGTCCATTTGAGTAATGAAATATATGGTAATGGTTACATCTGAGCTCTGTAAAGTACAGCACATCTTCAAAATTGTTACTTACCTATTTCAAGCTAGTATCTATTTTAACCCAGTAAATCCTCAGACTGGAAAAGTCTGGCCTTTCAGTGGATGAGGGACTCATTTTGGCCCACCCTTCTTTGAAGAGAAGCAGAGATTCTGCCAGCATGCAAAGACAAGATCACACCACAATGCGAATGCTGTAACTTGCCCTTATCCACTGTAACACATTTCTAGCAGATATGAGCTCACACCAGGAATTATTGTTAATGTGATACACGTGAATCCCCTTCCAGAAAATGAGTTTACTAATTTTCCTTGATCAGATCTGGCCATTACTTGTCATGTACTATTCCTCTTGAGCAAGGCTAGTGACGCTACGGTCGTGCAAATGAGCACGTGATTGCTCTGCTCGGTTAAAAAGATACCCCCCTCCCTCTCTACTATGCACAATTACAAAGTTTTAGAATTTGGACCAAACATAAACTCAACAGTGCTGTTTGGTTTTAGTGAGTGTAAGCAGTCACAGAAATCTGACTGTGGAAGACTGCTCTTGATTCCTTCATCTCGAGCTGATCTTTAATTCATCAGTTCTTTGAGCTATTTCTCTGCTGTTGGTTTTTAATCATTCCAGTCCTCTTACTTAAGTCCAGTATATTAAAGTATTTGCTATCCTACACAATGCAGACACAAGACAAAGCACACTGCCCTGGCCCACTGTTGCGAAGCCTAGCTAAAGGAGCAGAGAGAGAGAGAAAAACGGGAATTCAAACACACCAACATTTCAGACTGTCTCTAATTACACCCAGAGGAGCCAAGATGCTTTTGTCACTGGGATACTTTCAGCTTGACAGGGTTCTTCTCAGAGATCCCCTGAGAAAAAGGATTTCCTATAATAAGAAAGCCTTTCTAGAAATGATAACACACCATCAAACTGCTCCAGATCTATAGACATACTTTGCAGACTAATATTTGTTGCTCTATTTATTAGCAAGTTGAACCTGTGTCTGTAATCTGTTCTTACAAGTAGAAGAGTAACTTTCACAGTTAGCTGACATAAAAGTATCTCTGCATCCTTTTAGATAAAAGACTGTAAGGGACACCTTGTAAGACTGCAAGGGACACCTCTACTCTGCTTTTCTGTTTCTTTTGGAGTTTTTTTTCCTCATAAGTATTTCCCAGTGCTATTCCTAATCCTGGTTTCCCAGTGCCCTTGTAGAGAGCAGGACAGATAACACAGTGTGCTCTCCAGTAACTGGATTCCAGTCACCCTCAATTGGGGACAAGGGCAACATCAGGAGTCATAAAGACAAAGTTGGAAAAGAGCAGCTGAGGGAACCTTTGCCTCTGAGCAGATTTCTGCCTGTGACTTTTGAAGGCTGTACACTGTGGGCTGGCAGTGTGGGACTGACCAAGAGCAGAGGCAGCACCACAGGGATGTCAGGAGACACATCTCCACACGTTGTGGGACCACAGGACCTGAAAGAGGGAATAGCCACCAGCACCTCTGTTCTGCCACTGCGGTGACAATAGAGAAGAACATAAAAGAGTAGCAAGTGAAAACTATAAAAAACATGTTTTACAAATGCAATCTAAGAAGTTTTTTTTTTGAGCTAATGCGCTCTCAGAGATCTCAGAATGCCTAAAACCAACTTGTTCTGCCTAATCCCGCTATATCAGTTTGCAGTTCACATTCACCTAGTGGCTTAATCGGTGACTCTCTCAAAGCTCAGCACAGTTTGCCGTTCCATAGTTATTTACAACTGAGTAAGGCAGAATAAGAACAACAACAAAAAAACCTTCTCCCAGTCCCAGCCTGTCAGAAGCAGACATGTGCAGCTTGTCAGTGTAAGCACACTGTAAATTTTGAGATTGCTTTTTATCTGCAGGCACATTAAAGTTGTGCTCATGCTATTTACCCCCTGTCAGGGAATGTTCTTGAGCTAACAAGAAGCACAAAAAACGCCTTTGAAGATATTTTAGTGTAAGCTTTCCTCATCACTTCAAACAGCAGGTATTTTTAGATATAAATATATATATATATATATTTATATATATATAAATATATATATATATTTATATTTAAAGAAAAAAATGACTATACCTCTGCTTTTGAGCTAAAAGTCTCTCTGACAATAGGTGCTACTTTAGCAGACCATCATTATGATCCATAAAATCCTATTAATCCATGGGTTATCTTTTCTGTTTTTGTATATCTGGGTAACTCAGTGACTGTGTTTTTGAAAAGCACACAAACAATCCAAATGAAATCTTCCTAAAATGAACCTAAAAATTTATTTTGCATTACCAAAGTAACCTTTGGTAAGTCTTATGAAAAAAAAAAAAAAAAAAAAGACAAAAATCTATCAAGGAAAGACTTTCAAACAAACAAAAAAGAACTTGCTGATGAGTCTGAGACAAACCCAATTCCAAATGGCACTCAGCATTAATCTCTGAATCAGCATAGTAAAATTTTCAATTAGAAAAAGCTGAGCAAGTGAAGAAAAAGCAAGAAAAAGCTGAAATGAGAGGCTTTATGCTCATATAGAGCTGAAGAGTCAAATGAATCCTATTGCATGACACACTCACCCAGGCATTGGAACCACTGAACAGCAGCCCTTATAACATTTGGCCTTGTGTCTGCAGATCACCTAGTAGCAATGGGTTCTTCACCAGTCTCCCCACCACTCGGAGCTGGCCACCAGAAAGCTGGGTCTATGCAGGGCTCTTGTAAAGAAAGCTCCTGTTGAACTCATCTGGAAGCCCTGCCCATTCCATGTGTCAGGTTTACAAGACCACCACTAGCAGAACCCAAACATTCAGAAACCTTTTGGTGCAAACCCATTACCAGTTTAAAAGACTGCTGCTATTTTTAAGGACTGTGCTTTAGACCAAAACGCCCCAGTAAGACTGTACTAAGCAGCCTAAATTGATCATTTGCACTGTGTATGCTCCACAGGAGGTTAGTATTTGACCCTCTAAACTCACGCCTTTTTGTCAAGAGAAATACAATGAACAATAAGCTAGGGTGGAAATCTGCAGCCTGTTATTTGGTACCAAATCACTGGCCCCCACTGTTGAATCCTCCTGTGCCAGCCATGCTTCTAACAATTGTTGGTAGATATTCTATCACTCCACTGAGCAAAACCAGACATTAAGTTACTCACAAACCAGTAAAAGCTTGTTTTACATTTGTAAATGTTTTCTGTCTCACATGTGACTTGTGGAGATCAAGAATGAGAAGAAAGTTTAATTTCTCTTGTTATTGACTCCTTCCTATCTTTCACACAGATCACTAGCTAGAAGACATGAAAGAGAGAAAGAGAGAGAAAGAGAGAGAAAGAGAGAGAGAGAGAGAGAAAGAGAGAGAAAGAGAGAGAAAGAGAGAGAAAGAGAGAGAAAGAGAGAGAAAGAGAGAGAAAGAGAGAGAAAGAGAGAGAAAGAGAGAGAAAGAGAGAGAAAGAGAGAGAAAGAGAGAGAAAGAGAGAGAAAGAGAGAGAAAGAGAGAGAAAGAGAGTGTACAACTTTCCTCTTAGAAACAGCTTGAAACTCACCTATTTTACTTCATTCAGACTCTGGAGCAATGGATCGTACTTCAATAACTTCTGACAGAACCATCCTTTTCCACTTGAACACCGATTTAAAGTTAATTTAGGACTGATCATTATCAATAATCACTGTCTTCTGAAGGATATTCAGAGACTGATTGGACTAGATGATCTCAGTGGTTTTTCAAACCTTAATGATTCTATGATTATTCAGAGAGCTGATTTTCTTATTCTGTAGAGGAGTGGGAAAGATTTGTAACTAGCAGTTATATTCAATCTCCTTCTACTCTATAAAAACACGAAGCACTCAGAAGAAAGACAGCTAATGGTAGATAAATGTTTTTGTTGCCACCATACCTTGTGTAAAGTTGTTCTTACTCATACAGTGTTATACTCTGCAGTTGCCATTGCCATCTCACATCTGTTCTTTCTTCTCTCATGCAGGGATCGTCAGTGGAAATTCATTGTCTGCAGGATGACAGAGTATGACTGCCCATTCCAGAATGTTTAAAAATATTGAGTATACCCAAACTGGAAAGCTTGAGGATGGACAAGATGTAATGAGAGTCAGTGATTATGGGTGAAAGGCAATTAGGCTCACAAAAAATGTAGCACTCATCAGCTGTCTGTTGAATAATACAATTCTTCCCTCTGGAGCTATTCAATAAATTGCCAGCCCACATGCTTGCAGCAGAAGTTTTGGAGGATTCCTGACAGTTGTATCCCCTAACTAATACTGCTTAGGACACACACATGTTAATGCTACACAAATCTATGTTAATATCCTTTTTTTAATATATATCCATATATAGCCATTCTCAACACTTAAAACTTTTTTCACATAGCAACTTTATATAAATTGCTTTCCAGCAAAGTCACTCCAAATGAAGTGGAGTGAAGGATACTATAAACTTTCCAGAAAGCAGTAATCTTTCCCGCCTTCTACTTCCTACTTGGAACCAACCCAATGATCTCTACTAGCTTCTCAGTGTTTAGTAGCTAAAAGTGTGCAGAAAGCAGTACCAGCAGATCTTTGACAAAATGCATTTGGGGTTACAGCCTCCAGCAAAACTTCAATGCTACAAATGTCTTGCTACCATGGCGAAATTCCAGGTATTTAAAATTGGAAAATGTCACTAGCTGTTTAAAATCAGTGCAGATCCATCAATAAAAACAAAAGCCTAAGCTTTACTGAGACTAATTTATATTGTCCTAAAAATTATCAGTGACATAACTGATTGGGAGATCTTTTCTGGGTAAACCCAGGAATAGGTCAGGCCAAGCCACTCTCTCAAAAAATATGCATACTGTATTTGTCAGGAGTCTACTTTTCATATGGACTGGGTTTCCACCATGGGCGCCTGAACCACCTTTGGTAACATATTCTTGGCTTAGAATAGACAAATAAAGTTAACTATCTGGATGACCTCAGTTCCTCTGCGTATATCGTTTCATGCAAAGAATGAGCTGACCATGTTTTCAAAGCTGCACAGCAGTTGTGCAGCGGTATTCCAACAAGAAAGACTGTTAGCTCTTCCAGGAAGATCCAAAGTAGGATTTTTGCTTTGGAACACAATTCAGGGTTCAGTTTCTTGGCTCATTAATTCAGTGACAAACTTAGCAGTTTCAGCAGCACTGGCTCAAGAGCCATGATGATGCCAGCTATCAACTTAAGATTATAAGCTTCATAAGAAACAGTGGTGTCAGACAGTCAGTTTCCAAGCTCCGGGCACTTTTAACATATTTACTAGCATACTCTCAAATGTGAGCATTAAAACTACACTTGTCCAATAAATGAATAATAGATTTGGCATTGCTATAGCCTCGTTTTTCTTTCAATTTTACTTTTTCTACAACAACTTACTCATTTGCACACAAAGACACTGTCATTCTCAGAGACCGTGATGGTAACTAGGGAGTTTTTATGAGAGCTTGTTTCTGAGACAAGCAAATAACAAAATAAAAGAGAAATTAAAAGGACGAGAGAAGCTGGAGAAGATCATTAGCTGGTAGACAGGCAAAGGAAACCATGAGATGAGCACAAGAGGAGAAGGTACTCATGCAAAGAAGCTGATGGAAAAGGACAGGCACTATGTCTAGACATATTTGTGAGAACACCTGCCCTAGGGATGGCAGTATATAGTACATCCTTCTCCTGCTACAATCTTTACTTAAGCTGCTCTCGATTCTGTGTGCACACTACAGGTTCATGGAGTCCTCTGAGGTGACAGTGTAAGATCAGCTAAGAATCACAGAATCATAGAATTGGAAGGGACCCACAAGGACCATCGAATATAACTCCTGGTCCCACATAAGCACCTCAAATCCAAACCCAAAGTATGAGAACATTGTCCAAACGTTCCTTGTATTTTGTTTTTCTCTAGTTTCTGCTAAATATTTTGTCCAGAAAGGTAGCATGATACTGTACTGAAACAGTACTGAAAGCTCTGCTTTCAATCCAAAAAATCACACCCACTGGCATCCTTTGGTCAACTAGGTGGGTAACCTTGTCATAAAAAGAGATTAAGTTCATTAAATAGGACTTTCCCCTTGTGACCAATGTCTGCATTGTTTTTCAGCTGTTTGTCAAAAACTCCCAGGATAACCTTCCCCAGAAAATTGCCAGGTACCGAAGTGAGACTGGCAGGCCTATAGTTACCACAGTCTTTTTTCTTGCCCTTCCTAAAAACTGGAATGTTTGCCAGCTTCCAGTTGATAGGGACCTTTACAGATTCCCACAACAATTGAAAAATTATTGAGAGAGGTCTCAGAATGACATTAGCCAGCTCTTTGAGTACTTGGGATGAATCTCATTGGGCTCCATTGACTTGTATGCATCTAGCTAGAGCAGCAAATCCCGCACAAGTTTGAGGTTGGCTGGGAGTTTACTGTTACCACAGTCATGGTCCTTCAACTCAGGACACTGAGGGTCCCAGATTCATAATGCTATAGAATAAGCACCTCTGGTCCCTTGTCCACTGGAACTGTAGTGTCATGTTGTCCCATTTGCCACCTTTCTCCCTCATCTGTCCCAGTCACTTCCTTCCACCCATGCTCTATTCCCAGCTCCACCCTAGCAGTGCATCTGTGTGGGATACATTTCACAGGACTCCTCTTCAGAAAGTTAAGTAATTCTCAGATGCAGGAATCTGTGGGTGGGAAACAAAATGTATCTCAAGTGAAGGCAGAAATGGGATGTGGACAAAAAAAAAACAACAAAAAACAAAAAGCAAAAAACCACACATCATAAAACAAAAAGCAGAACAGAGACAGCGTGCCTCCTGTAAAGTCCTAGGACAGTCAGTTAGCAAAAGCTAGGAAGTAAACTTAGTTATTGTCTTTGTTGTAGCATCCATCTCTAATGCTTAGGTAATCTTTGTGTGTAGGAAGATATCACTCTAGAGCTAATAAGGTTCTAGCCTGAAATCTTTCGCACAAAGCAACAAGGTGCCTGCCTTGCAAAAGTTCTCAAGGTTCTGTCTGCTTTGACATTCCTAAATGGGAATTATTCCATTTCCTATTCTAGGAAAAGGAGCCTTTCAACCTCTTTAGGGCACCTTTACTGGACCGGAACCATATTCCACTCTTGCTAACACAAACCAGATGCCACTGCCTCAGAAACATGACTACTCAGACCAAACTCATCTGGGAGCTGGTAGGTGGCACAGAAAGCCCAAAGCACTTCCTCAGCTTGATGTGTTCTGCGGCACAGAGGCACCCTATCTCACTCCTAAAGAGTCACGCCGATCTGAGAACCTATGCAGATATTGCATTACCAAATTCCCATATAGGCCTAACACTTTCAATTAACCCTTTTTTTTTTAATGAATAAATAATTTAATAAATAAAACATCATCAAAGTCTTCTATGCATTTCATATACAACAAAAGTTTGTATTTAGTTCAGACACCTAAGAGAAAAGCCCTCTTTTGTAATGGCTAAGCACTGCCCAGTCATGCTTCCAGAGTTGCAGACAGCACACCATCAGCACTGCCAGTGATTTTTTTTAGACAAACTAAAGCAGGATAATCTTTGCACTCACAAAGCAAAATGCAGCAAACCTCAAATTCCTCAGTGTTCAGAGTACATAAGCACTACCATTTTTTTTCAACATTTTTCACTTTTAGTATTTTTAAGTACTTCAGAGTCTTTTCCAGCTACTTCCCAACAACACTGAGCCTAGAAATGTGCTTTTTAAGTGATGGCTGAGATTTGTTGTTTAATCAAGTTTTGCAGGACATCAAATCCCATGATACTAATGATAAAATATACCAGACTTAGCAACACAGCACAGGTGGAAAAAAGAAACAGCAAACCTGTAACCCTATTGAAACATGGCACATTTCCTGTAAAATCAAGAGAGATCTTTCAACCTCTTCCAGTCCAGTGTTTGGGACTGTGTAATGCAAGATAAGCCTGGCATAAAGTCATGGCAGCACCAAAGCAGAGAGATGCCAACACAGCTGAAGGGAAATCAGACTGCGGAGGAAGAATACCTGGGAGAAGGCCAGCTGGCACTTAGGAGAACTTGACTACACTTGGCCCTTGACACACAGCCACCAAATCATTTTCTGTTTTTAAGATTTATTTCAAACTCATGTTTATCACATCAGCAACATGTTACTGTACTGACCTGCATCTTTAAGGCTGCTGTACTGTTTACAGGCAGAGCATAACATTACCAGTAGTGGCACTCAGTTCCAGAGCGGTTGGCGTGAGCCACAGGCCACAGGACTTCTGCTGACAACATTTTACCAATGGTAAAACACTGCTTGTGCCGTGACTTACTTTTCAAGATAGGGTAGTTTTGCAATGGACTGCTGCCTTGTTCCTCATTATTTCAGGGTACTGGTACATGTGCAGCTGATGCACTTCAGAGTAATCCGGATCTGTACACTGAGAAGTTTAGAAAAGGCACTATGTCTGCACACGTGCTTGAAGTTAAAGACAAGCACAAGTGTCTGTTGGTCAGATCCAGCAGGCTTGGCTCAGTCTTTCAAGAGCTGCATATTTGAACAGCATCGATTTCAGTCTTATGTATTGAAATCAATGGGAACGCTTGCAGATGTCAGCCAAAATCAATGGAATTCAGTCTTAAGCAAGAGGCAGACATCTAAACACTTTCCAGGATCTTAGTTTAGCTGGCGCATATCTTCAAGGAAGATTGGAAAAACTGGGTCTGAGTTAGTGAGAATCAATCAAAGAGTCTTCCAAGATATAAGAGGATGGACAAACACTGTATAACCTGCTCTTATTTTCTCAGATACAAAATTCTGACTTCATCTCAGAGAGCAGGACAGACTCTGCCTTACGTTAGCTTTAAATTATTTTAAAAGAATAAAGAAAAGCTTTGCTGCAGGAATGGATTCTAAATTTCCTACCTGTATATCAGCTTTATAATAGTTGTTATTCCCCTGACTCCAAAGACAGCTTTGCCCCATTGTTCTGTTACACAGCAAATTTGCAAGCCTGAGCCTCACATAAAGGCCATGCCCATGGTAAGTCCCACTGCTTTAAACAGAAAGACACAATGATATTTTTTGTGTGATGTGAGCTTTAGTTTACATGCAGAATCAAATTCTCCAGGCCTTGTTTGAGCCAGACAAGCCACTACACTACAGAACCTGGTCCCAAGTTGTGGAGAACAGAGAAGGCAGGCACAGAACAGGAATGGTGCTTTTTGTGAGAAAACTGAGAATGAGAAAGAAACTGTAGAGAAAGCAGTGCAAGTGAGACATGCTACCATCTGAAGAATTACGTAATTCCTTACAAGAAAAACATGCTTCAGTGTCTCAGGAGACACAATGAGTAGTATAATTTAATACTAGCAAAATTTCAGGATTTTGGAGAAAGCTCTCACAGAAACTTTGCAAAGCAAAAAGCTAGTACAGTATATTAAATACTATCCTTGGAAAGAAGAGGATTTGCAAGTTGAATCTGGTCCAACTGATAATGTTGATATAATTCTTTTAATCTGAGCTGGAAGCTCTGAACTCTTGACCAAAGGAAACAGAGAGATGAATCCAGGAGCAATGAGTTAACAGTGAAGTATGAGCAGGAGGCGGCAAAATCACAGATGAAGAAAGAGAACAAAAGAACAGAAGCAAATAAATCCCCAACAAATTAATAAAGCCCAAGCCCCAGAACTGAAGTCCTAGCTTTCTGTAGTTGTTTGAGGTTTCATAAAAGGTTTTGCTTCAACTAGAATACACATATTGTCCAAGATCCTTCCAAGTCTGAAGTTGCTTAAGACTCCAGGTTTGGCTTCAGACCAATCTTAAAAATGAACAAGCTTTGACTCGGATATATTCATCAGCAAAATCACTGCCATAACAACAGAAGTCATCCAAAATTAAGTGCTTCCATCTTTCACTGAAAGCTAACAGCTGCCATGGTTAAATCCACTGATTTCTGCCCAGGCTAGCTCACAGTATTTTTCCTCCTCATTCCCTTCTTCTATTTTCATATGGAAGACAACATTGTAAAGCATCTACAGTGGCCTTTTGTGGGTCTCACCTTGCTAGCTCTTATCCAGAGTACTGTAACATGGAAGGCAAACAACCAGCATCCCCTCTGCCACTGTCGCCAAGCATCTCCTTGGCATCATGTGATTTTACTCTGCAATTGCCTGTTTGCATGCTCTCTCAAAGTCCTAGTCCAAAGCCCATTGATAC
Organism: Tetrao urogallus; assembly: GCF_951394365.1. NCBI lineage: Eukaryota > Metazoa > Chordata > Aves > Galliformes > Phasianidae > Tetrao > Tetrao urogallus. Next base: position 110,824,516 of record NC_136813.1, on the reverse strand, counting down.
TGGTGGCATCAAGATACAAGGAAAGTTCCTTGCTTAGCTTGTTTATCCTGGTTTCACATAATCAGAGTGAATTTGGTACCTGTGAAAATACAAAATGGCCTTGAAGATTCCTAACTACCATAACAGACACAGCTTTTTCTGCTCTCACCTAAATGGACCTCTTTGGAGTCTAGGAGAACAGCTGAGGGCCTTTGGCTCATTCAGCAACAACTGTATGTCTGAGGCAAGCAACATAGGCTTAACAAAAGCTATTGCTATGGCTTTTCTGCTAGGAATTGACTCATGACTGTAAACTTAATTCTAGATCAGCACTCAGATGGTCATTAAATTGTAACAGGTTTGCAATTGTTACAGCTCTCAGACTGGACTGCCGCAACAAAAAGAGATTTTTCCAATGATTTTACTTGCTGAAAGTAGTGCTTTGGGTTGGAAAAAGTTACCTATCTCAATTTCTTTATCTATGGTCCAGGGTGAAAGCTAGATGACACAAAATTGATGGAAACATCCTCCTTTACCACACTTACAAATGCTAAATCTGAACCTTTTTAGCAACACAATGTGCATTTTGCACTTTTAGTGGTCCAACATTATTCAATTTCCAGATGTCTCTGGCTGATGGTGGCCTTCGCTGCAGGTGGGAATTACAGCACACACAGTGCTGAATCTGCACTTAAATTGCAGCACAGCAAACACTGCAGTCACAGGCACAGAAACATCAAGGCAAGCCAACAAATTGAGCTATTGTTCACTTTCATTCTCTGCATTATTTAACAGAACAGGCAAGAGAAAAAGGGCTTTGAGTAATAAAGTGCTGTAAATGTACATTTACAGTACACAGTAAATGTGTAGATCACCATGGCATTTACTTGATACAGTGACTGAAAGAGCATCAGTGTTCTGCAACCACTTCACACAGAGTACATTTGCAAGTTACAAGAAAGAAACATACATCATGATTGTAGTCAATACTTTGTTAAACTGAATTTCTCTCTTGGTCCCTTGGCTACTACAGATAGCATGCAGTAGTGGGACTTCACCTGTTTAGTGTGAGATAAGCCTGCAGCTGCATAGCTCGTTCTGGGCCAAGGAAATGCAGAACCAATGCCTCCATGCAGTCTCTGTGCTCTGCCTGAACAACACTGCATGCCATGAGCATCTATATAGTGTACATACTTTGACCTGACCCCTGGCAAGCCTTTTGAAATGCCCAGTCTACCCTCTATCCCCTTTACCATACTAATAATTGCCATCAGTAAGCAACCAAAAAAAATTAAGAAATCACTGGCACCACAGGGTGTGAAATCTTAGAATTAAGAGTGTCTGTGTGAACAGAGTTTAAAAAAACTGAAAGTTAAGTCCAACAAAAATAATCGTAACTGCCTATTTCTTGAGGGACTTTCATGTTGCAAGTCCAGCACAGAAACACCTGTGTCATCTTCCAGTCTTTGCCTGGGCAAAGGCCTTTAACTGATTCATGCTAAGTTCTTCAATTGAGAGAACAAATTGATTATTCTGTTGCATACATGTCCAATCCCCCAGTTTTATGTTTTTGTTGCCCACTTTTTTATGTTTTAATAACAAATATATAAAATAGGTTTTGTTACTTAGATACATTAGCTACATTATATATTTTATATGTGGCTCAAGACAGTTCCTCTTCACACAATGCAGCATGGTAAGCCAAAGGGTTGGACACCCATAGTTTAGAGGACCATGTTCCAACAGATTGTTCAAGTTGCAATTTGTGTCTTCAGTACTCGAGCAAGGCAAAAAGACTTCAGTCATGTAAGCCACTGTTTCACAGCAAAAAAAAAGAAAAAAGAAAGAAAAAAAGGGTAAAGGAATGGATGTAGGAAATGAATCTCCACAGTGCCAAGGAGTCCTGGAGAATAAGCATTAATACCAGTAATGAAATGTGTTTAGACTCTTGAAAAATCCTCTCATAAACCACTTTGAACAGTCCAATCGTGAACAGTCTCCATGGAAAAACTGTCCAGTGGCTGAAGTGCTACCCAGGGACCTGAGAGGATCTAGTCCAGTTCTCCTACCTACATCCACTCTCCTTGAGAGCTGAGTAAGCAGAACAAGGCTAGAGATCACACTGTTGCTTTGTGCAGGCTAGTACTGATGAAAGACCCATCCAGAGATGCTATTTCATATTTTCAAAGGAATACTGTCATTGTGACTTGACTGCTAATTAATCAAGATGCATTCTTCAGCTAATGTGGCTTGCCTGATTCCAGGACAGCATGGTTAACTTGGCCAAGACTGTGCTTTATTTAGTATGTAATTTAGATATATGAAACATGCCCTGTGTTTCTTAGCATCTTATCTTTCTGCAAATTAAGTATAGTAGTCATCAGTGACATTGTATGCAATTAAATTCAGTGAAAACACTGAGCTAAGACACTGTGATGAGAAAGGAAGATACTTCTAAATACAACAGATTAGATGAATCATAGTGTGAAACTACTAGCTCCACCTCTGGTGTTTTCTGCTTGCTACAGTACTGTCAAGAGCAGTGTGTCCAGCTCTTCAGGGTTCTGATGCCCAGCAGGTCTTCCCAGAATTAGTACAGCAGCACAGCAGCTTCCCAGACAGCACAGGCATCACAATGAACAAAACAATGCTAGGTTACCCACTCGGGGGACTTCTAACCCATCAGAATCTGATGGGAATGGTGGTGTGGAACAACACATCCAGGCAGAAAAACACACCCAACCCACTTCACCCTTCACTGCTAGTCCAGTTACAGCACACAGAAGTTGTAAATGAGCTAGTTGTAAACTGGATTTTGCTGTCAACACTCTTTAGGGATCACTGCTAATGAGATACACTAGTGGTCTAGGCAGGTGTCACCTTTTCCAGCTGTGCCAATACCTATTTACCAGGATAGAGTCCTTCGGGACAAAACTGAGGGGCTACTCTACTGCCTCTGAGATACTAAAGCTGCACAAAAGTGGAATACTGACGTGCTGCAGGAAACACACAGCGTGCTAAGGACACCCTTCCCAGCAAGGAAAAAGGAAGGTAGCAAGGAAAGAAAAGGTTCTTTAAGAGGTCTGGGAAAGTAGTCATGGCACCGAGCTGGCTGGTGTTCAAGAAGCATCTGGACAACACTCTCGAAGATACAGTCTGATTTTTGGGTGGTGCTGTGTGGAATCAGGAGTTGGACTCAGTGATCCTTGTGTTTCTCAGGATATTCTGCGAATCTACGACAGCGGCTTATAGACACCCAGCCAAGGAACTGCAAGGCATGTCCCCCCCGACTAGACCTACAGTTTTATACTAGAATATGACATATAATTTGCGTTTAGGAAGTGTGCACACTTTGATCCACTTAGATTGCTATGTTATTACCAAATAATTTCACTTTGTTTTATTTTACAGAGGTGACTCCTTATGGCATAAGAATCGATTTCAGTCTCACTCCAAAAGCACTAATAAGCCATTAGTATTTTCTTTTGTTCTTCCATTCCAGCTTATCTTGCATCTCTCACTCGGAAGTAAAGAGCTGCTAAGGTTGGCACATGGATGCTTTGGTCAAGTGCACATTGCTTTTACTCAGAAGAGAAAAAGAAAGTCTGTCCGTTGAGGAAGGGGGCCTTTTTTCTTCCACAAGGATTTCTTCAAATAGTGGTGTGGTGCTAGACAAGGTGGTGCAGCTGCAAAGCATAACCAACTAAAGAACACTGAAATCCAGAGAAAGCTCCTGGGAACTGTGCACAGTGACAGTACATACCTAAATGAGGGGAACAGAGTGCTTTAGAGAGCAGCAAGGGCATGGGGAGAGAAGGGGAGCAGGGAAAGTGAGGTATTTTAAGTACAGACCCACTTTGCCAGAAAGAAAGATAGGATTTGAGAGATTTAAGGGAAAACTTTCCCCTGTACCACATCAGCCTACATTACTGCATGGCTGCTATGGGATGTAATTGCTTAGTTATAATTGCTTACTAGTGAAGATATGGTGAAGGGGAAGGAAAAAAGCTTCTAGGTCCTTTACCCATCTCAGAAGGAAGCAACTCCTTGTGAAAGCTCATAACAATCTATTCAGTGTTACCATTCACTGAGTCCCCCAGTGAGAGAGGTTGTTAAAAATTCCATCACCTCATTTTTTCAACTGTAGCAAACTATTTTCTCTAACCAGTACTAAGTTTTTCATGAGGATACAGTAGCTTCAGTAAAACAAGCAACGTTTGCCAGAAGACAGGCCAGCCTTCTAAGCATAAAATCTAAAGGAAAATTCTTACTTCAAAGAAGGCAGAAGAGGGACCGCAAGTTAGTTCACCACATCCTGAGTAATCTTAACCACTGCTGTCTGGTGCACAATCTGAAACAGATTGTTATGAGCTGCGAATATCTGTTCACTGGGGTCCTGCAGGTGAGAGATGCCTGAGAGTCTTGCTGGGTTTTAAGGCCGGAGCCAAGTGAAATCAAACAGCTGAGTTTGTGCTCAGCAGCATAAACTAGACAGGGTTTTCCAGGAAGACTTACACACACACAGAGATCATACACCTCTAAATGAAACAGCTGCTGTGTGTGGGTTGAAAGGAGCTGCAAAGCACCTAATGGGGGCATTCCAGCTTCTTCGTGGAACTAGATCTGAAAAACACAGTGCAACGGTGCATCCCCTCTGGTAGCCTATATGAAACAGATCAGACACTTGCCCCCACTATCCTGGTACTGCTCATTTGAAGAATCTCACTCTGGAAAGTCCTAGGCCGGACACTGAAGGTCAAGACTGAATGTAACTTGAAGACATTGACATAAAGCTGCTTGATACAGCAGCCAAGAAAATGTGAACTCTTTTTAGCACCATGTTCTCAAAACTTGTCTCCATAGATAGCTAGTGACACATGGAATAGTCACTGTTCTACTTAGCAGAGCTTTTTACAAACTACAGAGCTTAGAAAAATTCTTGAGTACAGAGTATTTTGAAATAATACCCACTTGCTGGAAGTGGCATTGGCTTATGGCTCTTAGTGGCTTAGGGCAAATGCTAATAAATTGAGTCAAAATGCTCCAATGCTAATGACTCGACATTAAATCATACTGTATAGAGGAGATTGCTAGGCTTTTGTAATGGAAGGTTTTTTCTGCTTTTAAACCATGGAAGTTTTCAAAGGAGTAACTTGATAATGATAATAATAAAGACATGACAGTGAAGGCACTGCGTTTTTATAAGGTTGATCTATAAAGATATTTATAACAGTCAGCACCCTTATAACCTCCAAAATATAGCCCACAAACAGCCATGAAATGAATATGCTTGGATGACTGCTTAGCTTAATCCAGTCACAATCAATAGAGGGACATCAGGGACGCAGGACTGAGTCCAGGAGTCAGCAAATGAAAGCACAGTGCAGAATGGTAATCCGAGCAGACTTCACACAGTAGTCTGCAAGTCTGTACATTAGACACTGACCAACCTTCCAAGGGAATTCTCTACATAAAATCCTCACCAGAGCAGAAATTGTCTCATTTTTGAACTATTAAAGACATATTTCTCAACACCAAAGCCAAGGTCCCAAAGCCACAACCAACTCTTTCCATGAAGCTTAGTGGGTTTACAGCAAGTCTAGTCTAGTACAGTATCATTCCCTGCTTTGCAAATGCTATTAAATTGTTTCCACTCTCTCACCACTGTTTCCAGTAAAAGAGGGTTTAGCACAGACTATAAGAAGCAAACAGGAAAACTTCAGTTGCTTAGCAGTACAACATACAGAGAGTTTCTGCAGACAGCTTGAATATCTTGCATGCTGAAGGCTGGTACTTGCAGTATTTCAAAGAGACCTGGACGAGAGAAAACTTTCACAATTCTTTATGTTTGTCCACTTACTTCTGATGTAGTCATTCTCCTGCCTCTATCCAAGATAACGAAGATGAACTCAGAGGACAAACTGATCCCCCAGGAATCCAGTGGACTTTAGACTGACGTCTGCATGGCTACGTAATACAAAGCTGTATTAATTTAAGGGTGTTGCTTTGCTTTTAGTATATGCATGTACTGAAGGTAAGATGACCACTTGCTTGGTGTAAGGGAGGCAGCACAAGGACACAACTGTAGACACATGCAGAGCAGCACTTCCTGTTCACCATAACCCAGCATGAGAGCACTGTTGTTCCTTTTGTTCATACCTTCCCCTAATGTGAAAGTATCACCATGATAGAGAAGACATGATATGCTCACTACAGGCAATTATATTAGATGTAAGAGCTATTTGCCTTCTGAGATCAACTTAACCAAAGGTATTATTTCTCTATTATCTCCCTTTAACTTGATAAAAAAATGCTAATAATATATTTATTGTGCACAAAACAATGTGTACATCACTGCCTTTAATTACATGCTTGTCAGAGAAAGCACAAGTAAAAAAGTGAAGCAAATTATGAAACATGGATGAAAAATACTCAGTTGACAATGGAGCAATGCTCCTCCATATTCCCCTTGAGAAAGTGCAACTAGTTATTAAATATTCTTATTGATGATAAGTGTAGCAGACTTAGTAAATGTGGAGAAATGTCCTTTTTTAAAAATCGGGTTGAGTTTTCCAGGTATAACACTACGCTGCATGTAAGTGGAGAGGAGGCTGCTTAAGATGTAGGATACATTATAGAATCTGTGGTGCGCCCCTGTTGAGCAAATCAATGATCCTGAACAATTAACAGGTGCCAAATGTAAATACTCTTTTTTGACCACGGGAAAGAGATGTATGAGCTCTTCTTCAACATGAATTCATTAGGAGAGAAAAGCTGTTGATTACCAGCTGCTTGCACAGTGATAAAAGTGTAAGAGAAGCCACAGGCACCTTATCACCTTATGCATACATTGTCTGACTGGCTCCCAGATAAAAGTTGTGTGGAGGAGGCAGTGCAGACAACTACCTACTCCTTTGGGAAGCACCAGGTGAACCCAGCATCCTTTACAATGCATCACCCACTGATGAGAAACTAAGACACCATAACTTGATCAGGACCCACGCGGTGATTCGCATGCAGACCACAGCTCCTGGTGCCATGCTACACACTGTGGCATCAACCAGCCCCTCTCCTCACAGCACAAGTATCCCCAGCACAGAGCCAAGGCAGTGTGGGAGCAATCTAACAAATGAGAGAGAAGAAGTGGGGAAAACGTTTCGGTCTTCACTTGAAACATGATGAAAGCACCCTCAATGCGGCACTTCCTCCTGAAAATCCCATCCCATCAGGCTCCAATCTTTGATCCCTGGCTTCAACTTTTCACATTTCCTTCATCAGAACTAGCCTGACAATGCAGGGAAAAATAGCAAAAGGACTTATTTACACTGTACATGGGCTCCCTGCTCACCTGTTACGTGATTTGGCGTTACATAAATGGCCCAAGGTGTCACATTCCTCAGCCGGGCTCTGACTCTTGCAATAATCCAGGCAATGTGACTCTGAGCTGCTGGCGAGGCTATTTGTGAGAGTAACTGATGAGCAGGGAGACCAGAGAGAGTATTCTTTCTAATTTTTGTGTGTGCACATCACTAGATCATTATCTATAGACAGAAAAATCCAAAGAGTTTCCAAGATCCACTTCCAACCTGTCTAAGCACCAATGGAATCTCAATATCATTTCCCTCAACTTCCTTTTTTTCTGAGAACCAGCATAAAGGGTGATCACATCATAGCTTCGCCAGCTTGCTTACTTGTATAAAACAAGTAGATCACGACCTTGCATAAGGTTTTTTTCTTTCACACTGATTGTCTGATTAAAAGCCCAAAGAAACCTGAGAAAACTTTAACATGGACTTCAAAGGGCTCTATAATTGGCCCTTTTTCATCTATCCCTTCAAAACACTCCTGGTGCTTTATGCCATACATTGTATTCAATAAATTTGGTGCCATTCTCCTACAAACCTCAAAGCATTCCCAGTTATTAGCCCTCTGAGATAACAGAGGTAAATATTATTCTGTGGCTGATTTGATGGCTCCTGAAAGCCAAGGGAAAGGATTTATCCAGCTAGTGCCAAAGCCGTGACAGGAATCTTGCTATTTCCACCCTACAAAATAGCCTCCCAAGGCACAATTTTTCCATTTATATACAGGACTCGTTTTGCAAAGACTGACTGCAACAGGCAATGAACATCAACTCTGTTTCTCCTAGCATAGGCCTGGAGGTGCTCCTCATGTGTTGTCCTTTGACTCAGTATTGGAACACATTGTCCAGTTCTGGGCAAGACTGATAATAATGCCATCAGGCCCCAGCTGATCCATCAAGTAGGATCTGTCCCTCAGATAGAAGTCTTAATCATAACAGTGCCTCAATTCACACAAAAAGGAAATGTATAGTTGTTGTGAAGAGAGTTTAGAGCTGCACTGCTGCTGCTGTATTCACACAAACAGCAGGAATAGTGCTTGCCTGGAGACCGCACACTCCCCAGATGGATTCCCTGTTATCTGGTGCACTGGGGCCTGGCAATACTTCCACAGGACACCTCACCCATTGGGAGCTCCATAGACTGCAGCAAGACAACAGGCTTAGAAACACTTCCTTCTTTTTCTGATGCAGAACAAGCTCACTCACAACAGGAAGCTCACACCTTCCCCTCAGCATTCAAACAGCCTCTGTGGCCAACCAGCACAGAAGTCTTCTCACATCTTCAAACACTGTAGTGCCTTTGTTCTCATGAAAAAAAAAAATATATATATATTCAATATTTCATGAAACAAAACAACCTTTGGGCCACAAAATAAAAAAGTTTTTCATCCTTTTTTTTTTTTTTTTTTTTAAACAAACATTACAATCATTACAAATGCAGATAAAAATGAAAGCTAATGGAACTTTTTATAAATGTTTGTTTAAGATACAAAAATCTTTCCCAAGAAAGTCTGGTATCTCCCAACTGGTTTTAAAAGCACGTGCATCATAATTATTCCACATGTCTATTACAGGTGAACTTACACTATAAGAAATCTTACTGCACAGCGATTCACAATGTGGCACACAGTTCTTCTGAGATAAGGAATCTAACTGATCTAGTAAATACTTTGCAGAAAGGAGTAGCGAAAAAGGGGAGGGCAACTAGTGAAATAGGGGACCTCTTAGAGAAGTTGTGATATGGTACCTTGCAGCTTTTTCTATAGATGGTCTCTCTCGCACTTTCAAAGACAACTGATCCATAAAGCAATCCAACTGCTGTTTAGTCAGTTTACAGACAGGGTGGGATTTAGGAGTAGGCAGTGCACAGGTGATCTGAAGGTTGCCTATAATTCCTGCATTTCAGTTTTTGATCCAATTCCATATGGCATCCAGTGCAAATCTCTGGAAAGGCAGAGCTGTTCTTCAGAACATAAGGACCCATGGGATTAAACTGTACCAGAGCTGCTATCCTTTTGTCATCTGTTCAAAAGACATCACGGAAACTACCTTTTAATATTCTTGTCTTCCATTTATTGACTCATGCCCAATATAATCCATGACTAATTTCTCATGGGTCTGCAAAGGTCAACCAGAGTCCATTCAGGAAAACCTAGCATATAGTCTCACTTGACAAATGCAGCAGCATTGTATTCACTTGCAAAGATGACTTATTTCCAAAAAGTGACATACAACACTAATATTGGTTTCTTGAAACATAGCAAGAATAACATTTCAAAGTGCATAGAAGATAAAACATAAGCTCAGTGTAAGCTTGTATTAGCTCAACTGCTTTACCTCATTACACATTTCCACCCCACAATGCCTTCTGAAAGAATAAATCAGCTCCCTCTAATTTTCTCAGGTCTTAATAAAACAAATAAGCAAAGATGCATTAATTTAAGAGAAGCCTACCATACAGATGTTAACAAACTGTTAACATGTTCCCAGTTTCATTAGTACTGCATGACAAAACCTTGCTCACAGCTGAACCTGACCTCACAGACCATGCTGATTAGTCAACAATGACATTTTGGCTATTTGATTTAGTTATCAAACAGCCAGAGCAGATCATGCAGCTAGCAGGAGTAACTTTCTTCTTATCATGTATCTTCTTCTTAATCTAATCACCTACAGAGCAATTTACCTACTTATTTCAGATCAAAGTAGCTTTAGTAAACAAAGCTGACACCTTGCCAGGCAGCAGTTACAGATGACTTTCTTAAGTGGAGTGATATATGGAGTAGCTGAACTGCAAGTTTAGGCTTTAAAAATAGGGGAACTTCATCAGTGCCAGCGTCAAGACAACCTTTGAAACATGTGTTGGCACACACTCTACATGCTGCCATCAGAAACATTCTCTTTCAGAACAAAAAGAAAAAAGAATAAACAAGATCCTTAGCATACAGAAATAATGAGCTCTGTTACTTTTGCAAAGTCAAAGGATATTGACTTCAGCAGCAATAAACAGTCAACAAAGGAGATATTTATACTGACATCCCATCAACAGAGATCTCCATTTTGCAGTAGGTTAATCAGCTGGCAGTGAAAACCACTGAGATTCCCTCTTTCTCGTCTCTTGGGTGGCCAAGAAAGTTTCATTAGAGGTTGACATGGAAGACAGAGAACATGTGGCCATTGGATATTTTCTTATTTTCACATGTTGGACTCTCACATTACATGTTTTGAGTCCTACATTTTGGAATCCAGTCTACATTTGGAAGCCACCTTCAGATAAGGTTTGCCATAGAAGGCTAGCTTCACCTTAATCACACCAGGAAAATCAATGACTGAAAAGCCATATTACAGGCACATAGCATCTCAAAATTACATGGACTTCCAAAATACCTTGTCTAGCAGGGTCTCTCCAAGAGGAAGCTCAGAGAAAAGCAGTTAGTCTTGTCTCAGGTACCATTACAGGCCAAGGCAATCATTAAAAGTAGCTAATTGATTAGTCAGCCACTAATTCTTGTCACCTGCCCATGCATGCTATTACATTTTTTCAGCACACCGCAAATAAATCTAACTACTCAGTGACATTATTTCATTAAGCAAGAAAATTAGGGAAGTAACTGAGTAAAAGATGATGATTTATACATCCATTTCCAACCTAGCAGCAAATAACTGTTTTTACACCGTAACAATACAGAATGCTTTCAACAAACTAATCTAAATTTCTGCCAAGCCACACTTCTCAGCTGGGCTTTTTTCTCATTATTATAGGTTAAAAAAAGGAAGAAGAAATAAATTATAGAAATGTGTGGGTGGGTGCGTTTACACAAAGGAATAGTCACCCAGTTTGTGTTTTATTCATAATAAATCTCTGTATAAAATGCTAGGTCAGAATAATTTTCACATTAAGAACTGAGCTGATAAAGCTGGAAGATTGCTAACAGTTGGCAATATTACCCTTGGGTCACAATGTTCGTGGCACCTGTACACACATTTTCTCCCCTTTATCTTCTAGTTTACTGTAAAAGAGTCAGCCTGCTTGATCATTTTATGATCACAAGAAGGCAGCTATAGAAGAAATGAAGAAACAAAGATTGTATGACAAATTAATTTTACAGAAATTAGTAACAGCTATAATTAGTACACAAACTAAAATTTAAATAGGGGAAAAGACTTGTAGTAATGAAGAGGGAATGCATGAATCTGTCTGGGGCAATGAGTGATTCACTAAGCTTATGTATAGTACAACTGATAGCATTTCAGGTCCACATGTCCCACCTAAATAAGGTCCAACTTCACAGTGGTCAAATTGGTATAACCTGATGTGATGTTCACTGGCTACAGAAATCAGCTGATGATTTAAATCTAATTCCTCTTAGAGGGCAGAAGTGAGGATGCTGCCTAAGAAGTTAAGCAGGCTCATGTTATTTGCCCAAGGAAAACCTTCTCTTTCATGCTGATTTGTGCACCTCATGTAGTTTAAGGGGAAGTCTGACGAACCTGCTGAATGCAGCACAGCCACATCTGCTCATTTATTTATGTACAGAAACTGTAGTAAATCTCATTGTTAGGCAATTAGAATGAAGCCAGTGAGAATACACATATTCCATTTATAATCAACTCGGAAGCCATTATCTCTGTCACTGAGAATACACATATTCCATTTATAATCAACTCGTAAGCCATTATTTCTGTCACTGAGAAAAGATAACAAATAACAAATATGAGTTTTTTATTCAATACGTATTGCCTTTCACTAGCTCCTCATGAAACCAAGTTCTCCAAAAATAATGTTCCCTTCATTCTCCATTGGCTGTGAAAACTCAAGCACACATTTGCCAGCAAATTAAACCTTTCCTCCAGCATGAGTCAGTGCAATGTGCAATCCTGCATTTTGTGACACAGTCACAGCCCTGCAGTTCTCTCTTTAGATAAAGGTCATGTCATGGCTGTCTATAAATCTCTGATTCTGACAGGCTCAGTCATCACAGGATCCAATATCAGTTCATACCCTGCTGACTGCATGGGAAGTATGTAATATTCCTCTCTCTCTCTCATGAGAGTCCATTTGGAGAGTCACAAAGAAGCAGAATGTGTAAATATTTATACTATTTATTAACACTGTAATGCACACAGAATCAGAATGCATCCCATAGGGCAGTATGAAAAATAAAATAGCACAATGTTCACTCTCCATAGAACAACAGCTTCACTACACTACATGCCTATTCAGCCAAAAGCTACTGAAGAAGCCAGCCAAATCCTGGCTTTACTATGTAGTAAATGTCATCAGTAAAGTTGGGTTGTTTCAGGATCAGGGAGATATATCTCGACTTGAAGATTAATTGCCCCCACACTCATATCTAAGACCTCTTTATAATGTTCTGATTCATCCTATCTTGGCTAACACACAAGATAGGCAACCAGTCCAGTTTCACAATTCTACTTCAATTCTACCTTCCTGCAAAATAAAATGGAAGCACTGTCTCTCAATTCATGTGTTAGTTCCTAAGCTCCAAAGCAAATTAATAAATAAATTAATAAATGGAAGTGAAATATAGTCTTTGTGCAAAACTTGCAGTCTGGTGTGAAAACTGTAGCCCCTGGGAAGCTAGAAGCATGACAGAATGTGTTCTGTAGAATTGCACATGAGCATCTGATTCCAGGGCACTGATAATGTGCTGCAAGATGCAGGCCAACCACAAACACTGCTGTGAATTGTTATTTCCAGCTCCTTACTCCTATAGTGCTCTGAAGCTACATAAACAGCGGTCAGGAAAACTGTAAGAGCATATGCATCACATAAGACCAAAAGTAAAATTGCTCCAGATATTCCTACAGCCTGTGATTGCCACAAGCATGCCCCATTCAACATGAAAATACCTTCAACTGAAAGACAACATTCAAAATCATTGCTCTGATTTGCATCAGGATTGTGGAGCAAAAACCTGACGTTTGCTAATACTTAACGACAAGTAAATCCATCCCATGTGATTCAGTAATCTTTATGCTTCTCAGACCTTCCACATCCTTCCTCATGATCCATTTTACATGATTCTTATCAGAAGACTCCTTAAGGATCTTTTTCTGGAACAAGCACAGAAGCACTGTTTGTGAATCCTAAGTTTCCAAGCTCCTCAGAAAACTCATATTCTTACGTTGCTGCTGTTCTGTTGCCTCTCCTTTTTATGTACCTGCATCTAGAAAAGAGTAGACTGTGTCACTTCTGTGTTTTACTAGAGAAGAAGCTGGTCAGAGCTTCAGCACTGAGACAGGAAGAGGGAAGTCTACAGCCCCCCTGCACAGAGCTCTGTACTACGTGCCTCCAATTCCTTGCTCTCACTCAGATTTCTGTGGCCACTGGTTTCCCCGTTTCTCCTCCAAGAGCTGAATCATTACAGTCTATCCTGAGTTAGAAGGGACTCACGAGAATCATCGAGTCCAACACCTAGCTCCACACAGGACAACCAAAAAATCTGATCATGTGTCTGAGAGCACTGTCCACATTTCATGAATTCTGGCATTTCGGGGCTGTGCTCAGCGCCCTGTGGTGCAGCCCCTGTCCCTCACCCCCAGCTGCCCTCCCCTGACGCAGCTCCATGCCGTTCCCTCGGGCCCTGTCGCTGTCACACAGAGCAGAGCTCAGCGCTGCCCCTCCGCTCCCTATGAGGAGCGGCAGCCGCCATCAGCCTGCCCCGCTCTGCGCTGTGCACACCACGGGACTTCAGCTGCCCCAGACACCCTTTGCCCTCCAGAATCTTCACCATCTTCATAGCCCTCCTCTGGACACTCTCTAATGATTCTGTGTTCTTTTTGTACTGTGGCACCCAAAACTGCACACGAAACTCAAGGCAAAGCTGCACCAGTGCAGTGGGAACAATCGTTTCCCTTGACCTGCTGGCTGTGCACAGGATATGGCTGGCCTTCCTGGGCTGCTGTGTCCTATCTGGAATGCAGAGATGCCTTTACTTGCACTTTTTTGCCAGATAGCCAGAGACTATTTATGTTTTCCAACCATCACACCAAGTGATTTTAGAGGAAGAACAAGTATTATCCAGCACTATTCAATAGCATTAATTACATGTATTACAAATCCTGTTCTCAGGCTCATTTGCCTCCTCCCAGGCTCGATCTGGAGCCTGACTCACGCTTCACCACAAATTCCCACTCTTTCACCACTGAGTTAAGATGTGATGGATTTAAGGATACCACCTGCAGGACAGCCTTTCAAGCCTGTTGGCATGCCAACGATTGTTGATTTTACTGGTGCCTCCAGCAACTTAGCAGAGAGTATCTCCAGGGTTTTTCAGCAGCTCCCAGAGCAGTTGCTAATATGCTGCCTTGCTGTTCTCTGGGATGGAGGACAATGAAGTGCTGAAAGAAGAGGCTGAAGGGGTTTATCTCTATCAGGCAGCTGATGAACCAGAGTCACCTGTAGATCCTACCATCCTCTGTCCTGTAATAAGAGCAAGTGGCCTGCTTGGTTTCCTGGAAATTTTTATTTGTCTCTCTTTGGGATTCTAAAGTCTGAGCACTGTTCTAAGATCAGATGTGAGAACTAAATCCACAAGGTAGCACACAGTTCAAAATAACATCCAAATGCACCCAACGGGAAAAATACCTCTTCTGACCCTGGTATTTTTTTGTGGCAGCTGTTCTGTGAGTTCTAGCTGTCACAGATATTAGCAATCATGTGCTGCAAACTACTTATGGCCACCACAACTTTTCACAAACCTCTTCAGTCCTTTTCATTCATTTTGTCCCCTTTTGTTCTTTGGCCTTTTCTGTTACTATGGTATCAGTAATCCTCTGATTTACTGAAAAAGGAGATTTTGAGGATGTTCCATGACTCAATTTGAGACAGCACTGCACTGGGGAACCACATAAGCAGTGGGAAAATGTCCAGAACTAGCCAGCAAACTTAAACAACGTCCTCATGGTTATATTCCTCCTGGCCAAGAGGATTTATATTCTTACATTAATAATTAGAATAAGTTAACTGCCAGAAATTACAGCAATAAGCATTTCAACTTACCCCACAGAATAATCAGAACATCTACGCATGATCCAAACTGGCAGTGTAAGAAAACTTTGCTAGATACAAAAGAATGAGAAACTCTGAAATCATCACCTCAGAACAAAACACGTGGAACACAAGAAAAGCCTTTAAACAAGCATGGCCATACTGCATTTTGTTTTAAATCTGGTGAAAAAAATGGGACCACAGCTTGAAAACTCAGGCAGATGGATTATCTTGTCTGACAAGTAAACAAGTCTGTGGATGAATAATTAAAGAGTAATCTTCCAGCACCCTAAGGCATATATTTTTATCTTAATTAAATTCACATTAATATCTGCAATTGCTACACCAATGGTAGTTCTTAATTCCTCAATCCCCCATGACAGATTTTCAATAGATATTTTTTCCAGGTTTCTTCTTTTCCTTTGGTAACAACATGCACTTGATACTGTGCTTATACACAGAAAACATCCTGCGATCCTGATGGTTGCCTACGAAAAGTGAGGGTTCTTTCCCTAGTGTAGCTCCTATTCCTTACCATTCCTTTCCCAGAATTTTATGTTTAAAGGATGGGGGGGTTAAGACTTATCACCTTGAATTACCAACAGGCCTAAGTTTTGTGTTTAAACACTGTACTGAACTGAGGTCTAAGAATATAGCTTCCCACCTAAGGTCAAGAAGGTCATTAAAGCAAAGAGAAAGAAGAGATGAAAAAAAAAGAGGAAAAGAAGGGAGATAGCAAAAGCTAACGAAGTAGCAACAAGAAGAAAATCAACTGGTTTACTGCTTTCTTGTATTTGCTCTGTGTTTCAATCTGCATGTTCTGCAGTGCATACACTTTGTTTATTGATTGCTTGCCACTGTTAAATGTAAGGTTTCATTTTCATGCCTTGTCCAGCCCAGTATTTACAATAAGAGGCACTATCAAATAGTCCCTGGGAAATCAAATCTCTCCAGATGAGAACAAGAATTCTTTAGAGAGAAAATCATAAATGTAAAGAGATAAATAATTCCAGATTCAGAGCAATTAACACATAATCACATGTCACCAAATAAACAGTACTCTGTATTGTTATGCATTTTATGCAAGTACTGGAAAATAGAGAGAAAATAACCTTTATAAATTCCTTAGAAAAACACATAGTAAATCTTCATTCCTGCTGTAAGATGGCTATAAATAATAAGTAAACAATACTCATGGCCACAGGTACACATTAGTCATGAAGTAAACATAAGCTGTGGTATATCTGACCTCCTAGCATTAGCTTTGAAAAAAAAATGAAACATCAAAATTCAAGTAAGGAAATGAAAGTTACTTTACTTATTATCCTGAAATATGATATTTAGACACTTCTGGGAGTGCCATGAGGCACCTTTGTGCATCCTTAGGAATCTAAGCATGCTTTAAAATGTCATACCTTTCACTTAAAAGAAGCAAGTTCTGTAATCAGGTTACTGGAAGTGTGGAATTGCAAATGCATCAGTCTCTTTGTTCCATTTCTATCCCAACAGAGGCCTGTTAAGATTTGCTCTCAATAAATCATTTTTATTTTTTGAAATGCAGACTCTCTCTGTAATGCATCACAGCATCAGTGGCTGATTGCTAAGTGAAGATTAACTGTTGAGCTGTCGTCTAGATTGCTGAAGTAAACTAGACAGATACCTTCATTCCAGTCTCATCAAAGGAAAATTGCACAAGATTATTCCTCTTCAACATTCTTTGCCAGGTAAACCTTTGCCCTCCATCCTTGAAATCTATCCCCCAATCACCTTCTCCGTTTGACACAGGTGATGTCCACTTTCCTCTCTTTACAAAATGCTCATTTCTGTTAATCTATACTCCATTCTTTCATATAGTTATTTATCATGTTCAGTCTCCCCAGAGGAACTCTTTTGAGTGTGATTCTTTCTGTTTGTTTGTTTTTTTGAGTTAATAAAATGTAGGATGCCCAATCCATTGGAAACATTACCAGGCAGACAGCCTGACTCTGTAGACTGATAATTGACTTCCCTTCAGCCTCTACTTCCTTGCATTTCTCTGTCACAAATCTTGTTACCACTTTGAAAAGTACAGTGACCTGAGAAGTGCAGTTTTTTGATCTGTTAGGATAACGAAGAACAACTTCCATATGGAAACCTCTTGCCCTTCCATTCACTGCTGAGGTCTGCAAAATGCCCTGGCGCAAGGAGCCTGAGGGTTGTGAGCTATCACCAAGAGTAGACACAGCCATGGCAAGAATGCAGATGCTGTGCAGCTGTGTGTCCACAGATGTAGCTGTAATGCGACATAGCTACCCCTTCCACACTGTTGGTTGAGAGGAGCAGAGCCATGATGAAGAGCTGCATTACAGAGTAGGCCAAAAGACTGCCACTGCTGCTCACTGAGCCAATCTGCCTTACCTGACATTAAGGTCAAAGAACTGCAGAAAAGCCACAGCGATGTGCTGAAGAACTCTGAAATGCAGTGATGAGTCAACCTGAGCTGGCTGCCAAACATCCACCCAGCTATTCTCTCACTTCCCATCCTCAACAGGACAGAGGGAGAAAACATGATCCTTCCTTGCACTTTGCCCCTGCTCCCATCTGGATGCATCCCATGGATTGCAGTCCCTCACAGACACAAAAGCAGTCCTCTGTGGCTACATGGCCTTCAGGAAATATGCACCATGGTTTCTTCTATATATTCTGTATATTCTTCATATTCTGCAAGGGAATCAATGCTCTAGTGCCTGCAGCACTTCTCCCTCCTTCTGCTCTGACATTCATGTTTGCAGAGTTGCTTCTAACACTTTTTTTTTTTTTTTTTCCCCTCATTCCTCAGTGTTCCAAAGTGTTTTGCCCTTTCTTAAAATATTTTCAGAGATACCACTGGCTTTACTGACAGGCTTAGCTGTATCATCAGTGGCTGTTTTGGAATCAGCTAGGACCAACGGTGTGCAGCATGGGGCAGCCCCTGGCCTCTTCTCATAAAGGCCACTGATACATTCACCCACTGAGAAAATTTTGCTACATAAATGTAAGACAGATGGTAACACATTTTTCACAAGGCACTACACCATGACTTTGAGAGCTCAAAAGCATTAGTTGGTGTATTCCGAAGTAAAGGACCAGCTCCCACAACAAATAGGTAAAATAGACATAGAAAGAGGCACGTACAAGCTAATACAGAGAGCGTGTAAGTAACCTATGCTGACAACATTCATTATTGACTTACATGGCAGCTTATTTTGCTGTTTTTCATCATCACCAAACAGGTATATTCGCTCAATCAGTGACAAGTCAACGCCCTTATCTTCCATTTCGGAAGAAGGAAACCACAGCAAAGTGAGAGATGGTTTGTACCTGGTCTTACGTGAAATTCATGTCAAAGTCACAACGCTTTCAGTTGCAAGCATGCTCCTTGAAAATTGAGGTCTGCTTCAATCTATAGTATTTGTTCAGCAAATCATCACCTGCATGGAAAGAAAGAAGTTGGAAACGTTTAAAAACAAACAACAATCACAATTAGCAATGGACATTTTTAAATTTCCACCTTATAACATAATTGAAAACAGCAGAGCTGTGCTCCTACAGTAACAATAATAAGACAATTTTTAGATTGCTTCTGTTAGCTGAATGCTATGTGTTATACTATGAGATTTAGGAAATTAAATTGCTTTAGAAATAAACAGCAACATGGAG
Organism: Tetrao urogallus; assembly: GCF_951394365.1. NCBI lineage: Eukaryota > Metazoa > Chordata > Aves > Galliformes > Phasianidae > Tetrao > Tetrao urogallus. The sequence continues at coordinate 110,805,482 of NC_136813.1, read as the reverse complement.
AAAACATCAGATATCAAATCTACATTTAATTGTGCATTTTATGTTAGATATTAAAATACCACTGAACAAATCATCAGATATAGTTAACTGGTATACTTCCACACAGGTCAACAGACTCAGCAAATGTTTACCCACTCAAGATCTGATCAATATATATATGCATTTATCTATTTATGCTAGTAAAGCATTGTTCCATGTAGTTTCCCCATAGTTGCATTAAATGTCTGAAATGCAGCTGTATATATCTTTTTTATAAGTCTGTATTTTTACGTCAGTCACTCAGCAACTCAGTAAGTGAGAACAAAGAGCATACACCTTTAAGAACAGTGTCATAGGGATGGCAGCCTTCTCTTTTTCTGCATGTCAGATATGTTTCCTTCTCATTGTAATGAGTTTTAGCCTAGCCCAGACTGAGAGAACAGCTTTGTCTTCCTACTGTCCTAATACTTTTCCCATTCTGATAGTGAAAAAATAAGGCATCAGCTGTGCTACTACAGAAACGCTTCGCCTGGAATGTAACTGAGGGCATTCAAACACTTAGCACAGATCATCTTCGGAAACCATAGATGTACAAACTTTTGGGATAGAATGATTAAAAAGCAATGTGCAGCAGGTGAAAAGAAGCACCTTTCATTATCTGTCCCTATGACAATTTTCTCCTCAGTCACTTCTGATACCAGAATTCTGGTAGTGCTTTAATCTAATACAGTTTGTAGCAGCATTTGCTATAAGCATGATCTGAGATTTCATGCTAGAAACTTTTATTAAAGCCTCTTACTAAACAATATGCAAAACAGCCAAAGCAATTTCAACAGACTATTTATATGCACTTCAACAGCTGTTCTAAAGTAACAGCTCTTTCATCCATACAGTTATTTTTTTGTCTTGAAGTTATGAAGATTTGGGAACAAAATATTCTCACACAGAAGAACATCAGTACTTGGTAATTAAGCAAGCTGTAATGCACAGCACAAGGGTAATGCCAGTGAGGAAGCATTGTCCTCTGACTAGGATAATAAAAAAGACAGAAAACAAACTGGGTTTTGCAGTGGTTTTCCTGATAGTCTCCTCAAGGCCCTGTTATCTGCCCATAAAACAGGAAGAACAATGCTCCCTTGTGAAACAGAGAAGCTGATCTCATTTGTGGTGTCCAGAGGATGCTGTGAAAGCTATTAAACATTATTACATACAACTAATAAAGTTGAGTTTATTGTGGTGACAGGTGCAATCAGTGAACACCATCAAAACATTTCTAAGCATGCCACAGAAAAGATGAGAAAAAGCTAAATCTATAGCAGGCTAGAGGTAACTTGGGGAGAACAAGGTTTACATATGTGGTTGAATACTCCTCGACCATTTCTGATATGGGGGTTATGGATTCTGGAAAACTCTGTAATGATGCCAAAGCAGTTGGGTAAATGTGACTGGCCAGATGGAGGAAAGAGCATCGTCTCAAACCACAGATCACCAAGTGCCACCAAGAACATTTTTGTGGCCCACAGAGTTAACTTGTTCTATGCTGTCAAGATCTAAAAAATACATATATAAACACTGATCATTTGCAACTCATATTCACAAAGAGAGAAATAGAAAAATGATTAAATAATGATTAAACAATTATATATGAAGTGTACTGGTGAAGCAGTGCTAAGAAGAAATGCCTGCACCCAGAGTTCACCTCTGAGCTGCTGAAAACTTTGAAAGATCACCTCAGAGTACCAGAAAGGTGTGCAAAAAGTCAAAAAACTTGATAACCTGAAGCACCTTGAGCAATATGGGGGTTCCATGCAAACCTCTTGAAGTTCAGCAAGGTCAAGTGTAAGGTTCTGCATCTTACAAAGGCAGGGCATTCCCAAGCACAAACACAGACTGGGTGGAGAATTATTTAAACAGCCTTCAAGAAAAAGACTTTGAAGTGTTGGTTGTTTTTCACTCAGAGAGTGATAACACACTGGAACAGGTTGGCCAAGGAGGCTGTGGATGCCCCATCCCTGGAGGCATTCAAGGCCAGGCTGGATGTGGCTCTGGGCAGCCTGGTCTGCTGGTTGGCAACCCTGCACATAGCAGGGGGGTTGAAACCAGGTGATCATTGTGGTCCTTTTCAACCCAGGCCATTTTATGATTCAGTGAGAAGCTCAGCATTAGCTATCAATATTTGCTTGCAGCCCAGAAAGCCAATCATATCCTGGGCTGCATCAAAAGAAGTGTGGCCAGCAGGTCAAGGGAGGGGATTGTCTACTCTCATGAGAAAATAGAGCTGTTGGAGCAAGTCCAGAGGAGGGCCAGAAGGATGCTCAGAGGACTGAAGCACCTCTCCTGTGAAGACAGTCAGAGAGAGTTGGGGTTGTTTAGCCTACAGAAGAGAAGGCTCCAGAAAGACCGTATGACCAACTTCCAGTACTTACAGGGGGCCTGCAGGAAAGATGGGGATGGACTCTTTGTCAGGGAGTGCAGTGAAAGGACAAGCAGTAATGGCTTTAAACTAAAAGAAGGTAGATTTAGATATAAGGAAGAAATTCTCCACTATGAGGACGATGAGGCACTGAAACAGGTTGCCCCAAGAAGATGTGGATGCCTCATCCCTGGAAGTGCTAAAGGCCAGGTTGGATGGGGCTTCAGGCAACCTGGTCTAGTGGGAAGTGTCCGTGACCGTGGAAAGGGATTGGAATCAGGTCTTTAAGGTTCCTTCCAACCCAAGACATTTTATAATTCTATGGTTCTATTACTAGAAATTTGTTTATGTTTTCTCTGAGTTCACAACCTTGCCTGCAAGAAGGAATAACTGAAAAGTTATTCTAGCAGCTTTGAGTATATGAGGTGTGAAATATACCATGTGCAGCTGCCTACTCTGCTACAGTTTTCAATGATGCATAATACCATCTATAAATGTAGACAATCTTTTTTTTTTTTTTTCCTAAAGGAACTAAAATGCTGTTGACACAGCGCTGTGGCCATAAGAATCCTCAATTGTCTTGTTAGATAATGTTTCTCCTTAGACAAGTGAAATATATAAACACTTCAGTGAAATAAAGTAGCAGGATTTTAAGATAGGAATAAACTATCATAATTTCAAAATGAGACCCAGACTGTAAATAATGGAAATCTGGGAAAAGATTCCTCAACATATGGCTTTGCTTGTCTCAGTAACATGTTGCTGTCTCTTGACTGCACTAATGATGATTAGAACTGTACTAACAGAATCTGTGGCCCACAGTGGAGGGTTTGCCAAGTTTGTGCAGGCTGGTAATATGGCTGCCATTTGAACAGGACTAGGGAACAGCAAAGACATCTAGTATCTGTTACAGATTCACCTGGATGGATGCCAAAGATCTGGTGGTCATGAAGAGTGGTAGGTTGAGGACTCCTGGTTATAAGGGAGAGAACAGCCATTTACTCTACTTGGCAGAGATCCACGGCCTAAGGTCTTTACTTATTGCTCTGATTTCCCCTAAAATCAATCTTGCCCAGCCTTTACAAAGGTGAGATTAAGCAGAACAGGACCATGCATTGTTAAAGCAGCCACTTTGGACATCTTGCAAGCAATGCCTTAACAAAGCTAAGGTGTCAGTGTGGGGACTCTGATCACACTGGGATAACTCTAACCAGTCTGGGATTCAGTTCTCATGAAAGAGCAAACCCAGACCAATGGTCATGCATCATCTGCTTTTACAAAAAAACAGAAAGGAGGTTAACCTTGCCTGCACAGAGGACCAAAGGGCAGACTCCTGAAGTCCCCTGGCACACTTACAATCAGCATGCCTGTTGTTTACAGCTTTCTTTTCAAATTTAGAAACAGGGCCTTTTCTCATCTCACTTGTTCCTGGCTGCAAAAAGGTCTCCAGCTATTTGCGTATGTTGCAGAGGTGCCAAAAGACACACAACACAGCTGGCAGCTTCCAGGGGCCTTGGCTCCAGTAGCTCTGCAACTTTTTTGGAAGCTACTTTATTGCAGCAAATCTTTTTCTGGGGACACTTTGATCTGAGAACCTCTCTCTCTATATATACTTCCTGGCCTGATAACTCTTTTTAAACATCAAAGTTAGAAAAGAGTGCAGAATGACTTAACTTCCTTCACAATCTATTAACAACTTCTCCTTTCATTCTTCATCATGAGTTGGCTCACATGAAATACAAGTTTTTTAACCTATCACACAAAATGTGAGATGCGCTGCAGTTCAGTAAATGGTGCAGTAGTTACATTCTTTGTATGTATACTGCATCTTTAAATCTACTATAGCAAAGGTGGATACAGAGATCAGGAGCCATTTTTTTTTCATTCTTTCAGGAACATTCTTTTCAAAGTTTCAGTACACATTATTCTTGTTTACTTATCCAACAAACATAAATTTTGTCTGTCTTTAAAAAAACAAAAAAGAATAAAGAGAAAGAAAAATATTCATAGTAATATCAAAAAATTTACTTGTTCAGTGAAAATCCCCAAACTGGATTATTTTTCACTTTCCTCTCTCCCTTTGCTCCTTTTATTTACAATTTAGGTAAAAGGAAAGAAGTCAGAGAAAGAATGTGATGAAACTAGGCAGTAAATTGTTTGCATCTCTTTCCTTTCATAGAATCATAGAATGGCTTGGGTTGGAAGGGATCTCAAGGATCAACAAGTTCCAACCCCTCTGCCATAGGCAGGGTTACCAGCTGCTGGATCAAGTATTAGGTAAGACTGCCCAGGGCCCCATCCAACCTGGCCTTGAATACCTCCAGAGATGGGGCATCCACAGTCTCTCTGGGCAATTTGTTCCAGCACCTCACCACTCTCTCAGTAAAAAATTTCCTTTTGACATCTAATCTAAATCTCCCGTCCTTTAGTTTAAAAACATTCCCCCTTGTCCTATCACTATTTACACATGTAAAATTTCCCTCTTGTTTATAAACTTCCTTCAAATACTGGAAGACCAGTACCTCCAACAAGATCTCCCCACAGCCTTCTCTTTTCCAGGCTGAACAAGCCCAGTTCCTTCAGCCTATCTTCATAGAAGAGGTACTCCAGCCCTTGGATCATCTTTGTGGCCCTCGTCTGGACGCTCTCCAAGAGCTCTACATCTTTCCTGTATTTGGAGCCTCAGACTTGGATGCAGCATTCCAGCTGGGCCTCACAAGGGCAGAATAGAGGGGGATAATCACCTCCCTTGACGTGCTGGCTATCCCCTCTCTGAGAGAGCCCAGGTACCATTGGCCTTCCAGGCTGCAAGTGCACACTTCTGGCTCTTGTTAAGTTTTTCATCAACCAGAACCCCTAAGTCTTTCTCAGCAGGGTTACTCTCAAGGAGTTCTTCTCCCAGTTTGTAAACATATCCGGGATTACTTTGACCCAGCTGCAAAATCTTGCACTTTGCTTTGTTGAAGCTCATTAGGTTCACAAGGGCCCACCTTTTGAATTTATCACGGTCCCTCTGGATGGCACCCATTCCTTCTGATGTATCAACCATACCACTAAGCATAGTGTCATTAGCAAACTTGCTGAGAGTGCACTCGTTCCCATAATCTATATCACTGATTAATATGTTAAAGAGTACCATTCCAAGACAGACCCCTGGGGGACATCACTTGTTAGCAGCCTCCACAGTTTTTCCTGATACCTATCCTAAACCTCCTCTGGTGGAGCTTCAGGCCATTTCCCCTCATCTGGTCACCTGTCACCAGTGAGAAGAGACCAGCCCTGCTCTCACTGCAATCACCTTTCAGGTATTTGAAAAGAGCAATAATATCTCCTCTCAGCCCCCTTTTCCTAGATTAAAAAGCCCCAATTCCTTCAGTTGCTCCTCATAGGGTATATTCTCCAAGCCCTTCACAAGCCTTATTGTCCTTCTTTGGACCTGCCCCAGCACCTCAATGTCCTTTCTGTATTGAGTTGCCCAAAACTGAACACAGTACTCGAGGTGAGGCCTCACCAGTGCCAAGTACTGGGGCAGGATTACATCCTTAGTCTTGCTCACCACAGCATTCCTGATCCAAACCAGGATACCATTGGCCTTCTTGGCCACCTGGGTACACCACTGTGTGCTGTCAGCTGACTGTCCATCAGTGCACAAAGGTCCTTTTCCATCAGGTAGCCTTCCAGCCATTCCTCCCCAAGCCCGTAGGGTTACCTGGGTTGTTGTGACCAAAATGCAGGACGCAACACTTGGCCTTATTGAAACTCATGCAGTTTGCCTTGGCCCACTGATCCAGTATCAATCCCAGAACCAAGCCCTGGGGGACACCACTTGTGACTGGCCACCAACAGGATTTAACTCCATTGACCACAACTCTTTGGCCCTGGCCATTCAGCCAGTGTTTCACCCAGCAGAGCATATGCCCATCCAAACCATGGGCAGCCAGTTTCCCTATGAGGATGTTGTGGGGGACAGTGTTAAAGGCTTTGCTGAAGTCCAGGTAGACCACATCAACAGCCTTACTTTCATCTACTAAGCACATCACCTTGTCATGGAATGAAATCAAGTTTGTCAAGCAGGATCTACCATTCATGAACCCATGCCAACTGGGCCTGATCCCCTGGTTGATCTTTAACTGATCCATGATGGCTCCTGAGATTATCCATTCCATAACCTTCCCTGGCACTTTTGTGAGACTAATAAATCACATCAGCCAGTTCCCATAGGACCCTGGAATGCATATCACCCATTGCCATAGACTTGTACACATTCAGTCTCATGAGTCTGTCTTGGACTTGCTCTGCTCTTACAGTGGAGGGAAGTTTGCTCCCCTAGTTCCCACCTAGAGGTTCAGGAACGAAAGGTTCAGGGATGTGAGAATCCTGACTGCCAGCGAAGAATGAGGCTAAGAACTCATTTAGTACCTCAGCCTTCTCTGTACCTGCAGTAGCCAGTTCTCCTTTCCCTTTTAGCAGAGGGGGTACACTCTCTTAGGCCTGTCTCTTCTGTCCTATGTACCTGTAGAACCCTGCCTTGCTGTTTTTAACATCCTTCACCAAATCCAGTTCCTTCTGTGCCTTAGCTTTCTCAATCCCATCTCTGCAAGTCCATACAGTATCCCTGCATTCTTTATGTGCTTTACCATCTACAAGTAAACAAGAAATTAGAAAAATTGAAAAAACTGAAAAAACAATTTGTTTTTCCATTTTTCTCCATTATACTTCCCTCCCCCTTGCCTTTCACCCCAAACAAACTCCTCATGCTCAGAACTCCATCATGCCCCTTATTGTTTTGGGGTAACCTCAGTTAAAAGCCATAAAATGACAATGAAGCATTGCTAACTCCTCAGTCACACAGTGTATGATAACAGTTTAGTTTTGCATAGATGCCTTTGAATGCCATATTTCTCAGTTCAAAATAGGCAAGAGTTGCTTCACTTATTTGTTCACTTCCAATGCTGTCCTCTTTTTCAGTTTCCCCATCATAGTGCACCTCTTATGTGCCCTTCTCATTCAGATCCCCTTCCAGTACCACTTCAGGCAGAACTCTTCCTGCAACTTCTCACTGCCTGTCTCAAGACTCTCTCACCACCTCCTTTTGGAGCAGACCACCTGCAGCTGTGGATAACCTCTTATCTGCCATTCTTTTCCAATACAATATCCAATACAATCCAATACAACCTGCTTCTTAATACTGTTGTGCGATGTGAAGGTGAGACTCACGTAAGAGGAGACAAGTAGTTCTTGGGCCTAGCAGTTGCTTCAGCCAGTCATCATGCATGATACACAAATCTCAACTGGGATGGATATTTTAAGAACCACAGATTCACGCTCAGAAACTGCTTAACCCATAGTGATACCAGCTGCGAAGAATGACACACATTAACATGTAAATTTTAATAACAAATGAGTGCTCAAAAGAATGTGGTGCTTCTTAGCACAACCTAAGCATACTGATGCAGGCTCTCCAAGCTATGACAGAGCTGCATCTCATACAGACGGGAAATACTTGTCTGTTCCCTCTGACCAGCAGAAGAGTACGGTATGTTAGAAGAAAATGTTTGCGTGTATGTAAAATAGGTTTGTTCTCTAACTGCAAAGCAGAGGTGGATCGCGGGGGAGAGAAAAGCTACCAGCAAGGGAGGAAACAGCAAAATAGAGAAAAGACAATTAGGGGCTAGAAATCACAGTGAGGAAAACCCATGCACATTGCCTGACAGAAAGAGTCCTCCCCTCTGCTGAGCTTCCGGGCATGAAGCTTGGGCATGGTCTCAAGACACCCTCAGCACGCTTCAGCTCTGACTGAAAATATGAGTCATCAGCCCCCAGGATGAGTCACGGCCTCCCTCCTCCACCCTGAGCGCACACAAAAATATAGATGAAGTAGAAGGTCAGGCTGAGGACAGCACGACGAGCCAGGGAATTTCTCAGCCTCTCGCTATGTCAACACTCATGTCATGAATCTTTTCACGTTCAGCTGTTGGTGGCTGAGAAGGAGACAGCAGTGACCATCTGGGGAAGGGGAGAGGGGTGCCATCCTCCCTTACACAGCCTGACACAGAGAGAGAGGGACATTTTGCCAACAGAAGTAAGCACCTGAGAGATAGGAAACGAGCAACTGGTACTCACTGGCTAGTGAGCAGTTTGGTATCACTTGGCTAATCAGGCTACGGCTGTGAGAAGGATAGCACTACTGAGCAGCTCATCAAGGTGGAATCCTGGCCATAGAGTCACTGGAATTTGCCTACTGACCTGAGCACAGCTGGTTTTCACCACAGCTTTGCCATCATGTGATGAGGAGACATATCCCAGGTTGGAGGCATGGGCGAAGACCATACCACGTTACTGCTTACAGCAGGCATGTCCAACCCACAGCCCACGGGCTGCATCCCATCCCGCCCTGCAGCCACTCCTTGCCCCACCTCATCGTGGCAGCAGCTCTGCCCTACTAAGCAGTCCGGCCCGGCTCCATGCACGCACCCATTGCTCACAACAACCGCACAGCACTGTGTGAGCAGCACTGTCTGGGCTGCACCCGGTACATGGAGCGCAGTGTGCTGCTGACTCAAGTGATGGCAAATAACTGAATGCAGTTTGGCTAAACACAGTCCTGTAAACAGTAAAAAATATGCAGCCATGGTTTCGGTTTTGATAAAGGGATTTAAGAATAGATTTTCAAGATTGCTGAAAAAATCATCGATTCTTTTATATGATTAAGGCTCCATATACTTGAGATACCTTATTCGCTGTCATCGCTTTTGGAAGTACGTACATTTGTGAACAACTATTTTCAAGGATGAAGCACAGGAAGAGTAAAATTTCATCAGACAAGCTCACTGAGAATAGCAGCCACTGCCATCAAAGCAAATTGAAGCGTTACTTTCAGAAAAACCAAAGTCATATATCTCACTGATTTCATAGGGTTTTTTGTTCCTTTTCTAATGTTTTAATTAAAAATACTAAACCAATAAAATATGTTTTGTTACTTATTATATTTACTATAATACATACTGCATATGCAGTCCAAGACAATTTCTCTTCAATCAGTGCGGCCCAGACAAGCCTAAAGGTTGGACATCCATGGCCTAGAGTAGAGCGACTCATCCCAGCCAGATCTTGGAGCACCTCTGCTCCGTGTGACAAGGAACTCTCTGCTTGCCTCACACAGGGATCCATCTCTGTCTACACTCCCAGTTTAGGTGAAGCAAGGATGACACAGTGAAGCCAGTTTTTAGACATCACCTGGGTGACCTGCCACACAGTGAGACCATAGGAAGTCACTTGAATCACCCTGCTGCTGTAGAAGCAGTGGTACTGCACCTTACTTACCTCACCTTTCTTTACTGAAAAGAGCACTGTTTGGCAAACAAGGCCCCCATTTCCTTCAAGTCTTGGATCTTACCTGGGAGGTAAGATAAGATCATTCATGTGCTGACACATCAGAGCTGGTTTTCTGTGTACTGAGTCTTCCTGGAGTCCTCAGGACATTGGCTGAATCATTTTCACAACAAAGCAAGTTGAGTCATTCAGTAGCATATGAAAAAATTATTAGAACAAACCTGAGCACTAATATTTCAGCCCTTTTTCTCAGACCAGTAAAATTCAGCATTTACACTAAGCACAGTGAAGCCTTCACTTCATTTAAATACTTCATCTTTCCTCATTACCTTCAGCATGGAATCCCTATCCATTTCCATTCTTTTCTAGCAGCTTTGGGCCTCCAGCTAGAGTTACACACTCCATTCCACACCACACACACGCTTCTTTTTTTTTTTTTTTTAACAAAACATTGCCCTGAACATGGGCCAGAGGATGTCAAGATAGATGTGCTTTCATAGATAATTAATGTTTGTGTATATGAATGAACATTCAAGTCAGAGTGCACTTTATGGGTAACAGACAAGTGAAATCAGAACTGGAGCAGGATGGGATGGTCTCTGTGCCTGTCATTCTTGGCAGTAACGTTCTGCAGACACCTCCTACCTCATGATAGTTCAGGTTTCATGACTCCAGAGATGAAGACAGTTACTCAGTGCTTATCAGAATGTTCTCTGCTACAGGCTTTGCTTTGCTGCATGGGCCCAACCTTGGTCTTCAGAGATATTTTCCTCTTCTCCATTCATACACAGATTCAGAGTTCAGACCCTGTCAGCTCCTTGCTGCTTGTACCCAGCTTAAAGGAGTGGTCAAAAAACATATGCAGCAACTCATCATCTGCACTGAAACTCAGCCAGTAGACAGAGGAAAAAAGGAACATGAGGCTCGCTTCAGTCTGGAATATTGCTGCAACACTAGAAACATCTTCCTCTTTCCAAGGACCAGCCTATATGTAAGAAGCAACGAATATCTGAATATCTGAACACTGCCTTGAATACTTCAATATAATTCAGGTGTTTTATAGAAAATCTGGGAAAATTTGAGGTGTTCTGAAGTTCTGCTCTTTTTTCTCTGCTTCTGCTGCTTTGTTCTCAATCCCTGTCTGATGTTATGCTCCTTGGTTTATAACTGTGTGACTTTCTTGATAGTAACAAACCTACTTTGCATTTTAAAAAATGAGAAATCAAAGTGTTAGAAGAAATAAGCAGTCCATATAGATCCCTACCTGGCAGTTTGCATCATAACACTGGTCCTTTCAGTGCAATCCTCTCTTCTCAGAAAATTGCTCTGATGCCACACTTCAAAATAAGACATAACAGCCAATTTTCCCCATGCTCCCCTTGCATGGGACCCCATTCCATTGCACCCCATTGTGCAATGCTCTGGACAAAGAAGTGGGGAAAAAAAAAAGGTAGAAAAGGAAGTATTTATGCCTGGTGGCTGAAGTACTGACACTTATTTTAGAATCTGCAATTTAGACCAGCCAAGTGAAGGCTGGCACAAAATATGAATATCCCAGGTATATTTATAGATGTGATACATCAGGGAGGAAGAAGAGCTAATGAAGAACAAATGGCACAAGAACAAACGGAAATAAATGAGCCACAGTAAAATTAAGCTGGAGATTAGAAAATAGTTCTTCCTGTGCTGGTCTGGAAGAGCCTTCTAGGAGGAATACAGGGGGCAAAAAATATGGCTACTTTTAGGAAAGAATAGGATCAATTTAGGAAGGTTTTACTATTTTATGACCCAATGGCTACAACAGCAAGGGATCTTCATGAATTTTCCAGCCCTACATACTTCTATTTCTACAACACTTACATTTCTTCTGAAAACAGGTTCCCACAGGACTCCTCAAATACCCTGATGGAGACCTGTCTCTTTAATGCATCAGTCCTTTTGATCAAACTTTAATCCAGTCTTGTTCAAGGTGAAGACTCTGAAGACTTGAATGAAAAAAACAACAGTGATTTATTTGATGAAATCAATTTGATGCTTGCCCAAAAGGTGCTTTCTAATTCACAAAGGAATTGAATTGTATGGCTTGTGGTATCCAAGAGGCAGTCTGGAGCAATCACTGAATACCTGTCTACTTGCACTCACTCTGTTAACCTCCCAGGTAGCACAAAAAGGTTTCAGTGCCAGCACATCTTGCAATCTGAATGCACGTTTACTTGTAGATGTGGTAAGGCACAGTCTATGAGCCCTCTAGCGGTGCACATCATGTTTGGGGGCCTGTGCAGGACTGGGCAAAGGGAGTCCTGCTGCCGGCTGGGTACCACCATGTTTACCCCACTCATTCACATGGCTGGGGGCTGTGAGAGTATGAGCCATAACAACATTTCCACCTCCACCACAGGACCTGCAACATGCATCAGCTGTACTGATGCAGGACCCAAAGTACAGTGCTGCCAAATACGTTATGTAGCTTAGCGAATGATGTTACATCGCCTTACAAATCTTGCCAAGGTGATACAAGGCAATCTTTAGGTAGATAAGAATCAGGTGCTTGCCATATATCCATGCATATACGCCTGTTTCTGCAGATGCGATATATGGATACACAACCATTCAGCACATGAGTAAAAGGCAGCATAAGCCACCCCTGCACTGGGCAGGGTGTAGGGGGAACACCACAGCAGCCAGCTGAGCCACTGCCATGTTCCCAGAAGATGCCAGGGCTGTGAAAGCAGCCGGCTTCATCACACAGGCAGCAGCAATGCTCAGCCTCCTCCCAGCAGCACTGGGCTCTGCAGCACTCTGCTCACGGACTACCCTGATATATATTTTTTAAAAGTCCCAGCCCTGCAGAGGCCTCTCCACTGTCACTGCAGGCTGGCCAGAGGGGGAAAACCCAAAGAGGCACTTAGCTGCATTTCTATTTCAGTCTCCTGGACTGCAGAGCACCTCATAGCTAGCCAGTTACTTGCTGAAGTCTGACTTTCACAGCACTAAATATAGGAAATGTGCACTCTGCAGGGGCTAAATTTAGCTTTGCTGCGTTAGAAGGGGAGGTACCTCTTCACTAGAGGCAGGAGCGCACAAGTACTGCAGGCAGGGAAGCTTGGGTGATGCAGCAGCTGCCAGTGCTCTACTGTGCCAGCACAGGAAGGAACTGAGCTACAAAGTTCATTTCTGGTTTTCATTTCTTCTTAACCCGATCTGTTCAATGCCTTAGCGAGGTTTTACAGCACCAGGCTGTTCACCTGTTCAGAAGAAATTACATTTCTCTGTGTTACTCCTGTAGAACGTTAAGGAATTTTATTTGATTAAAACAAGAGGAGAAATAATACAAATTAAAATTTAAGGTTGGAGGCATCTGAGCTTTCTGAAGCTGGCATGTAAAGCCTTATATAAGCCTTATATAAAGACTCAAACGCACTAAATCGTGGCTACTTAACATAAGCCTGGGCAGGCTTTTCAGGAATGTTAATTGCTGCTAAACGGGGCTGTTGCACAGCTGCAGCCTTTCACCTCTAAGTCACCTATTTTACCACTTGGCAGGGGGGAATCCGACTGGGACTCTGTTCCCAAGCTATGCTATACACCCTAGCTTAGATAACATGCCTCTGTCTCTCTACGTGTCAGCTGGGGACAGCAGTTTTTCTCCCACTCTGAGTAAAGAGTTAATGCCATTGCACCTTGGGCTGGCTGGCTTTCTTTTAGAAACCAAAAGGACTGAGAAGATTGCAAACACAGGATTTTGATTCAAATACTAGGCATAAAAATGTCTGCTTGCAAACAGGTTTCCTAGGGAATACCATCACACATGATTCAGCAAAGGCAGGAGACAGGCACCAAATCCCCTGCAGGGAGGAGACTGCCAAGGCTGCAGGGGCGCCATGGGACATGTAGTTCAAGGAGGCAGCCCCAAGCCAAGCAGGCAACTAGAAGACTGGAAGCGGCTGATATAAAGCTCTTTTCAGGAACTACGACATTATTTCAGAAGCGTAACAATTAGGTGTTATTGGGGTTTTTTGTTTGTTCACTTGCTTCCTCGAAATTTCACAAGGAGTCCCACTTGTCCACTGCCCTTCTCATTCCACAGAATCATAGAATCATTAAGGTCAGAAAGACCAGTAAGTCCAACCATTAACCCTTGCCTGTGACCACTCCAGACCATGTCACTCAGTGCAACCTCTACCCTTTTCTCAAACATCTCCAGGGACGATGACTTCACCACCTCCCTGGGCACCCTATTGCAATAACCCTTCACTCCTGAGAATAAATTTTTCCTGATATCCAATCTTAACCTCTCTTGTCACAATTTTAAGGCCATTACCTTTTGTCCTATCACTATTACCTGGGAAGAGAAGCCAACTCCCACCAGCCTGCAGTCTTTTCAAAAATGAAATAAGATAATGACCAGGAATGGTTTCAAGGTGGAAAACTATTAAGTAATAGGAAATTGAATAAAAACAATTCTAACATGATTATTTCAACTTATACAGATGAGATACACACTCTACACTGAGAAGATTACCTGTTCTGGAAAGAAAGCAACACTGTAATCCACTAAACTTCCAGGTCAGAATCAAATACAGTGGCCATAAATAGTCTTTTCCAAGTCTGTATTAGATTCAGCTTTGGTTAATTCATGACATGACAGCTTAGCAACCATCCATCCACCTTGGGCTGCTGACAAAACAACTTTATTTTTTGGATATCAAAGGTTTATATCAGGAAGGTAAATGTGCCCAACATCTGTTGTCTAGCACCAACTGGCTCTGTCTTCATCTGCCATTTTGGTTCTTGTTACCTTTCAAGCTGTGCATGGGAACTGTCTGAGAGAGCATTACATGGCTAGGGGCAAAACATGCTATTGACAACACGAGAAAAATATAAATAAAATGAAACGGCCTGGAGGTTGGACTCGATCTTCCAACTCAAATGATTCTATGATCTGGGAATCTCTGGCACTGTTCAATGTATTTGTATGTAGGTGATGAGTTCAAATTGAGGATACTAAAATTGTCTGTGTTTTCCCACGGTGAGTCCTGTAAATGATTTTAACATAAATACTTGTTTGTCTGACTCACAGGTTACACAGGATTTTCTGAATTCATTACATTAATCCACTCATCTATTCACACTTATTTTTTGCTCTTGGTGTGCAAACCCCTACCCTTTAGTAGGGGTTTAGACTCATAGACATGTGGCCCTGGATGTTCAGAAAGCCTTACAACGACTTATGACTGCATGTTCATAAAGTAGCTACTGATAAACAAAAAAGGAGAGACAGTTTCCAAAAATAAACTCAATAAACTCCTGGAAACAAAATAAGAAAGAATGTGGAGAGGAAGGGACACTATACAGGAGCACCCCTCTAACTTGAATATTTATGGTTTTTCTTTTAGTCCCCAAGAGACTGAAGGTAGGTTTACTCCATTCTTCCATCAGTTAAACCTCTCATGACCCTGATGTTATTTCTGTATTCTGAATATTTCAACTGGTACAATAAAAGATGCTACTTCTTCCTTCAAAATTGTTGCTTTCTCTGATACGAAAAGGCCATAAGCACACATCCAAGGAATATGACATTAGAACTGAGAATCCACTTGTAAACATGAACAAGAAAACCTTTTTTTTTTGAGATTCTTTACCCATGCTTCTCATACATGCCACTGGCAACTTCAGATACTAATTGTTCACAGCTATACAATGTAGCCAGGGATGGAACAGCTGGAAATAAGCCTAACGAAATATGCAAAATAAACTAATTATACCATAGGCTAGCATGAACAAAACAGCAAACAAACACTATAAATAAAATTAAATTAAATTCCCCAGCACACAATTATATAGAGAATGGAAAAAAAAAAAAAAAAAAGGAAAAAAGGATGTAGACAGCTCTTTAGGAAGTCCCTTGTTCATAGACTATGATGGTTTTTCTTTAGTGTCATGTAACAATTCCAGACACTCCTAATGCTAGAGGCAATAATTCCTTGTCCTCTTTACTTCCAAAAGGAAAAGTCTATTTCATCTCTGGCCTTTGCAGTGGGTTTTTATCTATTGATAAATGAAATAGAAAACAAAGAAAAAAATTCTGCTGCACTTCATCCTACTCTACATCTTTAAGCTTTTAACTATTACTCATACTCTTGATGTTTATTCTACTTTTTCATTTTGTTGGATCTATTTCTTAATAATGCTATTTCAGCATTTTGAATGAACATGCCCCATCCTCTCAACCATTAGTATGTATCTCTTTTACTTGTCATGTGTACTAATTTAATCTTCCAAGAAAATGTCAGCTAGGAGAGAAGTTGTATGGACCCCAAGTTCTTTTGTTGTGCAAAAGAGATTGTTTAGCTAGCTTTACCTTTTCCAGATGAACATTTAAATACATCAGTTTTTTTATTCTATGTTACCACATTCAGAATTACTTTACCATTTCCCTTTTCTCTTCTCTGCATGTGAGAGCAGTAAAGGCACACACAAAGAAACACAGGGGAAGACCAATGAACTCTGTGTCAGGTAAGTATTGATCACAGAATGTTCTGTAACAAAAAAACCCTGAAAAGAAAGCATTGCATCACATCCTACCTATCTGACAAGTAGAGTGAATGAGAAAAGGACTCAGACGTCTTCCATCCTGTGAATAATCTAGCTGCTGCTATTACAAAGAGCTATTAATATTCTATACTTAAAAAGACGTACAGAGGATTTCTCATCTTCATCTAAAAATATCTCATAAAGAGATATATTTTTTTTTTACACATGACAAGTAAAAAGATAAAGAAATCTCATAAGAAGCATATATAATGTCTATACTATACATATAAATAAATATTTATGTTGCTCAGAAGACTTGAAGTATGTCATGAAATCATTTGACGCAGTCAGAACCTCAATGTTCTATTTAGGGCTCTTCTTTCAAACACTGTTTTGGGTGCCTATTTGTAATGGGCCTTTCAGTTTATTAGGTCGTAGGCTTGCCTTTCACGGAATGTTCCTCTCCCACATTCATATTATATGCTAAAATTGTTACTGGTGCAAGATTGAGGTTCCTTGATCTTATGGTGATGACAAAGAACATTTTTCCTAAGGCCAAAAATAACCTTCTTAAGCTTTCAATTGAAGTGATCATTACATTTACATGAGGCAATTATCCCTGAATAATTGATGAAACCACAGACGGACACATAAGAAATATAAGATCTGCAACGCAATGGAGGAATCACCTACACTGATCTAAACCATGTATAAGAAAAGATGTAATAAGAGAGTCAATGCTGAGCTCTGAGCTTACACAGCCAGTGTCATCTCCTTTGGAATCAGAAGTGATCTGTTGTATCTCCCTTGGTTAGCAGCCAACAAATCAAACATTTAGGACATACAAAAATGCTGTAATTCCTTGTCCATGAGGTGATAAACTGATAGACAAAAAAAGTGTAAATCTTCTTCAAATACAAATTCTTAGGAAGAACATTGAAAAGAAGAACCTGAATACACAACACAGCATACCTTGGATATTTCTGTAAATATTCAGACATTCACTGTAAAGCTAATTTACTTAATGTGATAGCATCCTGAGCCCAACAATCTTGCTGAGCCCAAGATAAAGTATTGTGAACTCATATAGCATGTCACTCATCAGAGGATATGCAATGATAAGTCTGTTTTAAAAGGCGTTCATGATTAGAGCAACTATAGGCAAATAATATAAAACTAAGTACTGTACACAGACATTCAACTTTTCGTTTTTTATGGAAATTCTGTGCATTTTTGTACAGTGTGTCATATCACTCCAACCTTAAACATCAACAGTGAATATCCTGAAGAGGACATGAAAGATTGAGGCCAATTGACCATCATTTGTAGAAGGAAAAAAGAAAGTAGAGAAGTAAAATGCTATCATCTTGTCATAAAATATAAACACCAACAAATATATCTGGATCTTATCACTGTTGCAGATGTTAGACGGAAAATGGTTTTTCTTGCAAAGGATAAAAAAAAGGCAACTGTTAGAATTGAGACTGATTTGGGATAAATTTCTATAACTTACTATAGCTAAGGAAGTAAAATGGATCCACTAGCCAGGTCTGCTTGCTCACTGATTGCACTTTAGCCAGCTTGATATGAGCTCTTTGTGAAATCTCTCCACAATGAAATCTTACAGTTTCATTATGCCTACATTACAAAGAGAAAGCAAACAGTCTGTTTTCATTTCTGTTAAATATGTATTAAGTAGTTTTTCAAAACCTACCATTCTATTTACATCATTTCACAAAACTACTTCGCAGAATTCTTTCAGATGAGTCAAACATCTTAATTCTCTGCTGCGGTTTCCTCATTCAGGAGGTGCACGTTTAAACACTGAGAAGCACTGCTTTCTTTAAACAGGAGGGAGTTGGGCTCTATGCTTATGAATTCAGTTGATCTGAAGTTATATTTTCTTAAAAGCAGCTGAAGAAGAAAAGTTTCATGATCAAAGCTGCAAAGTGACAGCATAAGCAACAACAGGCAAAAATAAAAAAAAAAAATAAAAAATGAAGCAATGAAGTATCCCAAGACATCTGACTGCTAGTTCAACCTCCCGTGCCAAAAACAGAACAGAATGTAGACTAATTTACTAAAAATATATATATATAAATAGAATTATGAGTTCTGTCTTCAAGTTTTGAAGTTTTTTCCTTATCTACTCAAGTCTACATACACAAAGCATCCCTCAGAACTGAGAGGAGAGATGGATTTGCCACCTGCAGTGAGCATTCCATTGGTACTACCCAACATCACAAATACCCTACCCCATCCCAAAGAGGTATGCATCCAATACCGGTTAAATGCTCATTTCCTGAACAGAATTTGAATACATTCTGGTAATTTAAAATACAGGCAGGTAATAAAAGGACCTCTTAAATTAGTTTCAACATGAAGGCAAACCAGATATGCATCAGTATTAGAAACCCGAGCTCTTACTCCAAATCACAGAATCGCAGAATTGTAGGGGTTGGAAGGGACCTCCAGGGATCATCGAGTCCAACCCCCCTGCCAAAGCAGGTTCCCTACAGCACAGGTAAACAGCAGGTCGCACAGGTAGGCATCCAGGCAGGTCTTGAACATCTCCAGAGAAGGAGACTCCACCACCTCCCTGGGCAGCCTGTGCCAGTGCTCCGTCACCCTCACTGTAAAGAAGTTCTCATGCACATTTGTGCAGAACTTCCTATGCTCCAGTTTCTGGCTGTTTCCCCTTGTCCTGTCTCCACACACTGCTGAAAAGAGTCTGGCCTCGCCACTCTGCTCCTCACACCTTAGATGTTTATAGACCTGGATCAGGTCCCCTCTCAGTCTTCTTCTCTCAAGGCTGAACAGACACAGTTCGCTCAGCCTTTCTTCATAGGGGAGATGCTCCAGGCCCTTCACCATTTTTGTGGCCCTTCACTGGACTGTTTCCAAGAGATCCCTGTCTTTTTTTGTACTGGACACAGCACTCCAGATGAGGTCTTACCAGGGCAGAGTAGAGGGGGAGGAAACAGCTCCCTTGACCCGCTGGCCACACTCTTTTTAATGCACCCCAGTAAGCCATTGGCCTTTTTGGCCACAAGGGCACACTGCTGGCTCATGGCCAACCTGTCGTCCACCAGGACACCCAGGTCCCTCTCTGCAGAGCTCCTCTCCAGCAGGTCATTCCCCAACCTGTACTGGTGCATGCAAGTATTCCTCCTTAGATGCAAGACTCTACACTTGCCTTTGTTAAATCTCATCTGGTTTCTTACTGCCCAGCTCCCATAATTTGCTGTAATCGCTATTGACTACTTGATATTTTTTTTCAATTCAGAAATCTTTATATTTAATTAGAGAGGCTTAGCTATTTTGCAGTTTCAATTATTGTAAATAAATTAAGTAGAGGAAAACTAGATACTCAAAACTATACATAGGTCATTCCAAAAGTAATGCCTCCTATTTATAGAAACGACAACAAATACAAAGAGCACAAGAACACTATTTCATAAGGCAAATTCTCATCCAAAAAAACCATTATTTCTCAACATAATCACTGCCATTAGACAATTTGCATGGATGAGATGATTGAGACACTGCATTACATGGTGTGACAGCTGTGCCTGGCCACCTGGAATGTGGCTTGTCACTGTCACCACTGTTGAAACACTCCATGCACTGCCTCACTGTGCTTACATTCACTGTTTGGTCTCCATAAACATTCAGCAAGTGTTGATGTAGGTGAACGAGTGTCATTTTTTCTGCACGGAGGAATTAAGTGACAAACCTTTGCTTCATCCACGCTTCCATGTCAGATACCGTTTTTTCAGGCTGTACCTCTGCTGCTATTTGTTGCATCGCAACAAAACCTAAGGGAATGCTGGTGGGAAGGTTCAACCTCTACTGCCATATCACCAATATCCACCTTTGATGTCATGGGCCAACATAATAACATAAGAGACAATACTTTTGGAGCCGCCCTTGTACTTAAGCAATATATTTGTTTTCATTTTAATATTCCAGTTGCAGTAGATGGGAGGTGAATGAGGAAAATTCCTACTTATTATTTGTGTTAGGTTAATTTTGAAAGGAAACTAGAATTCAGATTCATCCATTGAAAATTAACATTTTAAATCGTTTTTACTATCCCTTAATAAATTTTACACGTAGAATAATTTTTTAAAATCTCAAGTAAAGCATTCTACAGAATTTTGGATAACAGCAGTGAATATGCCAATATAGAAACTCTGTAGGTGCTGACATTTGAATGAATAGAAACTTTCTTTATTCAGGAAATAGTTTATTGTACTTTAATTATGAAGTGTGATATGGTAATTTAGCTAAAGATACTGCACCTCGTTCTTTCTGTAAATAATTTGACTTAACTACTTACAAAAGCTCACCCATTCAATGAATGACATTTTCCAATTCCTTTATGATTGTAAAATTCTTAATTTCTAGTAATTGTTGGTTATGTTCATTTGAGATATAAAATAGATTTAATTTTTAAGTAATGAAATTAAAGCCATAAAAGTACTGTACAAATCTGAGCAAAGGTCTCCTTCTTTTAGAGTATCAGCACTAATACTTTTATTCTCAACTGAAAATCTAAAGCGCAAATCCTTAAGTACAACTTCTGACCATTAGGATGCACTAAACCCAGAGATGCCTGCCATTCCCCAGCAGAAACATAGCATTTGTGGACAACTGCTATAAAAATCTCAGCAATTCTCTGAGTGAAGTGCAGAATGAAGCAGTATGTTGTCTTACCGCTTACTATCCCAGAAGAAAGGTCCTTCTAAATTAGGGACAGAAATTCTTCATGGAAAATCCATCCCACAAGAATATAGATTGGACTGCACGCTCTCCCCATACTCAAAAGCTGCTATCTGTACTTGTTTGCTTTACTGTTACAGTACAGCACCATTTAGTTTCTCCATCAAGGAAAAAAAAGTCATGGAAGAGGCATTTTTATCACAGTAGATACAATTTAACATATGGCATACTAGAAAGATGAGAACGAGTCAAACACAGGATAGCAAACCCTACTAGCAGCAAGCTGCCCTGACGTAAGTAAAAGTAGGCATGCAAGCCAGCAGCAGTGGTGTCTCTCATGGTCCTGTACCTGCTATAAGCTCTGTACCCACGGTTCTGCACCCAGGCACTAGCAGCGTGTGCCAGGGGTCCCACGCTTCACAGGATGGAAGTATTGCTCTCCCCAAGCCGCCTGCTCTCCCTGCAACACTCACTGTCATACACTGGCAATGCAGCAGGCCCCAGACCTTGATCCTTCAACCAGGTCTGCGCTGGCACAGTGCAGAGGCTCTGCTGTCATGACAGCAGGCCCATCAATAACTTGCAGTGAGACAATTCCTGTTAACAGTTTATTTATAGGCAGGGCAGACCTTTAAATATCCAGAAGATAGGCCAAGTGCCACAACAGAGTCTTTTCCTTCTCTCATTCCACAAAGCGGCATCCAGCAATCACCAGTCAGTAAAAGATATTAATGAGGTGTTGTTTCCTGGTCACAGAGCAGCCAAGTGAGTGGCCAAGGACATTCCCTCTCTTGGAATAACAGCGGTGGCATCAAAGTGCAGGGGCTGCACTGAAGCATTACTAATGTGCTCAGCAGCTTAGGTATTAAGTTCACTATAAAAAAGGCATGGAAAGAACACGTAGGCAAAATGTAATGGATAGCCACAGGTGGGAGGAAAAATCAGCTTTGAATTCTCCCTAGAATAATTTCTTGCATAAGACTTTATATAAGTTGACAGCCTTTCATATTCTCAGAATAGGATCCCAAAATTCATTGGTAAGGTCTGTAACCCTCTGGTAAAACAGTCAAGGCCACACTCAGAAGCAACTACTCTGCTTACCAGGAAGAACAGATACAGCCACTTTCAGGTGGGATTGGAGCAGAACTTGTAGAGCCTGCAGGAATCTACACCCACCAAGCGGGGCAGCTCACAGCCTGACTCACCTGGAGAAGCACTTTGCTTCTTGTCTGTGAGCTGTCTGGAAAACAGCTATACAGGCAGGGGCAGGAAGGAAAGCTCATCTTGATCAAAGCCTCTTTGGAGTCCAGGCATTTACAGAAGGCATAAAAACAGACACAAGCTCTGCATCCTGGAACTGCCACTGCAATAATGTGAGCACAGGCTAAAGCACCCAGCACAGAGGCAGCCTGCTAAGCCAGCAATGTGTATGAGTATGCAGTTACCTGCCAATGGCCTAAGAGAAGCCTGAGCTCAAACAGAAAAACCTGTGATGAAAGGAAAAACCATGAATCCTGCCCAGCTTTTGCCATGTGAGACCATTTTTGCTTTGGGGTGCTCTAATACCTTTAAACCAGCTGTTTCATGCACAAGAACCAATGCTTGGCATGTCATTTCAAACCAAGTCAGAGGCACAGCAGTAAGCGAAGGTAGTGGTGGGCTGATACTCATCTCAGTTTTCATTGCTTTGAATCATATGCCCAACAGAAGCAGCAGGGAAACCATAAGAACAGTGTAATTTCAAAGCTGTGCCTGAGGTATTTGGCACCTGACATTCAGAATTGCCAGAACTCCCAGTACAGCTAGAACAGTTGCATTTCCTAACACTGCCTCCTCCCCTCTCTCAGCATATACTCCTCTATGGAAATTTAGAATTTTGATTTCTCTTTTACTTTCAGGGGTCTGGTGGATTAGTTCTCCCTGGACATGGCATTGTTCCATTGCTATCTGTATGTCCAGTCTATGATTCAAAAAAACAAATCTATTCCTCATGATATTTTAAGATGACCTTGACAATATTACATGACCATACCCCTAAATACTTAGAATTCTAAACACAAAAAAGCAAATCCCTTCTTTGAAAAAGTGCCATGATTTTTTAATCTTGAGGGCCCTCAGATTGATCAGGATTGTACAAGTTGAATATCATGTAGTCTTAAGAGATTTTCAGTATATGTTCTAAGTGAAGAATGCAGAGAATGAAATAGAAGTATCCTCACTGAGTAGGCATAGCCAACACAAATGATACACAGAAATGTTATAGGAATAAACCATCAGGACAAGACAAGAACCCAGATATTCAGAGTATTTTTCTAGTGCTTTCTGAAAAAAAAGAGCCTCTTCAAGCCTCTAACTTGAAGTAGAATCGCTTAACAAAAGCCACCATCAGACAGGAAGGAAAAACAAACCTCTCCTAGAAAGGACCTGCTGCACAACTCCAGTGTGAAGGGCAGACCGGTGTGATCTCTATACTGAATCTGCAGGTATGAAACAGGACAGTACACAAGGAACAAACACAGAAGGCTTTCAGAAACGTTCTGAGTGATCCACACAGTAAGTAGGTTCATTTATGTCCCCATTTCATACTTTTAGAAACGAATATTATTTATTTCTTTATAACAGTCTGTTAGAGATCTCTGAAAACTTTGCCCAGCTTCATCCAAACCAGCTTCTAGATGGGCTTCAACACTTTCAAAAATCAACATGTCCTACATCTGAACCTTTAAAAATTACAAGCAAATAATCCTTGATCCTGTTCAGGATTTTAAAATACCAAGATAAATCAAAATGACAGACTGTTGATAGTTTGAATCTGGTTATTTAACCCACATGATGTGAGAAGGAGAGATCCTTGCTCAGCAATTATAGCAAAGAGGGCAGAAGATGCTGAGAAATATTTTATTTCATTGTCACAATTCCATGTATCACACAATAGGTACAACAAAACAACAACCTTTGTGCATTAAGTGCTGTTCAACAGTGTACTTGTTCACACTGTACCTGTGCCAAACAGGTACCAGGAGGGCCTGATCTCTTGTCATTATATTAAGGGAAATGGAAAAAACACCTTTGGAGAAGATCAGCCCTGTAGTAAAAAGCACCTTAGATATATCTGGATAAACAATTTAAGTCACTCAGTTCACTCAGAAAGAAGACTGTTATGTGGCTGATCAAGGAAAACATTATCATTATTATTGCTTTACCAAGATCAAGCAACTTACCCACCTTCTAACTGGGAAATTAAAATCCCTCACGCACAGGGATTTGTTACCCTTCCAATATGTTCACCCCAAAAATTCTGTCCAACAGAAAACAGCAGACTTCACACAGTCAAACCAAATTAGCTGTCAGGTTAACCAAATCCACTGTTAGCCTCACTATACACAACTCTGCAAAGCAGCCCAGATATCCCAGCACTGCAGGACCTGACGTCCAGACAGATCCCAGTACTCTGGTGTAATAACACCTTGTCTGCACTGAAGAGTTTAGACACTGGTGACAAGTAGTGAATTTGGCTGCATGGTGGTAGCAAAGGCAGGCTGGTGTTGGTGCTGGGGCACAGTCCAGTCCAATTTCCAGACAACACTTCAGTAGGTTTTGGCAGGATATCAAACAGCCAGTCCATGCTTGTGGAAAATCTTGCTAGTTTAAGAAGGAAAGGAAAACTGGAATTTGTTCTTCACAAGTGTGCCTGAAAACCAGATGTAGAGCATAGAAATAAGACTCAAAAGGAGATGTTCCTCAACAGCTGCTAAAAAGAGTTTTTGTATCTAGTTATTGTTAGACGAAAGTAAGGCCTTGCAAAACCAGCCTCGACAGTTATGCCTGTTTCTTTCCAAGAGCACGTTATCTCTGTCTAGTACACCATGCTGATTTTTAACTATCTCTGTTCTGCTTCACCAGCTTCCTGCTTTGCTTGGCTCCAGCTAGAGTGACCCACACAAAGTGGGCAGAGCACAGGGAACCTCCAAAGCACAACTGCCATCAGGATTATGAAGGCACAAAACCTGATTCTCACCTGTTTGAACTCTTTCCTCCTTCCTTCTACTGTGAAGGTGGCCAAGCAAGGACATGCCCAAAGTCAGCTAAAACTGGATTGCTGTAATAGCAAGTTCTACTAGAGGAAAATATGATTTAGTAGTTTTTCAGGCCTACAAGGACTGGCAAAGCTCCTGGCCTGACCTCCTGCATGCCAAAGACTGCTGCAGAAGTGCTGAGATGGCTCCTCCTTGTAACCTGCAGCGAGGCATTGGCAGGCCAGGGCAGGTTCCTGACCAGGAAGAATGAAGGTTGTCACAGCAGGTGATGCACGTGCTTTCCTTACAAGAGCAAGCAACTCAGTTTGCCCTTGAAATTCATTCATTAAGTCACACTTCCCCAAGGCAACTTGGCCTCTAAATCTTGAAAATCTCCTCTCCTTTCTCCAACACTTCTGCCCAGGGAGAGGAAGCTTAATGCTTGCCTGCCAGTTTCTTCTCTCTGCAATCTCAGTTCCCCCCTTGTTGCTTACATTAGCTAATTCCCCTGACCTTATGACTCAGCTTTCAGCTTTCTCTTTCCCTGAGGCAAAGCTTACATCATCAGACAAAGAATAGGTAATAAGTGAGTAGAAAAACTCAATTTATTTGGACCGGCTACTTCCATCTTCTTTCTCCAGCAATATTCCCTTAATGCATCACGTTCTCCCTCTTTCCTTTACACTTACCTGCTCTAGACCAAGAGGCTGAGTTCTTACAGAAGAATAGCAAAATGAAACCACATTATTGCCATATTCATGACACAACTACCTGCATTATACACCTTGATCTGAAGGAAGGGAGAATAGAAGTAGCAGCAGCCTCCATGACCCATCTGTCTCACCCCATTCATCCCCAGTCCAGTCAAACTGATCTTCAGCAAGAGCAGTGTTCCCTCATGAAGAAGATACACATGACTAAGATGTATTTAATCAGAGGGTACAGAAGGAGAGATCAGATGGGAGCAAGAGAGAGCTTAAAGGCTAAGTAACAAATCATGACTGTGAGGCTCAACCAAGTGGCTGATGGATTGAGCAAGGTACAAATTTGGAGAATGAGCCAGAGTTCGCTAACTTCTTAGCTCCAGTTTCCCATGAGGGAACCCTTCAGTTCTTTAAGGAGCACCTGATCTACACTTCTGTCTTCACTTCCAAACAATAAAAACATACAATTCTCACCTAAATGTTAAAAACCATAGCTAACTGCCACAGAAAAAAACTGATATTGCTAACTCAACGCAAGAGTCACAGTAGCTATTTCCTAGAGCCTTTGAGACCAAAGGCTATAGAATTTTTCTTGCTTCTAACAACAGTGCCTTATCCATGGCAGAGTAGAGGCCAAGAGAAGTCTAGCTGTCAGACAATCCTCTTCACAGCCAATCTGAGGAACAGTGCACTGCTACAGCACAAATTCTCTTCTTTGCTAGACCTTTCTTCTTTTGACATGGAGGATGCTAATTATGCTTTCCAATATTCTTCCAACTTTTTGAGAACCTCATGAGAGGAGCACTATACAAAAACAGCATCATAACTTATGATGAATTTGCTGGTTGCACATGGTGAGAGGATGCAAAATACCTCATAGAACTATAGAATTGTTTGAGTGAGAAGGGCCCTTTAGAGGTCATCTAGTTCAACTCCCTTGCAATGAACAGGATGAAGTCACAGGTGGACTAACAAAAAAAGAGCAAGAACAAGGTAGGAACTAGGATAGACAGGGCAGTTCTTAAATAGGTCACCTATTCTTGTGTGTGCCTTAAATTATAAAATTAGCAGCCTTCTTTTCTGTGTTTGAAATGAGGCCTGGGCAGCCTGCTCAGTGTGTTCCTGCTTGAGCAGAGGAGTTGGACCAGATGACATCCAGAGGTCCCTTCCAACTCAGCCATTCTGTGATTCTGCAAAAATAACTGTTTCTGTCAAAGGAAGAAGTGTAGAGGATGGAAGAAACCAGTGTCCCATGCCAATAAATAAGATCATACGTATAGAGCAAATGAGTTAATGGAAACTAGACCTGGCACAAGCACGTAAGCTTACTGGACCCTGTGGCGGGTTTGCGTGTGAGAGGAGAGTGATGGCAATCACCAGGTCTGGCATGCCTTGTTACACTGAGCAGAGTGCTGCACATATGGACATACTGAACCATAGAGGAGGAATAAAATGGCCCTTGGCAATGCCAATATCTGCTGAATTATGTGCAAGAAATGTAACAGCCATGGGAGGGAGCTCTTAATTTATGGCTGCCTTAGACATGGTAGGATTTTCTGCAGCCCTTGAGTTGAGAGATAAACTTAGGTCACAAAGGAAAAGTGAAACAGTATTTAACAGCCACAGCCCACTGTTTGAAATTACAAAGTATAACATGAATGCTAATTTGAGGAAGGTTAAGGGGGGAATTTTCCCATCCTCTCTTGCCTACCACACTGCATCACACACTGCAGTGAGCTCAAGTAAAGAATACAGACTCGAGCATTTGTCTAACACACGCTTTCCCACTCATAGTGATTATGAGGGGAAAAACCCAGAGAATGAATAAACCCCAAGGAGTCTTTCAGAAAGTTCAGAGTGGAACATTGTCAAGAGTAGGTGTCTGCTGCAGGCCTGTGTGAGCTGAGTTCTTTTTTCCTCACCATTGTCATCTAAGCCTTCATTTGCACTGTTATTCCATCACTGATACTGGCTCACTGAGAAAATGACTAAGGAAACAGAAAAGCCATATGAAAGGAAAATACTTCTTCTCAGTCTGTATTGCTTGAAAGGTACAGCTGCATGACCACCATGTTTTATTTCGTAGAGCAAGAGTAGATTAGGATCAGGTGCTGTGATCAGTTTTAAAATATATTTCAACACTTCACAGAACAGGATGTGGCCCAAAATCATCAGATTATAGTAACTAGCATGAAGAAAGGCAATGCACCTCAGCAGTGGTGTGGTTAGAAAGTGTGATAGTTCTTCATCTGAGAGACAAAGTACAAAAGTACTTCTTCAAAATGTTGTGCCTACTTGAACTGCTTTTGAAGGAAGAAAAATTATCCTCATTAAAGAGAAAAATAAATCCCTTAAATTTCTCTTGCAAAAATGCTGGAATGGTCCTTTTGTATCTCCATCACTCCTTAAAATTTAGCAAATTTGTTAAACTCTATCTCAGGAACTTGTGTAGATTTGGTTATTAAAAATGCTAATAATTATTGTTTTAAACAAATGAAACTATCTACATGCTGAAAAAATAAATAGGACAGAATCCCAAGGATTCCTTTTCGGAAATTTCAGAAAACAAATGTTGCATTATTCGTCTGTAGTTTTTTTTGTTTGTTTGTTTTTTGTTTGTTTTTAAATTCCAATTCAATTGGCCAATTTCAACTGAAGTTAGAAGAAATAAATCCCTACAAGTTTTCAAAAATAGTAGTGTCTGAATGGGAGAAAGACTCAACATGGTGCCTCCATTGTGGGGAAATGGCAGCAATGAAAGGGCATTCGCTGTCTGGCAGTAGGCAGCAGGTCTGTCAACACAGATGAACTGGACAGCCACAGGACTGCAGAGAGCATGCATGGTTTTCTCTAGCTGCTGTAAACAAATGCTGAGAAATTAGAATAATTCTTGGGTGGAAACAAGAGGAGTTAGCATGAGTTAGCCCTCAATTCCAAACATTCATTAAAACAGTTTCAACTGCAAAATTATTCCCTGGCAGTGTATGGAAAACCCTGTGTACTTGTAATACTACATGCACAACAGGTGAGACAGAGACATGCAAACACCACTTATCTGTGTTCTTATATCTCCAATTCCCCTTTTCCCCAATAACTTCAGTTCAATATATTCCCTTTGGTGACCCTCATGGAGCAAAGAAATCCAAGCTCCTGTTGACCGGCCAGGCTCTCTCCAGAGTGTGAGATACAGCTGAGGAAACTGTTCCTACTGAGAAAACATAAGAACCTGAGTTTCTTCAGTTTTCTGTGGAAAGCTCATGTTTACCTAGAAGCAGCCCATTCGTTTAGATCTGTATCCAGGGTCCACAGACATAGACAGTCTGTGGTCATACAAAAAGTCTCAATGTTCTCCTGAACACTAAGAGAGTAAGACTTGGTTTCCACACCCGTGATCCTACACAGATAAGGCATGCACAGAAAGAAATGCTAAACAAAAACTGTATTCTATGTCTTACTTGAGAAGGAAGAAAGAGGAAGCAGAAACAACAACAACAACAAAAAAGGAAGGAAAAAAATAAAGCAGTCTGAGAATATTCCACAGATTCTGAGAGGTATGTAGCCCAATTCTATAAAGGTATTTAAATATGGTACATGCTGAAAGAAGAGTCAGAGCCACCTCTATGATTCCACAGAGCAACATCCTTGCACAGCATTCAGACTTCTTCCTGGCATGGATTTCATGAAGAATTTTAACAGAAATCTTGCAGATGACAAAGAGAGATTAAAGATACTTCTAATGAAATAGTCTGACCTATGTACCAGATCATACAATAATGCGAAATCAGAAACTATATCATGCATGCAAATAAGAAGATAGAGAAACCGAGAATGAGATGTAATAGGAAAAAAATGATGGCAAGCACAAGCTACTTGAATTAAATGTAGAGGTGAAGGAAAAAATTCACTTACTATTCCAAAGTACACTGACAATTGAAGGATACCTTTTAAATAATTCATTTAAACTACAATCCTAAAAATTTATTTTTCGATTACTCATCTGCAATAAGAGAGCAGACTGAAGTAGATGTTCTTTTGAAATTTTAAGCTAATAAACAGCAGGAAAAAAAAAAAAAAGGCCAATAAAAAGCAATTAACATCTACAACTTTACAGTAACCCTCTAAGGAAAATTTGTAGCATTTTCAATTATGTAAGTGAAGAAGAGTATACATACGCACAGAGAAAAGATAAAGGCACCTAAATCTTTTTTTGACTGGGATATTTATAGTCAAGATTTTTCAGAACTATGTGTCTAAGCTGAGATTCTTCGGTTAGCTCAGTGACCCTCTGGGGCATCTTCCAGTTCCAGGGGCTGTGGAATAGTCACTAAAGATACTCATTTCTAGGACTGCCTGATGGACTTATTTGTGAAGATCTTGGCCTGACTCTGAAAGATAAGGACAGTATGAGAAGATGCAGTATGTCAGATTCATACCCTGGTAAGGAAATTCTGACATCAGGGTCAACGTGCAGCTCATTGCATATTCTTTTTCCTTCACTGGGTTTGCTGACATGAATTAGGGTATGTACAAAAATTGCTATAGTTAAAATGAACTCCTAAAACTAAGAACTAAGTGCATTCACTAGCTGGTTAGGAGCTGTACAAGAGTAGGGTCTGACTTTGCCTCCTGCTCTGCATGATGGTTCTCACATGTCCTTCTCATTCTTCTGTGTCGTTATATTTGTGAAACGGAGATAAGCTGATCTGCCTAAATAGGGGCTGGATGGCTGTGGAGAGCCCTTGAGCAAGAGTTTGCTATTGCTCTCCTCTCCCAGGGCTGTGTTTCATCTTGATTGTTGCACTTGCTGGCAGAGCTTACACAGTCAATGGTGATCTGAAGCCGATCTCTCTTCTCTTCCACATGAGAACCTGACCCAGCTGCTCCATGTCTTCATTGTGCCCGGTAATATTTACTACCTTAGTCAATACAAACAGTGAAATATTTCAGATTGGAAAATCAGCATCTTAGAGTCTCTAACCAAAAGTATTTTATTCTGCAGAGACGAAGGCTGTGGGAGTCAAGTCTTTTTAGACAGAGCAAAAGCTTAAAACTAACTGTCAAGCATCATGAACAAACTCTAAACCAAAACATGGCCAGCAGAGAGCAGTGATCCATTGCCTCATGTCCAGACAGCTGTACAGTATGTAAACTCTGTGACAGGTGGCTCATGATAATTTTCTTCTCTGCCTTGAGAGAAGCCACCAGTAATGAAACTCCATACCATAGTTATCCTGGTCACAGTCTGGCTTGGCATCTTCACTCTGCACACTGTGGAATGTAACTATAGCCTAAGAGTAGGAAAAGAACTGCTCTACACTGCACTACTGAAGAGCTTAGGGAGGATTCACTCTCAAGATAGAGCTGATTCATGAGATCAGACTTGCAAGAAATCTAGATCAGAGCTGCAAGGAAAGGGGCTAGAGCAGAATGGGATTTACAGGAGATATCAGTCCAATATTGCTGGATATGGGACACCTTGTGGCGTGATACTTGCCTGCTGCCTGAGTCTCCTGGGCCTGCTACTGAGACCTGCCTGTTTTTCCTGGACCCACTGTTGGTTGCTAATGTTTACCTACTTGCTGCATAAGGCCAGCCATTCTGTCACCATCTACACCTGCGCTCTTACTCCTGCCATGGCCATGGACTGTCAGAATAGAGCACAATGAGACGCTGCTGTATCCTTGGTGGTGACTATCCCCACTTTACATACTTTTTGATCTTTTCCTATCATTCCTATTGCCTGCCTTCCCAATCGCCCTGATTTGTAATAATCACCAACCTTTACCTTCCTCATTACTTAAATTGATAATAAACTGGTCAGATAACATTTGACCTCACTTCTGTCTCAGTCTCACTCCAGGTATATCAAAGAATACCCCCTCTCGCTTTGATAATTGGAGTGACACAGTATGTACTTGTACTGAACTACAAGAAAACATATAGCACTGCTTCTGACTAATGCAAGCTCAGAAGAGATATTCCTTCAGGCAAACAAGAATTTTTTAATCAGGAATTAGCAGTTCTGCAAGTAACCATCCATGGGCCATGTGGCAGTCCCTTACAGGATAACATGAATTTGCTGATTGCACACTGCAATTACTTCAAACACAGAAAAGTGCACAGGTAATAAGACTGTCAAAAAAAGTAGCTCTCCTATCCTTCACTTGGAAAGCAGGGACAGTAATACTGAACCACATTCAGATGATATTTCAAAATCTATCCAGTAAAAATGCACTACTTCATACGGGCACCTACATGTAGATGATTTAACCATGAATATTCCAATGACATTTTAGAGACAGTAGGATGTGTCATAAAAGACACCTTGAGCTCTCTTGTATCACTGGTATTGTCTGCACATTCATGAGACGCTCCTGTTCAACCCATACCTGGAAATCAGCTGGAGCTCATAATTTAGAGGAAGGTTTTGTGGTTAAAATGTGAATACAGTACTGACTGCCTATATGTAGCTATAGTAGTGTGCAAAACGTCAGACCTGTAGCCAAGAGTTTGGGAAGCATCGTGGTCAAATTAATCACCTTAATCCACAATTCAGACTGTACAATCAAAACAATCGTATGGCTTTATCACAAGCTGGAAATAATCTTTTCACTCCAGCAAGCTCTGAAAGCATCCTATGTTAGGTGAACCACACAAGAGTCAATCATGCCCAGGAGAATGATCATTAGCATTCAACTTACTTAGAGCTGAGAAGCAGTAATAGGAAAAGTCCAGTGGGAACTTATTAGTATTCTTCTTAATATGAATTAGCAGCAAGAAACTAGAAAGACCAGACATCTGATCTTGCACTTAGCTTTTACAGAACCGCAAATATATTAGATTGTGGGGAAAAGTGAGTTTATTCACAAGGTTTGGGGACTCCATATTATCAAACTCTTCTCTAAAACAGACTTTACTGGACATAAATCAGGTTCACCGGACAGCCCTGAAGGCCACAGCAAATAAGAAATATGAAGATCGGGAAAATTTGCCACAAAGCAATTTTTCCATCCCACCTCAAGAATGGTGAAAAAAATGAAGAACAAACAGGCTTTCTAATGCTACCTCAGGGATGAATCTACAAACTGCAAGAGCAATTGTAAGGGACTCTTTTTCTGAGCTGGTTCTCTTTCCGTACAGCTGGTGACCCTTTCACTCAGAGCTGTGGGTGCAGTATCAGTGAGTCTATATATTCAGGTATGCACCATACCAGTGAGAAGTGGGGGAGCATCCCTTCTCTTTGCACAGAAAAAAATGTGGTCATCAATGACAAGGTTGCTACCTTGCGTCTCAAAGCTGCCACATACCAACAAGTTGAAATATCTCATCCTAGGAGTTATTTCAGGCAGCGTTCAGCAGCAGTGCTTGGACAAAGAGTTAACATTAAGTTTCCCCAGCAGCACTGCTCAGGTCAGTGCTACTCCTCCTCTCTGTGGCATTACACACTGACTTCAGGTGCACTGGGTAGAAGCTTTGGCTTCAAAGCTTTGGGTTCAATTTTCCATTTTGGTGCAACTTATGTTGGTATTACAGGTAGATTTAACAGCCATTCAAACCAAGCAGCAAGTATCTTACATCTGCTTACAATCTACTTTTTCCATTAATTTTCCTTAGATTGCATAACACAGATGAAAGAATCAAACTGTAAGGAACAAATATTGTGCATGTATGGGCCAGTAAACCAAGCAGCATGTTCTTAAAGAAGCTGTAAGAGCTACAAGTTGTTCCTGGTCTTACAGGTCAGCCACTACAACGTAGGAGCCAAACACGTGAGCTCACTTCTTTGCTCCATCTTAATTTTTCTGAGCAATCTTGGGGAAGGACTGTACTTCCCCCTGTAGAGCAATTTAGACTGAGGTGACCAAGAACTTGAAAAGCTGGAAGTAGCTTGCTGAGAGGAAACAACAGACTCCCATCTGCTCCAGGCACTGTGCTGACAGCTGTTCTAAACCACTGCCTTCTGTCTCATGCATCAGGCACCTGGTTCTCACCTATTGATACCAGGCCCAGCTGGGTCTCTGAAGGCGTGAAAAGTGTGGCTTCTCTAGTGGGAAGGAAGACTTCTCCTCAGAGGCTCCAGATAACGATGTCAGCTCAGGTCCTGCCACATGTGGTGCCTGGAGTTTCACAGCATGCTAGGAAAACATGCAAAACCTCTGACACGCAACAATGCTGTCCAAGACCACCTGACCACAGCATAGGAAGGACACACAGCACAGGGTAATTTGACTGCACAGACCGTGTAAAAGGACACCTCTGACAGAGGCATAAGTGGAAAAACAAGTTGACAGGCCTGCTACTGACGCCACGTTTACACAGAAGCGTAGTGAACCTTTTTCCTCTCTCCTGTGAACTGTGCCTGATGGCTTGGTTATTTTTCTATCTCCTTTCTTTGTAACAGAGTGTAATATGAAAAGACTTAGGCTTAATGAATTCTTATTCCTCTTTGAGGCCACCCCTAACATAGATCTGGAAGGCTAGCAGGAGAGTGGAACTGGCTCTCTATAACAGTAAGCTCATTCTTCTTTTTCCAGAGCATTCGTTGTATCTGCTTTGAATCGAAATTGCAGAGAAAACAGAAGATTTGGCAAGCTAAAACACACACGTGACATGGGATTGACAGCACTCCAAAGCTGCATCTTAAGTTATACATTAAAGTGATGAACAATCTACGGCTACTACGGAAAAAGCCAAATTGTTCCTGTTTCCATCATCCATTAGCTCACAATTCCCTTTTCAAGCAGTCCACTGGTCAAAGTGGTAAGCCTGAATGTTATTCTGTACCTCTGTGGTCAGCCTTAGCTGCAGCAATGTAACTTGAGGCATGAAAGTACAGGAACATTTTTTAAAGGTTTCCACTACAGAGCAAGAGCTCTCACTTTTTGCAGCTTGAAACGAACCCAACTTGCAGCACAGAAGCAAGTGCAACCACAGTGGGGTTTGAGCAGGAAAAGCCTTCACAGGGGGGCTAGTGAAGGATGGGTGGGGAAAGGAGGTGGTTCTGTCACCAGAAAAAGTACTGACACTCAATTTTTTCCACTTGCACTCAACCCCACCATGACGCCCCAAGAGTGAACACAAGAACTGACCACTGAACAACAATATATAAGCTCCGTGAGAGGTGCCTCACCATAACCACTTTCTTCTCTGCCTCGAGAGAAGCCACCAGCAATGAAACTCCACATCACAGTTATCCTGGTCACAGTCTGGCTTGGCGTCTTTGCTCTGCACAAGGCAGAAGGTAAGTGTACAACCTAAGAAAGGAATTGCTCCTCACTGCACTATTGGTCTGAAGAGTCAGGCAGGATTCATTCTCACGCAGAGCTGATGCATGTGATCAAACTTGCAAGAAATCCGAATTAGAGCTGCAAGGAAAGGTGCTAAAGCAGAAGGGGATTTATGGGAGATTTCATCTGATGTTGTGTTGATTAGTAGGTTGGCTTCTACCTCAATGCCAGGAGAGTTTTCTATGCCTTATAATCCTTACAGAGTTTCGGTGCCTTCTCTCTCAAAACCGTGAAAGCTTGAAGATGCAATGCAATGTGACAGATGCCCCGTCCTTGAAGACGTTCAAGGTCAGACTAGAAAGGGCTCTGAGCAACCTGATGTAGCTGTAGGTGTCCCTGTTCATTGCAGGGAGTTGGACTAGATGGCCTTTAATGGTCCCTAAGTTCCCTCCAGCTCAATTTTGTGATTCTATTACATATATTATCTCAATTTTTATTTAAACTCATGAACAATTTTGATGCCCTGAGATGTTAGAAGTTATTCCAGTTCTGCATGTTGAATATTTCCTTCTTTCTAAACAAGTATTTTGGAGTGAACAGATAAGAACAAAAAATGCAAAGAAAACAGGGTATTTATACAAGGTTTTCTCTCCTCCAGGTTTCATATAATTTAATATCTTGTTGGAGATCACTTACGTGCAGTGAAATGAACCATGTTTATTAGTCTCATACTGAATGAGTTTACAACTAGTGATGTCTATGTCCATGGCTTCTGGATTAGGCCATGTGTATCATGTAAACGTACTACATGTAGCACACTTACACAATTAGCTTCAGGCAAAAGAGCTCAGAAAAATCACGGAAAACACTCATGCAAGCCATCTGCAAACCCACAAAAGCACGCAAATATAAAAACACATCACAAAACCACATGAAAACCAAACTGAGACCTGCTAAGCATTCATAAAACGACGTATCCACACACTGAGTATGATATCTTAGTGCCTCTAGAGCTGGATCTTTCTACATTCTCATAGTTTGATTAATGCTGCTGCTGTTCATCTCAGCAACACGTGGCTAAGTGCTACCAACTGACAGTTCGTACTGCCATGCTCCAGGATACGTGGTTTGGTTTTGTTCTCAGTTTTAGAGAAGTTCTGTGGGTATTCTTTGCGTTATTTTTCATTCCTTTTTCCTGGAAATGATGCAGTAGAAGGGATACTAAGGCTGTAGTATAAGGGATATTTTCAGGGATTATAAAAACCGTCCAACTACCTTTGAGCTCTTTAATGCTACATTTTACAAAAGCAATTTGAGGGCTGTGGTAAGGTATGTTCTTGTACTGAACTGCAAAAAACATACGGCACTGCTTGTGACTAATGCAAGCTCAGTAGAATCTTCTTCAGCCAAACAAAACCCCAAGAGTCAGCAGTTCTGCCAGTACCCATGCACTGGCCATGCTGCAGCATCTCTGCAGGCTGTGTTTGCTGAATGCACATTGCAATTATTTCAAATTTTAAAAAAAGCTGACAGATAGTAAGACTATCCAAGGAAGATGTGACGGTTAGCAAATGGTACCTGAACTACTTTTGGGCTTCTCAAGCCAGCTTCTCTATACATTCCTCAAGAAGAAACCTCAGAATATAGTCACGTTCTCTTTGTCCTGTTGTGCCTTTCCAAACCTATCTATCTTTGATGGGTGAAGGAAAACCAAAAGCAGAAGCTTCCAGTAATATATATGTGCTTCACTTAAGCAGCCATTTCTTATTGCCACTATGTAATGTCACAGCTGTGCAGAGAACGTTCCACAGAATACGTCCTAGTTATTAAACACAACTGCATTTCCCTGAAACACGTGCAAATGTTGGAGGAAGGAGGGGATTGGTTAGCACTCTACTAGGTCTGATACTAGATTTGCAGCAAGCGTGCAATGCAGTCAGCATTCTGCCAGATCAATCTCCTACCTTTCAAAAGTTAGTATATGTGTATCGAAGTGTTTTGGTGTGTTTTTAAATGCTACCTTTGGATGCCCATTGAGAAAGAAGAAGCTTTACTTACTTTTCCTTCACATGGATAGCAGGGACAGTAATGCTGAACCACATTCAGATGATATTTCAAAATCTACCCAGTAAAGACGCTCACGTTCAAACCATAGCTGGAAATCAGCTGGAGCTCATAGCTTAGAGTTTAATTTAGTTTTGTGGTTAAAATGTGAATACAGTATTGACTGCCTTTGTCAATCATCTGTTCTTCCCCTTGCAGGGAGTGTTGCAAGTCAGTCAATGCGCAAATTCTCCTGTGTAAATCTGTCTGCACAGAAAGTGGACATCAGAAGCATCATCAGCTATGAAAAGCACAAAGTTCCAGTAGAAGCTGTCATGTAAGTACCTAATGCACAGCCCACTTCCAAACTCAACTATGCAAACAAGCTTCCATCAAAAAGGGAAAAGATATCAGAAGACACATCACAGCCCAGCTTGCAGACTCAGGCTCGTTCAGGTCACTATTCTAGTTCCCTGTCAAGCAGTCAATCATCTACCCAGAAGGGGAGAGACAAAAGGTATTTGATGACAAATGCTGCTCACAAAAGGTGGCAGAAGTCTCATTATACAACTACATCTTTCTGCCCAAAAGGTAGAAGAAATCTTAGCGAGGGCTTAAGGCAGATGTGAGCAAATGTTGCTCACAAAAGCTGGCAGAATAACTGTAACGCCTGGTAGGAGATGTGTTTGGCCTCTGTATTGCACATATAGTTTCTAATCAAATCCAGGACACCTATTCCTAGGAAAGAACTCAGCATCACAATTTCACATAAATTCTCAGATTATAAGGAATGCTACATTTTAAATTAATTACCAGCATGCATGCATGTAATCACATACATTACATACTTGCCCATGCCATGAATAGGGAACTGATATTGCTAGCTGCCATTACGCCAAGTAACCGTTTTAAACTCTAGCATGTGATATGGTTTTACCACACTCATACTCATGTCAGCAGTAAAAAAAAAAAAACAACAAAAAAAAACAGAATAGCAAAGCTGGCTTTGGAGACCAGAACTTAATGGGTGCCTGGCTTTCCTTCCTCTGCAGGTTTATCACCACAAATGGTATCAAGATCTGTGTGCACCCAGATCAGAAATGGGTGCGGTTAGCTATGAAAAAAATAGACCAAAGACGTACTAACAGAAGAAGATAATCCTGTCCTTGGCAGGCACCTGAGGCCAACAAAATGGAAGAGTCATCACTGCCACATACAACAGGGAAGAAAGCCTTGGTATCCACTTGTAATCCCTACTGGCAATAAATTCTCTGAACGAAAGTGGACTCGCAGGAATCTATTAATCACTGGTTGAATGTCTGCTGACTTCTTGTTATAGCTGCACTCTGTTACACCACTTATTGTCTGAAATGCTTGTCAATATTTATTTATAACTGAATGTAGGTATCTTCTCATCTTTGCTGTCATGACTAGTATAGGATTTAAGGGTAATCCGCAGATGGTTTGACATGTTTTAGGGAAGAAAATTACTTCTCACAGAGATGGAAAAGAGCAGCCCTCCAGAATGATGGGGGGGTCAATGTTCTCACTGTGTGCCGAGATTCAGAAGGCTCTATATGATTTTACGGTTACTCAAACTTTCATAAACTATAAGAAATAGTGTCAGGCAATCACCTGAGCAGTGGAGTATTCACAAGGAGATCCTTGGGCTTTCTATTCGTACATGTATTATTGCACTGTTAGCTCTGATTTTAGACTCAGGTCATGGAGATGTATGTGTACTTTCACCAAGGGATGACTGGAGCAAATTCAGGGCAAGTTTAAGAATGCAATGCTAGTCAGACTCGTACTTGGGAAGACTTATCCTACTCTCTGACATTCATTAGGTTATTTCAGTTACATCTTCATTTGAAACAGAACTCGGGAAAAATAAGGAATCTTGGAATAAGCAAGAACAAACCGTGGCTGGAGTCAGTGCTTCACCCACTCATACGAATTCCCTGCCCAGAAAACAAAGTATTTGTACATGTCTACTGACGTTTTAAACTCAATATATTCTACTAATGAATTTCAATACTTTTAATAAAGTTACTCGAAGCCTCAAATCAGACCATACATTTGTCTGCTTGCATGTAGTGTGGACTGTTGAAACACGTACTGCGTTGACAGCTCAACAGTGAAGTCATTTGGGCAAGCCAGCAAGAGCTGACACTGCTTCCCCCTCAAACAATCTGACTCTGGGCTTCCTATATCATATTTCAGCTGTAAAACCCTTGACATGAGACAACACCTCATCAAAAGTTTGGGTACTTCAAGTCACGCCTCAAACAACCCAATGACGACCCTCACATTATCAGAAGCAAATACACAGGAGCTCTGGGTAAAGAGAGAAAACTGGTGTGCAGAGAACTTGAGCGCTGGAGGACAGCTATAAGCACAGAGACTTCAGGCACAAACTTTCCACTGTATTACCCACGTGCATGTAGCCTGTATTGTGCCTAAAACACGGGCTTTTCATTACAGAACCTCTCAGCGATACACATGAAATTACAGCACACCCAAACAACGCTACAGAAATAAGATCACGTTCCTCTAAAAGCCAGCCCTGAGTGCTTCCAGCTCTGGTCAGATTTGCACATAGAATTTCTCTCCTGTGGCTCACGTCTCGCCATGGCTCAGTCCTATGAAGGGAAATGCGTTCACATTTCATTATGCAGGACAGAAGGTTTTAAAGCAGTGCTACTGCTCAGGTAGGAAAAAGGATGACTGCATACATCACACTGCACAACAGAGATGAAGTCCTCAGTATCTGCACTAGAACATAGAACAAATCTTACAACAGGCCTAGTAAGAAGAGCTTTACAGGTTTAAAGCAGTACTGAGATGTTTCTGGAACATGCCAACATATAAATCAGCTTTCCATCATTTTGAATTGCCTAAGAGAAGACTCCAGTCCCTCATACTGTAGACAACAGAATCACTTACGTTCTCTTCACCATTATCAGAACATTAGCAGTCTACAAAACAAGGTTACCTTTGAAAGTATCTCTGTGGTATGTTGTCTCAGACAAATACAACCCGCTCCCACTTATGAGAGCAGAACTGACTTAAAATACTATTCTGGCAAGCAGGACTTTAAAGCTCGTACTCAGTAGAATCTTATCACAGAATTAAGCTTTAGTTGAAAATATTATTTTTTATTTTGAGAACCGTAACTTGAGGATATATTAATTAAACATCACACAGAAATTAATATTTTATATCTGCTCATCTTCATCACAGTTCATGAACTAATTAATAAGTGCTTCTAAGAATGAATCATCCTCCTTAATTGCACCTTGTTTGTTACAAATTGCAAGATCTGTAATGATCCTTCTGCTGTTCTTGGGAGAAAACTATGGCTAGCCAGTACATTCCACATCTATTTCTTCCAAGTCACCAAAGACTTCTCTCTCTTTCTCTGCCTATTTCACCCCTGTCCTTACCGTAGTTCCAGGTCTGTGCTATTTTTGTCATCTCTAGCTACATATAACCTCAAGGTTTATTTGTACTAGTACTGCTCCTGCCTAGTTCTTTTCCCAGAGGCTCTCAAACTGCTTCTGGAAAATAGTACTAAAACCTCTTCTCACACACACACACACACAAAAAGGCAAGAACAAAATGAAGACCTAGAGTGCTGCCACTGTGTTGGAGGCAAGTAAGGGCCACGTTCCTTAGAAAAAATAGGAGGCTCCAAGGTACCTTTCAAGATCTGGAGCTGTGGTTGCCCTGATGACCTCCTTGCACCTGCCTGCCCACTCATTTCTTCCCCAAGTGAGGTAGGGAACATGGTGACTGCTTCCGTTTCTGCTCATCCTCTGCTAGACATAGTTCAGTAATATGAATATTGATTTTCTTTGACTCCTTTTGTAAGAACTGTGGTTCCTTTTGTCAGAGGGGACTCTCCAAATACATACGGCAGAGCAGCGGGCAACAATGTTTGAAACAACCATTTGTCTTCTGCCACACCAAAGGGACAGAAGGGATGTTCTTTGAAAAGACCTTTAGCAGAGAAAAAAACAGCAGACAACACGGTGGACTCAAGTACACTAAACATTTATAGCATCACCATCTTCAGAGAGGGTAAGGACACACTCTGTCTGTGCATGGTGGCTTTTTGCATAAAAAATTCTTGGGCAGCAAATTTTTGTAACTGCAGTGATACTGTTTTCACTGTTTATAATTATGGAATTGGAAAGATAAATTTACAGTAACAACCAGCTCTCACTGAAAGCATCATTATAACAATCTCAAACTCTCAGTGATGAGCTGATTCCTTGATCATGTTTTTTTGCATACCTTCAGTCTCCATTATTTGTGTTTTCACGAGTTGATCATATTTTAACAGGTTGGTCAAGACTCTATGTAAGAAAAAGAGAAGTATTTCTGTACAGATATTAATGCATCAGTGAGGCTACTCTGCCAAATACTGTTCCATGACATGATGTTCACAGTAATTGAGGAGATACAAATATTTTCCTTTTCTCTTCCCTGTGAAGCAATGCATCACATGGATTTTGGAAACTCAAACCCTGTATTTAAATCAGAAATGAATTAGTTACTTAACCCAAGTTACTGAGGTTTGCTGCAGAAGACACTAATTCAAATTTTATGGTAAGCCAGTACAGTAGAAGGCGAGGGGAAAGGTAGGGAAATAACAAATAGAAGAGCAGTGGTGAGGGGTTGTTGCAGAGAAAGCAATATGTATTAGCTGCCATTGTGTTTTTCTGAAGTCTTTTAAATACTCACTTTCTCCCTTGAGTTATTGCCTCTGTTTGTTGCATGCGTCTTAGGGCAAGTTTCTCATTCCCTTGAGGTAGTAGAGGCTTAAAAGATGTGCTGCAAACCTAGAGGTCCTAAGCTTCCACTAGTGAATTTTTAGGAACCAGTAACACCAGTACACTGCTAGTGGTTGTCAGTAATTCAGAATGCAAGTTTTAGCTGGGCATTTGATTTCCATGGAGTGGTAAGAATGCATAGTGCTACAATGGGCATCATTGCTGCTCACTCCAGTCAACTTGTCTGCTCTCTAGGTATGAATAAGGCCCTTCTTGCAGCAATACTCATCCTGTTTCAAGGGCACTCTGCTGTTTTCTCTTTCTGCCTGTTGTGATGTCTGTGCACTTACTAAGAGCTATTTATGTCTGCTGTTTCCCACCCCTTCCTATCAAGCCATCCATGCCTTCAACTTGTACTTTGGTTTAGGAGATCTGAGAATAAGGGAACAGACCTGTTGAGACAGCTCCTACAGAAGCTGCACAGATTTCAGAAATATTCTGTTTTCATGGCATTGTTTACCTTCCCCATTTCAATTAGGAGTTAAAAGCAGCATAGAAGAAACAGAATGCATCTAATGCCCAAGTAGTGAAGAAGAACTATTTTTCCTAATCCTTCTAACTGTCTGGTCAAGAAAACATAAAAAAAATTGAGCCCACAGGTTCACACTAACAAAAAACAGTGTTTCCACATTTGTACAATCTGCCTGCATGCTTCAACATTTCAAACAGGAAAGAAAGTATGGCAAGCAAACTCTTCTGCTAATCATTTCACCATAGTTAGAGAGAGTATACATCAGGCTGTAAGAGATCTCATGTAGAGCATGACTAGAGCAAACCATTCACCTGATCTTCAGGAAGGCTGAAAAGCATGTTTTTGAAACAGTGAGTAACTATCCCAATACCAAGTATGTGATTGCAATTTAAACAAACGTCCCAAATTCAAGAAGTTCATTTGAGACATTTCCAGAGCATGTGCTCTGGTTGGAGTTCCACTTCTTTCCTCTGCTCTGTTCCTTCAAAGAGATCACAGAAAACAGTCTCTAAAATCAAGGAGGGAAAAGGCCATAAAAGCCATTTTACTTTTAGTATCCCAATAACTGAGACAGATCTGAAAACTTCCCCTTTGTCTCTTGTTTCCTGAGCCTTCAAGTAGGTTTCTCAGGGGGGAAAATCTTTCTTTCCAAACTGCTGCCAGCTCCCACAAGCCAGCCACTCTGAGACTGGTAGAGTTACCTTATCCTCAGTGTTGGTGACCTACATTGCTTAGCACCTTTCTGTGCTGTGCGATAAGAAAATGACTGTTACTAGGGCTCCAATCTGATTCCAGGCATAATCCTACCAATAAACAAACTCTGAACAGGAATTGCCACAGCATGAGCTGCCAATTCATGTGATACTATCCTTAGGGTGCCCTTTTTAGTGTCCTGGACTGATGGGGTTTGATTTATTAAGGCCTTCTAGCACAGCATCTTTCATGAGGACTTGTAAAATATGGCAGACCTCCATTTCAAGATTGTTACCATGCTAGAAAAAAGTTATCTGGTAATTATTTACTGCATAGTAACTGATACTTTTAGTCATAGTTTGTATCAAGAAGAAAAACGGAGTCCCATTGAACGTTTTATAACTCACAATACCTTAAAGTGATTTTTAATATTTTTTTCATCTGTTTTCCAATTTGCAAAGTCATCCACTATGGAGGATGGCTTCATGAATGGATTAAAACTGGATTGAAATTCAGTCCAGCTCAAAGCCTAGTAATTACACAGGAATAGCCTTGAGAAATGTTAGTGTGTAGTCACTTCAACAAATGCTGATAGCTACAGTCTGAAATGCTAAACTCTCTCCCAAAGTCAAAGAAAAAGAGATGTTTCCAAGATGATGAAAGGATCTAATTCTCAGACTAAACTCAAGATTGATCAAATCAGAGATTTCAGATAATAGCCTAAAATCTACAATTTCATTCTGTTGGCTAAAGAGTGACACTGATGCACTTACACCCACTTTTTTGATGACTAAATTTAGGTGAGATAAAACTCTTCTGACTATTGTCTTTTTTTTGATAAAGCTGAAATTTGTAACTAAAGATTTTACTTCCTGATTTTCTACATAAAAAGATATATTGAATATCTTAATATTCACTAGATCTCATTGATCTACTAAGTTGCTTTTAAAAATTAACAGTGTAAGAATTTTGGTTTAAGACATGTATTTTATAGGTTTGGATTTAACTTGTTAAATGAAAAGTTCCCCTCCTTTCAATTGGAGGGAAAAAAACTAGGATAAACTTCACTTTTAAACTCAGTCTTTTCTCATTCCTCCCTTTTGCGACTACTCACAGTGAATGAAATTCAGCCTTTAAATCTATAACCATAAGAAATAGTTGACAGAGAAGATATTGGAAAAAAGCTTTATGACTGCAACAAAAGACTTTAGTAGACTATAACTGGCTTATTTCATCTCAAAAATCATTTAAGAGATCTCAGTACTTCAGCTGACAGCCTGGATTTACAGAAACAAATCTGCAAACTCTCCAAAATGTTTTGTTTTGAAGCCCCACAAACTTCCCTGTGGCTGTCTATTTCTGCCCCCACAAAAAAGGCATGATTCCCAGTGTGACTTGTGGAGATGATTATGTCCTGCAGTGTCTTCCCCACTTTTCCTCAGGTGCCCACGCACTTTGTGGTATCAGACTGAGCTGCCCGGAGGCCAGGAGAAAGTAGGAATGCTTTGATGAATGCCATTCCACAAAGTGAATGTGCAGTGCCCCTTCCAGAGCTGTTTCTA
Source organism: Tetrao urogallus (assembly GCF_951394365.1). Taxonomy (NCBI): domain Eukaryota; kingdom Metazoa; phylum Chordata; class Aves; order Galliformes; family Phasianidae; genus Tetrao; species Tetrao urogallus. The sequence goes on along the minus strand of NC_136813.1, from coordinate 110,760,944 downwards.
AAGATATCACTGAGAGTGACTGCTGACTTACACAGCCTAGGGTGGTTGGGGCACCTCATTCCCATTTCCATTAACAAGAATATCTTTTCCCGAATGCATGCTCTCTTTTTCTTTCAGTAATTTCCTGGTCAAAGAGTTAACCTTGCTATTCTGTGTCTCTGCGGGGCACTTTACGTACAATATTCAAAATCGAGGTAGCGCAGTACAGCAGAAAAGTAGCTAAAATAAAACTTACTTCAGAGAACGTCAACCACAACACGGCTTGAGCAGGAAGAACCTTTCACAAGGTGGCCGCCAACAGGTAATGGACAGGAAGGAGGTGGTTCTCTGTCACCAAAATTCACATTTTCTTCGTATGTAACCCGCTCCCACCACAAGTAGCCATTTTGGCAAAAAGAGACATGACCACTAGATAGCAACACAAACTCCATTAAAAGGGGCTCACGTTAATCCCTTTCTTATTTGCATTAAAATAGATACCACCAGAAATTAAACTCCGTATCACAGCTATCCTGGCTACTTTTTGGCTTGGTAGCTTCACTGTGCACAACAACGAGATACACAGGTCTTTAAGCCAAAAGGAAGACAGGAATTCCCAACACCATTGCACCAGCAGTCTGATAAGAGCAAACTCTCAGCTACAAAACACAGTTTTTCAACATAGTCACCACCATTAACTATGAATTCTTGCCACCAATAAACAAGAGCCTGCTTCTCATCCTTTAAAAAACTCCATAGCTGTCTGGAACATGACTTGTCTTTCACATCACTGTCTCTACTGGCGAAACACACCATCCACTGCCTCACTATGCTCACATCCACCGTCTGGTCTCCATAAATGTTCACCAACTGCCAAAGAACATCGTCAATGGGTGCTTTTTTTTTTTTTTTTTTTTTTCCTGATTGTAGGATTGCTTCATACACATTTCCATGTCAGGTGCCATTTTGTCAGATGGCCCCTCTGCTGCCATCTGTCACATAGTAACAAAATATAAAGAAATGTTTGTGGGAAGGCTCAAGCTCTGCTGTCATACCACAAACATCTGCCTCTGATGTTGTCAGCCAACACAATAAAAGAGAAGACATTACTTTTGGAGCAGCCATCATGGTACACAAACTACAAACACCAACTATGTGGAACCGCTATTCACTAGGTAGGAAGGAAGTCTCTGTACAAACACAGGCTCCGTTCAACACTACATTTCCACTTGAATTTTTGGGGAATAACTACTATGGAATGTTAATATAACTCTCCAGCTGTAATTGCACCTTGTGACAGAATGCCTGCATCATACCGGCCATTGCTAGAGGTGTGGAAGGATGGGGTTTGTTGTGCAAAACAACAGCTCTTTGAGTAAATTCATGCTTGCTGAATAAGCCAGAACAGCTCCTTGCAACCACAGCATATTATTTCACTCATAAAGAGTGAAATAAACTCATAAAGACTACACTACAAAACAGAGCCAAGGCAAGCTATTGAGCCTCCATTATGTATAACGTTATCCTACTGAAGTTCCCAGCAACTACACTAGAAAAAATAGATGTTATGGGAAGCCCAGTAAGATGAGCTTTACAGGTTGAAAGCAATGCTGAGATATTTCTGGAGTATGGGAATATATAAGCCTATTCATTTCATTTTGAATTGCTGAATGGCTGTGGAGAACCCTTGAGCATCTTGAGTCTCTGTGTGGAGGAAAAGTTTGAAGTTCTCTCTTAAACATCTTGAACAAGCTCTAACCCAAAACACGTGGACAGCACAGACTAGTGCCCCACTGCAACATGCCAAGCCGGCCGAGCTCTGGGAAACAGCTTGAGTAGCACTCTAGGAAAAGCCTCAAGGCTGCAGACCCCAGTCAGAAACGGTTGTTCCTGCAACCCTAAAGGTCTTAATTTTGGTATTTATTAGTCACATTCCAGAACCTTGCCTTCAGTTGTAGGTGACTGGTTTTCTCCCCGCATTTTATAAGAAGCCTAAGATATGAATTTAAGGCCTGTTATTTTCTATAGATGTGAAGGCTCCAAAGGTTAGGTACTGATACATCTGTACATCCATATCTGCACTATCCACTGAATATCCACTGTAGGCATCTGCTCTCTCTAGCCAAAAAGGACACTTGTTACCCATGAGATACAGCAGAGAGGGAAGGGCAGCTATAGTAGTGTGCAAAACGTCAGACCTGTAGCCAAGAGTTTGGGAAGCATCGTGGTCAAATTAATCACCTTAATCCACAATTCAGACTGTACAATCAAAACAATCGTACTTATCCATGGCTTTATCATAAGCTAGAAATAATCTTTTCACTCCAGCAAGCTCTGAAAGCATCCTATGTTAGGTGAACCACACAAGAGTCAATCATGCCCAGGAGAATGATCATTAGCATTCAACTTACTTAGAGCTGAGAAGCAGTAATAGGAAATGTCCAGTGGGAACTTATTAGTACTCTTCTTAATACGAATTAGCAGCAAGAAATTAGAAAGAAAAGTGGGGAAAAATGAGTTCCATGCAACATTGCATCATCAGAGATCACTAAATATTCACAAGGTTTGGGGACTCCATATTATCAAACTCTTCTCTAAAACAGACTTTACTGGACATAAATCAGGTTCACCGGACAGCCCTGAAGGCCACAGCAAATAAGAAATATGAAGATCGGGAAAATTTGCCACAAAGCAATTTTTCCATCCCACCTCAAGAATGGTGAAAAAAATGAAGAACAAACAGGCTTTCTAATGCTACCTCAGGGATGAATCTACAAACTGCAAGAGCAATTGTAAGGGACTCTTTTTCTGAGCTGGTTCTCTTTCCGTACAGCTGGTGACCCTTTCACTCAGAGCTGTGGGTGCAGTATCAGTGAGTCTATATATTCAGGTATGCACCATACCAGTGAGAAGTGGGGGAGCATCCCTTCTCTTTGCACAGAAAAAAATGTGGTCATCAATGACAAGGTTGCTACCTTGCGTCTCAAAGCTGCCACATACCAACAAGTTGAAATATCTCATCCTAGGAGTTATTTCAGGCAGCGTTCAGCAGCAGTGCTTGGACAAAGAGTTAACATTAAGTTTCCCCAGCAGCACTGCTCAGGTCAGTGCTACTCCTCCTCTCTGTGGCATTACACACTGACTTCAGGTGCACTGGGTAGAAGCTTTGGCTTCAAAGCTTTGGGTTCAATTTTCCATTTTGGTGCAACTTATGTTGGTATTACAGGTAGATTTAACAGCCATTCAAACCAAGCAGCAAGTATCTTACATCTGCTTACAATCTACTTTTTCCATTAATTTTCCTTAGATTGCATAACACAGATGAAAGAATCAAACTGTAAGGAACAAATATTGTGCATGTATGGGCCAGTAAACCAAGCAGCATGTTCTTAAAGAAGCTGTAAGAGCTACAAGTTGTTCCTGGTCTTACAGGTCAGCCACTACAACGTAGGAGCCAAACACGTGAGCTCACTTCTTTGCTCCATCTTAATTTTTCTGAGCAATCTTGGGGAAGGACTGTACTTCCCCCTGTAGAGCAATTTAGACTGAGGTGACCAAGAACTTGAAAAGCTGGAAGTAGCTTGCTGAGAGGAAACAACAGACTCCCATCTGCTCCAGGCACTGTGCTGACAGCTGTTCTAAACCACTGCCTTCTGTCTCATGCATCAGGCACCTGGTTCTCACCTATTGATACCAGGCCCAGCTGGGTCTCTGAAGGCGTGAAAAGTGTGGCTTCTCTAGTGGGAAGGAAGACTTCTCCTCAGAGGCTCCAGATAACGATGTCAGCTCAGGTCCTGCCACATGTGGTGCCTGGAGTTTCACAGCATGCTAGGAAAACATGCAAAACCTCTGACACGCAACAATGCTGTCCAAGACCACCTGACCACAGCATAGGAAGGACACACAGCACAGGGTAATTTGACTGCACAGACCGTGTAAAAGGACACCTCTGACAGAGGCATAAGTGGAAAAACAAGTTGACAGGCCTGCTACTGACGCCACGTTTACACAGAAGCGTAGTGAACCTTTTTCCTCTCTCCTGTGAACTGTGCCTGATGGCTTGGTTATTTTTCTATCTCCTTTCTTTGTAACAGAGTGTAATATGAAAAGACTTAGGCTTAATGAATTCTTATTCCTCTTTGAGGCCACCCCTAACATAGATCTGGAAGGCTAGCAGGAGAGTGGAACTGGCTCTCTATAACAGTAAGCTCATTCTTCTTTTTCCAGAGCATTCGTTGTATCTGCTTTGAATCGAAATTGCAGAGAAAACAGAAGATTTGGCAAGCTAAAACACACACGTGACATGGGATTGACAGCACTCCAAAGCTGCATCTTAAGTTATACATTAAAGTGATGAACAATCTACGGCTACTACGGAAAAAGCCAAATTGTTCCTGTTTCCATCATCCATTAGCTCACAATTCCCTTTTCAAGCAGTCCACTGGTCAAAGTGGTAAGCCTGAATGTTATTCTGTACCTCTGTGGTCAGCCTTAGCTGCAGCAATGTAACTTGAGGCATGAAAGTACAGGAACATTTTTTAAAGGTTTCCACTACAGAGCAAGAGCTCTCACTTTTTGCAGCTTGAAACGAACCCAACTTGCAGCACAGAAGCAAGTGCAACCACAGTGGGGTTTGAGCAGGAAAAGCCTTCACAGGGGGGCTAGTGAAGGATGGGTGGGGAAAGGAGGTGGTTCTGTCACCAGAAAAAGTACTGACACTCAATTTTTTCCACTTGCACTCAACCCCACCATGACGCCCCAAGAGTGAACACAAGAACTGACCACTGAACAACAATATATAAGCTCCGTGAGAGGTGCCTCACCATAACCACTTTCTTCTCTGCCTCGAGAGAAGCCACCAGCAATGAAACTCCACACCACAGTTATCCTGGTCACCGTCTGGCTTGGCGTCTTTGCTCTGCACAAGGCAGAAGGTAAGTGTACAACCTAAGAAAGGAATTGCTCCTCACTGCACTATTGGTCTGAAGAGTCAGGCAGGATTCATTCTCACGCAGAGCTGATGCATGTGATCAAACTTGCAAGAAATCCGAATTAGAGCTGCAAGGAAAGGTGCTAAAGCAGAAGGGGATTTATGGGAGATTTCATCTGATGTTGTGTTGATTAGTAGGTTGGCTTCTACCTCAATGCCAGGAGAGTTTTCTATGCCTTATAATCCTTACAGAGTTTCTGTGCCTTCTCTCTCAAAACCGTGAAAGCTTGAAGATGCAATGCAATGTGACAGATGCCCCGTCCTTGAAGACGTTCAAGGTCAGACTAGAAAGGGCTCTGAGCAACCTGATGTAGCTGTAGGTGTCCCTGTTCATTGCAGGGAGTTGGACTAGATGGCCTTTAATGGTCCCTAAGTTCCCTCCAGCTCAATTTTGTGATTCTATTACATATATTATCTCAATTTTTATTTAAACTCATGAACAATTTTGATGCCCTGAGATGTTAGAAGTTATTCCAGTTCTGCATGTTGAATATTTCCTTCTTTCTAAACAAGTATTTTGGAGTGAACAGATAAGAACAAAAAAATGCAAAGAAAACAGGGTATTTATACAAGGTTTTCTCTCCTCCAGGTTTCATATAATTTAATATCTTGTTGGAGATCACTTACGTGCAGTGAAATGAACCATGTTTATTAGTCTCATACTGAATGAGTTTACAACTAGTGATGTCTATGTCCATGGCTTCTGGATTAGGCCATGTGTATCATGTAAACGTACTACATGTAGCACACTTACACAATTAGCTTCAGGCAAAAGAGCTCAGAAAAATCACGGAAAACACTCATGCAAGCCATCTGCAAACCCACAAAAGCACGCAAATATAAAAACACATCACAAAACCACATGAAAACCAAACTGAGACCTGCTAAGCATTCATAAAACGACGTATCCACACGCTGAGTATGATATCTTAGTGCCTCTAGAGCTGGATCTTTCTACATTCTCATAGTTTGATTAATGCTGCTGCTGTTCATCTCAGCAACACGTGGCTAAGTGCTACCAACTGACAGTTCGTACTGCCATGCTCCAGGATACGTGGTTTGGTTTTGTTCTCAGTTTTAGAGAAGTTCTGTGGGTATTCTTTGCGTTATTTTTCATTCCTTTTTCCTGGAAATGATGCAGTAGAAGGGATACTAAGGCTGTAGTATAAGGGATATTTTCAGGGATTATAAAAACCGTCCAACTACCTTTGAGCTCTTTAATGCTACATTTTACAAAAGCAATTTGAGGGCTGTGGTAAGGTATGTTCTTGTACTGAACTGCAAAAAACATACGGCACTGCTTGTGACTAATGCAAGCTCAGAAGAAACTTCTTCAGCCAAACAAAACCCCAAGAGTCAGCAGTTCTGCCAGTACCCATGCACTGGCCATGCTGCAGCATCTCTGCAGGCTGTGTTTGCTGAATGCACATTGCAATTATTTCAAATTTTAAAAAAAGCTGACAGATAGTAAGACTATCCAAGGAAGATGTGACGGTTAGCAAATGGTACCTGAACTACTTTTGGGCTTCTCAAGCCAGCTTCTCTATACATTCCTCAAGAAGAAACCTCAGAATATAGTCACGTTCTCTTTGTCCTGTTGTGCCTTTCCAAACCTATCTATCTTCGATGGGTGAAGGAAAACCAAAAGCAGAAGCTTCCAGTAATATATATGTGCTTCACTTAAGCAGCCATTTCTTATTGCCACTATGTAATGTCACAGCTGTGCAGAGAACGTTCCACAGAATACGTCCTAGTTATTAAACACAACTGCATTTCCCTGAAACACGTGCAAATGTTGGAGGAAGGAGGGGATTGGTTAGCACTCTTATTGGGTCTGATAATAGATTTGCAGCAAGCGTGCAATGCAGTCAGCATTCTGCCAGTTCAATCTCCTACCTTTCAAAAGTTAGTATATGTGTATCGAAGTGTTTTGGTGTGTTTTTAAATGCTAGCTTTGGATGCCCATTGAGAAAGAAGAAGCTTTACTTACTTTTCCTTCACATGGATAGCAGGGACAGTAATGCTGAACCACATTCAGATGATATTTCAAAATCTATCCAGTAAAGATGCACTACTTCATACGGGCACCTATATGTACGATGATTTAACACGAAGATTCCAGTGACATTTTAGAGACAGTAGGATGTGTCACAAAAGACACCTTGAGCTCTCTTGTATCACTGGAATTGTCTGCACATTCATGAGACGCTCACATTCAAACCATAGCTGGAAATCAGCTGGAGCTCATAGCTTAGAGTTTAATTTAGTTTTGTGGTTAAAATGTGAATACAGTATTGACTGCCTTTGTCAATCATCTGTTCTTCCCCTTGCAGGGAGCGTTGCAAGTAAGTCAATGCGCAAATTCTCCTGTGTAAATCTGTCTGCACAGAAAGTGGACATCAGAAGCATCATCAGCTATGAAAAGCACAAAGTTCCAGTAGAAGCTGTCATGTAAGTACCTAATGCACAGCCCACTTCCAAACTCAACTATGCAAACAAGCTTCCATCAAAAAGGGAAAAGATATCAGAAGACACATCACAGCCCAGCTTGCAGACTCAGGCTCATTCAGGTCACTGTTCTAGTTCCCTGTGAAGGAGCCATTCACCTACCCAGAAGGGGAGAGGCAAAAGGTGGAATAACAGAGAGTCTGAAGACAAATGTTGCTCATGAAAGCTGGCAGAATAACTGTAACGCCTGGTAGGAGATGTGTTTGGCCTCTGTATTGCACATATAGTTTCTAATCAAATCCAGGACACCTATTCCTAGGAAAGAACTCAGCATCACAATTTCACATAAATTCTCAGATTATAAGGAATGCTACATTTTAAATTAATTACCAGCATGCATGCATGTAATCACATACATTACATACTTGCCCGTGCCATGAATAGGGAACTGATATTGCTAGCTGCCAAGCAACCATTTTAAACTCTAGCATGTGATACGGTTTTACCACACTCGTCCTCATGTCTGCAGTAAAAAAAAAAACAAAAAAAAACAAACCACAGAACAGCAAAGCTGGCTTTGGAGACCAGAACTTAATGGGTGCCTGGCTTTCATTCCCCTGCAGGTTTACCACCACAAATGGTATCAAGATCTGTGTGCACCCAGATCAGAAATGGGTGCGGTTAGCTATGAAAAAAATAGACCAAAGACGTACTAACAGAAGAACACAATCCTATCCTGGGCAGGCACCTGAGGCCAACAAAATGGAAGAGTCATCACTGCCACATACAACAGGGAAGAAAGCCTTGGTATCCACTTGTAGTCCCTACTGGCAATAAATTCTCTGAACAAAAATGGACTCACTGGAATCTATTAATCACTGGTTGAATGTCTGCTGACTTCTTCATGTTATAGCTGGACTCTGTTACACCACTTATTGTCTGAAATGCTTGTCAATATTTATTTATAACTGAATGTAGGTATCTTCTCATCTTTGCTGTCATGACTAGTATAGGATTTAAGGGTAATCCGCAGATGGTTTGACATGTTTAGGGAAGAAAATTACTTCTCACAGAGATGGAAAAGAGCAGCCCTCCAGAATGATGGGGGGTCAATGTTCTGCATTGTGTGCCGAGATTCAGAAGGCTCTATATGATTTTATATTTTACTCAAACTTTCATAAACTATAAGAAATAGTGTCAGGCAATCACCTGAGCAGTGGAGTATTCACAAGGAGATCCTTGGGCTTTCTATTCATACATGTAGTATTGCACTGTTAGCTCTGATTTTAGACTCAGGTCATGGAGATGTATGTGTACTTTCACCAAGGGATGACTGGAGCAAATTCAGGGCAAGTTTAAGAATGCAACGCTATTCAGACTTGTGCATGGGAAGACTTATCCTACCCTCTCACATTCATTAGGTTATTTCAGTTACATCTTCATTTGAAACAGAACTCGGGAAAAATAAGGAATCTTGGAATAAGCAAGAACAAACCGTGGCTGGAGTCAGTGCTTCACCCACTCATACGAATTCCCTGCCCAGAAAACAAAGTATTTGTACATGTCTACTAATGTTTTAAACTCAATATATTCTACTAATGAATTTCAATACTTTTAATAAAGTTACTCGAAGCCTCAAATCAGACCATACATTTGTCTGCTTGCATGTAGTGTGGACTGTTGAAACACGTACTGCGTTGACAGCTCAACAGTGAAGTCATTTGGGCAAGCCAGCAAGAGCTGACACTGCTTCCCCCTCAAACAATCTGACTCTGGGCTTCCTATATCATATTTCAGCTGTAAAACCCTTGACATGAGACAACACCTCATCAAAAGTTTGGGTACTTCAAGTCACGCCTCAAACAACCCAATGACGACCCTCACATTATCAGAAGCAAATACACAGGAGCTCTGGGTAAAGAGAGAAAACTGGTGTGCAGAGAACTTGAGCGCTGGAGGACAGCTATAAGCACAGAGACTTCAGGCACAAACTTTCCACTGTATTACCCACGTGCATGTAGCCTGTATTGTGCCTAAAACACGGGCTTTTCATTACAGAACCTCTCAGCGATACACATGAAATTACAGCACACCCAAACAACGCTACAGAAATAAGATCACGTTCCTCTAAAAGCCAGCCCTGAGTGCTTCCAGCTCTGGTCAGATTTGCACATAGAATTTCTCTCCTGTGGCTCACGTCTCGCCATGGCTCAGTCCTATGAAGGGAAATGCGTTCACATTTCATTATGCAGGACAGAAGGTTTTAAAGCAGTGCTACTGCTCAGGTAGGAAAAAGGATGACTGCATACATCACACTGCACAACAGAGATGAAGTCCTCAGTATCTGCACTAGAACATAGAACAAATCTTACAACAGGCCTAGTAAGAAGAGCTTTACAGGTTTAAAGCAGTACTGAGATGTTTCTGGAACATGCCAACATATAAATCAGCTTTCCATCATTTTGAATTGCCTAAGAGAAGACTCCAGTCCCTCATACTGTAGACAACAGAATCACTTATGTTCTCTTCACCATTATCAGAACATTAGCAGTCTACAAAACAAGGTTACCTTTGAAAGTATCTCTGTGGTATGTTGTCTCAGACAAATACAACCCGCTCCCACTTATGAGAGCAGAACTGACTTAAAATACTATTCTGGCAAGCAGGACTTTAAAGCTCGTACTCAGTAGAATCTTATCACAGAATTAAGCTTTAGTTGAAAATATTATTTTTTATTTTGAGAACCGTAACTTGAGGATATATTAATTAAACATCACACAGAAATTAATATTTTATATCTGCTCATCTTCATCACAGTTCATGAACTAATTAATAAGTGCTTCTAAGAATGAATCATCCTCCTTAATTGCACCTTGTTTGTTACAAATTGCAAGATCTGTAATGATCCTTCTGCTGTTCTTGGGAGAAAACTATGGCTAGCCAGTACATTCCACATCTATTTCTTCCAAGTCACCAAAGACTTCTCTCTCTTTCTCTGCCTATTTCACCCCTGTCCTTACCGTAGTTCCAGGTCTGTGCTATTTTTGTCATCTCTAGCTACATATAACCTCAAGGTTTATTTGTACTAGTACTGCTCCTGCCTAGTTCTTTTCCCAGAGGCTCTCAAACTGCTTCTGGAAAATAGTACTAAAACCTCTTCTCACACACACACACACACACACACACACAAAAAGGCAAGAACAAAATGAAGACCTAGAGTGCTGCCACTGTGTTGGAGGCAAGTAAGGGCCACGTTCCTTAGAAAAAATAGGAGGCTCCAAGGTACCTTTGAAGATCTGGAGCTGTGGTTGCCCTGATGACCTCCTTGCACCTGCCTGCCCACTCATTTCTTCCCCAAGTGAGGTAGGGAACATGGTGACTGCTTCCGTTTCTGCTCATCCTCTGCTAGACATAGTTCAGTAATATGAATATTGATTTTCTTTGACTCCTTTTGTAAGAACTGTGGTTCCTTTTGTCAGAGGGGACTCTCCAAATACATACGGCAGAGCAGCGGGCAACAATGTTTGAAACAACCATTTGTCTTCTGCCACACCAAAGGGACAGAAGGGATGTTCTTTGAAAAGACCTTTAGCAGAGAAAAAAACAGCAGACAACACGGTGGACTCAAGTACACTAAACATTTATAGCATCACCATCTTCAGAGAGGGTAAGGACACACTCTGTCTGTGCATGGTGGCTTTTTGCATAAAAAATTCTTGGGCAGCAAATTTTTGTAACTGCAGTGATACTGTTTTCACTGTTTATAATTATGGAATTGGAAAGATAAATTTACAGTAACAACCAGCTCTCACTGAAAGCATCATTATAACAATCTCAAACTCTCAGTGATGAGCTGATTCCTTGATCATGTTTTTTTGCATACCTTCAGTCTCCATTATTTGTGTTTTCACGAGTTGATCATATTTTAACAGGTTGGTCAAGACTCTATGTAAGAAAAAGAGAAGTATTTCTGTACAGATATTAATGCATCAGTGAGGCTACTCTGCCAAATACTGTTCCATGACATGATGTTCACAGTAATTGAGGAGATACAAATATTTTCCTTTTCTCTTCCCTGTGAAGCAATGCATCACATGGATTTTGGAAACTCAAACCCTGTATTTAAATCAGAAATGAATTAGTTACTTAACCCAAGTTACTGAGGTTTGCTGCAGAAGACACTAATTCAAATTTTATGGTAAGCCAGTACAGTAGAAGGCGAGGGGAAAGGTAGGGAAATAACAAATAGAAGAGCAGTGGTGAGGGGTTGTTGCAGAGAAAGCAATATGTATTAGCTGCCATTGTGTTTTTCTGAAGTCTTTTAAATACTCACTTTCTCCCTTGAGTTATTGCCTCTGTTTGTTGCATGCGTCTTAGGGCAAGTTTCTCATTCCCTTGAGGTAGTAGAGGCTTAAAAGATGTGCTGCAAACCTAGAGGTCCTAAGCTTCCACTAGTGAATTTTTAGGAACCAGTAACACCAGTACACTGCTAGTGGTTGTCAGTAATTCAGAATGCAAGTTTTAGCTGGGCATTTGATTTCCATGGAGTGGTAAGAATGCATAGTGCTACAATGGGCATCATTGCTGCTCACTCCAGTCAACTTGTCTGCTCTCTAGGTATGAATAAGGCCCTTCTTGCAGCAATACTCATCCTGTTTCAAGGGCACTCTGCTGTTTTCTCTTTCTGCCTGTTGTGATGTCTGTGCACTTACTAAGAGCTATTTATGTCTGCTGTTTCCCACCCCTTCCTATCAAGCCATCCATGCCTTCAACTTGTACTTTGGTTTAGGAGATCTGAGAATAAGGGAACAGACCTGTTGAGACAGCTCCTACAGAAGCTGCACAGATTTCAGAAATATTCTGTTTTCATGGCATTGTTTACCTTCCCCATTTCAATTAGGAGTTAAAAGCAGCATAGAAGAAACAGAATGCATCTAATGCCCAAGTAGTGAAGAAGAACTATTTTTCCTAATCCTTCTAACTGTCTGGTCAAGAAAACATAAAAAAAATTGAGCCCACAGGTTCACACTAACAAAAAACAGTGTTTCCACATTTGTACAATCTGCCTGCATGCTTCAACATTTCAAACAGGAAAGAAAGTATGGCAAGCAAACTCTTCTGCTAATCATTTCACCATAGTTAGAGAGAGTATACATCAGGCTGTAAGAGATCTCATATAGAGCATGACTAGAGCAAACCATTCACCTGATCTTCAGGAAGGCTGAAAAGCATGTTTTTGAAACAGTGAGTAACTATCCCAATACCAAGTATGTGATTGCAATTTAAACAAACGTCCCAAATTCAAGAAGTTCATTTGAGACATTTCCAGAGCATGTGCTCTGGTTGGAGTTCCACTTCTTTCCTCTGCTCTGTTCCTTCAAAGAGATCACAGAAAACAGTCTCTAAAATCAAGGAGGGAAAAGGCCATAAAAGCCATTTTACTTTTAGTATCCCAATAACTGAGACAGATCTGAAAACTTCCCCTTTGTCTCTTGTTTCCTGAGCCTTCAAGTAGGTTTCTCAGGGGGGAAAATCTTTCTTTCCAAACAACTGCTGCATGATTTCCATCCTGCTGCCAGCTCCCACAAGCCAGCCACTCTGAGACTGGTAGAGTTACCTTATCCTCAGTGTTGGTGACCTACATTGCTTAGCATCTTTCTGTGCTGTGCGATAAGAAAATGACTGTTACTAGGGCTCCAATCTGATTCCAGGCATAATCCTACCAATAAACAAACTCTGAACAGGAATTGCCACAGCATGAGCTGCCAATTCATGTGATACTATCCTTAGGGTGCCCTTTTTAGTGTCCTGGACTGATGGGGTTTGATTTATTAAGGCCTTCTAGCACAGCATCTTTCATGAGGACTTGTAAAATATGGCAGACCTCCATTTCAAGATTGTTACCATGCTAGAAAAAAGTTATCTGGTAATTATTTACTGCATAGTAACTGATACTTTTAGTCATAGTTTGTATCAAGAAGAAAAACGGAGTCCCATTGAACGTTTTATAACTCACAATACCTTAAAGTGATTTTTAATATTTTTTTCATCTGTTTTCCAATTTGCAAAGTCATCCACTATGGAGGATGGCTTCATGAATGGATTAAAACTGGATTGAAATTCAGTCCAGCTCAAAGCCTAGTAATTACACAGGAATAGCCTTGAGAAATGTTAGTGTGTAGTCACTTCAACAAATGCTGATAGCTACAGTCTGAAATGCTAAACTCTCTCCCAAAGTCAAAGAAAAAGAGATGTTTCCAAGATGATGAAAGGATCTAATTCTCAGACTAAACTCAAGATTGATCAAATCAGAGATTTCAGATAATAGCCTAAAATCTACAATTTCATTCTGTTGGCTAAAGAGTGACACTGATGCACTTACACCCACTTTTTTGATGACTAAATTTAGGTGAGATAAAACTCTTCTGACTATTGTCTTTTTTTTGATAAAGCTGAAATTTGTAACTAAAGATTTTACTTCCTGATTTTCTACATAAAAAGATATATTGAATATCTTAATATTCACTAGATCTCATTGATCTACTAAGTTGCTTTTAAAAATTAACAGTGTAAGAATTTTGGTTTAAGACATGTATTTTATAGGTTTGGATTTAACTTGTTAAATGAAAAGTTCCCCTCCTTTCAATTGGAGGGAAAAAAACTAGGATAAACTTCACTTTTAAACTCAGTCTTTTCTCATTCCTCCCTTTTGCGACTACTCACAGTGAATGAAATTCAGCCTTTAAATCTATAACCATAAGAAATAGTTGACAGAGAAGATATTGGAAAAAAGCTTTATGACTGCAACAAAAGACTTTAGTAGACTATAACTGGCTTATTTCATCTCAAAAATCATTTAAGAGATCTCAGTACTTCAGCTGACAGCCTGGATTTACAGAAACAAATCTGCAAACTCTCCAAAATGTTTTGTTTTGAAGCCCCACAAACTTCCCTGTGGCTGTCTATTTCTGCCCCCACAAAAAAGGCATGATTCCCAGTGTGACTTGTGGAGATGATTATGTCCTGCAGTGTCTTCCCCACTTTTCCTCAGGTGCCCACGCACTTTGTGGTATCAGACTGAGCTGCCCGGAGGCCAGGAGAAAGTAGGAAAGCTTTGATGAATGCCATTCCACAAAGTGAATGTGCAGTGCCCCTTCCAGAGCTGTTTCTAAAGATATCACTGAGAGTGACTGCTGACTTACACAGCCTGGGGTGGTTGGTGCACCTCATTCCCATTTCCATTAACAAGAATATCTTTTCCCGAATGCATGCTCTCTTTTTCTTTCAGTAATTTCCTGGTCAAAGAGTTAACCTTGCTATTCTGTGTCTCTGCGGGGCACTTTACGTACAATATTCAAAATCGAGGTAGCGCAGTACAGCAGAAAAGTAGCTAAAATAAAACTTACTTCAGAGAACGTCAACCACAACACGGCTTGAGCAGGAAGAACCTTTCACAAGGTGGCCGCCAACAGGTAATGGACAGGAAGGAGGTGGTTCTCTGTCACCAAAATTCACATTTTCTTCGTATGTAACCCGCTCCCACCACAAGTAGCCATTTTGGCAAAAAGAGACATGACCACTAGATAGCAACACAAACTCCATTAAAAGGGGCTCACGTTAATCCCTTTCTTATTTGCATTAAAATAGATACCACCAGAAATTAAACTCCGTATCACAGCTATCCTGGCTACTTTTTGGCTTGGTAGCTTCACTGTGCACAACAACGAGATACACAGGTCTTTAAGCCAAAAGGAAGACAGGAATTCCCAACACCATTGCACCAGCAGTCTGATAAGAGCAAACTCTCAGCTACAAAACACAGTTTTTCAACATAGTCACCACCATTAACTATGAATTCTTGCCACCAATAAACAAGAGCCTGCTTCTCATCCTTTAAAAAACTCCATAGCTGTCTGGAACATGACTTGTCTTTCACATCACTGTCTCCACTGGCGAAACACACCATCCACTGCCTCACTATGCTCACATCCACCGTCTGGTCTCCATAAATGTTCACCAACTGCCAAAGAACATCGTCAATGGGTGCTTTTTTTTTTTTTTTTTTTTTCCTGATTGTAGGATTGCTTCATACACATTTCCATGTCAGGTGCCATTTTGTCAGATGGCCTCTCTACTGCCATCTGTCACATAGTAACAAAATATAAAGAAATGTTTGTGGGAAGGCTCAAGCTCTGCTGTCATACCACAAACATCTGCCTCTGATGTTGTCAGCCAACACAATAAAAGAGAAGACATTACTTTTGGAGCAGCCATCATGGTACACAAACTACAAACACCAACTATGTGGAACCGCTATTCACTAGGTAGGAAGGAAGTCTCTGTACAAACACAGGCTCCGTTCAACACTACATTTCCACTTGAATTTTTGGGGAATAACTACTATGGAATGTTAATATAACTCTCCAGCTGTAATTGCACCTTGTGACAGAATGCCTGCATCATACCGGCCATTGCTAGAGGTGTGGAAGGATGGGGTTTGTTGTGCAAAACAACAGCTCTTTGAGTAAATTCATGCTTGCTGAATAAGCCAGAACAGCTCCTTGCAACCACAGCATATTATTTCACTCATAAAGAGTGAAATAAACTCATAAAGACTACACTACAAAACAGAGCCAAGGCAAGCTATTGAGCCTCCATTATGTATAACGTTATCCTACTGAAGTTCCCAGCAACTACACTAGAAAAAATAGATGTTATGGGAAGCCCAGTAAGATGAGCTTTACAGGTTGAAAGCAATGCTGAGATATTTCTGGAGTATGGGAATATATAAGCCTATTCATTTCATTTTGAATTGCTGAATGGCTGTGGAGAACCCTTGAGCATCTTGAGTCTCTGTGTGGAGGAAAAGTTTGAAATTCTCTCTTAAACATCTTGAATAAGCTCTAACCCAAAACACGTGGACAGCACAGACTAGTGCCCCACTGCAACATGCCAAGCCGGCCGAGCTCTGGGAAACAGCTTGAGTAGCACTCTAGGAAAAGCCTCAAGGCTGCAGACCCCAGTCAGAAACGGTTGTTCCTGCAACCCTAAAGGTCTTAATTTTGGTATTTATTAGTCACATTCCAGAACCTTGCCTTCAGTTGTAGGTGACTGGTTTTCTCCCTGCATTTTATAAGAAGCCTAAGATATGAATTTAAGGCCTGTTATTTTCTATAGATGTGAAGGCTCCAAAGGTTAGGTACTGATACATCTGTACATCCATATCTGCACTATCCACTGAATATCCACTGTAGGCATCTGCTCTCTCTAGCCAAAAAGGACACTTGTTACCCATGAGATACAGCAGAGAGGGAAGGGCAGCTATAGTAGTGTGCAAAACGTTAGACCTGTAGCCAAGAGTTTGGGAAGCATCGTGGTCAAATTAATCACCTTAATCCACAATTCAGACTGTACAATCAAAACAATCGTACTTATCCATGGCTTTATCATAAGCTAGAAATAATCTTTTCACTCCAGCAAGCTCTGAAAGCATCCTATGTTAGGTGAACCACACAAGAGTCAATCACACCCAGGAGAATGATCATTAGCATTCAACTTACTTAGAGCTGAGAAGCAGTAATAGGAAATGTCCAGTGGGAACTTATTAGTACTCTTCTTAATACGAATTAGCAGCAAGAAATTAGAAAGAAAAGTGGGGAAAAATGAGTTCCATGCAACATTGCATCATCAGAGATCACTAAATATTCACAAGGTTTGGGGACTCCATATTATCAAACTCTTCTCTAAAACAGACTTTACTGGACATAAATCAGGTTCACCGGACAGCCCTGAAGGCCACAGCAAATAAGAAATATGAAGATCGGGAAAATTTGCCACAAAGCAATTTTTCCATCCCACCTCAAGAATGGTGAAAAAAATGAAGAACAAACAGGCTTTCTAATGCTACCTCAGGGATGAATCTACAAACTGCAAGAGCAATTGTAAGGGACTCTTTTTCTGAGCTGGTTCTCTTTCCGTACAGCTGGTGACCCTTTCACTCAGAGCTGTGGGTGCAGTATCAGTGAGTCTATATATTCAGGTATGCACCATACCAGTGAGAAGTGGGGGAGCATCCCTTCTCTTTGCACAGAAAAAAATGTGGTCATCAATGACAAGGTTGCTACCTTACGTCTCAAAGCTGCCACACACCAACAAGTTGAAATATCTCATCCTAGGAGTTATTTCAGGCAGCGTTCAGCAGCAGTGCTTGGACAAAGAGTTAACATTAAGTTTCCCCAGCAGCACTGCTCAGGTCAGTGCTACTCCTCCTCTCTGTGGCATTACACACTGACTTCAGGTGCACTGGGTAGAAGCTTTGGCTTCAAAGCTTTGGGTTCAATTTTCCATTTTGGTGCAACTTATGTTGGTATTACAGGTAGATTTAACAGCCATTCAAACCAAGCAGCAAGTATCTTACATCTGCTTACAATCTACTTTTTCCATTAATTTTCCTTAGATTGCATAACACAGATGAAAGAATCAAACTGTAAGGAACAAATATTGTGCATGTATGGGCCAGTAAACCAAGCAGCATGTTCTTAAAGAAGCTGTAAGAGCTACAAGTTGTTCCTGGTCTTACAGGTCAGCCACTACAACGTAGGAGCCAAACACGTGAGCTCACTTCTTTGCTCCATCTTAATTTTTCTGAGCAATCTTGGGGAAGGACTGTACTTCCCCCTGTAGAGCAATTTAGACTGAGGTGACCAAGAACTTGAAAAGCTGGAAGTAGCTTGCTGAGAGGAAACAACAGACTCCCATCTGCTCCAGGCACTGTGCTGACAGCTGTTCTAAACCACTGCCTTCTGTCTCATGCATCAGGCACCTGGTTCTCACCTATTGATACCAGGCCCAGCTGGGTCTCTGAAGGCGTGAAAAGTGTGGCTTCTCTAGTGGGAAGGAAGACTTCTCCTCAGAGGCTCCAGATAACGATGTCAGCTCAGGTCCTGCCACATGTGGTGCCTGGAGTTTCACAGCATGCTAGGAAAACATGCAAAACCTCTGACACGCAACAATGCTGTCTAAGACCACCTGACCACAGCATAGGAAGGACACACAGCACAGGGTAATTTGACTGCACAGACCGTGTAAAAGGACACCTCTGACAGAGGCATAAATGGAAAAACAAGTTGACAGGCCTGCTACTGACACCACGTTTACACAGAAGCGTAGTGAACCTTTTTCCTCTCTCCTGTGAACTGTGCCTGATGGCTTGGTTATTTTTCTATCTCCTTTCTTTGTAACAGAGTGTAATATGAAAAGACTTAGGCTTAATGAATTCTTATTCCTCTTTGAGGCCACTGTAACATAGATCTTGAAGGCTAGCAGGAGAGTGGAACTGGCTCTCTATAACAGTAAGCTCATTCTTCTTTTTCCAGAGCATTCGTTGTATCTGCTTTGAATCGAAATTGCAGAGAAAACAGAAGATTTGGCAAGCTAAAACACACACATGACATGGGATTGACAGCACTCCAAAGCTGCATCTTAAGTTATACATTAAAGTGATGAACAATCTACGGCTACTACGGAAAAAGCCAAATTGTTCCTGTTTCCATCATCCATTTGCTCACAATTCCCTTTTCAAGCAGTCCACTGGTCAAAGTGGTAAGCCTGAATGTTATTCTGTACCTCTGTGGTCAGCCTTAGCTGCAGCAATGTATCTTGAGGCATGAAAGTACAGGAACATTTTTTAAAGGTTTCCACTACAGAGCAAGAGCTCTCACTTTTTGCAGCTTGAAATGAACCCAACTTGCAGCACAGAAGCAAGTGCAACCACAGTGGGGTTTGAGCAGGAAAAGCCTTCACAGGGGGGCTAGTGAAGGATGGGTGGGGAAAGGAGGTGGTTCTGTCACCAGAAAAAGTACTGACACTCAATTTTTTCCACTTGCACTCAACCCCACCATGACGCCCCAAGAGTGAACACAAGAACTGACCACTGAACAACAATATATAAGCTCCGTGAGAGGTGCCTCACCATAACCACTTTCTTCTCTGCCTCGAGAGAAGCCACCAGCAATGAAACTCCACACCACAGTTATCCTGGTCACAGTCTGGCTTGGCGTCTTTGCTCTGCACAAGGCAGAAGGTAAGTGTACAACCTAAGAAAGGAATTGCTCCTCACTGCACTATTGGTCTGAAGAGTCAGGCAGGATTCATTCTCACGCAGAGCTGATGCATGTGATCAAACTTGCAAGAAATCCGAATTAGAGCTGCAAGGAAAGGTGCTAAAGCAGAAGGAGATTTATGGGAGATTTCATCTGATGTTGTGTTGATTAGTAGGTTGGCTTCTACCTCAATGCCAGGAGAGTTTTCTATGCCTTATAATCCTTACAGAGTTTCTGTGCCTTCTCTCTCAAAACCGTGAAAGCTTGAAGATGCAATGCAATGTGACAGATGCCCCGTCCTTGAAGACGTTCAAGGTCAGACTAGAAAGGGCTCTGAGCAACCTGATGTAGCTGTAGGTGTCCCTGTTCATTGCAGGGAGTTGGACTAGATGGCCTTTAATGGTCCCTAAGTTCCCTCCAGCTCAATTTTGTGATTCTATTACATATATTATCTCAATTTTTATTTAAACTCATGAACAATTTTGATGCCCTGAGATGTTAGAAGTTATTCCAGTTCTGCATGTTGAATATTTCCTTCTTTCTAAACAAGTATTTTGGAGTGAACAGATAAGAACAAAAAAATGCAAAGAAAACAGGGTATTTATACAAGGTTTTCTCTCCTCCAGGTTTCATATAATTTAATATCTTGTTGGAGATCACTTACGTGCAGTGAAATGAACCATGTTTATTAGTCTCATACTGAATGAGTTTACAACTAGTGATGTCTATGTCCATGGCTTCTGGATTAGGCCATGTGTATCATGTAAACGTACTACATGTAGCACACTTACACAATTAGCTTCAGGCAAAAGAGCTCAGAAAAATCACGGAAAACACTCATGCAAGCCATCTGCAAACCCACAAAAGCACGCAAATATAAAAACACATCACAAAACCACATGAAAACCAAACTGAGACCTGCTAAGCATTCATAAAACGACGTATCCACACGCTGAGTATGATATCTTAGTGCCTCTAGAGCTGGATCTTTCTACATTCTCATAGTTTGATTAATGCTGCTGCTGTTCATCTCAGCAACACGTGGCTAAGTGCTACCAACTGACAGTTCGTACTGCCATGCTCCAGGATACGTGGTTTGGTTTTGTTCTCAGTTTTAGAGAAGCTCTGCAGGTATTCTTTGCGTTATTTTTTATTCATTTTTCCTGGAAATGATGCAGTAGAAGGGATACTAAGGCTGTAGTATAAGGGATATTTTCAGGGATTATAAAAACCGTCCAACTACCTTTGAGCTCTTTAATGCTACATTTTACAAAAGCAATTTGAGGGCTGTGGTAAGGTATGTTCTTGTACTGAACTGCAAAAAACATACGGCACTGCTTGTGACTAATGCAAGCACAGTAGAATCTTCTTCAGCCAAACAAAACCCCAAGAGTCAGCAGTTCTGCCAGCACCCATGCACTGGCCATGCTGCAGCATCTCTGCAGGCTGTGTTTGCTGAATGCACATTGCAATTATTTCAAATTTTAAAAAAAGCTGACAGATAGTAAGACTATCCAAGGAAGATGTGACGGTTAGCAAATGGTACCTGAACTACTTTTGGGCTTCTCAAGCCAGCTTCTCTATACATTCCTCAAGAAGAAACCTCAGAATATAGTCATGTTCTCTTTGTCCTGTTGTGCCTTTCCAAACCTATCTATCTTTGATGGGTGAAGGAAAACCAAAAGCAGAAGCTTCCAGTAATATATATGTGCTTCACTTAAGCAGCCATTTCTTATTGCCACTATGTAATGTCACAGCTGTGCAGAGAACGTTCCACAGAATACGTCCTAGTTATTAAACACAACTGCATTTCCCTGAAACACGTGCAAATGTTGGAGGAAGGAGGGGATTGGTTAGCACTCTACTAGGTCTGATACTAGATTTGCAGCAAGCGTGCAATGCAGTCAGCATTCTGCCAGATCAATCTCCTACCTTTCAAAAGTTAGTATATGTGTATCGAAGTGTTTTGGTGTGTTTTTAAATGCTAGCTTTGGATGCCCATTGAGAAAGAAGAAGCTTTACTTACTTTTCCTTCACATGGATAGCAGGGACAGTAATGCTGAACCACATTCAGATGATATTTCAAAATCTATCCAGTAAAGATGCACTACTTCATACGGGCACCAATATGTACGATGATTTAACACGAAGATTCCAGTGACATTTTAGAGACAGTAGGATGTGTCACAAAAGACACCTTGAGCTCTCTTGTATCACTGGAATTGTCTGCACATTCATGAGACGCTCACATTCAAACCATAGCTGGAAATCAGCTGGAGCTCATAGCTTAGAGTTTAATTTAGTTTTGTGGTTAAAATGTGAATAAAGTATTGACTGCCTTTGTCAATCATCTGTTCTTCCCCTTGCAGGGAGCGTTGCAAGTCAGTCAATGCGCAAATTCTCCTGTGTAAATCTGTCTGCACAGAAAGTGGACATCAGAAGCATCATCAGCTATGAAAAGCAGAAAGTTCCAGTAGAAGCTGTCGTGTAAGTACCTAATGCACAGCCCACTTCCAAACTCAACTATGCAAACAAGCTTCCATCAAAAAGGGAAAAGGTATCAGAAGACACATCACAGCCCAGCTTGCAGACTCAGGCTCATTCAGGTCACTGTTCTAGTTCCCTGTGAAGGAGCCATTCACCTACCCTGAAGGGGAGAGGCAAAAGGTGGAATAACAGAGAGTCTGAAGACAAATGTTGCTCATGAAAGCTGGCAGAATAACTGTAACGCCTGGTAGGAGATGTGTTTGGCCTCTGTATTGCACATGTAGTTTCTAATCAAATCCAGGACACCTATTCCTAGGAAAGAACTCAGCATCACAATTTCACATAAATTCTCAGATTATAAGGAATGCTACATTTTAAATTAATTATCAGCATGCATGCTTACCCATGCCATGAATAAGGAACTGATATTGCTAGCTGCCAAGCAACCATTTTAAACACTAGCATGTGATACGGTTTTACCACACTCGTCCTCATGTCTGCAGTAAAAAAAACAAAAACAACAACAAAAAAAAAACCACAGAACAGCAAAGCTGGCTTTGGAGACCAGAACTTAATGGGTGCCTGGCTTTCATTCCCCTGCAGGTTTACCACCACAAATGGTATCAACATCTGTGTGCACCCAGATCAGAAATGGGTGCGGTTAGCTATGAAAAAAATAGACCGAAGAAGTACTAACAGAAGAAGATAATCCTGTCCTTGGCAGGCACCTGAGGCCAACAAAATGGAAGAGTCATCACTGCCACATACAACAGGGAAGAAAGCCTTGGTATCCACTTGTAACTCCTCCTGGCAATAAATTGTCTGAACAAAAGTGGACTCGCAAGAATCTATTAATCACTGGTTGAATGTCTGCTGACTTCTTGTTATAGCTGCACTCTGTTACACCACTAATTGTCTGAAATGCTTGTCAATATTTATTTATAACTGAATGTAGGTATCTTCTCATCTTTGCTGTCATAACTTGTATAGGATTTAAGGGTAATCCACAGATGGTTTGACATGTTTTAGGGAAGAAAATCACTTCTCACAGAGATGGAAAAGAGCAGCCCTCCAGAATGATGGGGGGCCAATGTTCTGCATTGTGTGCCGAGATTCAGAAGGCTCTATATGATTTTATATTTTACTCAAACTTTCATAAACTATAAGAAATAGTGTCAGGCAATCACCTGAGCAGTGGAGTATTCACAAGGAGATCCTTGGGCTTTCTATTCGTACATGTATTATTGCACTGTTAGCTCTGATTTTAGACTCAGGTCATGGAGATGTATGTGTACTTTCACCAAGGGATGACTGGAGCAAATTCAGGGCAAGTTTAAGAATGCAATGCTAGTCAGACTCGTACTTGGGAAGACTTATCCTACTCTCTGACATTCATTAGGTTATTTCAGTTACACCTTCATTTGAAACAGAACTCGGGAAAAATAAGGAATCTTGGAATAAGCAAGAACAAACCACGGCTGGAGTCAGTGCTTCACCCACTCATACGAATTCCCTGCCCAGAAAACAAAGTATTTGTACATGTCTACTGACGTTTTAAACTCAATATATTCTACTAATGAATTTCAATACTTTTAATAAAGTTACTCGAAGCCTCAAATCAGACCATACATTTGTCTGCTTGCATGTAGTGTGGACTGTTGAAACACGTACTGCGTTGACAGCTCAACAGTGAAGTCATTTGGGCAAGCCAGCAAGAGCTGACACTGCTTCCCCCTCAAACAATCTGACTCTGGGCTTCCTATATCATATTTCAGCTGTAAAACCCTTTACATGAGACAACACCTCATCAAAAGTTTGGGTACTTCAAGTCACGCCTCAAACAACCCAATGACGACCCTCACATTATCAGAAGCAAATACACAGGAGCTCTGGGTAAAGAGAGAAAACTGGTGTGCAGAGAACTTGAGCGCTGGAGGACAGCTATAAGCACAGAGACTTCAGGCACAAACTTTCCACTGTATTACCCACGTGCATGTAGCCTGTATTGTGCCTAAAACACGGGCTTTTCATTACAGAACCTCTCAGCGATACACATGAAATTACAGCACACCCAAACAACGCTACAGAAATAAGATCACGTTCCTCTAAAAGCCAGCCCTGAGTGCTTCCAGCTCTGGTCAGATTTGCACATAGAATTTCTCTCCTGTGGCTCACGTCTCGCCATGGCTCAGTCCTATGAAGGGAAATGCGTTCACATTTCATTATGCAGGACAGAAGGTTTTAAAGCAGTGCTACTGCTCAGGTAGGAAAAAGGATGACTGCATACATCACACTGCACAACAGAGATGAAGTCCTCAGTATCTGCACTAGAACATAGAACAAATCTTACAACAGGCCTAGTAAGAAGAGCTTTACAGGTTTAAAGCAGTACTGAGATGTTTCTGGAACATGCCAACATATAAATCAGCTTTCCATCATTTTGAATTGCCTAAGAGAAGACTCCAGTCCCTCATACTGTAGACAACAGAATCACTTATGTTCTCTTCACCATTATCAGAACATTAGCAGTCTACAAAACAAGGTTACCTTTGAAAGTATCTCTGTGGTATGTTGTCTCAGACAAATACAACCCGCTCCCACTTATGAGAGCAGAACTGACTTAAAATACTATTCTGGCAAGCAGGACTTTAAAGCTCGTACTCAGTAGAATCTTATCACAGAATTAAGCTTTAGTTGAAAATATTATTTTTTATTTTGAGAACCGTAACTTGAGGATATATTAATTAAACATCACACAGAAATTAATATTTTATATCTGCTCATCTTCATCACAGTTCATGAACTAATTAATAAGTGCTTCTAAGAATGAATCATCCTCCTTAATTGCACCTTGTTTGTTACAAATTGCAAGATCTGTAATGATCCTTCTGCTGTTCTTGGGAGAAAACTGTGGCTAGCCAGTACATTCCACATCTATTTCTTCCAAGTCACCAAAGACTTCTCTCTCTTTCTCTGCCTTACTGTAGTTCCAGGTCTGTGCTATTTTTGTCATCTGTAGCTACATATAACCTCAAGGTTTATTTGTACTAGTACTGCTCCTGCCTAGTTCTTTTCCCAGAGGCTCTCAAACTGCTTCTGGAAAATAGTACTAAAACCTCTTCTCACACACACACACACACACACACACACAAAAAGGCAAGAACAAAATGAAGACCTAGAGTGCTGCCACTGTGTTGGAGGCAAGTAAGGGCCACGTTCCTTAGAAAAAATAGGAGGCTCCAAGGTACCTTTGAAGATCTGGAGCTGTGGTTGCCCTGATGACCTCCTTGCACCTGCCTGCCCACTCATTTCTTCCCCAAGTGAGGTAGGGAACATGGTGACTGCTTCTGTTTCTGCTCATCCTCTGCTAGACATAGTCCAGTAATATGAACATTGATTTTCTTTGACTCCTTTTGTAAGAACTGTGGTTCCTTTTGTCAGAGGGGACTCTCCAAATACACACGGCAGAGCAGCGGGCAACAATGTTTGAAACAACTCAATCATTTGTCCTCTGCCACACCAGAAACAAATCTGCAAACTCTCCAAAATGTTTTGTTTTGAAGCCCCACAAACTTCCCTGTGGCTGTCTATTTCTGCCCCCACAAAAAAGGCATGATTCCCAGTGTGACTTGTGGAGATGATTATGTCCTGCAGTGTCTTCCCCACTTTTCGTCAGGTGCCCACGCACTTTGTGGTATCAGACTGAGCTGCCCGGAGGCCAGGAGAAAGTAGGAAAGCTTTGATGAATGCCATTCCACAAAGTGAATGTGCAGTGCCCCTTCCAGAGCTGTTTCTAAAGATATCACTGAGAGTGACTGCTGACTTACACAGCCTGGGGTGGTTGGGGCACCTCATTCCCATTTCCATTAACAAGAATATCTTTTCCCGAATGCATGCTCTCTTTTTCTTTCAGTAATTTCCTGGTCAAAGAGTTAACCTTGCTATTCTGTGTCTCTGCGGGGCACTTTACGTACAATATTCAAAATCGAGGTAGCGCAGTACAGCAGAAAAGTAGCTAAAATAAAACTTACTTCAGAGAACGTCAACCACAACACGGCTTGAGCAGGAAGAACCTTTCACAAGGTGGCCGCCAACAGGTAATGGACAGGAAGGAGGTGGTTCTCTGTCACCAAAATTCACATTTTCTTCGTATGTAACCCGTTCCCACCACAAGTAGCCATTTTGGCAAAAAGGGACATGACCACTAGATAGCAACACAAACTCCATTAAAAGGGGCTCACGTTAATCCCTTTCTTATTTGCATTAAAATAGATACCACCAGAAATTAAACTCCGTATCACAGCTATCCTGGCTACTTTTTGGCTTGGTAGCTTCACTGTGCACAACAACGAGATACACAGGTCTTTAAGCCAAAAGGAAGACTGGAATTCCCAACACCATTGCACCAGCAGTCTGACAAGTTCAGGATTCATTCTCGGCCAGAGGTGAATCAGTGAAATCAAACCAGCAAGGACTGTGCTGTAAGCATCTGCAATATACGACTAGCTGGTTTTGTATGGCGTATGCAATTACAAGTTAATTTGAAAGGTTAACAAGTTAATTTGAAATCCTCACCCAGGAGGGGAGTAAACTCTTCAAAAGGGCTGACAATAGCAGGACTAGGGGAAATGGATCCAAGTTGAAGGAGGGAAGATTTAGGTTGGACGTTAGGGGGAAGTTCTTTACGAGGAGAGTGGTTAGGCCCTGGAACGGGCTGCCCAGGGAGGTTGTGGATGCCCCGTCCTTGGACGTGTTCAAGGCCAGGTTGGACGGGGTCCTGGGCAACCTGATCTAAATGTGTATGTTTGGTGGCCCTGCTAGGCAGGGGGGTTGGAACTACGTGATCCTTGAGGTCCCTTCCAACCCGGGTGATTCTGTGATAGGTCTTGCTGAAACTTCTACAGTGCACTGCACGTTAGAAAGCAGAAGCATAACGGCTGCTTAGCTTTGCTTCTCTGCTAGTCCCTTACTACAGCATGCTGCAAGATGAGGACTGGCCTCCAGTGGATGCAAGATGCCATGAAAATACCAGGCAAAAGATGTGTTAACAAAGAACTCTGCAGCAGTCAAAAGTGCCCCAAAGCCCTAACACACACAAAAGACACAAGATCCAACACAGTTAGGCAAAGACCCCCAAGAGCACCTCCCAAGGACTGCCTACACAGAAGTAACAATGCAAACAGCAGCTAGCTGAACACGGTATCAAATGTAGCAGGACATATATAGCCTACTCCAAAAAAAATGCCTCCTATTTATCTCCATGGAAACTACAACAGACACGAAGAGCACAATATTTGACAGTGCAAACTCTCAGCTACAAAACACAGTTTTTCAACATAGTCACCACCATTAACTATGAATTCTTGCCACCAATAAACAAGAGCCTGCTTCTCATCCTTTAAAAAACTCCATAGCTGTCTGGAACATGACTTGTCTTTCACATCACTGCCTCCACTGGCGAAACACACCATCCACTGCTTCACTATGCTCACATCCACCGTCTGGTCTCCATAAATGTTCACCAACTGCCAAAGAACATCGTCAATGGGTGCTTTTTTTTTTTTTTTTTTTTTTTTTTTTCTGATTGTAGGATTGCTTCATACACATTTCCATGTCAGGTGCCATTTTGTCAGATGGCCCCTCTGCTGCCATCTGTCACATAGCAACAAAATATAAAGAAATGTTTGTGGGAAGGCTCAAGCTCTGCTGTCATACCACAAACATCTGCCTCTGATGTTGTCAGCCAACACAATAAAAGAGAAGACATTACTTTTGGAGCAGCCATCATGGTACACAAACTACAAACACCAACTATGTGAAACCGCTATTCACTAGGTAGAAAGGAAGTCTCTGTACAAACACAGGCTCCTTTCAACACTATATTTCCACTTGAATTTTTGGGGAATAACTACTATGGAATGTTAATATCACTCTCCAGCTGTAATTGCACCATGTGACAGAATGCCTGCATCATACCAGCCATTGCTAGAGGTGTGGAAGGATGGGGTTTGTTGTGCAAAACAACAGCTCTTTGAGTAAGTTCATGCTTGCTGAATAAGCCAGAACAGCTCCTTGCAACCACAGCATATTATTTCACTCATAAAGAGTGAAATAAACTCAAAAAGAACTCATAAAGGACTTATAAAGAATGCTGCTTATGGAGCTGAAGAGAACATTTTGTTGTTGAAACTTTGAAATGTATTTATTTTATTTACTGAAACAAAAGGTAGGCAAAACAATTTGAAAATTCATCTTCACCTCGGCCAGTGATTGAGTTGAGGATACAAACAGCTTATCCCACAAAAATCCTGAAATATTTAAATGCTTCAACTGTCTGTATTTGCATTTCATATTAAAATCTTAGAAAATATTTAAATTCCACATTTAATTCAAAAATACCTTTGAAAGCCTGAAACTTAAAGAAATGATTAAGATTACTTTCCTGGAAAATATTTTTTAAGTTTGTGCCTTGGTATAACTGGAGTCCAAACGTGGAAAGAGTATTCTCACAAAAGCTCCCATATCCTGGCATTGGTGCTAACATGGTGTGGGATGAAACATTAAACATATTAGCTGTTACAACTAGTGAAGGATGTGGAAAATCTGAAATCAGGCTGAGGAACTAAGTTCCAGTAATTCACTTCACACTGGCCTGTTACTAAATTAGTCTTAGCCCCTACTAACTAAGTACCAAGAGCATTTAGGAGGGCAAGCACAGAAATGGAGGTGATTATAGATATTTGAGGGCAGCAGAAATAGTGTTCTGATTCATTTTTGAAGCCACTTGACATTTACACATACAACAAAGTGGTGGGCTGTCAATAGAGGGCTAATGGAGGGGAAAATACATCAAAGAGGGAAGCCACAATGAACAAACCAATTGTTGCATGAGGGTGGCTGGGGAAGGTCCAACAAAATCTCATTTTTATTCAACAATTGTGGAAATTATCTTGCAGGACACAGCTTGCTTCAGTGTTCAGTGCACTGCTATGATCCCAGTCAGGCACTGCTCTCAAAAGAAAACTAACACAAAACAACTACCACCACCAACAAAACACAGAGATACCACACTCACTGAAGAGCAGGGAGAAGAAGTGAGCACACTTAGCTGCATTTTCGAATTGTAACTTAATACAGTGAGATATTATTTATGATCACCTAGCCACAATATACCTTTGAGCAAATGTATAAGAGCTGCTCAGGCTTACACTTATATAATTAGTTCTTTGATTAGAGAACTTAGCAACTAAAGGAAGAAGAATACCCTTAAACCTAGGAAGCTTGTAATTCTGGGAGTCAATTAAAAATATATTTAACAAATCAAGTAACGTCCAATTATTTCCTAACGAACTTAAAAGACACTGCTAAATGAAATAGGATGCCCCTAGGGAATGCAAATTCCCTTTGTAACAGCACATCATCAGAGGATGAAGGGATGGAAGGAAGGGAAAGTCTGTATTGTTGTGGTTTAGGCCCATGTTCAGTTAATGACATCTGGAAGAAAACATTATCACCTTAACACTGCAATTAGTTCATCTCCCTTCTCAGTTCTATTATCTCAGATTAATCTTCTATGGCCATGCTCCCTATCTATCCTCACTGTTTCATGGTAATAAAAAAAACAAACAAACAAACAAAAAACACCACTATCCTGTGTTTCAGCTGGCACAAATCAAGGATGGGTTCATGAAGCCTCCTATTCTAAGTATATCCACTGTCACAAGGGGCTTTTTTTTTGCCACAAGAGCAGTCTTTGCAGGCATCTCTGGAAGAGAAGGAATGCTTTCTAGAGCACGGCAAATAAAAGCAAAAAAACTCATCTTCCAAGTTTTGTAACTTTCTTGAAAATGCTGCCAGACTCTCTTTCCAAATGCTAGATCTCATGGACTAAACATGCAGAGCTATTTATTTTTCTAATTATTATCTTTCAGCTCAGCTGTGATTCTGGGACACAATCAAGTTCTTCTGCCTGTTCATTTGGTGCTATTTATTATTTGGCAAATACCAATTACAGCTTTTTGGTCATCCCTGTGACAGACAAGTGTTGTTGGTACTCCTGCAGTCAAATGGAAACCAGATTCAGAATTATTCACTTGGCCCAGCAGCACCAGATAATTACTACCCTCTTATTTGGACTAAATTCCCTTCAGTGCCGGCACATATTTAGCAGAGTACAGATGAAGAACTTGTTGAATTTGGCCCAGCAATTTTCATTTGCCAAAATCATGATTGCTGTAGCTGATTATTTCTATGGGAACTCTTTACTGTTGCTCAAGTGGGGATTATTGGAAAGTGTTTCACATTTCAAAAGAAATGATTCTTATCTTATGGAGCTGGATGTGGGAGACTAATGCTACTTTTGAGATTGTTTGGATCAACTAACCTTCAGCCCCTTTTCTCTATCAAGCTCTCCTGTGAACTTCTTTAGCACTGTATGAATTTCTACCTTCCTGCTTCTGCTCCTGAGTGGTATAGACAACCACAGTAGCACAAAATTCACGTTTACTTAAGTAAGTGTTATACTTTCAAGTCTCTACATGCAAGCCAGTACAGTCAGCGAGGAGCCAGCAAACCTCCACACACAGCTAGGTAAGGTAAGAAGGCAAAAGAACTACCAAGTATGAAATAATAATGCATGAGACTGCATTTCCATGTGAGCTACTTCATCTCTCTTCCTGGTCTCAGACCAAGTCAGCTGGAATTACAGACACACAAAGAAACATCTCCTTTACTCTACTTAGGTCAGATTCTTTGGTGTAAATCATGGATGCCCCCATTAACTTTCCATTCAGCTGACATAAAATAGTCCTGCAGTTTAAATTCACAAATTACAACCATAACTGCTTCATTCCACTCCGCTCTTCACTCTGAAAACATGTGCTGAATTGATATTAAGTTTACAGGTCAAGAAGGAAGTCCAAGCATCCGCACAAACTCCTGCAGGCATACCCTCCCCATTGAAATTGCTAGTGATGTTCAACCCTTCTGTGAGAAAAAGGAGCATGCCTTTGGTATGCCCAGTGACTATCGAGGTTGCATATGCTTCCTCTGGGATGGAAGGTTGAACATCCCTTTTATCAGAGCCTCTACAAAGCCATTATGCTAGTGACCGTCTTTTTCTAACTCTACTTGCTTAACTAAACATGAGCAAAATTCTCCTCCTTACACAAATGATTCCAGTGTTGTCAAAAGCACTTTTTTTCTTCTTTTTGTTAGCTATATAGCAGGAGAGTTCTCCACTGAGAAAACAGTAAGTCGCATATTGATGTGATGAGGAAAACAACCTACATTCTAGTGTGTTCTGTGCTGATAACAAACGATTCAGACTTGAACCCAACTTGAGTTGTTACTGGTAACAAGGAATATCCTTCATAACAATTAAACTATACAGTCCACATCTGAAAACTAAGAGTTTTGTTTAGCAAACCATGATACATGGGGTTTGTTTGATGTATGAGAGATGTTAACAGGCTAAAAGAATTGTACACCCTTATCAATAGCATTGTCATACTTTCAGTAGATAAGTAGAAGCAGGGATTTGAGAAGACACCTGGCAGCCTATTAACCATGAAGCAAGCACTTTTGGCCAGCTGATGGACAGCAATCCATGCCAACACTGCTTGTGGACATCACTGAAAGGTCTAGAGCTATCTCAAGGACCTGGAACTGACCTTGCTGCAGAATCTCTGGATAAACTGAGCTGCTGATCTCTTGGCTTTTTCTATGTTTCATAACATCCTCTGGGTGTTTTCCACAGTTTTCACAGCTTGCTTTGGGCAGCATGGATCTAGATTTTATAAAGAATCTCTGTTCTAGCTCTTTCAGCTGATACCCATTAAACTGTATTGTGAATCCTGAGAAGGAACACTAGGTTTGAAGGTGTTCAGGCAGAAAATGTGCATCCGGTTGGAGGCAGGCCTGTGTGTCTATAGATCATCTCAATACCTTTATACTGAATCATAAAACCAAATTACTTCTCATATGGGGGACAGCCTCTGTGGTCACCAGCTTGTGACTAACAGGAAAAGCAGCCAAAGGCTGTAACAGTAAAGATGCCAATAGTGTTTCTATAGTAATCTTTACAAGCTTTATTTTTTTTTTTTTTTTTTTTTTTTTACAGCTGAGAAGGTAGGATAGTATATGCAAGGCTGAAAATTCAATCTGTGCTTGTTTTGTGACTGCAGTGCACTTTCCAGCTATGGTCAGGTGACTCAAAAATATAATATTCTCTCCCTTCTAAACCATATAATGAGCATCAGAGAAAAGCCAAGCTGGCAACATAAATAAGATGCCTGCTGCCGACAAGAAAAAGATGCTTTATTTTGAAATACACGTACCAGCTATCTGCCAGGGGCAAACAAGCCCTTCTTCCCTGTTTATTTATGTAATGAATGCTAAGATAAACTTGATTCTCTCTCATTTTCAATTCAAGGCAGTCCATTGTTTTTCTTCATATCATTGTGTTACCCATTGTTTAGCAGAGTACAATAAATGGAAGAATTTTATTCCACCAATATTCCTTTGTTGGCAATCTAGTACAATAGAATTTTATTACCATTAGTTTGCACCTACACTATCTTTCACCAAAAGCACCTTGTTACAAATCCTTGTGAAGCAAAGGCTTACTTCTTTCATGTGAATGCACAAAGAATTATATGAGTACTGAAATTGAGCAGCTGTGTGAAACTGTTCAACAGCAGTGCCCCCCAACAATTCAGCATAGAAAGAAAAATACTAAGGGCTTGCGGGTGAGCTGGAGAATTATAAAGCATTATCTTGAAATCAGTCTAATGGAGACCAGCGCTGACTTGAAGCTTCACTATTCCAAAACTGTAACTAGAGCACCACATGGCTTTTCTAACATTGAAAAATATGATCAAAATTCAATGTGGAAATGCTGCAATTAGAAAGATTTTTTGTGATTCATTGCCTGGCTCCTTCCCACTAGTCAAAAAAGATTCCAAGAGACTCTCCATACGGACTCCAACAGGATTTCACAAATTTCCATCAAGATCAGAGTTGTCTCAAGGAGACCAAACTGCACCAAAAACTCAGTGGTACATGCTGTAGTGAGAGATGGGAAGTGCAGATACTATGGCCTAACTGTTTTCTCAGAGTTTCTGTTGCCCATGCCATGGTGCCAGCAGGGAAGACGGTGATACTTCAGAGCATCTGTGATTCTGACTGAGTAGATCATGTGTGAGTCGCATGTGGCCGCAAGACAGCCCATGTTCCACCATTTTCTTGAAATAGTGTGCTTTGAAAAATCCATCATTCCAGATCATGAAAGTTTTGGGATCCCTGACACTAGATAAGCAGATA
The DNA here is from genome assembly GCF_951394365.1 of Tetrao urogallus. Lineage (NCBI taxonomy): Eukaryota > Metazoa > Chordata > Aves > Galliformes > Phasianidae > Tetrao > Tetrao urogallus. The sequence goes on along the minus strand of NC_136813.1, from coordinate 110,727,617 downwards.
ATGTAGGATTCCTCAAACAAATGAAATGCCGGACACACAGACTTTAACATTTGGACCCTGAAAGTCCAAAGAATCCTTGCTCAAGTCAGCATGATCATGGTTTATCAAATACACTCTACTTACCAAGGCATCCCAGTTGTCCTTAAATTTGCGGCAGCAGCCTGCAAAATCCCTAGAACTATAGCCAGGATGTGTTTTAAAATAAAATGGCTCCATTTTTTTTTTCACCTCAGGATTGAAAAAATGTGGTTGTAAGGCAAGTTCTAAAGTTGTGCTTTTTTTCCTTTTTCCCAATGAAAACAAAACACTTTTTTTCCTTTATTTTATGATTTCCCATGAGTCAATAAAGTTGAGTTTCTACTCCCCCTAGCTGTAAAACGTAATAACACATCCACAGGCTTTCCTATCTGACCATGCATTGTTGTATAGCGAATCTCTATTAAGACTTAATGGCAACACCAGCAGTTACGTATTGATAAATCTTACATACTTATCATGTAATGGTTAAAATAAAACAGAATTTGAGTAGTATACCTATTGTTAAACTGCAAGTAAGCATTAAAGCTAGCAACAGGTCAAGAGTCTTTGTTCCAAATCATTCTTAATAGCCTTGGAAAATACTCCAGTCTGCAGATTCTTGTCTTTATTACTGTTTTCTATAGCAGTTCATCTAATTAAAATATCTTAAGCACTACACAAGAGTTTCAAGTTGTTTAAGTCATCTGTTGCTTACTTACTGTTTAGTGGATTCTCGAACATGTCAGGTCTCAGCCACCTCCAGAAAAGATCTATCAGAGACCTCTGATCCATCTGAAATGCAAGAATTTTCTTACTACCCATTCAGTACAGATCCTTTTTATTCATTTTCCAAACAATTTTGTATGTATATTCACATCAAAGGACAGAAGCATTTCCTATATCTAAAAAGAACCCCAAACAAATGATGAACAAAAGTGTGTAACATAAGAAAGAAAAAAAAAATGTTTTGATCACATGAGATTGACAGTGGAGTTGATTCTGTTTTGTGCTTTGATTCATTATAATCCTCAAAATAGAATGAATGTTAAGTAGAACTGAAGTCCTGCATAAATCTGTCATCAATCTGTATTCCAATTCTGTGGTGTCAAGCACTCATTTTGCACAAGAATTCATATCTGAGTGTGGAAAGGGAGGCTGTGAGCAAGAGAAGTGTTTTCAGAGTTCCTCACTACTTTTTTTTTTTTCTTTTTTTTTTTTAAACTCTGTAAATCAATGACTTTTTTTTTTCCTAAGATTCAAATTTCAGGAAGGGAAAAAAAGAGTCTCAAAAATGTGATAAACTATTTGTCTTTTTTCATTAGGTCAGTGGTACATTCACTAAAAATGCAGAACATCTCTAGCCAGAGTGGCTAAGTACTTTTTAGTTTAAACTTCATTTCTAAGATGGCAAGCCGTAAGGTAATTCATGGCAGAGCTTTTGAAAACTTCCTTTAAGGTATTGCAGCAAGCCCTCCTACGTTGTCTAAGTTAAAACTCAATAAATACACTGAAATCTCTCTTTCTGCCCTTTTGTACATACTTTTAGAAACTGAGCATCCCATCTCAAATGACATAACTAAAATGCAACTGAATGCACTGACCCTTGGTGAATCCACGACAACAGAATCATTTTCATTGGGGGCAGTGTTTTTGAACTGCTGGCTATTTTTGAAAAGAACTTTAAAAGAAATTGTGTATTAGACAGATACACACTATCTAGACAGAAGCACACATTATTTTTACCAGATGAATTTTCAGAAATAACCAGCTTTGTTTCAACCTCCTCTATGTATATAAATAGCTACAGGCATGGTAAGATCCTTACCACTGCACACTGCCAGAATTTGTTACATCAGTCCACAAGGTATACTGATATAATAGATCTATAAATAGAGATTTAACTAGCCAAAGTCTCCTTGTTGCTGACATTCCAGCTTAACTTTCCACAAAGGAGCTGAATGGACTGCTCAGCTGCACAGTGATAACCAAGATTTTTGTCTTGAGCTTTTCCAGTGAGTAGGCAAGGGTGTTTTCCCTTGGCAGTCTATTTCAGGTTCACAAGCATGACTGCTCTACTGTGACTTATTTTAAAGCTCTGTCAGCAGATTCCTCATCTCAGGCTCTGAAATCTGAAGTTTAGTCCCTCTAGCCTTCCCAGAGGCAGCGGATGCTCTCTGAAAGCTTTTATAATTCCATGATGGATAAAAGCCCATTAAAAATGCAGGTATTTTCCCAATATTAACATAGGCTTTAAATGGAATGAAAAAAAATAGTAACAGCTTAGAGTGCTGAATTGGTACTTTCCCTTTGCCAAACCACTGGCCTGTACTGGAGATCAGCTTCTCTCTTCAGTCTCCAAAAAGGCCATCTTATTTTCTCTCACAGGAGCTGAGCTTGTACTCTGCTGATGTAGAGCGCTACAACTGTGGCTACATCTCAACATTACTTTTTTTTATTTGTCCCTAGTTCTCTCCTGGCAACTGTCCCTTTCCTTCGGCAGCACTAAGTGAAAGGCAGCTCTAAGGACAGATCCCCACACCTACACAAAACTCTACAGGAAGCTGGCTGCATTTTGTGTGAACACAAGGTGAGTCTTGTGCAGAACTAGTGTAAGATGACATAGGGGAGGGGCCTTCTGTGATTGCTTTCCCCATTCTTTTTCCTGCTTTCTGTTCCAAACTCATGCTGCTGTCCCAGTCATTTCTGCTGCTTTCCTCGTTACCTTCTTTCAAGTTATACCTCTTATTCTACCACACACCTATACACAATACTCAGGTTTGTGAGTAAAGGAGGGTTGGAAGGATATTGGAAGGGCAATCATGAAACGTCAGCTATATAAAACCTGAACACATTTACCTCAGTGAAGCCAGAAGTAGGACTGAGGAGGTGAGCACATCCCTAAAGCAGCCTTTGGATTGAATTTCACTGATTCATTTTTATGCTTGGCACTTCCTTTGATAAATGCTACAGAGGGAAAAAAAATAACAGATAACATCAACAGTTTATTAAGCGACATTCTCCAGAGGAAAATAGCACTTGCTTCATTAATGAAATATCTCTAGGGAAACCATTCTGAATTGTCCAAAGAAGCTTGAAGGACTCCTCTTAAAACTATAAATGCAAAGGAAAAAACAAAAGAAACCAAAAGGCTAGCATGAGAATCTAGCAGAGCCTATCAATGGCCTTTTGTTCCATTCTTGAAACATAACTACATAAAGCAGTGCTATCCCAGGACCCCCAGAACAAATCCATTCCTGCACACTGTTCTCCAACTCCCCATCTTTACTAAGCCCACACAAAATTTAGGCATACAGTAAAGAATATCCAGTCATACATAAGCCTACAGAAATACGATTATAGAACAGATCCCACGAAGTACTTTGAAGGCTCTCGGCTTCGATCACTAGGGATGATTTCCAGAGAAGTATGAACTGGAGACTAAGAAATTACAGTCTTCTCAGAATTTTATTTATGAGTGGGGAAAGACCTGACAGTTTAATATGCTGCATAAACAACAGATCAACACTTGGTTCCCGTAAGTTAGAAAGAGTTTGTACTCAAGGAGCAATAGCAGGAACTATTTTAGTCTTCAGCAGTAGTAGTTTCAATATTGCAATGAACTGGGATACACAGACAATGATCCAAGTTAGAGACAATTTTTTTAAATATGATCAGTCCCAACAAAATGCACGTTCAACATTAACTAAGTCAGGAACACTTAATAAATAGCAAGTTGAGCCCATATGACTTATGACATATGACATATTTTTAAAAGAAATTTCTTTGATGTGAAATCTTACAGATATAAAGATTAAAGCCACCTCCACTCCGTGCCTGCCTGCATTTCTACCTGCCTATACAAGTTTACTGAGACCAGGTGAGGAGTCCCAGAGTTGGCCAGATCCATCTCTGCTGTAATTCCACCAGCTTTACTCCAGCACAGACTAGTCTATCTGTCTGCAGTTCCAGCTCTCAAGTGCAGCAAAGCAGAGAAAATCCATTTTCGTTAGGAATGTAAATTAACGCACCAGACAAATATGCCTCACTGGAATAGCTGAGACAAAAAGGCACATATATCTATCTGCCAGTTCTGTTACATGACCACGAAGTCCAGCAAACAGAGGGTGAGCAGCAAGAGAAAGGTGACATCTTATCTCTCTGGAGCATGATTTACCAGAGCTTATCTGCTAGAGTCCCGGAAGACAGAAATAAAAGAGCAGGGCTGGGAAACTGCTACCCCAGCTCCCTTTGTGACAGCTATGGGAAAAAAAAGTCTCTGCAAACTGTATTCCTGGGCACACTTCTAGACCTGACTTTCTTGCTCAGTACTGGTTGTTTTTAAAATGTTACTTTTCCAAATGTAAAGGAGCAGTAGAAGCAACACTGTGTACTTACAATAATGAATTTCAACTTCTGTGTATTTGTATGAAAGGCTGACATTTCTGAGGGAAGGAGCTATTCATTAACAGTCAAACATTCTATATTTTCACTGAAAAGAAAAAAAAAAACAAAAACAAAAACACACCAATATCCTGAATCAGAAATTTTCCAGTTTGGATTTCAGTGGAGCATCATGAAAAGTCAACTTCTTCCTAGTGCTACTGGTGAAAAATTATGATGTATCACCAAACAAATAAATAAATACAACTGCCCCAAGATAGTCTTTAGATTCATGTTAGCAAGATAAAATTGAAAAGATGACTATTTTTCCTGGATAGTGCATCCACAATCCTTTCACTTCAGCAGTCTCTGAAAGCTATGCATCTGTTCCCAGCTCCTTATTATTAGCTGCTGACAATATTTCTACAGCAACACCACCAGACTCAGACTTACAGAAGTTTTAAAAGGTCCTCTGTCTCCTATGAAGAAGGCTTGCGCAAATCAGATTAATTAAGGATAAATAAGATTCTATGCAAACAGAGGAGAGTTGGACGAAGGAGCTCCGCAATGAAAAGCATATCCATAACGTCAGAGCTTGAGTAACCTTCCCTAGGGGTACTGTGGGACAGTAAGCACCCTGGAGTTTAGAGCCAAGCCCTCATCAAGGTTTTAAGAAGGCTGAGGTAAACGTACAAAGGCAGAAAGATGTGCTGCACAAGTTCCAAATCTTCCAAAGAAGGGCTGACCTATAGAAACATGGGGCCTATCAGTCAGAAAATACAGCATGCTTGGCACAGGAGTAGGATGCCTACTGTTAAAAGCAGAAGAACCAGAGAATACTCAAAGACACCAGCTCAAAGCTGAATGAGAAAAAGGCCCCATACGCTTTGTAGAACAAGCTCTGAGAAGGACAGTTATTACACGCTGTCCACTTAGCATTAACGATTTTTCTAAATGTTTAAAACTTAAAAGCCACTAAAATATGAATCAAAGAACAAAAAAATCATTAAATGCAAAATTTAGAGTTACTGTCCACTCTGATCTCCATTAGTACATTTCTTAATGGAGCTCATGTGCTTGAGTAGAACAGGATGCGCTTTTCCCCTTTCCTACACTGCCCTTGTCTACCAGGCAGTCTGCTCTGCCTTGTCTGCCCTGAGCAGGGACCTTTCCTACCTGCAGCCCTTTCTGTCTTCACTCTTTTTTTTGGAAGTGTCTGAGGCAAGGGCTGCCTCCCAGACTCTTCTAAGGACTGAGAATCTCCCCACAGGAGATGCAGCTTCTGATGCAATAAGGCTCAGATCTCCATATGTAACCTGCTATCATACAGCTATGATCAGCAATAGAGGTGTGCTAAATTCATTAGGACTCTCATTCAGTTTAAGCCATTTTCTAGGAAGTACCAAACCACACAAAGCATACGTGATATTCAAAGCACTCATTATGTTTAATTCCAAAAGGGGCTTCTGTTTAATACTGAGTTAATAAGAGCACCAGAAAGAAAAGCTTCAATTTAGGATTCAGGTACAATTCATGTCCAAAACAGCCTGGAAAGAAGAAACAAGAAATATCAGACCAATCAGATCTTACCATGGCAAGAAACAAAAAAAGTAACAAATGTACAGCAAATACAAAGATCTAGGGGGAATGAAGCAATAAAAAGTCCAGCTGCATCTTCAGTTTTAGATCTTACTTTAAGGATTGTATTTTCTGCAACACGAAGTCTAAAAATCCCCATTGCATCAGTATGGGGTCTGGACTTGCAAGCAAGTCACACCCTGCACTGCCAGAGTTGTATGGGTGTCCGTGAGTAGGCTCCTACTCCAGCACACACCAGATAGTTTTTAAGTTTAAAAGACATCCCAGATAAAACTGTCCTTTGTACCTAACAGCCAGAAAATGTCGACAACATACATCTCTGAGCTCCAAATGTTAGCCTGCTTCTTCAATTTTAATTCCCTTTCTTGGATACTTTGTTTGCAGCTTCTTGCACGTACATAATGCTAACACAGTAACTTATTTTACTAGTGTTTTGGATTATTATTTCTCTACAATCAAGAGAAAATGCTAGAGAACTCTCATTTCAACATTCATTTGGCAAAGAGAAAGATTTATTTGATGACAGATGACATTTTTCCCCCAGCAAGATTAGAGTGCGCACGGATTCTTCTACTGCTTCCAATTACCCAGGCCATTTGTCAGGAGAGGGTGGCAGTTCAAAACTCACGACTGTAATTAGTTTCTTTTCTGACATCCCAAAGATGTCCGTTCTGATGTTAGATCTGCACCAAAAATGGAACCGTTTATATACCGCTTCAATCCAGCCAGGCTTCCACTCTCTACCAGAGTGCCTGGTATGTCACAGACCAAAAAACAGAAGCGTAAACATAAAAGAAACAGGTCTGTTCTCCAACAGCTGACAGAACAAACATTGCTGGAATGTACTTTATGCAAACTCTATATACAAATAAGGAATTATTTTTGCTGTCAGCTTGACTTTCTCCTAGCTTTTTATCTTAAAAGGAAAGCTGCAGATACTGTTCTAAAAAGAGAAAGGCTCACAGATTCATGGCAGTCTGCTAAAAATTAGATCGACTCAGGCACTGTTTAATCTGCAGGGAGGTATTTTCAATGAGAAGTCACCCTCCTCTTTGATCAGCAGCTGCAGGTGATGAATACCTCAGCGCCGCTTAAGCAGCAAGAAGAAAACTCTTGCAGGCTTACTGCACAGCCAAGCAGAGCCAGCTGAGGGCATTTCATCGGTACACATCAAAGCAGCTCGGATGCCCAAGGATGAGAGACCAGTGACAAGCCACTCCTGCCATGGCAAGGGGTGGGAAGGAGGAAGGAAAGAAGCTAGAATAAGGAGGTGTGGGATATCAAACCCAGCTGCTGCAAGGCCAATGGCACCGTGGGTCAAGGCTTACACCTCTGGCAGCAGCAGAATCACAGGGCCTTGGCACAGGACAAGCAAGCAGTCCCCTTCCTGCTGACAGTAGCTGACTTAACCTTCGGCAGCTGCCTGCTTCCTACACCTGCAGCTGGCCATGTGAGGAAGGATAGGTGATGATAACTCAGAGTTTCAGTTACTCTTGGAGGTCATCCATTTCTCAGCATCCTGTTTTACAAGTGGAGTATACACTGGTGCTTCTGTACCTTAGGACAAGGCACAGTGGCATTAAGTTACAGCAGGAGAGGCTTAGGCTGGATATTGGGAAAACTCTTCTCAGAAGGAGCGGTGAGGCACTGACACAGGCTGCCCAGGGAGGTGCTGGTGTCACTGTCCCAGAAGTGTTCAAGAGCCACATAGATGTAGCACTGAGTGATGTGGTTAGTGGGCATGGTAGGGATGGGATGACACTCGGACTAGGTGATCTTAGAGGTCTTTTCCAACCTTAATGATTCTGTGATCCATTTAGGCCTTCAAATTCAGCAGTAGAAGCCATGCAAGCCAGGATTAACTGAGGAACAATAGACATGTAGCACTGCAACTGCTCATTCCCAACAAAACATTTCATTATCTTAACTGTCAATAAACATTATCTGTGCCTAAAACAATATTGAGTGGCTTACTAATAGTTAAAAATGTGCTAGGGAAAAAAAAATCTCCAATAATAAAGGGAGAAAAACTTTACCCACCATTAAGACAACTAATTGCAAATAGGAAAGAAAAATCTCATTTCAAGCTTACCCCTCTGGTTTAATGTAAAAGAATAATTTTTCTTGCAGTTTAAAACAGAACTCCTTTATATCTTAGGTTCAAAAAGTAAGAAAAATAGAAGTATTTTAAGACAAATGGAAATAAAAATCACCATCTCACAATATTAATTTGACCTGTAAATTTTCAGGTGTCTTTTGCTCTAATGAAGTACCATTTTCTAATTGGTTTAATTCGAAGACAGCATTTTTCCAGTGGAAATTTTCTGTAAAGTTACTACTGTGACAGCAGCAGACCAGCCTACAGAGTTCTGCAGCTCTTACTTCACCTTGTGCAGAACTGTCATGCTGCACATTGACACTTCCTCCAAAACTTTCCCTTCCACCTTCTTGCCTGTCCTATTTGTGCTCCTCCCCACTGCCAATACTTACTTTGGGTTTCTTTTCCGTATTCTCTCATCAAAACCAAATACTCATTTTTTACCCCAAAATTAGTCTTTAATACAAGCAAAAAAACCTTACAACTCTACTCAGTGCATTTGGATAAAAAAACTTTTTTTTTTTACTTGTCAGAAAAGAACTTTTTGGCATTGGCAAAATGAAAGATTTCAGGTTTCCACTGTAAGGGGATAATTTGAAGAAAGCATCCTTAAACAAAGCAGCTTCCATTAATCAAAAAAAGATAGAAAAAAAAGAAAAGAAAGAGAAGAAAGAGGAGGAGGAGAACAACAACAACAGAGGAAATAAAAAGTATTTATCCCTCCAACTGAGCATTTACTCCAAACCAGGAAGATTTTTGTGTGCACAGTGTATAACCATGTATATGTGTGTGTGTGTGTGTGTGTGTGTGTGTGTGTACATACGCACACATACATGCACACACACAAGCCAACTTTCCAAAAGCCTCCAGGACCTTTGTGCGAATCACTTCTAAAGAATAAGAAATACTGAACACCAGTATTAGCAGTATCTAAATACAAAAGGTGTATTGTTCTCACCACTAGCTGTTTGCAAGTAAAACCACACGTTTACATGCTAGAAAGGAAGCAGGAAACCTCTACAATACTTGAGGAGTTAGACATATTTTGACAGGTATATTTCGTCTATTCTCTGCTTTGTACCTCTTTCTATTTTCAGACAGTCTATGACCTAGGTTACAGTAACTTCTGACCTTCTAAATTAGCATTAGCAAAGATCTGGGAGATATGTAACTTGCACAGCATTAAGAGATGGAGACTGGGAGCTTTTTTTAAAAGCTTCTTACAAATTAGCAACTTCCAATTCTAATTACAAACACTTTTGCTGGAAAATTTGAATACAGGAGCCCATCTGGATTTGCTGTTTGAATCATAAGCCTCAGCCGTCACCACTGAATCTCAGAACTTGCTACTAGTTTTCACTGTGGGTTGAATCAAACCCTAAGTCTCTCCAAGTACATTTTTAAGATGAAGAACCACATGAACTGACACTATTGGTGTGGTTTAGGTATCGTAACAGACAATAGTTGTACAAAACAAAACCACAATGCCTCCAAAAACCCCACCTGAAGGCCTCCCAAGCATTTGTACATTTCCATGAGTTAAAGCGAAAGCCGTTTGGAGAATGGAGTAGGTGTGGAAATGACTCTAAATCAGCCTCAGCTATAACCACAGAGCTGGAGCATCTGTGACGCTGGTGAGACAGACCAGGCAGCCAACAGCATGCAAGGGCCCTGCCTGCAGTGGGAGCCCTGTGCTATGGGCAAGACAACCCTGTTCTCCTGGTTGCTGAAGGAGGAGGCACTCAGTGGAACAAGCAAATAGGCTTAAGTCTTTCACATAACCAAAGACAGAGGAGTGTCTTCAATCATTTTTCAGTCCAGTAGGCAGCAGGGCATTCCCCAGAAAGTGTGGAAATGTGTGCATACATCTACAAGTATGCAGCTCCCATGCGCAGGACATATTTCCTCTGCCTTTTGACACCCACAGAGAAGGTGGACACATCTCTGATAAATCCCCTCAGCTCCCTTTTATAATTCAGCACAGGAGAAACCAGTACTTCTACGATGTCATTCAGTTACCTGGATCTAGAAAACTACTTTTGGAAAGGGAAAAATAAACCACTGATGTGGCTCTTGTTTTCTGTATAACAATGAGAGTCAAGGCAGCTGTGCTGGGTTATATGGACTACGACTAAAATCAGCTTGCAGAGAAAAGCAGCAGCGTGTACAGTAAATCACTGTGCCTCCCTTTTAATAAGGGGGCTGTAAACTACCATCAAGATAACTATTTCCTCCCATCTAGTGGTGGGACCACATTTTAAAATGTTCCTCCCATCTTAAATGACTGAATTTTGAAACAGCCGAAGGCCGAACTCAGTATCACTGTTCTGCAAGTCCTACAAACCAGGTCTGAGAGTCTGGAAACAGTCCTCACTTCCCAGTTCTTTGCTTTAACCTCTTGACCACATTATCTCTGCTTTGAGAAGTGCTTAAAACATACGAAAGATGCAAATCTACCATACTAGTCACTAGCTAGTTATTTATAGATTGACTACTAGGGGTAGCCTCTTCATGATTATAGCATGGGATTATTTTTAGCCCTCCTAAAGAGCCTTGTTACTCATCTGCAGAAACTGCCATTGATATTTCACATCTGCTTCATGGTCAGCTTTAACTGTTTCACCAAATGCAAGTGAAGGATGCTATATTTCTGGACTGGGAACAAATTCTGAGGTGATAACCCAGCTGTGTGACAGATTCCCAGCAACGTCCAGCTGAACACTGTGGCAAAATGCTTTGCAGCCAGTCCCCGCTTTGCTATACATGTTAAAATCAAGCCACATTCCTAAAGGAACAAAGTCTGAATTGTGTTATACTACAGACTGTCATGTTCTTCAACTTAAAATGGCATCTCCTGTTTAATTTTGGAGATGTTTTTCCAGATTTTTTACGTTTGGGCTTTCAAAAAAAAAGTTCTGTTGCCAGAAGAAGAAAAAGTTCCCAACGTACATTTCCTAGAAGAGTGTACCCACTTCGTGTATCCATTTTTACACTCTGTTATCTTCCATACTTATTTTCCTCCAGGTTTTTAAACTCAATTGATTCAAATGCAGAAAAAACTCTTGTGGCCTTAGGTAGTATTCTCTCAGGTCACTAGTTTGAACTGAAATAGGCTTAAAAAGCCAAGCACATACAGCTGAGAATTTGTAGAGCACAAACAGATGCACAAAGTATATCTCATACAGACCATAAGCAGTATGCTGAAAAGCCTGTTAGAATGCTGACTGTAAAATCATTTACAAGGCTAAATACCTCTATATAGCACAGAATTCAGACAAGTCACTGTGCACTGAAATGATGCCTGATGAGCCAAAAAAGCTATTTTTAATTACCTGCCTTTCCTTCTTAGATACCCACAACGATGGTACATTCCTATGAACAGTAATGCTACTAAGATAACCACATCTCTTCCCAGCAGGCATGAAGCCAAAGTGAAGTTTCAGTACACCAAATAGACAGTTAAATAGACAGCCACGTTAATACGTCATCTAGTCCAAATACAATTCAGGCCTTTTCCAGCAAAGAAATGCTTGCAGCATCAGTCTTACCATGATATGCTCACTCTTATTTCCCTTTTCTTTTTCTTGATAAAAAACGTATTTACAAAGAAGTGATGATACAACTGTATCTACTCTCTCTCATTGACTCCAGATCCAGATCTAGATACGTTTCTTAGCTCTCCTCATATTTGTTTGCTACTCTCCTGCTTCCTTATCAAGACTTAGAAACTACAGGAGAAAAGGGATTTTTCGTAAGAAGTCAGTCTAGGGATGGACTGAAAAACGTGATGTGAATCAGAGAAGATTGATTACAAAACTTTATACAATAGAAAAACACAAACTATTTCTGTGTCAGGGCAGGCAATATGCGGTCTCATCGTAACTGATGGGAAGGGGTCATTGAATATGGTGTCTAGGTCATTTCATCGCCTTTGGCTTTTCATCTAATGGCATGATTTCATTCTTCCAACTTCTGTGTTGGCAGATTTTTTATCTGGTTTTATAACAAATAGAAGGAAAAGAAATGACTGATCCTGTGTACAAAATTGCCTTTGCCAAAAGTAAAATTCAAAATCAAAGCAAACAAAGCCTGCAGCTGCTCCCTTGTTTCCCATGCCAACAATAACCAGTTACAATAAAACTAGATTACCTGAAACAGAATCCAAAAGAACCACATCTTCAGCATAAATAGATTAACAGAAGTGAAAACATGTTAACGAGGAATTTTTGATTCACCCTCATCTTGAATCACTGTCCTTTACCCACCAAATCTGGCAATGTACTGTTAAAATAAAATCTTAAAAGCACCTGTAACAATCTCTTTCTGAAGTCTTGCTCTTGTGCAATTTACATTTAGAAACTGAGCCATCCCCACTCGCTCTATACAGCTCTATGCCAGTGCAATGCAGTGAAGATCAAACTGTTACATATTCCTCCACGAATCCATCCTTTGGAAAGTTTTGTTGTTGTTGTTTTATTCTTTAACCAAACAAAAAAGTCCACAGTAACAAAAGCCCAGGGGCTTGTCTCAGACCCTCTTGGAATCAGAGAGCAAAAAGCCAGAAAAGCAACAGACACAGAGAGGTCACCACTGCAGTCTTCACAGTGAAGATGGTAGTATCATATCAATTTGTCCTTAAAAAGCACATCTGAATTTATGCCCTCCATGGATTTTCAGTGCCCCTTACCCAGAAATTGCAAAGCTATTTCAGCAGAGCTATCAAACTGAAGTTCTTCTAACTTCATTTTACAAGCTGGCTTTCACAGGATGTGTTTTGGGAACTTGCAAAGCATCTGCAATATGGTAAATGTTACCAAACACAAAGCACCTCCAAATGTTGCCAGGTCAACACATATGCCTGTCATCTTAGGGAACATGGCAATTCTTTGCAAGTAACTGGATTTAACCTTGGAGAGGATTATTTGTTTAATTTTCAATTAAAAATAAAACCTCACAAACATCCTCACTTACACTTGGACATTCCTTCATAAAGAAATTGGAAGAAACATTAGGTTTTGCAGGTAACAGCAATAAAATCTGCTACTTGCTCTTTAGCTTGAATTTTCAGGGATAGGGTGACTCCAGGTAACATTTCATCATTACTATACTTGGTTTCTGAACTACACTCTGGTAAGGTGGCAAAATTATTAATATTCAAGATTCAAGAAGTCTGAGCATGAAATTTATTGTAATAAAAGATACGCTGCTTTTGACTAAAAGCTAGTAGTTTGTGATTATTTACAACCTCTACTTCTACAATATAATACTAGATGTACCAATTCTACTGGCTCACTCAGTGGAAGTTCATCTCTATCAGACGTGGGGACTGGGCCTTGTTAACATGTAAAGGATCAACTGAAGTCCATCCCTTCCATGGATGAACACCTGGCTTTGTTAACATTTGAGGTATTTTTTCCTCACCCCTTTCTTTTCTTATAATCCAGACCCCTGCAATCACTTAGAAGAGAACAGAAAATTAGAGAGGGAAATACAGCTCAAATGTTCTCTCACTATGATTATAATTATTAAAGGTTCTGTCTGACTTGCTTTAAATTGTATTATGCTCCTGGATTCCCACTATTCTCCAGCACTAAAATACTACAAAATTAACTGCAAAAGAGATGTTGCTAAACAGACAGCTACCTAAAGGCAGGAAGATGCAGCTGTCCTAGGAGAAGAGAACAGCTATCCCAACTACAGGCCACAAAAATAATCTCTGCAAGATAGAAGAAAAGGTAGGTTGCTGGGTTTTTTTAGCCATAAAGACTACATAGAACCCAAGAACTGTCCAGTGGTCAGAACCACAAGTAAAGAATTAAATTAGTCTCTCATTTGATGAGTTCTAACTTATCATAGAATTGCTTGGGTTTGAAGGAACCTCAAGGATCAAATTCCAACCCTCCTGCCACAGACAGAGCCACCAACCTCCAGATCTGGTGCTAGACCAGGTTGCCCAGGGTCCTATCCAGTCTGGTCTGGAACACCTCCAGGGACAGAGTCTCTCTGGGCAGCCTGTTACGGCACCTCACCACTCTCATAGTAAAGAATTTCCCCGACATCCAATCTAAACCTTCCCTCCTTGAGCTTAAAACCACTCCCCCTTGTCCCATCACTGTCTACCCTTGTAAAAAGTTGATTCCCCTCCTCTTTATAATCCCCTTTTAAATACTGGCAGGCTGCAATGAGGTCTCCTTGCAGCTGGGCTGAAAAAGCCCAGCTTCCTCAGCAGATCTTTGTAGGTGAGGTGCTCCAGCTCTCTAAAACTTCTGGAAGCCCCATGTTTCAGAGAGCATCCTCTATAATCTAGATGCTAAGGAAATAGTGTGCATGATTTGAACTCTATGTTTCAATCTTTCCATGATGATTCAACACAAAGGCTTTACCCCAAGCCACTATATAAAAACCACAGATACTAGTTGGAAGGGAAGCAAAATGAACCTGCACACACATTTCTCTGCTTCAACCATTCAGACAGTCATCCATTCTTATGGGTAAGTCTCCTCAAAGCGCCACTTACTTATTACCTCAGAAGAAGCCTTATGATACCATTCTTCTATCCACAATTCTCCTCCTCTGCAAGCCAAAAATATCACTAGGCACATAAAGTGTCAAAGCCCAATATTTCCTTTACTACCTCACAGCCTTTTCATGAACCTCCCTGCACACAAACCCTTTCCCACCCATGCACTTCACACAAATCCTTCCCCACATACTCTATCTCTCCACTCAGCTACCACTCATCCTCCAAGTATACTGCATCATAGATTGTATTTTCCCCCATCTTACCACATACTTCACACCATGCAGAAATGGTATTTTCTGGTCACAAGGCTGCTGTGCATTTCAGCAAGCCATGCTTTCCCCTACGAGACTGAGTTCCTCTTACTGTCAATTCTGCTACAAATTCATTAATAGCCAACCCACATGGAAGTCCTGCCTTTGAATCCCAGCTCCATTATTTCATATAACTCATGCCAAGCAAACTCTAGTGATGACAAAAAAAATGAGAAAATCCTTTGATAAGCAGAAAATGAAAAAGGCAGAAGTAACAATATAAGCAGATCTGGAACGTGATACAGAGGATTTTCTTCCTAAATGAAAATTACCTCTCTCTATGAAGAGGTGGGGCCCCCCCAAAAAAGTAGAAGTAGTAAAGATCATTTACTACAATTTCCTGTGGTGTCCTTTTCTGATTCTGCTTTGGGCCTGTATAACCTGCAAGCAGGGTAACCCCTCTCATTTCGCATATAGGAAATGTAAGCAAAAGAAAGACAGGAGTGGCTCTTTCGTGAAAAATCTGTGCTGGAGATGGACGTTTATATAGATCACAGTTACTCTCATCAGAGGCCGATGGCAGATATCCATGTGTCAGTTCATTCTGACTGGACTGAGTACACCAATTCATTTCACATAGGCCATCAGAAAATGATTTATGACTATCAGATATTATCATTACATGTGAAATTCAGAGTAATTCATGGCAAGGACTAGGCCATGAAGGGGTTTGTTTGCTATTCTCTAGCCAACCAATCTCCTCTAGATAGCCACACAAATCCATAAAACATGAGAAGTGTCCACAACAGTGTGCAGGTGAATAATTCTCCAATATATGAATGTGAATAGTATTTCAGGGGAGATGAAGTTTCAACAGAAATGAATAAAACATTAGAAACTCACAAAACATCTGAAATGTCACACTAGCTTCTTGCCTGAACATTCCTCTCAACTTTACCAGCAAAAACAGATAACAATCTCTTCCCTGAAGAAATGGAAACTCTGTACAGGTCTGGCAAATACACGGGATTGGCTGAGAAATCAATGGTAACCTTTCCCGTCCTTTATAAAGGGAAAGTCTAAATAGTCTTTACAATCAAATTTTGGAGTGCACTTAACCATCTCAGAATCATGAAGTAGATAAGGAAGGAAACAAGAAGCAGCTTTCCTGCAGGGATGTGCAGAAGCTCAGGTTTATAAAGTGCTGTTGACTAAAAATTGAAGAAATAAGCATTTCAATCCTAAGTGATACCAGAAATTTCTTGGTACAACTAACAGACAGTTTGCAGCTCCAGAATTTATTTCTGTGTATGGTTCAGTATAACTCTAGCAGGCTGATCTCTGTACACAGCTTAAGTTCTTCCTTTCATTTGAGATACTCACCTGTAAAAAACTTCAGGCTTAACTTTGCATTTGTTGTGGAATGAACATCACTCAACAGCACCTCAGCATCATCCTTAGTAGACAACGTATACATACCTAGTAATATCCTAAATAGCAGGGGTAGAAAAACTTACACGTCTCTCTCGTAATTTCAGACAATTCCTTTTCCATTTGTATAAGTTAGTAGGACTTGAATGAAAGCCTACCAACAGGACAGCAAATACACAATGCAAGTTGCAGGACTTCTGGTGGAAGCATAAGCAGTTTTCAGAAAAACAGGAACCAGACTAGCTGTGTCAAGATCCTGCCTTTCATTCCCCAAAATATACACTTGACACAATAATACAATTCTAGCTAGTGAGAAATGACTGAACGTTTGTTTTCCTGTTTTTGTTTTTGGTTTTTTTTTTCCTTGAATAAAGTCAGACATCTGATCATAAGACACTAAGACAATTCGTGAGGTACTGGGCCAGAATGAAAAGCTGCGCAAGAAGAAAAAAAAATGAAATTTACACCATTACATTAGGATCCTTAAAATTGCTAAGTAAGCCATCAACCCATAGCAGTGCTAGCAAGGTACATAACACTTGACTGACAAGCCAGTTTGCTCCAGCAATTGATCTTTCTAGTGCTGACATATATTATAGTTAGTATTAGCCTGTATCAATACATATTAGCAAATGGAGTAACACGGATGGTCTTACTGATCCGAAGACAGTGAAGTACAATTTTCAGATAGTTACTACATGCCTGGAACCCATTAAGCTTTACTGTAATACAAGACTCTCAGCAGAAAAATATATTGTTTACTTTGTATGCTCAGAGGCACAGTTAGTAGCTCTTAGCCTCTGCTCCCACTGATTAACCATAACGGTAGCTGTAAATAACAGTTCGCTGCAAGTGCAGAGTACAGGCTGCAAATCAATAAATGTAGATGCTATTATATTTTAAAACAATTAAATGTTCTTTTCACAGAAGAATAGCAGCCACTCAGAATTCAAGTAGATTGAAGGAGTCATGAAAACTTGATATTCCTTATTGGTGTGGCACTGAACACAGTGAGTATCCTGCACTCAGTAACAATCCTATGAAATCTTGACAAAATACCTAGAGACACAATCTGCAGCAGTGAGATTACAGCTGTTCCATTCTAGAGGAGCAGAACTCCTTTAGAGCATCAGCAGATGTCAGAGTTCTTCCTCTACTACAGGAAAACAGCAGACTCGTGACAAAGCTTTATTGCTTTCCCCGTCCAAACACTGTGACTCCTTAATATTCACTTTTCTTTTGAAAGAGTCACAAATGAAAAAAGAAAAAATATCCAACTGCTTATTTGTTTATAATTGTCTCATATCACACAAAAAAAAATGTGGAAAAGAAAAAAGAAAGATTTTAAAGTCAGGAATCAAGTCCTTAACTAGTAAAAACAGACTAGCTTCAAGTGCCATTTTTCAGCAGCTAAAGATCTAGTCAGCCTTTGTTTTGTTTCCTCAAAAAGAGATGCTCTACACTCAAAGAACATCTCATAAAGCTGCTTCAGAGATTGTGTTCAATTTGCAAACTAATGTGGTAAACACATATACAAGAGGTCTGACTTCGAGATAACAAATTTCATCATTTCTTCCCCTCAAAAAAACCCCAACTAAATACATCAGACTAATGTCTCAAGAAATGGATGGATAAAAGTTCTATACAAGTCATCAGCACACACTAGTCAACAATCCCCACCATCTCCTTTAGGATTAGTCAAGCACAAAATTCTTCTGAAAAACGTGTCCCTAGGGTGTTTTGCATAAGCTCTAAGGTAAGGCCATCTGAGTACCCAGCCAGACCACTAAATAAAAACAGAACTTAAAACTGCCAACCAGTACTAGCCTGCACAACATCAGTAGCTCTAGGCTGAAGACAAAAAGACCAGACATGTTTGTATTCTGCAGCAAAAGATCTCAGATCTGTAAAGGGAAACCAAGAGCTTCCAAGGACACTTGTGAAGTGATTGCCTTAGGTTTTATCCCCCATACTAAAAAATAGTTATGGAGCAGGCCCCATAATGCACCTACCAGCACTAGAGCTGGCCAGACCCTGGTTACTGAACTGTTCTCCGCTGCCCAAATCTTACATGTAAGGCACCAGGTGTGCTGGCTGGGACTTTGCCCTAGCTTTTCCCTTGCTGCTAAAGCCCGTAAGAAAGAATCTCACCTTTCAACTATTAGAACAATAATACTCACAGAACAAAAATAAATATATTGAGTAGCAACATCTAGAAAAAAAAAAAAAAAACCACCAAAAATTTCGCGGGCTCACGTGATAATGTCTCCCAAATGATTGTGACTCCAGGAAAAAGTATTTGAGTGGAACTTGGCACTGGACAGACAAATCAAGAAATAAGGTATTTAAAACCCAGTGCCACTTGATCACCTTAGAAGACGACTATATTGTCTATCACGCATTTGTAAGGGGAAAACTATGCTTGTTTTGAGAACATTTTAAACATGTAGAAGTAGGAAATAAAACACTTGTTTTCAATGTTAAGAGCATTATACAACATTTAAGGGCTGTGTTTGTCCTCATATTTTCTGGTACATCCTATGCACCTCATCTTAGCAGGTCATAAAATTTTTCAGGTACTCTATCATGCCTTGCTCCTGGAGAGGCCAACTTGGTAGCAAAACATCTCACTTTCATCATGAGTGCTGAGCTTTCCAGGTCATTTTAAAACTTTTCTTATTGTGTTTAATTCTTAGACTTCCTGAAAGCTGCATATGGCCGGTTGAATTAAATATTCTCCATCTCAGCATAAAATTTTACTGATCTAGCACTTAATAAGGTGATGGTGCTTTTATTTAAAGGAGGGATGATCTGAGTACTGAAATGACAGAGCACTGTACTATGTATCACTATAATTTTGCTATCGAAATCTCACTTATTTCCCTATTGGATCAGATCTGCAATTCATTCTGATGTTCCATCCCACTGGTAGCAGCCAATGCTACTGCTGCAAGGAAACATATAAGGAAAAGAAAAATCCCTAAGAAACATCTGTAACACTTTCTTCCATGTCTCAGAGTAGTTAACTTAGGTCTCTGAAGAATACAGATGGAACACTTAGCCTTCTAAGCATTTCTCTCATTTAATTTGAGGTGCTTTTAATATCCCTTCAAGTAGATAACTCTTTTTGACCTGCTGACCTCACATCCTCAGGAAGCAATTGCAGTGTCAGTTTTGTGCTGTTCATCAACTTTCGACCAGATTATCCAGAGTTCACTGTGTGTGTGGAGGGTTCTTGTTTCTTTGTTCTTAATGCAAGCAGCTCAGTTCCATTTTTGAAACTGCAGCTGTACGCTGCATAAAGCTATCTATGATAACATCTACCCTAATGCTCCCTCTGCCTTGGAAGCAGATTGCAAATGCAGAGCTGACACAGGTAAGAGAAACTTCAATTGCTTTTGCCAGTGGGCATTATTGTAGCCTTACACATGCCAAATTTCATCTGTCATTGGACTGCCAAGATGTTTAATTTCCACTAAAGTATCTAACAAACCTCAAGAGCTTTCACCAACTGAAAGAAATTACCATGACCTACAAAATTTCCCTACTCACTGTCTTTTCTTCCCCATACTACCAATGAGCATTCGGAATACATCTTGACCAGACCCACATCAGTCTGCACATGTTTAAAATACTTCCATGTTTAAGACTAATGAGCATGTAGTGTGATGCAAAAAGATGCAAAGCAGAGAAGAGGAAAGACTAGAAGCCCCTCTCTGTTTTGTACCCTGCTAATTTGCTGGATAGAATTGCAGAGCAATGGATGACTAATTAGGCTAAATGGACAGAGAGAAGTTAAGAGAAATTGATATCCACAAAGAATATACATTAATGTGTTTGAGGTTGCAGGTGTCCAAATGCTCTGGCTTTGTATCAGATGGTCACTTCTCTGCAATTCCAAGGATCACTTTCTTCATCCATTTTCAAAGAGATACAGATACCATGTCATTGAAAAGCTATGTCACTGAAAAGTTATGATTTTGAATTAGGCTTTTCTTGCCAGTTATCACATGTTAAAACAGAGGCATCTTAAGAGACAAATGTAAATGGGAAGTGTTTGCAGCAAACCATGATTTTTCCAGACATACAAACGAAGTAAAGAACTCCGGTTATTTTTCATGTATCATTCCACTTTTTTCTTTGAGGAGAGCAGCTTCAACAGTGCAGCTATCTTTAGCTAACAGTGGTCATATTTAGACACAAAAAAGACAGATAACCTGTGAAGAATTTGCTGAATTAAATGACCCATCCAGTAGAAGAGACAGAAGGGGCTCAAAATCACTTCAGTTTCCTATTTGCTCCCTGGCTCTTTCTTCTCTTCTCTCTCATATCTCAATTCTTTGTCTCAGAGCAGTAATCAGCCAAATAGTTTTCTAGAACTTTGAAATGGCCATGATTTTATAATCCACTCTCTTCTGTATGGCTCAGTGCCTTGCAAATTTAGGGCTGAGACCTCAGTACAGAAGCAAAACATACCACATGAAAGAAAGGAAACAACCACTTTCCTGAAACAGTGAAAGCCCTGCACTTGAGAGAAGACAAGCATACTTTCTTCAGCTTCCACCAACTGTTTCCATTAACAATTATTTTCATCTCCCTTAAGTGACTCTATCTCCTTCAGAAGAGAAGGTTCACTTATATGGATCCCATACACACAGGTAGGTGAACTTTCTGCTGCTCAGCATGACTCTGCTTTCCAAACCATACTTTCCTGGTAAATGGTACCTGTGTGAACCTGGGCTGTGGGCCACATCTGAAATAGGATTTCATCAGACAGCCTGTGAAAAGAAATTTTGCCCTGTCTTTTCACGTGAAATGTATCTCCTACCAAGCTCCCAGTTCCAAAAAGCTCAGGAAGCCCAACTGATCAGTACTTGTCATGGGAAGCAAAGCCTTCAGTACAGTCATTTGCTGGATCTGATGAACAAGTTATATTTGTCACATCTCTATCATCACAGAGAATAGAACAGCTAGTGCTATTTCAGCTCAAATTTTTTATGCTGTTCCTTATCTGATCCATGATCTGTTGTTCTACTCTAAGGGATGCCCTATTATTTCTTCAGCTCAGTTGGTCATGAGCAGCTTATGCAAGAAAAGCCTAAACATTCTCATAAAATACATGCCCTGAAAACTCACTTCTGCAAATTAAGTAGACTAAAAAAAAATACTACTTGGAAGTCAGATCTTGACTACTCAGTCCTGCCCTAATGACTTAGGTAAGCACGGGAAAACAAAGCAGCACATACTTATAACTGTTGTATACTTGCTGCCAACTTTCCATCCATGTAAATCATTTTGGAAGACCGAAGGTAACAATAACTCAACCAACAAATGTTATTTGGTTTCAGATATGGAGGAAAAAAAGAAAAAATCAAGCTGCTTGTGCTTTAGGAACTGGCAAGACAGGGTTTTTCCATGTTGCACTGATAATAAAATGCAACAGAACATGAAAACGTTTGCTTCCCAATGAAAACTTCATACACAAATGCCAATACCACGTAGAAGTCTGCCTAAGGTAGGACTGCTGGGTCTACAGCCCAGCATCAGATATGTTGAGCAGTTGGTCTTGGTGTCCTGACAACCTGAGTCAACAGTGTCAGCCTAAACCAGGACTGAGGCGATCATGAAGTATCTAAGCATGTTAAAAAAGAAATCAGAGATAAAAGATGGCTTTTTCCTGTGGCTCTTGTGGTACCTCATCCTATCTCGTACTTCAGAAGCCTATTCACACAGAAAGACTTGTCCAGCGCTGTCCTCCTATCACATTATCAGAGTTGTCAGAACGCTCAGCATCAAGACAAATCAGTACCCATCTTTTCAGTAAATGTCCCCATCTCACTTGAAGCCCAAACCGAGGAAAGCTCTTCGAAACCTCCAGATAACCTTCTACTGCCCTGTCAGACAAGAGAAGTCCCAGACTTGCCTTGACCATCCCAACAAGGCAACAACATAGTTATTCCCTGTCACTGTGGGCTG
Organism: Tetrao urogallus; assembly: GCF_951394365.1. Taxonomy (NCBI): domain Eukaryota; kingdom Metazoa; phylum Chordata; class Aves; order Galliformes; family Phasianidae; genus Tetrao; species Tetrao urogallus. Next base: position 110,705,341 of record NC_136813.1, on the reverse strand, counting down.
CAAAATCCACAAGACTGCAGAGAAGGTGCAGGTCAGGCTGAGACACATAGTGCTTGTAATGGACACTCTCCTCTATGCTCTACAACAATAGGCCACTCATCCAGGAGTACAAGACAGATAAGAATAAAAAGTTAGTTAAGGTGTTTCTTATCAATAAAGATCAGTTAAGTAATCCTCAACAATGCGGTACAGTTGCTTATTTTGCTTACTTTGATACTTGTTTTTTTCTTTAACTGCTTTTAATCTTTTTGTACGTACTTCCCTTCAAAACGGTCATCATCTGTCCTTAGTCATATGAGATTCCCACAATCACATTTCTCCAAAATCACCTCTCCCTTTTTTTTTTTTCCTATCATGAGCCAAAACAAAATTTCACCTTCTGAAAACCAGTCAACTTTCATAGAGATAGAGCTATTCCCTTCCATTCTTCATTGGCAAACCTCCTCTAGTTATCCTTCTTTTCCCTCATATGCCCTTTATTTCCCATGCCTGAGGAACAGATCCACTTATTCTGCCTAAAATGACCATCACCCCTATGTCAACTTTTTCTCCATCTCGTTTAAAAACGGAGATAATCAGCAGGAAAGTGTACTGTTTTGGTGGTATTTAAAATTAGTCCATTGTCAGCCCTTATAAGTTGTATGCTCTCTTTAATCACTGAAAATAATACAGAGATCCCTGTCATACGCAATAAAGACCAAGAACACTTCAAGGGAGCTTTGAAATAGTACAGGCGCAATAACTTGATCTGCTTCCAGACCATTGTTTTGCACAACATTCTACGGCTGCTACATCTCTATCCAAACAGAGAGTGATATAAAACACAGACTGAGCCCAAAAGGCAAGCTATGGGAAAGGAGAGAAGGTAGGAATGTTTTCTTCTGTACTATCTCACACATAAAGGCATGAGACAAATCACAGTGATACTCATCACAAGGCAGTGCTTGGCTTTGCCCAGAGATGGACAAAGTCACATCATGTGGAAATCTCAAGACTGGCCAGCACTGAAAAACTGAGAAGATCCAGCCATGTTTGCATTTTATCAACAGGGTATAAAGTTAAAATGTAACATTTGCAACCTTTCACCAATTTTCAATACTCAAGCATTAACCCTGCCAGCCTAGTTCTGGTGAGTTAGAGACTTGCAATCATTTGTGTTTTGTTGTGTGAGGGGACAGCCACGGACCAACACTCTTGGGACAGACAGGGGAGTGCCCACCCTGATGTGGAGAGGGAGCTCCCAGGTCCTTGCTATGCCAAGCCAGAGCTCCCACCTGGAAATTACATTTACCAAAGTTTCCAAGGAGGTACAAGGAAGGAGGTAAAGTCATTCACCAGTTAACTGCTGTGGTTGGGATAGAGTCTGAAAGTGCCAGGCACTCTCTTCTCTCTGAAACGAGACGAGGTGTAGGGTCCTAAATCAATTCCTCAAAGCCAGCACAAATAAAATAAGCTGTATCAGAGATACCTTGATACAGATAGCTCTTCGCCCAGCAAATATGCGCCTCTGGTGGAGGTCCACCAGGCCACACCACACGTCTTGCACCATACTTCAATATATCAGCCTTGCCTTTCTGGCCCCCTGGTTCTTCAAGCCACACACACACACACACAAATTTAGTTGAGCCATGCTATGTATGCATCACCACTTACATCAGATACAGCCATCTCCTGAGTTTTCAGTCTCACTCCTCTCCCCATTTACCTGCTGGTCACACTTCTGAGGATGAGGGCGTCTTCTCATTTTTACTTTCTCATTTGCCTGTGGAAAAAAAGAGACTAACGGAGAAAAAGCATAGTGGAAGAGATGACTTTCACCAAGCACTGGAAACAGGCCCGTGATCAGACAGAAAGGAGAAAAATCTGTCTCCTGACCTACAGGATACTTCACCATCACTGCTGTCATGAAAAGGAGCTGTGGGGAAGGACATAAATAGGTGTGTGCTGCCCCCGTGGGGACAGCAGGCAAAGCCCTCTGCGGCTGTGTGGGGTGCCAAAGCCTTACATAGGCCTGCTATGGGCAAATGATAGTAGCATCAGAGCACAGCTAGCAAACATCAGCTGATGCTAAGATCTGGATTTCTAATGCAGCCAAGATCTGAATAGTCAGCATACGGAAAAAAAGACCTGGAAAAGTCACTGCATTCACAAAGAAGCCAGTATAGAGCAAGAGACTACTGTGCTATCCTATTTAACCCAAAGGAGAACATCAAAGAGAAGGAAGCCAGTTTCATCCTGATTTGTTCATCCTTAGTTGAACAACAAAGAATCAAGTTGCAATGGCCCAATCTTTACTACAGGCTGTGACACAAAAGTACTGAAGCTTGTAGTGCAACAGTTCAGGAAACAAATAATGTCAGCTATTACTTTGCTTGCGAGTCTTTGATCTGAGTTCATATTTGGTCTGACCTTCAGTTCTTATTTATAGCATCCTTAGCAATTATCAAGTACCAAGACACAGTTAGAAGCTACAGCTCTAAGGGTCTGAAAAGCAGCCAAACTTGAACACTTAAACCACCCTGACTTTGGCATATCATGACAACTAGCCTCATACTGGACTGCCAGAAACATTTTCTATCAGCAGCGCTTTAAATTCTCCAGTGGATTCTTATTTTTTTCTTTGGTTTTGGAGTCAGAGGGAACACAGTTTCCTAAGTTTCTTCAACTTCCTCAAAATTACCTATAGAACTCTCAGCATCAGATTTGTGCTCTGCAAAAAGCAAAATAAAGACTATCTGCAGCTTAGTTCTGGGACAGCCAACAGGTGTTATCACAGGAAAGTCCTGTGGTTAGCCTGTAACAAACAGCAATAACACCCAAACAGGCGTGACCACCATAATGCACAGAGTGCATACTGCTGGAGAACATCTCAGCTAAATAATGTTTTAACACTTCTCCTTTATGATTTTGTTACAGATTTGTCTTCAAGCTCATGAAAACTTTCCCGTCCTTAAGTATATCCAAAAGTAGGAAGCAATATGTGAGATTCCCTGAAAATTACTCTTTCAGGAAACCCGTGTGTCACGAGCACACCATACCTGCAGCAAGCAGAAGTCACAATCGCTACATTTATTTTTGATTACAAATACTATTGAAGGCTGTATCACATAGCTTTGGGATTAAAATGAGCGGTTAACTCTCCAAGCAGATAATAGCTAAAGCAAAATATCTGGAACAATCCTCCAGAGCTTCCTTGCACTCTGAAACAAGTTATATAGAACTGGGGAAGAAACCATAAAGGTGTCAAAGAAAGATGATCTGCCCAAATACAGTACTTAGGAAGGGTATGCATTGCTGCATTGTAAGAAAATGAGTTAGTAGCAAATAGAAGCCCCAAAGGACGGCATGCCACTGAAGATGCTGTATGCCCTTGAAGATGGGGACTGCCGGTTTTCCACGAGCCTGTAACAATTCTACTGTCCTCTGCATGGACCGGGTCACAATCCACAGGGGATGAGATTGTTATAGGCAAGTAACATAACAGAATATTACAAAACCTACCTGTATTATTAAGGGTTCTGTTGATTATAATATCAGGATAGTATTGCATTGTTGAATGCAACTCCCAACTGACTTGGCACAAAGCAAAAACAAACATGCTTATTTATCAATAACAAAGAGAAAATTATGTAGCTAGCACTGTCCCCAAATCACCCATCAGATGTAGCTAAAAAAACGTTTAAAAGCATAAATAATTTTACCTGTGTTATAATAAGAATGAAGACCACATTAGTTGCTAGGTAGCAAGACAATTTTGAAAAGCACAACAATCAGAATGATCAGAGCTGGTCAACACTTTCATCACATATTAAAGTCACAGAAATTCTACCACACTGACAGGAAAATAAAATCATCCTCAGAGTTCATTGGAAAAATTTCTTAAAAAACAAAAAAAAAACTACCCCAAAACAAAATAAAACACCTAAGCTGATTTGTCAAGAGGCATAGGATAGACAGTCTCAGGACTTGTTATCTGCATGAGTTTCCTTATCAAGTGTCAGCACCTTCCAGAAAAGTGGCAAGTGATCTGGAAGAATATTTTACAGAAGAATGCGGGAAAAAAGCCCAATTCACCAAATGACATTTGAAGTTCTCCGTAGGGTAAAATCGTGCCACTTAATCAGGCTCCAAGCCCAGATTAAGTGGCAGAAATTGGAGGAGACTTTATGCCTTAGTACTTCTAGAAAAGATGTAAAGAGCATAACAGAAAAGCAGATGGTATGGGATGTGACAATGGTACAGAATGGTAACTTTGTAAAAGCCAACAAAAAGGTTAGAGATGATCTAGCTGAAGTACAGTATTGCACAGTACAGTGCTGTTACATCAATAAAGATAACAATCATAATTTGCTCTCAATTCTCTTTGTTGAGACAAAAAACTGGTCTCCATATAAGGCATGAAAGAAGTGTTATTTACTGACCCAATCTGAGCCATGAAGCAAAGATCTTTTAAACCTACTTCTAAAGTACATCGATTGGTTCCTGGAGGAGACAGCTGTTCTGCTCTTAGCAATGGACCAGCACTGCAGCTCTTCTGTTTGCATACATAATATGTGCAAAACATACAGCCTGCTTCCATACCTGCACACTAAGTACATCTCAAGGGCTTGGTTGAGCCTCAAAAATCACATTCCAAAATTGTAAGATATCAGAAAATGCATTACAATACCTAACTGTACATGTCTGCATAGATGCTGAATGTGAGCAGTGTGCTTTCCATGCACAAAGGATATCTGGAAGCACGTCTGAGTTGCTGATCAAATACACTAATTTAAATCAAAACTCAGAAAAACTATCAAGGCAGCAATGTTTTATGAACTGGGATATGAGCTACTTGAAAAAGGTGTTTTTATGAAACTAAGATTACTCTATGTTGACAGGAGCTGCACATCTATTTCCAAAATTTTATCTTTGTACTTCACAGAATTCTTTTACTTTTGACCTACCAAGCACTGCTTGAGTATGCTTACCAGGAATGAAAAAAAAACAAACACAGTTCAAAAAACATAAATGCTTCATTGTTAAATGGTCAGGTCTCATTCCACTCCACTACCACTTTCAAACTCTGATTCACTTATCTGGCATTGCTGCTGATTTCTACCCAAAGGTAAGTTACCCAATATTCAAAGCTTATTTCATTCAGCAAATCAATATGACTGCACTGATTAGGAACAGAGCTGGAATCCTTCCAAGTAAACGGAGGGATTTCCTAAGAAGTGAGTAACCTAAATGAATGCAGTCCTCACCATCTCAGAGACACAGGCATATACACACAGGATGACCTGACTGGAATTTATCCCCAAAGTGTGGCACCTGCCTTTATTTCCAATTCCCCAGAAAAAAAAAAAAAGAAAAGACAAAAAGCCTGACCATCTGGCCTCAGCTTAGCATTAAAATTTCCCTCAGAAGCTGTATACATCTGCAGCTAACACAAGCCTGAACTAATTCGGTCTATAAGCAAAGAAAAATAAAATTCATGGAAGACTTGGAGGAGTTACTATAATTCTCTGGTTTCATCAAAATCAGGAGGAGACAGATTCTGGACAAAGAATTGTAGCATCCACCTTCACACACCTGCTCCAGGAGAATAGCAAGTAGTTGCTTTCACACAGACAGGTCTGATGTCTGAATAGCCTGTATTTACTCCCTACAACCTTGCACAGTCATGAAGTTCTAGGACACAATTCAGGCTTGTTTTGTTCAGTGAAAAACCAACTTATCCCACATACTGCAATCCTCTACCCCTCCTTTGGGGAAGCAGAAGAAAGGTCTCACTGCCCAGAACATCTGAGCAACGTTCAGCCAGCATTATGTACACTCATTTCCTTTCCCTTGAATTCAGCCGTGCCTTTTTGTCCCACTTTAAATAGCACCTTACCTTTCTCATGACCTAACAGTTGCCATCATTCAACTGAGGTCTGCAGAATTCCTCCTGTTTCTGTTCTTCCTAAATCAATCCCTACAGTACTGCTGTTTATAGTTCTTTACTGGGAAACACAGTTATTTCTGCAGAAAAGCAATTTTTTTCTGCACTTTTCATCTCCCCATTAATCTTTTCAACAGGAAGAACACCATAAATATTTGAGTGACTCAGTCTGTTCTTCCACCAAGCATGCACATGTCCTCTGCAGCCCTAACACTGGAGCACCAAGCCCACTCCATCTGCTGAGAACAGAATAGGCTGTAGGGAGGGCTGGAATAGCAGAAACAGCCATCTGGGTTAATCAGAATCATTTACAAGGTTACTCACAGTTGAGAAGGAAGGAAATAACAGGTGAGCATAATAAAATAGTACACTTTGAGCTGTCCATTGGAAAAGTACATTACCTCTGTCACTTAAGATAGACACAAGGTTATGTAATAATGTCTGCCAACATAAAGTCAGCCTGAAGTTTATTTTAGCTAATAGTCTAGTCACAAACTAAAGGAAAAGATTCAGCTGTGTGTGCATTCTGGTTCTAGCTCTACCACTCACTGGCTGGAAGGCTTTAGCTAAGTGACTTTAACAGCACAACTCAAAATTCTATCAGCATAGCACTAATGATTTATTAGCACCAGTGCCAAAGGCAATAAACTTACCTGTCACTTAACACAGAGAAATTCCTTATGCTCAGTCCTATACAACACCCAGCACAACAGCACATAAGTCATTCACTGCAGCTTTTAGATACTCCTGTAAGTCCAATAATCAACCAGACTAGACATATATCTCCTCAAAGGTTAAAACAGACAAGCAACACCTGCTCCTACAAGTGGTGGAACACAAAGGAGTGCTGTAGCTATCACAGTATCCAGTCAGTTTTGACTTTCCACTTCCTAAATGGAGACAAGCAGCTGTTTAAGGTTATGATACAATCCAAACGTGACACTGGAAGTCATGCTCTGGTCTGCAATAGGAAATTAAGTTCTCCATGACTGTTTAGGCCTTTCCTATATCCAGGAAGATACACTGAATGGGATTGCTGACCCGCTTAAGGCATTAAGTGGGTGTGCAGACCGGTGGGGCTCTGAACAGACTTTCAGATGTTACTATAAATTAAATAACAAGAGGATCACACTATGCAAGTCCTCATTCTTATAGAGAAGCTAAATTTAGAAATACACGAAGCATAGGCCTCATCAGGACTCAGTTTGATTTCTTGTGACACAGCTACACAATATACCAGCATGCTTCATCTCTACTGTCAGGAAGAAGCCTAGCTTCCTAAAAAAAAAAACCTGAGACTCTAACACATCCAAACTTCACCTAAACTCCTGAAGACAACAGATGTGTCCATCAGTAGAGGCAGCAAAGTCAAGAGAGCTGAGCTAAGTACCTAGCAGAGATGAACAACTTCAGCAGAAAGGAGGGCCCCTTACTGAAAAGCGTGTCAGATAGAGAACAGATTTTGGGGATTCAGTCCCTGGCTCTCTGGTTTCAATTTCCCTTCTGAGTTTCTGTTTCATAACCTGTAAAGTAGGAACACTAACACTGACTTCCTTGGTAATGCATTGAAACGTATCACATCCTAAATACGTTTTTGGAACATTCATTACCAAGGAATAAGGTGAAATACTATGCAAGGGATCATTATTAAGAAAAATAAAGTGACTGAAGAAAAAAAGACTGAGGAAAAAACCTTACTGATCACTGAAATAGCAAGAAGTCCCTTACATGAGGAAGCAATGTGCCAAAAGCAGGAAAGTAGATTAGATGATCTGGTCACAGCTCTCTAATATAATGCATCAACATCATGACAGTTTTCACCTTGAGAAATTGTCTAATGTGAAAGATGTTACGTGAAAAACAGATCAATACAATGATATCAGTAAATTCTTGTTCCAAGAGTAGTGGAAAGACATTACCGAAGACAACACTAAAAAACAGAAGGGAACAGAACTAATTAAAAAAAAAAAAAACAAAAAACTGCTGAGTAAGCAAAACTGACATAGTTATTTTTAGTACTAGAAGACAGGGATAACAGTCTCAAAGATACTCAGAGAAGCAGTGGTTCCCACTAAAACAGTGATTCGCCTTCATGTAGTAACTTCGGAGACTTGGAAACAGGTCATCCCAGACTAAAACAGGATGGTGACCCCAGGGGTCCAGTGCCACATCTGACAGTGGGGACCAAACTGCTGCATAAACCATCAACAGTTCGTGACATGACCATGAACATGTCAGTCCCTTCTTTGAGTCTGGAGACTATTGTCATAATTATTCACCTGGATATATATCTTCACTGCAGTATACGCATCCTTATTTAAAAGATTTTCCCTGTATCCAACGCAGCTCTCCCTTCCCTTGCTTCAGTACTTTACCTTCCTTTTTCAGACCTTAGAAGGGGTCCTAAATAACTCTCCTTTCTTAGTATATCTACAAAACTGTTGTCTCTTCTCATCTGCCATTTTTTCTAGTCTGACATACTGAACACTTCAATCTTGTCCATAAATAAAATTTTCCAGGCCCATCATCAATTTTCTTCCTTCCCTGTGAATCCTTTCCAGCTTCTCAGTGTTCCTCTAGCTCCCTCAGCAAGGAGCAAACTGTAGCTCACCAGTATCACCGCAGCAGCCATGCTCAGTGAACAGCTCTGCAATAACATCCTGCCAGCTTATAACGCTGGTAACATTCTCCCTTTAATACTATCAGGCTGAAATATATCAAGGTTCCTCTTATGTCAAAGCAGTCACACATGTCCCAGTCAACACTGCTGTTGGAAGAAGTTCAGAGCCCGGGAAATACCAAACACTGGCTTAACTGCCAGTCAGCAGTGCCTGGAGAACAGTCTTAATGCTTCTGTTCTTTTCAAGGGTATCAGTAATGCATTTTCAGGGTACCAGATCAGAAGGGCCTGCTGAGAGATGCCATTTCTCCTCTCCTGCTCACTTGGTGTTTCCAGGGAGGAGCCTCCATAAACGTAGATCTTCAAGACTTTGGCAGGGGCAATAATACTGTGACCGTTTTACAGTTCCTTGTAATCTGCTACCCAGGAAGCTGTGTTTGTCATTTAAAAAAAAAAAAAAGAAAAGAAAAGAAAAAAGGTGTAATTCTACCAGTATCTATTCACTCAAAATCAAGTCAGTTTTACAGCCTTTTGGCTCACAAAGGTACATACTGCAGTAGATGTCTATATTGCAGTAAAGAAGTTAGCATGAGAACATGTTTATTTCAGCACTGTTCTATGTAGTAAAACCTGAACAAAATAGGAATGTGAGTTAATAGCAAAGCACCACTCCGGAGATGCTGTTTACTCTGCTCCCTTACCATAGCGTGGCAATGAGCACACAGCTCAGGATGTGTGGCATGGCTCAGAGCGGCAATCTCACATCCACTCCAGGTGCTTTGACCCAGCCAGCCACAAGCCAGCTTCTTTCCAAACACTGCACTGGTGAACAAACAGGGCATGCAATACAGTAGGCAGTAGTATCCACCTGCTTCCCTTCTGGAGAGCACAAACAATATCTCTCCCCCCACTAAGAGAAAAAATCAGTGCTCATATGCCTTCTACTCCACAGTATCTGAAGACAAATCCAGCTCTCGTAATCTGTTTGGTTTCATGTTTTTTTTTCTGCTTTTACATTATCATAATGGAGCTATGTCACACTGCAAGGGAAAAATTCATAACACAAATGAACTCTGCAGAACAGATGACTGGGAATGAAGAACAACAGAGGTCTGTAAAATATTGAAGTCAGTGGAGATTGTGTGTGTAAATGACAACTTGGCAATCCAGTACGAGGATTAGCAGATATCAAAAGAAACTGGCAGGAGAAAAGTTGGGAACAATCCAGAGGAGATGGTTCTTTCTTGTATAGACACGTAACTTCAACTACACTGCACAGGGTTCTCTAAATGGTACAAGTACGTGTGGGTTCAGGATGAGATCAGACAAATTCAGAGAGAAATCAGAGTTACTAAAATACACTTGTCTTGGCTGGGCTGGGCCTGAGTGAGTAGTCAGAGGAATGTGTATTTTTAATGCTGTCCTGTACTTCACATTTGGTCACTGTCAGAAACTGGTGCCGTATTAGATACACATTTGACAGCTGTTCTTATATTCTGCCAGATTTGGGCTTAACAGCTTCAGCAAGTATTCAGCTGGCATACAGAAGGGTAGTCTGTACACTACAAAGAAAAGCCATGAATTCACAGCATAGGCCGTTGTGCACTACCACTACAGCACAGAAGTGAAGTATCAGACCCCTCTGTACAGACGGATGGTAGGAATTTATGGCTGATTGTTCCTCCCTCCCCTCCACAGCACCATTTATCCACTGCAAATCTAGCATTGCCTTCAGATACTCTGTATATCCTTCAGAATGGCTCCCTTGATAGACATAATAATGAGGTCAGGTCTCAAAGGGGAAAAAAAAAGCAAATGTTTGCTCTGTAACTTTGGATTAAATTAGTTTTAAAGGTTCTCTGGCATTCAAATGACTTCCGTACCCTAATACTGACATCCTGATGTCAATTCTGGACTCAGCTGATTCACTTCTTCAGTACAACTGAGCAATCACTAATATACCAGGCTCATTTTATTAGAATAACACTGTACCATTTTCACAGCTTATTACATGACATTTTCCCCAAAAGATCTCTGTGTTTAATTTCCAGGCAGAAGATTGATGGCTCCAAGGCACTGAAGCTTATTAAAGTACTACATGCATGGGCATTTCATTGCCTTACAAATAAAAGCTGAAACTTTTTCCTAAATTGGTCCTACATCTGCTTAGGAAACAGTACAGATTGAATATTTGGTACTAGTAGAATTCCTCAATGTCACATCCCATGTGAAAAATAAAGTTTTATTCTAACCATGACCTCTGTGAAAGTGGAAAATAAACTATTTCATATACAGCATTCTTATATTAAGAAACATTTTTGTGAAGGCATAGAAACCATTATTCTCTGAACACTGTCAAGTGACAAATTGAAAGAGACTAAATGTTCCACCACACAGCACCAGAGTATTCTCAGTTGCCTAAGCAACTTCAGTTAAGCTGCACTTCATCCATGAGCTGTGCCACGTTTTTCCATGCCAGACTGGCTTGCGTCCACTTTAGCTTTGTGCTGGCAGTGCTTTGTGCCTTCCCTATTTTGCTTCAAGGCCTGTGATTCTGTAGTCTGGCTAGTACGTCTTATTGCAGAGAACACAGTTAACAAAGGAAAACAAACGAGAAAATAGCACATTCATAAAAATAGTGGGCTACAGAGCTGAATACGCCGCACTATAAAGAAGAAAGGGACCTTCAGTTAAAAATCCCTCCTTGCAGGCTTGTCCCTATAACTCTGAAAGCAACGCACTCAGCCAGGCCAAGTTCACAGAAGCAGTGCCAAATTGCCAGGCTTTAATACAACTACAGGGGATGCAAGTTATAGCTTGCATACCTGTCTGCACTTTCATCATTAATCCTACTTTTAAGTCTCCGTGTTGAAGTGCTCCTCATCCCCTCCCCATCTACAAGGGATCTCCTGCTACAAATATGTCTTGGCTGTATCATGCAAGATTTGCTAAATAAACTTTTCCCCTAAGCTTCTGAAGTATATATTAAAAAAAGGCTTAATGTGTATAACAACAGATAATTAAGCACTTCAGAAACATTCACACTTGCTCACAGCCTCCCCCACAAGATCAGGTACAAGTCAGAAAGTGTTGCCCACGGTGAAGTCAGAGGAAACCTAAGAGAAGAAGGCTGAGGCAGAACAGAGCCCTGCTTCCCCTGAGCAGCAGCCATGTGCTGGGCTGTCGGCTGGCACTCTGCCATATCACAGCACAACCTTCACCCAGGTGGCACAGGCAGCAAGAGGGCAACAGGAGCAGGAGAAAAAAGCCTTGCAGCTGTGCCATCGTTGTGCAGGCTGTGTGTATGCCACCAGTTGCTCTTTATCTCCCAAGATTAAATGAAAGGAAAAGAAGGGTTTACAAGTGATGTGCAAGCTGTAATTGCGTAACTGCTCCAACACGATTAGGAACTGGTTAGCAAGGCCATTCCCACAACAGCGATCCCAAGCATTTCTTCAGACGAGCAGCCTGCTCTGCCTGACAGAGAATCTCTTCTGAGGTTGTACAGCTTCAGCTCGTGTCAGTGTGAAGCAGCACTGCCGATACCACAGCTGCACAACTGCTTTCTGTCCCTGCCCCGAGGCAGGTGCTATGGAAGCAGGTTCTGGGCTGCCTTATCTCTTGCAAAATCCTCCTGCTTAAAAACTTGTAATATAATACTGATTTTACATGGAGAATGTTTTTATCCCTGCATATGGCAGGCTGCAGTAATTTCATGGGTCTCAACATAATCAGCCTCAAACACAACACCAAGCAGGAGCTATTGAATTTAGTCATGGTATGACTGTGCTTGGAAGAAAGGTTGTTTCTGATGTCTACCATCATGAATGTTAGGTGCATTCATTCTGCTGGCATGCTAAAGGACTGGCTTACTTGGAATGGAATATCTTCACAAAAATAGTGAGATGCACACAGGTTTAGTAGTAGGTGAAGTTGTACATCAGCTCTAATGGTGGGATTTTCTTCTGGGGGAAAGGGAGAAAGCAAGCAAGAGCTTGCTCTCCATTGGCCATCAAGGACCCCAGGAAAGGGCCCCCAAATCATCATCCTCCTCAAGTGCCCCTCCAGTTTAACAGGTCATTCATCCCTAGTAACTGTAATTTCCAGCAAGAGCAACTCATCAGCTGTGGGCTGTCCTTGCACTGTGCTGATCAGAGCACCTGAGGAGCAAGCACAGGTGGTGCACATCAATTCTACAGATGCATCAAATTGGGTGCCCTAATGTAAAGCAAGGGCTAGAACCCCATCAGTGATGCTTACAACAGCAACAATCCCCTCAGGATATGCAACACTATGAGACTATCACTAACAAGGGGAAAGACACCACTGCCCAGAGGCAATGGAAAAGGCAGCCCTGTTTGCCTGAGCATCAAGGCACAGAGCTGCACTTATGAGGTGGACTGCAGAGCCACGAGAAGGCCCCTGACAGTACAAGAGGTTGAGGCACCCAGCACACTGCGCAGCAATCATGCTGAACTGTCACCTATAAAACAAGAAGCAACACTAAGATCCACTGGAGTCATAGCCTGTGATACAAGGAGGGCTGCTCAGTTGTTAAATACAACCTGCAGAGCACACAGAGATGGAGGGAGGAGATGCATTTGCAGTACCTACAGCTACCTCTAGTTTGATATCAAATGCTTTATGATGCAGCTTACGCCACACTGCATTGCTAAATCACACTGCTGCCTACAGTCAGTAAATGACTGCTAAAATAAACCAGAAAAGTGATGGCTGTAGCCTTCTCAGTTTTGGCACTGGAAAACTGTCAGAAAATCTTTGTCTCTGCTGTACCTCCAACAATAGATTTGTTGGAGGGAGCTATCACATATGCCCTCAGCTATGTGCTGTGTTTCAGAACAGCCACCTGCTGTGTGGCCCTGCTGTCAGTGTGCCATGAGGACTGAGAATACCCAGGAGGCTCCCCATTGCCAGCAGCCTCCAAGGACTCTGAATCACCTGCTGTGCTGCCGCAGTACCTGCATGGTAAACACGCTGTCAGATCCCAAGCAGAATTCTTTAGAATAGGGAATGCTGCTCTGCCTGCAGCGCAGTTCTTTGCTCCTAGCTCCTTTTTCTCAGGACATGCTGCACAGAGGGGTGTGAGTTGTCCTCAGAAAACTGGCACTATACCATCCTGCAGGGCAGAAGGGGTGGCTGCTGCAAAAATGATGCAGTGAAACACAGGTGGGTCATTTGCCCTGCCGCCCTCCCACTTAACTTTCAGTCTGAGTGGAAATGGAGACTTATGATCAGGTAGCAAAACTTCAGCTCTGCATTTTGACATAATCAGATTCAATTCCCAAAGTCTCTGCATGACCTTTGAAAGTCTGTTCAAGGGATTTTCTGCATGTATTCAGACACCTCAAATTACAGAAAGGCTTTCAGCTGAATTTCCAAAACATCCAGGTCTCCAACTCAATGATTTTAATGCAGGAAGGGATTTGAAGAACAGAACAAAACACATATAAATCCATAAGCCACTTTGTCTGAATAGCTTTGAAAAAATCAGACAGCCTGTGTGCTTCAGTCATCTTCGCAGCCATAAAACAAGGGACAGAGCACATTCCTACCTCACAGACACAGAACATATGCTGTAATACAACATATGCTATGATACTCACCATGTCTCGCAGTGAGAATTCAGTATCTTGAATAGATTCCCACTCCCCAAGTCTGGAAGCAAGGCAGGAATAGAATTTCACTGGAGTGACTGAATCCCCTAGTGAGCCTAATTACTTATTTGAATTAAGCATGAAAAGTACCCGGCTTATTCAGTGCATGCTCCAGTTAAAAATACCAGCAACATAACAAAAGTAACCAAAAGAAGTAGCTGTAGCCCACAAAGAATATCACTCCTCAATTCAGCCATCCACAGAAAAATTAAGAAAATTGTCCACCACTCTAATATCCTCCTTCAAACAGCTTCTCTTCCACAAAGAACAGCCTAATTAAGGCCCTATTTATCTGAAAAAAAAAAAAAAGAAAAAAAAAATCCTTCAGTTAGGAAAGGCAAAACACATACTAACTGCTACTCAGTCAGATGGAAGTTCCCCCTGATTTCATAAAGAACAAGGTGAAATGCCAATGGAATAGCAGACCACAGTTCAGAAGCTTCTGACTTGGAGGACCCCCACATACTACAAAAAACAGAAAAGTCACGGGCATTCCTGGGTATCAGGCTAGCATATTTCATGATATCTTAAAATTGACACATTTACCTGTACAACTCATCATGGCTCGTGCCCTTTAGAATCTCAGGATCTTTCCTCTATACATTGTAATTTCTGATGTTTGGGAAAAACAAGCACATGTAAGCCAACGTGGCTTTCCAGGAGCAAACCTGATGCTGCTCAGTAACCAAATCCTTTCTCCATACTAAGAGTAGGTAAACCCAACCACTCTTTGGTTGGGTTTGCTTTGGGCTCATTTCAGACTAAGTAGCAATGCAAACAAGAACTCACAGTATTGGGTCCTCTAAAGGCCATCCAGTCCAACTCCCCTTCAGTGAACAGAGATATCAGCAACTAAATCAGGTTGCTCAGAGCCCCATCCAGCCTGACCTCGAATATCTCCAGAGACAGGGTATCCACCACCTCTCTGGGCAATCCAGAACTCACAGAAGACTTGCCGTGCCTCTGAAACACACCTACTGGAGAGACTGAGCTCTCAAGTGGCACTTTTTATATCCCACCCCAAGCAGTGGTGCAGCTCATAGGAACAAGACATGCAGCGAGCCATTTTTTAAGCTCCTCACTGTGCCACCAGTCCCAGTGACAGAAAGCACAGATGGATGGAGCTATTCCTCTTGCTGATTAAAGCACCATTATTGTCTCTAAACATGCTAGAGGATGCCCAGCCAGAAAGGCCTGGTGAGATCATTTTGTCGGGTTTTTGATGGGCTGACAGTCTGCTCTACAGTGAAAACACACCCTATTGAGCAAGACAGCATTATTCAGAATCATTTGTCCAGGTGTGACAAACTGCACAAAAACAGTAAATTACATCCATTAAGGTATGCATGCAGGCAGCACTTTCATTGCTTAGAGCAATTAAAATGATGTATAACATCCATCTCCTGCTGCCCATGGAGAAGCACGGCTTCTCTTCAGGAGCTCAGATAAGCCAAAACAGCAAATGACACTTCTGTCCCTATGAACCCAATCTTGCTGCAAAACCTGGTATCTCAATGCACAGGCAGCCCCATTAATTTCATTACAGCTACAGAAGGGGTGAACAAAGAAGACATTTGCTCTCAACAGCAGATCTGAAGATCCCAATTTTTCCCTTCCATTACTGCTCTACATCATGAGATACACTCTGTACCAGGAAGGACAAACTTTTCCCTGCTCCACATCTTGCATCCAGATTCCTGGTATCAGTACCCAAGCACATTCCTTTGTTCATCTCGCATGCTGCCATTGTGCTTGGTGTCATGTAAGCACTGCAGTAACAACACATCATGCCTTTCTCCCAGGAAAATGCCAGAGTCCTGGAGGTGATCTGAACATCTCATGTCTGGCATAAAAAAAGTGAAGAAATCAGGAACGTGCAGTCTAACATTGCCTTTCCAAAGAAGTGTGTGACCAGGCATGTATGGACTGTAGGCAGCCACACACTGCTCTCATTCATTATACAGAAAGCCTGTCTGTAATCATACAGATTGTTAAGTCCATACTAAGTTACACAGGGACCTGCAGCAGCTTGGAGATTGTTTTTATTGTAGATAGGTTTCATCTCTGACTAACAGAGAATAAAGACAGAGCTGCAGCTGGACCCCAGCCTGGCACCAGCTGGACAGACAGTTGGCAGCCAGAAGCAGAGCAGGGTTTATGCTAGCTGAGGGCTGCTCCTGTGGCACCTCTTCAGCTCCCTTCTCTCCAGCCCAGGCTGCTCCACTGCCCTCCTCAACAGTTTGGAGCCAAGTGACAAGTGAGCAGCCCATGCCAGCAGGAGTGCTGGCTGCTAGCATGGAGATGGACAGCCAGAAAATTACTGCAGACCACAGCGTGAAAAGCAAAGAGTGAATTTACCCTGGAGAATCCAGACAATTTAAACACAAGCCTTGACCAGCTGCTCCTTCACTAACTGTGAAGGCATCTACACTGCACATGCCAAAAATCTAGAGAAAGCAAGAAAATGGAGTTAACCTATAGATAGGTGACACTTCTCTGCTTAGCTTCCCTCCCCAGCCCAAGCCACCTACCAAACCCTTGTATATTCCTCTACCCAGTTCTCACAAAAATAAGATTAGTTTGATTTGGAAAGGAGATTGTCGAGGACTAAACCACTTGAAGGCATTTCTTTCTGCCTCTACCAGATTTTGCATCTCTCCTTCATTACACAAGACTGACTATGTCTGTGAGACCAACACTCATATTTCATTAAATTTAAAAAAAGCACTCAGAGTACAATACGCATTGATATTAAAAGAGAGCAACTTTTTGATGCCTTCAACAAGTACCAGTTTGCATGGTAAGAAAAGTTTAATACTGGAAAGCACTAAATAATAATAATAATAATAATGCATGGAAATAATAGATAGCAAGAAACAAGACAAGTCACTGAGAACCATAACCACCCTACTTTCACAACACCAGGATCCATTCTGTTCTGTGTATATCTATTGTTTCTGTAGAATGAGTTTCACTTCAAGTGTGAAAGATTTATAGTTTAATGTGCTTATTTGCAGGAACATATTTGGGTTTCACTAACCAAATGGTGGGACAACCATGCATTTTCCTATAAAATTCATTGGAAAAAAAAATGCTGCCTGCCTCAGTTTCCTGACTGTGGTTTTTCAAACATTAACATAAGTTCTGACACCTTTGATCTGGGGAGTAGGAAGGAAAGCAAAAAGAGGAAAGTTATTTTGAGACACCTAACACATCTTCTCAGCACACAGCATTAACATTTATATTCACGTCACTAAATGCTTTGACAACTTATGATACAGAGCCTCAAAGACTTATTTCACTTAGGTCTTTATTATTATTATTTACACTTTATTGCATATGGCTATTTCCTTGCAACGAAGCCTTCTCCTCCGCCTGCTGCACAACCATGCTGTTGCTCCTATCTCTATTTATGCCTGCAGCAACACCTTGTTTGGCTAGACCTCACTGAGCACAGCACTGCCCATTTGTACTATCAGGAGGTAGGATAAAGAATTCAGGAAATGGCACTTTTCTACCACAGTACTAAAACATGTGCAAGTACTGAAGCACTGTGAACAGAAGGGAAAACTGAGAAGTAAAAATGACAATTTGCTATCAGAAATAGTACAACTGTAACATATGCTTTTGATTAAGCTCATACCAGTTTATTAGGAGTAGAGGAGTAAACCTAGACTGACAGGGAATAGCCTAAGGGACATCCTATACCATATGGCATCATGCTTGACAATAAAACTGGAGAGAGTTGGCTGGAAGGGGGCTGCCATTGCTCAACACCCTACATCGTTATTTTATTCTCTTCTATTTTTCACATCCACCCAATGAGGTCTTCCTAGCTGTACCATATCTCAAATTTGATGCTGGTTCAAAAAGACCCTTTGGGTAGGAAGCCAAACCCCAGGTCTCCAAACGATTTAAATTAACACAACTACTGAAAGAAGTGTACCTTATACCCAGCAAATTCAACCTACTTACAGACACCCTTGAGAGGACCAGCTTTTCAAACCCATAGCATACCGCAGTTCTGTGACCTTCAACAACACAGTGCTTGTACCACTGTAACACGATGGAAAGTACAGCAGTGGCAATTAGAGTAGCAAAGTCCTAGGCTGCAGCAAGTGAACACTTGCTCAAACGCAGCAGCTGTGGGCACAGAAACAGAGAAAAGAACCTGCTTACCCTTAGAAGACTTCAAGTACACAAGGATCTCCAACAAAATACCCTTGCCCCTGCTGCCAACCCTTTTTTCATTTATGAGGTCTGGGAAGGGGTGGATTCTGGCTCCACCCCTTCTGGTCAATCAGGAGCACTGCTTGCACCTGAGCTCCCCTGGGTTGGCCCTGCCTTCTTGCCAGGTGCTCAATCACTGCTTCAAGCTGTGACTCAAAATTTCTGCTACACTGCTGGAGAGCCTACAGGAGAAATTTGGTCAGGATTAGGCACAGCAGCTGAACTGAAATTTTAAGTGACAGAGAATGCAACACCATCAATCAGCTTTATTCTTTTATCCCAAATGCAGAAGATGTTAAACTATGTAGCATACAAACTGCAAGTTAGAACTGCCCCATCACATTTTCTAACCAAAATTCTACAGATTTATTTATTTATTTATTATCATTAAGCCCTTTCTAAAAGTTAAAAGAACTTTTAAAAGGTTTTAAAAGGTTTAAACCTGATTAAACTGAATCAGCATATCTGATTCAGATATTTTCTGTCATGGAGCTCATCACTGCATAGAGCCAAAGTGCTTTTGCAGAGGAGACAACTATAAAAAAGATTCTTAGGTCTCTACTCACAAAACAAGCACATTTGGTAGAGGCACTGGGCTGCTTTATTACATATATAGTGGAAAAGCTGAGTTTTTAAAGCATCTATTTATCACCAACTTTTCTTCATTCCAGAGGTAGCTGCCATCCGAGGTACTGAGTCATTCTCCACCTTTTAGTTTTTCCAAATGCTGTAGGGTTACAGGAGGGAAGAGCTAACACCCAATTACCCAATAACACTGGCAATAACATATCACTCTTCCAGCCAAGATCTCCCTGATGAATGACATGTCCCAGGAACTGTTCCATTATTTTAGATAGTTACTTGGAATCTGTGGCCAGATGGCAATTGCAGGATAATAGTTGGCAAACTTGTACGTGCGTGTCTTCACTCTTTTCAAGGCAGAGAAAGACAGTTTCCAGAAATAGTCAGAGTGATAAGAATAGCAGGAATGAGTATGAAAAGACATTTTCTAATGGCTGCCTGCCTTCGCTATGTGTTTGCCACAAAAATCAATGTAGGAATCTTTGTCAAGTTGCCTGTTTGCATTCTGGCTGTGCTCTTTTAGCAATTATACTTAACATCTAATTTTAAGTCTATACATTTAATGAACTGCCAGAAATAACTTTGGACATACTTACTGTAGATTTTTCCTCTATAGACATCATCCTGTGGTCTGCTTCACATCTGAGACTTTATTAACTACCAATCTTGTTACTATAAAGAGCAGAAGTGTTATCAGCTGGGCAATGTTGCTTACTGATGAAGTGATATCAATCACAAACAATAAAGACTTAGTGTAAATTGTGACATAAATTCTACTGTCCTTTGTGGCTGAGCTTGACAAGCACTCCCTTGACCCTAAAGAATATCTTCTCCCATCCCATCCCTACATCATATTCTGGCATCCCAATGTAATAGCTAAAGAGGCAAGAGTAAAAGGCAATCTGCAAGGAAAGCACCAACACTAAGTAAAACCACAGGCATCTGTGCTGAGTACTTTCATTGTGTAGGCCATGCTGGACATTCAATATCCCAACAGATTCCTAAGCAACCATTGGAAAAAGATTCATTCACAGATCTCAGGGAACTCTCCACTCAGTTTTGGGATAATAGCATAAAGTTGTTTTAAAGAAAATATTATTTTAAAAAGGAACTGTGGAATTCACATTAGGAATAAAGAAGATCTGCTTTAACTTTGGCACCAGTAAAAATGAGTAGGATCCCAGTTCAGAAATGTACCTCTTCAAGACAGCACCTGAGCTAAAGTATTTGTAAATGTTTACATTTATCTATGCTTATTTAGGGTCTTTGACTTTTTATGAACTAGAAAGTAAAAGCCAAGCAGAAGTATATAAGCAGAACAACCAGCATCTCGTCCTTCCCCTGGGAAGTTGCTTTCTCTCCACCACTGAATGCTTGCATCCTCACATGGCTGCAACTAGAGTGCTGGAAGCCAAACCCAGATGGAATACCTACAGGGAGAACAAACAAATGCTGGAGTGCTTGACGCCCTCTTCCAGCCATGCCTCCAGCTTGCACCCTGCTGTCTAAAACAGCACTTCAAATTGCTGGATTGTTTTTGACAACCTGATGCTTTAAAGCTGAAAGCATTTCCTTGAAGAACAGTGCTATTTAATCCCAGTTGTTCCCCTCACATTTAGAAATGAAATGTTCTTCTGCAGATTCTGCAACAGCAGGCAGAACTAGGGGAGCCTCATTTGACATTCCCCCCTCCTTCATACAGCACTTGCATTTCAGGACTGAAGCAAGGCACTGGCTTCTGTCAATGTAGCAGTATGCTCTTTATGCTCTTCGAGAACAGAAAGAAAACTAACATAAAGACTGAGGTGTCAGGCATTATGGTGACAGAACAGAAGTACTTACTGAATTGCTTCTTAATAGCATACATTATAAAACAGAAACTTCTTCTGAAAAAGCATTCAAATGATAATTTTCTGGTGTGGTTGTACACCATGTTCAGCCTGTGCATCTGCAAGTGTGCTCAGTGGAGCACAAGACATGCAAAGAGCAAACAGTGGAGCTGTGCTGCTCATCTCTCTCTCCACAGTGCCCAGCCAGCTCTTTGTAAGGGACCAGCAGTGAGGAATACCAGGCAAAAACAGAAGTGAGGAAGCTATGTAACTACCTACTTCATCAATCAAATACCAGAATAAAAAGTTGTAAGTCAGAATAAAATAAATTTTCCCCCTCTCAGCTGAGAGCAAAAATCCAGAGTGTCAGCAGACTGAAGGAAGGGCACAAAAGACAAAATCAGAACAACCTGGGACCCAAATCTATGCACTTAGTCCCAGCTGCTAACATAAGAAACTTGTGTGTTTGGCTTTAGATCTCGGTTAGTTAGTGTGTGTGTGTGTGTAAGGTCTACAGCATCCTTCAGGCCTCACACAAGAGAGGGAACAACTGAGATTCATCTGCTGAGATCCCAGATGAATACATTCACTCACATCTTGCTGGCTCAGCTTTTCCATGCACAAACTGCTCTTAGGAGCAATTCCCAATATTTGTAAATATTCTCTAGTAATATTCCCTAGAATATTTGTAATAACAATGATCCAGCATTTTAAGAGAAAACACTTCAAGTGTTCATACATCAGCCTTTTACTCTTCCCTCATCTACAGTTGAAACTGGAAACTAACACGATCATCATTTTGCAACCCTGAGGAAGACTGGAGCTGTGTACTACAAGCATGCTAATAAATAACCCTGCACCAATTAATCTACAATTAAAAGAGACAAAACAGGGGTAAAGAGTGGATGGTTTGCTTGAAAAGAAGATTTGTTCACACCAATTTAGTGGAGCAGGAAGAGAACTCAGGACTTCCTGCTCCCTTTTCGTGGCTGTTTAATGCCATTCTGCTTATCAGGTACTTGGGGTAGCTCTGGGTTCCAGACAGGTATATGTCAGCAAAGGCAGATGGACTATCCCAGAAACACCACATACTGTAAGAATAGAGCTGAAAGAGCTGTTAATCTTTAACAGATGTTAGTCCGATTGTTCTAAAACATTGCCAATATCAAACAATCTGCAGCTTCCCCATGTGGATTGTACAGGGATATCCTTCCTGAAGAACCACACTAAATCTCCCACTCTACAAAGTAACCCAAACCGTCCATCTGTACTCAAAGTAATAATACACCAAATAAACTACATACAAAGAATATCTTTTTCACAGAAGTGAAACTTCAGACACAAATTTCCAGTTTTGTGGTGGGGATTTTTGACCCCTTTCACCCCTTTACTTCACAGGCAAAATTTGAGGGTAAAAGTAGATTATTTTTCTAAACTACTCAGAAAGCCAAGTTCACTTTCAAGTTTGAGGAAAACATCTTGACAACTTTTGTTCACCTAAAACTGCTGCCGTGCCAATTTGTGAACATGCACATGGTCTCCAGGACATTGTGGAGGAACTGACTATTTGCATTTCCACTTCCACCTGAAGAGCATTTATTAAGAATTATCCTGGTATATTCTGCTCCCAGAGTGAAATCATTTGGTTTTCACTCAAGATCTAGACTAATTGCATTTTAACCATCAGAAAAGATAGGATTGGAAGGACAGGATCAGAAAAGAAAGGATTCCCTCTGCTTTGTTAGTAGTAAAGATGTGATTAGGTGGCCCATGCTTAAAAAATGTCTGCCCTCGATGGCATGTCCCAGATTTATGAGCTGTGGCAGCTCGTAATTAAATAGGCACCTTCAATAAAAAGGCACCTTTAAGAAAGGGGGGTGGGGGGAAGGGCATCTAGGTCTTGCTTCGTCTTTCAGGATAAAGCAGAGAAACTGGCAGGCTGAACCAGCATAGAGCGGTTAAAATGGCTCAGCACCCATTCACAAGCCTCTGAGCCTTTCACTTTGGATTATGGAATTATAACAATCTCATGCTTGTCAGAAGGAAAGGGAAGGTTGGAGGTGCCCATGTGTGGAAGCAGAAGCACACAGCTGCTACGTTATTACACCTGCCAGAAGCCCTCCTGGGAGCACATGTTGCTCCACCACAGCAGCAGGGAAAGCCCAGAGCAAAAGCTAAATGTGTCACTCTTCCTGCACAAATACAACATATCATCAATATCTGGAGCCTCAGCATAAAAGGCCCTGGTGAAAATTACTTCTCTTGCCCCCTGGAAACCTTTTCAGAAGTCTTGGATGAAACTTTCTCATAGAAGTAACTGTACTCCTTGCTGATCTCCACTATTAGGAACAGACAATGAGTCATTCTGCATCTTTGAGCGTTATCCCTGAAGGCAATGCACCAATTTCCTCATCGATCTGCAGACTGCTCATTGAGCTCACACATGCCCATAGCCTGACTACTGCCACAGGTTTACATGGCAGGTGAAGAAACATTGCTTAATACACTCTTGACTTTCCATGATTGCAACAGATGTAGGAATAGAGATCATCATTCTAAAACTTCCAACGTTTTGCCATTGCCTCCACGAGTAAATTAAAACATCCTCAGTTTAAGCCTCCATGCTCAAGGAGCAAACCAGCATATACAGTAAATCTGCAGTAGTGCACATTGGTTGAATCCCTACCAGATGCATATAAAATCTCCATATAAGAGCAGAAGAAGCTCTGAAAATCTTCCTGTACTCTATCAAAACTTCAAGTAAGACTGATATGACTTCATTGTTTTAAACTTCACTTTTTTTAATATTCTTAACAGCATTAATTCTTATTAAATTGACACTGACACTCCAAATTGCTATTAAAAATGTTACAAACTCTATAAATGGTGATATTAAGAATGCATTTAATAAGGAGCTTTGTTATTAAAACTAAACGAAAAAGTGAGCTTAAACTTTATTTTTCCAGTGCCTGTGTAATCATTTCTTTGGTTCCCAGCAAGCTGAAAGGCAGTGGGCTTTATATAATAGTTAAATAATTTGGTGCAGAGGCAACTTTTAGACCGATCTTGGGTACTGAGCAAGAAAAAGACTTCTGCGTGCTCACTATTCGTTCAGTTTGCCAACAGGGTTAGAGCAGGACTTGGAAGAACAAAGCAAATAGGGCTCCAAACTCAGGCGAGGCCCTCGTAAACTGAGAACAAGGTTTCCAGAGGCTGGTTTAATAGTCTGCTTTAAGGCAGTAGCTGACATTCAAGTCAAATGGGGACACTGAAGCATTTTTCAGGAGAACAGTGTAGTACACTTCTAGAAAACCACTTCATACTTCATTAATAGAATAGCCTTAGGAATATTAATCTCCTTTATTACAGCTAAGTTGCAAAGTACAAACTTACTTTCCAGAGTTTATTTTAACCTTTACCATCTTTTTTTTTTTTTTTTTTTCTTAGAGCCAATTATTTTACATGGTACACTGTAATAAAGGAGATGGAGAAAAAATCTGAAATCTTTTTTTTTTTTTTTTTTTTTTTATGGGGGAGGAAAATTCTTTGTCTTTTCTGATGCTACCCGGAATCCCAAAGCGGTGGTCGTCAGTCTGGGAAATGAAAGTGCTGCTTAAAATAAAAAAAAGGTACTGTGGAGAATATTTTGCTAACAAAAGATGCCAGATATCCTCTTTGACAATAGATACCTCAGACCAATGAATGACAAATCAATTGCATGGCCTTGTTATACAAAGGACAAGGGGAGATTATATATATGTGACCTGTTTCAGGGCAATTTTGAAAAGGAGGGATTAGAAAGGACTGTTGGAGCAGTAGAGTGGTCTTCTCCCAACTTCTTTACAATGACAGGTCATCCAATTCCCCTCTTACAGATGAATTTACCCTTGTACAAGAGATGGAGACTTCTTTAGAGTTCTTATCTGCAAAGCTAAAATGGCCACTAACACAATGCAATAATAAGGGTGAGGAAAAAATAAAAAATTAAAAAAAAAAAACCACACACTTCCATGCAGCATCTTCACTGACTTTTCAAAACCTGTGCTCAGCACCAAGTCACCTAGCTACACCATTGCTAATTAAGCTTCAGAGCTGACACACTGCTGAGCAGGGGAAATTCTGCAGTGCTCGTAAGGAAAAAGTGCAAGTAGCCAACACAGGAAGACAGCTAAAGATAACTTTGCTCAGTGTTAGAGACAACTGCATTCACCACTGATAGGTCTTATCTAAGCAGAGCAGACATGGCCCAAACTTCAGAGTCAGATCTGCAGAGAAATCTCACCACACCTTAAAGCTAGACATAGAAGATAGGAGGTAGCACTCAAGTCTGTATCAATGTCCAGGAGTGACATGGATATTTGGGACATACCATGAAGAGATAATGAAATTGACTATGTAGCATAGTAGGAAAACACTCTAAGAAGTTCTAGAGTGAACTGCATTTGCTTCGTGAGAGAAAGACTGCTAACTTACACAAAGTATTATGTTCTGCCTCACTTCCACAAAAACAAAACCAATAGCAAGTATTTCAAACCATTATTTTTCCCTAATGAGTTCTGCAAAATTAGTGTTATGAGGATCTTGACTGCAAGCAACTTCTTCCATGTCGCCTATAACCAGACAGCTCCATGCATCCCTAAACCTACCCTAAATGGGAAATTCAGGTAAGCAATATGGAAAATTCAGGTAAGCAACTGTGAAAGAACACAAAATAGAAAAATAAATCTCATGAACAAAGAACAAGGAAAAAACGTAATTCGGATTTTCTCTGCCTTTATCCAGTAACACTGGATCCATCTTCTCACTTATCATCCAAATAAAATATCTCACGATTAGAACATAATTTCATAGTAATGGGATAAGTATCACATCTCCATCCAGGGGCAACATGGCAACCATATCCACTAGGGCCTGTACACCTACCCGAGATGGTCTAGCACCTGTCCCAGGCACTCTCAGCATCTGTGGCTTTCAATGTTTCAGAAGATAATGACTCTGCTGCTTTCCCTGCAGAGCTATCGTACTAAAACATCTTACTACCAGGAAAATGGAAGAAAATAAGGTGAAAAGGTCCATTTGTAAATCCTACTACTGTGATGACTGTGCACTCTCTTCAGCAGTCCGTGATATTGCTTTCAAAGGATAGCCATCCAAATGCCAAAACTAAATTAGTAGCAAGTGGCTTCTGCTTGGGATCCACAGAGATGCCCAAGAACTGAGCTCCCCTCTCCCTTGTTGGCATAGGGCAGCATGAAATGTGATATACCTGGATTTTAAACTTCCCCAGGGCTGCATGTTCCAGAGACAGATGGTTTCTAAATTCTGTAAACAATAGTTTGGATCAGAGAGATTTAAAGAGCATATTTTAAGAGCAGGCCATTTCAAAATACAACTTAAAGCTATGCTCAGCATTTAGAACCTGACATTTAGTCCAAACCGTTCCTACGAGTCAAACAATTCTTTCCTGTAAAATACATTTTGCTTTATGTTGGTTTAAGATAAGCAAAAATAAAGCCCCATGGTATAGCATTTCCACAGAGATAAATGAGCCTGGAGATTAGTGAAGTCAAGGGCAGCTACTGACTTTTCTCCTTTCTCAAAAGATGCAATGCCAGCTCCTCTTCAGACTGCAGAGATAACTGACTCAGGGGGATGTCACCTCAGCTTAAAGCAGTGATGGATGGCGCTCCTGCTCCAGCAGCCTTTGTCTGCCAGCTGGCTGAGACATCATATACACACTGAACCACACCACACAGTGTATCTCTATTGAACACAATTTCCTTACACCTCTCTTGACTTCTAATCTATTCACATTTGTTTCTGCAGTGCACTGAAAGCCTAGCAACTGCAGTTTGAGATGAAAAAGGTGGGAATCAGTGATGAGGCGCTGATTGTGTCACGTGGGCTGGATCGCTTGCTCACATGCAAGGCTGGGTGGCTTACTTCTTTCGGAGCATGGGCTTCAGAGGGGAGATGAGGTGTCTTCCTGGGTTTCAGTAGTGGCTCCTTCTGGCGGATGCTGGACTGAACGGCTTTGCAAATCAGATGCGAACTACAGTTTCCACATCCTAAGGCCCCTGAAGTATAGGATGCCCAGTAATTGAACTCAGAAAAGCATAGCCCCCAGTACAAAAAGGCTTTCAAAAACTATCCAGAGAAGGGAAAACTGAAACACCATTTTACATACTTTGTCAGAAGGTAAAGCTAATGAAGTATAATTTGTTTAACTTTAAGCATCCAAAATGCCTTGATGATTAAAGATTTTAACCAGTCATATTTATTATAAACACTGTGTTCCAAAAGGCAACTAGATATACAGTATTGCTTTGAGGAGCCAGATTCTTTTCCCTCTTAAATCATTCCAAAAGCCAAGGGGTCCTTTGAGACCTTCACTGGGCAGAGGGGCATCAGCCAGCACCGGGCCAGAATGTGCCTTCTGCAAGCAAACTAACCAAGCAATTTGCCCACAGCTGACTACAAATGCTGTTACCTACCATCAGAGTAGCATCAGATGCATTGTCATCAAGTTCAGGCAACTTACTTAATAGTCTGATCACAAAATGCATTAGCAAGTCAATACATCCTTATTAATAACAGTAAATATTATGGTATTGAAGTGGTAGGTTTGAACTACTATTTTTGCTTCTCCAGAGAGTCCCAAAAGGCCAGCATCTTTTCTAGGACCCATGAAATATATATGAACTTAATGCATTTAATGATATCTGATGATTTCACATCAAAAGTTCTGCAGTCTTAGCAAACTTCTGGTGCTAAATGGATATTTATGTGATAATAAAACCAGCATAACAATACAGGCCTACAGTAATTGCTGCTGAAATCACAGATTGCTTTAGTAGGATTTTCACTTTTATATATCTGTGCTACCCCAGGCAGGAAGTGATTGCTGTCTTTTTGGAGGTGGTTGAATGAATTAAAATCTCATATTCAGCTTTCATTGTTACATTCCTGAAACACAGCGTCCCTGGAAAAGACAACTTTCTAGCAAGTTCCCTACATACATCTACCGGTCGCACAGCAATGTTTGTTCTTATGCAAAGATGTGAAGTGAAATAGGGTTGGCACCTTGAGCCATCGGTGGGGTTGCAGTATCAGACACTGAATGCACAGCACTGCTTCCCATAAGCATGCAAAACCAACCAGCAATTGGAACAGCTGTGCACTGCAGTAGAGCTCAAGATCTTACAGTAAAATCATGAGCCTCTGCTATTGCCTTTAAAAAAAAGAAACATTTTCCCTGAAGAGCAGTGACAGGACATTCATTAAACGCTCATGCATTCCACCCACTGACAGCAAAGATAAGAGGCAGTATGTATTCATGCCATGTGGTACATGTAGTTACTAGCAGATAACTCGACCACAACAAAAAGCGAAAAACAAACATCACATACAGCTTGCTCGTGCCCCCACACTTAGCAGCTTGACATGGCTTTGGCCATTGGCCAGCCACACCGTGCCACACAGCCTGTAGGCAATGCAGCAGCTCACTCCAGCAGCATCCCCTGACAGAACTTTTATGAAAGACTTGCATGGAAGGTGCTGCACTATGGGAGGAGTTGATGGTCTCATTTGATTCAGCAACAGCAGGAATTGCATGCAACACCAGCTGGCAGCATCGGCACCATCAGCACAGTTAGCCTGGGCACTGGTGCAAAGACATCCACTCCATGGCATCACAGCTCCTCCCCGTGTTCCCCAGCATTACATCTCTGTATTTGAACATCAAGAAAACCCCAAAGCTGTGCATGGTTTGGGGAGGAGGGAAAGTGTTGTACATCAAGAGAAGTCCATCCGGTACAAATTCTTGGTAAACAAACGCACCCTTTCAGAGAAGGTTAATATGTAAAATCAGAGAAAGTCAGGATCAGCTCCACTTTACCAAAGAGAAGCCTAGGCAAAAAGCACAACGTCCAAAAGCATAGAGAAGTGCTAGAGAATACTACTCTCCCTGGCAAAGCAAACCCACAGCTCTCCTGTCACCATTTTGCCCATTTTCCACAAGCTCCTCTCTTCCTATGCTGCAGAGCAAGTGAGTGTCCTCCATTGCAGAACGTTCCCTCACTTGAGCAGGGAAACTGGATTCTGTTCTCACTCAGCACTTGTTCCTCTCTCTCAGAGGGGAATGTGTGCCTTCCCCACGTAAACAAGTAGAAGCTAGCCTTATTCTAGCTTCTCTTGGGTTTTACAGCATCACGTCACAGTCATGAAGAACTCCGTATTACCACCAAAGCTGGTGAGCAACGAGTCAGACGTTTCTAACAGTGCCCCAAATGGGGTGATGCCTGTATTACAATGCAGTCAGTGCAGGAGAGCTGCAAAGCAGGCGTGGAAGGTGCTCCTTTTGCTGCTTTTTTCCTGGGTGAGATTCTTAGCCTGCTCAATTTCATCAAGTTCATTCTCATACAGAAAAGAGCAGGTCACAGAGAAAGGAAGCTAGTTCATGAAAATGTGTGTGCTGAGTGCAGTTTGCTTCTTCCCTTTTAGCACATTCTGTATGCAGCATAGGCTGCACAGCCTAATTACTGAAAGGAACAAGCTGAACTGATTTAGCAATAGCATAGCTTGAAGGCACAGTAAATGCAATGCTAGCTGTTCAGATAGGAACAGAGGGGAACCAACATACACTTGGGTATTTGTGCAGACAGTTTGGGCAGTTGCTGTTCTATTTTTACTGTCGTCAGGGGCTACGGTTCAATCCGCTCAATAGCTCATCTGCATTACTCAGACACATTCTATGACACTGCTCTGGGTTAGCACCACCACGGTCTACTCTGCATCACGTATGGCTGCGGGAGCCTCCGAGCAAAGAAAGGCAGAGGAGGATTGCTGCCTGTCAGCAAGAGAAATAAAGGAGCCAGAGCTCGATTAAGCATCTGGAAAATTACTGCAGCCTCACAGCTTTTGCTGCTTGCTCTCCAGGATGAGTCATCCCCAGTTACCCTGGCAACAGCTATTTTCTTCCTCCCGCTGCTGATCAATTTTGTCTGTATGAAGGTCTCCTGAAAGCAGGAGCTGCACAGATAATGCAACAAAGTCACAAAACTCTTATCAAGGAACATTTGCATTTTGAATGGGCTCGTCTCAGGCCTTAAAGAAACAGGAATAGTTGGGGCAAAGGAGGAGAGAGAAAACACTGTTTTATTCAACCTGCATATCGTATCTGTGACAGGCATGGTTGACAAAGAACCTACTACCATTACTGCTAAGTAATAACTATAAATAAAACACAAAGTCTCGTCCCAGAAATCTACATAAGACATTCAACATCTATGTCAGTTGCTCCATAACCTAAGTCATGCTCTGAAGCAGGCATTTAGACCACCATTTTCCAGGGCACAGCCACACAGCTGACCATGGAACTGGGGTTCCCAGGCCCTGTTCTTATCTCCCCTGCTGACAGGCAGAATGAGCCCAGGCAAGTCATTTCATCTTGGAAAAAATCCTATTCGCCACTTTTCAAGTGCAAAGATATGGCTGAAAAGAGATGAAATGTTGTTGCTTAGCAATACTTAGGACCTAAAACAACACCTATTGAAGTTAACGCTCTCCCACCCCCCTCTGAGGTAAATGCAGATGGATGTCAGATGAGACAAGGAAGCCCAAGTACCCGTCTACTCTGTTGCTATCACAAATTCTACTAAATATTTTTAGTGAAGATATCCCTTGTTTTCACCTCCTTCTCCTTATGCCATGAGTGAACATCCCCTGCAGGCAGCTTAAAATGGCTGCTGGGTAGGAGCCTGACCTCACTAGATCAGGGAAATGAATGGCACAGACATCCACTCTGCCTGAGATTAGCTACAGGAATGTGAAAGCTACAGATAACGCAATCCTCCCAGTGCAGCAGAAAAAGAAGTCAGTGAGGGCAGCGCTTGTGGTGCAGGGAGAGAGGAGACTACAAATTAATATGGAAAACAGTGCTGATCCCAAACTGTGTGCGTGCTCAAATACCAGGCGCTTGAACCAGGAACATAAGTCCTTCAGCCTCTCATACAGCTCCCTTTTCAGTTATCCATTTATATGGGCTAGAGTTTTTATTGCACTGGAAGTATTCCTATTTGGGGCCAATCATGGACTGAACAGAGATCCATAGTATGGTGAACTAGCAGCGCTTCTGCTTGACTCAGTTTCCCTAGCGGGGTTCAAGAAGCAATGTAGGCATATAAAGGCCTGAATGGCTTACAGATTACTTGTATACCAGCTTTTCTTCCAAATCCACTACCTGAAGGAAGAACAGTCACCTTGTACCCAAGTACAAGTCAACCCTCTGGAAGAGAAACTTAAGCACTGGCACAACGGGCTAGCTTAGAGCACAACAGTGCTCTAATGGCAACTTGGAGTAAAGACATAAAAGTTACTGTAATTGTTTTGTTTGTTTTTAAAGTAATCCAGTAGACACGCTCACCTTTTCAGTAAGAAACAGCATTATGTCATGTAGTTTACCTCCTAGACTGCTCTTCATCTTCGAGCAAAGATGTAAGCACAATTTGCGGAATGATTCAGTGCAAACTGTTTCTTGTTTTTTTTCTTTTTTTCCTCCCTCGCATTTGTTTGAGGGAACTATAGGAAGGATAAAAATCTCAGGATTTCCACCACAAAAATTTCCAGAAAAGCATTCCTATCCATCCTGTACTCAAGCTCAGTAACACTCAAAGCCAACCTGATGTTTCCTTCTCCAGTCAATATTCATGGTAGCATTTCATTTCCTTTCCTTCCAGTACTTGAAGGGAACATATAAACAGGAGCGGGAAAGACTGTTTACAAGGTTGCATAGTGATAGGACAAGGGGGAATGGTTTTAAACTGAGACAGGGGAGGTTTAGGTTAGATATCAGGAGAAAGCTTTTCACACAGAGGTGGCGACGCACTGAACAGGTTGCCCAAGGAGGCTGTGGATGCCCCATCCCTGGAGGCATTCAAGGCCAGGCTGGATGTGGCTCTGGGCAGCCTGGGCTGGTGGTTGGCGACCCTGCACATAGCAGGGGGGTTGAAACCAGATGATCACTGTGGTCCTTTTCAACCCATTATATGATTTAACAAATAGTCTGCTGAAGAGCAGGTAAGTGGTTATTTTCGCGAAAAAGCCATGGCCTAAGCTTTACTGTAGCTGCCTGCCCCACAGACAGAATAGAGAAAGCATTAGGGTGGAAAAATAGAAAAAACATCTCTCTAAAGATCCTGTCAGCAAAGAGCAGATGGCACATGCAAAGAAGGGGCTGTGATACAGAAAAAGCTGAAGATCCCAGAACTAGAGCAGAGCATGGAAATGGCAGCAGACTCTTCAGTGACCCAAAGGAGTCATAGCAAGAAGGAAGCAGAAGTGACTGAGGAAGACCTGCAAAGTGTAAGACAACCTGATTGGCTTTGTGTAGCACTTTGGCATATACTTTTGAAGAGATTACAAAAGTTTCTGGGCTCTTGGGTTCCATACAAAGGTGCTGGACTATTTTGCTAACTGTATACAGCTTAAGCCTAATGAGCCCTTCTAGATCGAACTCAAGAGGATGGCAGTCAACAGGCTTCTCTGCAAAAGATAATTTGCCAGGATGACATTAGTATGTTTTTATTACTGTTAAGTGTTAGCCCCTTGTGTATACAAACAAATACCTTTCATTACTTGCACATTTTTCTGATGTTATTTACATCACCTGGAATACCTACAGAGAATTACAGTAAAATCAGTATAATTTTAACACTGTAATTAAAGTGCTAATGTTCTGCTAGAAAGCAGACAGAAATCAAACTTCTGTCAGAGGCAATAAAGTTACTGGTGAGGATCAGGAAAACACATGAGAATACTTCATCCTATACTGAGTGCTTGCTGATGCACTCCAGATGTTCCCATAGAATTTAAAAAAATACATCCAGTACTACCTTTATTACTTAACAATATTAAGAATACATATCAGGAGTAGATTATCCAAAGCCTGCACTAAATTTACATAGGTGAGTAATGCTGGAAAATGTGGGCTCTTGTTTGTCCACGCAGACCTCCACCAAACATGGTTGCACTGCCTGGGGCTTAGGGGGAAGTTCACGTTCACAGGGTAACACAGGCTGGATGAAACCTTGTGGGAGACTCCTTCTATGGCTTGCTGTTTAATCCATGGTCTGCTGTGAGGTCTGAGCAGGATGCCAATGGCTCGAATCCAATCAGATTCAAAGGTTCATCAAAACCTGCAAAGACTGAGCTTGTACACCCTGCTGAGCAACCTGCTCCACGGCCTGATTTTCTCACAGGGAAAAGGTTTTTCCTTATACCTAGTCTGAGCTTCCTTTGTTTCAGTCTACTTGAGCGGAAAAAAAAGAACAAGTAAATGAAAAGGAAGCTCTTTACCCAAGTCCCTCTGGGAAATGTTCTCTGTAAGAAACAGTAATTCTTATGCCCTCTGGTTTCCATGGTGGAAGAGTAGAAGACAGGTAGCCAGCCATCTGAAAATTCAGTTTGTTCAGCAATGTTCTGTTCCATCATGAGGGGAGGAGAGAGAAGAAAGAGGAGTATGGGACTTGACAATTATACTGAAACAATCTTCAGTCATCACAAATAAATGCTGTTGACAAGAGATGGGGGGAAGGACAAAGTGAATACTAGCTCCCTTCCTGAACTCATCAGGCATTTCACCACTCACCCAAATTTCATTTCATGCTTTAAATTGTCTAGCATGTTGTTAAATAACTCCAGGCCTGAGGAGTGAATTGGAAGAAGGCTCCAAATCTAAAGTCTCAGAAGGAACCTCCTGCATCCTTGCCACAGGGATGATGTCATTAGTGAATTTTCCTTAACACATTAAGTTCCTTGTCCATCTCCAAAATGATGCTGCATCATTTGTCATAGATGAGGGAAAGAGGAAAAAACACTTCAGCTTCCTGTACTATAGATAAAAAAAATGTTATTAATTCCTTTGCATCATCCTGTTGAGCACAGAGTGAAAATCCATCAGCTAATGCTTACCTTTGAAGGTGTCTACGAGCAAATTATCACAACAATTTCCCTGACCTGGTCAAAATTCACTATTTGTGGAACAGACCGGAACAGACTTGCAGGCAAGGTAAACTCCACTCATTCGATCTATTGAATTTGCCTCAAATATGGAGCTGAACAACTCTTCAGTGGAGAGAGACCACTTCCCAACTCATGTCCCCTTCTTCAGAAGGCATGTAGCAGCATGCACGGGAATTCTGCAGGTTTCCACTGCTGGTGCTTGCAAACAATGGCCACCAGTAGTCAGTTCCCAAACCACCAGGCAGCTAATGAGATGTTACAGATATACATTTGGATGTCAAGCATTTTCTTTCAGCACTTGAAACGGATAAGAACATTGATTTATCATGGAAAATAATTCCTCCAAAAGAACAAAAAAGAGGGCAAAGAGAGAAGCAGTGTTTAAGTCACATTTGAAACAAGTATCACGTAAAGAAATACAGAAAGCAAAGTACAGTTCTTTAAACAAAAGCCACTGCTACAAGAAGTTCACAGAAGATCAACGGTGCATAAAAATAGAATAGCATCCAATATCATATGGCAATTGCCTTATCTGGAACTTCTGAAAGCCCTATCCCAAGCCCCCAGATCACTTAAGGTGTATTCATGTGACACTGCATGCACAGTGCAAGAGGAATATCTATCTTAAAACATAATCAAGAATTCCCGAAGAAAGAATCATGATTTATGGTAACAAAAAATACTTCATGTCAGCAAAGAAAGGACGGAGCAGCAGTGGAAGGAGGTTATTAAAGTTATTAAGTTTAACCCATCTTTACAGCACGAAAAATTCACAAGCTACCACAAACACACACACTGAATAGATATGACAAGGAAAAATACACAATGATTTCACTTTGAAAATAGGAAATATTTTAGAAGATCTCTCAAGCTCCAAAGTTCCTCCATGAACAGACATTTCTTAATACTAAGAGAAAAAAGGGCAAGAGCATTAGTACACAAGCACCAGAGAGTGAAAGTGAGCCTAAGTACAGTGCTGTTACACTCAGATTTCTCTGAAGAATGAACAGCAAAACATGATAACGAGAACATACAGGTCATCTGAATAATGCATGATGTTCTTTCATTCCATAAGAAATATTTGTACACAAAATAATGCTTTTAGTCTTATGAGACTGCCTCTAAGTACAGAGCAAAATTTTTATAAAAGCATTACGGGGGAAGATATTTAGATTCCCGTCCAATACTTCCATTCACAATCTTTTGGTTTAAATTTAATGCTAGTGAGAACTGCCCTGAAGATTCTGAAAGCTCTCCCTCAGTATGAACAGTAACAGCAAAGATTCCTATTAGCGAGGAGGATTTTGAATGCATTTAGACTGTGTCCATTTCTTAAATTGGTTCTTGGAGTTTTTGTTAAGACTGACAATAAGAAGGCAAAGGAAAGCCTGTAAACTTCATCTGCTACTGTGCTAACATACCTCCACTTTCTGTTTGGACCACTGAAGAGCTGAAAAATGGAAGACTATTATCTCTTCACCAGTCTTCAGTGCCACCTGGGCAAGTATGGGATACTTTTGCTCAATGCATCTCAAGTGCCTAATTCCATCTTGCAGCCAACACGGCTCGCAGTCCAGGTTAATCATGTCAAATGTTAGCATCTACCAGTGAAAACCCAGTCCAGGGACAGAGCTGATTTGTTACCACAGCAACAGAAGCTTGCACCTTCCTGGCTGCCAAGGACCATCCTGAAAGCCTCTGCACTTCATGGTCTGTGTAGGATGGGGGTACATACAGCCACTGTCAAGACCAATCAAGTAAATAGATAATAACAGAATTGAAAGGGAAAAAGATTCAATATTTAGCAAATGTGAGGATGAATCCATTTCTACTTATGGGTGCATATAAAGACGTGAGCCAGAGGAGATGAAAGCAGCAAAGTCATTTTAAACAGAAACTGAGAGCTAAGCAAGCCAAAGGAGACAGATTAAATGCTCAAGCACAGTATATCACAGATCTGCAGTGCAGAATTGCACATGCCATACATGTATCCACTGGTACTCCTTTCCACCAGGCCCTACTTGAAACCAGCAAGGACTTTGAGATGTACAAGCTGGAAATATTCTTCTAACCAATCTCTTGAGCAAAGCAAGAAAGAAGAAGAGCATGGCTCCTCTTAGGAAATTCAGATCCCCTCTGACTGCTCAAGACAGTGCTCCTTCTAGTAGCTGGCCAGCCAAACCCAAAAATGGGACTTTCCATAGCATTATTATTTTTTTTTTTTTTCTTTCTTTCTTTTTTTTTTTTTTAAAGCAGGCCAGAATGAGCACTACATGTCCAGATACTTCCTCTGTCTTCAACAACCAAAGGAAGAATAAGAGGCTCAAATAAAACCTGCAAGTTCACCCTCTTCCTGACACAAGCATCCCAGCACAGCCAGTTCCTAGCTAGCTTCCTATCCAAGGTTTGGTCACACAGTTGGCTCAGTGTCCCTAAACAGATATCAATAAAGTCCCCTTTGTTGCTAGCAGCCAGTAACACATGTGAACTTGTGCAGTGCCTCTCATGGACTACAGGCCCAGCCCTCTGTCCAGAAACAAAAAACCTTCCCAAGAAACACCAGTCCTGCAATGTGTTAGCAGATAAGACATGCTGCTCTATATTTGTCTTAATTTCTGCACCCCTACCCAGAACATCTGTATACTTCAATGCTTGCTATTCTTAGTGACTGCTCAGGAACAAGTCTACCAAGTAGAACACATTATCCCATCATTGCATAAATTATTCCCTTGACTGGCATGTCAAGGCTGCTCTGCTGATGATTTTCCATGTCATTCTTTAACTCTTTCACGTTAAGATGAATCTGGACAACTTACTTGAACTGAGCCTTGCCATCTAGAATGAAGACTACTTAAAAAGGATATTTATATTGAGTTTTATAAGCAGCTCCATGAATGACAGTATACAGTAGATTTACAGCAGTGCACCTATAAAGTGCTTAAATCTACACTGCAAAAACATATCATCTCACAGGAAAGGAAGACCTTCCCAGGCCTCTAATTCTGTTCTTAACAGCCACTGGACAGACTTGTAGCTGACCTACCAGCAGCAGACAACGAAAGCTGAGATTGGCAAGGGACTGAAAAGGGAACGTGGAGGTTGCCCCTTCTTGTACCACATTAGCAGAGCCTGCATTTTTACAGCATGCTTTGCAACCAATAACAGGTCTTCTGTTCTGAATTTGTCTTATTTTGGATTCATTTATTTTCTGATTTTTACAGAAAAAAACAAATTAGGAAAAACAGGTGACAATGAGCTCCACAATTTCATTGTGTGCTACAGGGAAACATATTTCCATTCACCAAACAGCAGGTTTTTTTGTTTGTTTGTTTTTAAGTTTTTGGATGCAGATGTGTAATAAGAAATTGTAAACAGCCTTAACACAAAGTTCTCCCCCCATATCCCACTCCAGTCACCACTACCAGGGTGAAGCCAAACCTAAGCCTTTTTCTCACAAAGAACAAGAACAGCCAAAGGCAAGAACTCTATTCTATTTCAATATTTTCTCTATCTCTTCCATAAATTTTATGAGGAAGAGTTACTAGAACTGATTACAGTATTAAGGAGGTTGGTGACAACATGGTGACAGAACAGGTTTTAGGGTCTATCTTTTCCTACATTTAGTTACTTTCTAGCACCTAT
Organism: Tetrao urogallus; assembly: GCF_951394365.1. Classification (NCBI taxonomy): domain Eukaryota; kingdom Metazoa; phylum Chordata; class Aves; order Galliformes; family Phasianidae; genus Tetrao; species Tetrao urogallus. Next base: position 110,667,817 of record NC_136813.1, on the reverse strand, counting down.
GCACTAAATAGACAGTTTATGAAATGCCCACAACGACCCCACGATCTTTCCTACAGAATAATAAATAATAGCTTGCACATATCTGTATGTTTATCTGATTTTTTTCATAGCCAGAGGCCCTAATTGCCCCACACTTGCCAATTTCCACCAGCAGTATTATCATCCCTTATGGTTCAGGCCAGCAAGGTAGACAAAAAGTTGTTGTCTAGAAGCATGACCAAAACGCTCATCCCACCTGCTAATGAAAAGCAGTCAGACTGATTCCATCTTGCAAGTGCGTGCTCTGCAGCTAGCTCAGAAGGCCAACAGTATCCTGGGCTGCATCAAAAGGAAGGTGGCCAGCAGGGAGAGGGAGGTCATTGGCCACCCTCCACTCTGCCCTTGTGAGGCCCCATCTGGAGTACTGTGTCCAGGTCTAGGGCTCCCAGCTGAAGAAAGTTGTGGAGCTTTTGGAACAGGTCCAGAGGAGGACCACTAAGATTATCAAAGGGCTGGAGCACCTCTCCTAAGAAGACAGACTGAGGGAGCTGAGCTTGTTCAGCTTGGAGAAGGCCACTCTCAGCAAGTTTGCTGATGACACCAAGTTGAGTGGTGCAGTTGATGTAGTAGAAGGAAGGGATGCCACCCAGAGGAACCATGATAAACTCAAAAGGTGGGCCCTTGTGAACCTAAGGAGCTTCAACAAAGCAAAGTGCAAGATTTTGCAGCTGGGTCAAGGTAATCCCAGATATGTTTACAAACTGGGAGAAGAACTCCTTGAGAGTAACCCTGCTGAGAAAGACTTAGGGGTTCTGGTTGATGAAAAACTTAACAAGAGCCAGCAGTGTGCACTTGCAGCCTGGAAGGCCAATGGTACCTGGGCTCTCTCAGAGAGGGGATAGCCAGCACGTCAAGGGGGGTGATCATCCCCCTCTATTCTGCCCTTGTGAGGCCCACCTAGAATGCTGCATCCAAGTCTGAGGCTCCAAATACAGGAAGGATGTAGAGCTCTTGGAGAACGTCCAGAGGAGGGCCACAAAGAGGATCCAAGGGCTGAATCTTCTTTTATGAAGATAGGCTGAAGGAACTGGGCTTGTTCAGCCTGGAAAAGAGAAGGCTGTAGGGAGACCTCATTGAGGCCTTCTAATATTGAAGGGAGTTATAAACGTGGAGAAAAATCAACTTTTTACATGGGTAGATAGTGACAGGACAATGGAGATTTCGATTAAGTATCAGCGGAAGTTCTTTACTGAGATGTGAGGTGCTGGAACAAGTTAGCCACAGGGGTTGTGGATACCCCACCCCTGGAGGTGTTTAAGGGCAAGTCGGATGAGGCCCTGGGCAGTCTCACCCAGTAGTTGATCTAGCAGCTGGTAACCCTGCCTGTGGTGGAGGGTAGTTGGGACTTGATGATCCTTGAGGTGCCTTCCAACCCAAGCCATTCTATGATAATACAGTAATGATAGGACAGGGGGAAACTGTTTCAAACTAAAAGAGGAGAAATTCATATTAGATGTCAGGGAGAATTTTTTTTTTTTTCTTTCCACTCAGAGGATGTTGAGGTGCTGAAAAAGGCAGCCCAGAGAAGTTGTGGCTGCCTCACCCCCAGAGAAGATAAAGCTCAAGGTTGGATTGGGCCGTGAGCAGCATGATCTGGTGCCTGATTTAGCGGTTGGCAATCCTGCCTGCAGAAGGTGGTTGGAACTGGTTGATCTTTGAGACTTCTACAATCCAAGCCATTCTGTAATTATATGATCTTTTAGCCTGACTGGACTGTGTATAACCTGCTGAGCTTATATTTTATTCATTCCACCACACTTCTTGCATTTGTATGCACAGTGAGTGTTTGGAATTTCTTCTGCTACAGCAGTGCACTGCAGAGAATTTATACCTCTCCCTCTTCATGGGCAAGCAAGGAATAAGCATAATAAAATAACGAAGAAAAAAAAAAAAGAAAAGGAAAAGAAAAATAACTTAGAAATCACTCAGATCCAGTGTATCCAGTAAGAGCTAGGGTTATTTTCACATTGCTGCTCTGGAGTTAAACACACTTAAGTCCCTGGTGGAATAAGGATAGATGTCACACATTTCACTTTTGGTAGAGTACTACAGCTATGAACCTCCCCTTCCCCCCCACTAGTAGTAAGCTGAAATCATACATGCAGATTCTTAAAGCAGAAGCTTACCCCAGTTTTCAAATTCACTGAACACCTCTGCAAAAGTGTATTTTCTCCCACATCCTTTCAGCTCTAACACCAAGATCTTTCAGTCCCATGCTAGTCATTAAATAGCCATCTAACACCATCTGCTGGATTGTGCTGAAAAATATTACACCAGCAACACGCTGCCAGGGGGAACCATTAAACCATTAAGGTGCCTGTGTATTGGCTTCAACTGAGGTCCCCATTACACCCCACCTCCTACCTTGTTTTTGTTTTCTCTCCTTTTTGAAAGGCAAATCTTGGCTGCGGTTTCCTATTAATGGCAGCAACCTAATACAAAGTCCTCTGCTCTAGATTTTGTTCAAATTGTACAGAGGGCAGTACCATGCAATTATGCTTCAATACAGCCATTGATCTGTAGTCCTGCCTCACCCCTTCCTGATTAAATAAAAAGAAAATAACATCAGAAAAAAAGAAGCTACCCTGAAAGCAAGCCTTCTGCAAAGTCAGAGTGTAATTTTGACAGAGAACGAGTCGGAAGGGACTGCACTCTACTGAAAATGCAGTGCCTCAGCATGAGTCAGAGGCTGGGGATGCAGAGCCTCTGCAGCAAGGAAGCAGCCAATACTTAGCTCAGACATTAGTCCTTCATTTCTTACATCCTGCACAAAAGCTAAAGCAGCAGTTATCTCTCCATCATGCACACATGTACTTCACAGAGATGGGCTGGGATATTTTTAGCATCTAATTGAGCAGCTGCCACTGCCGTTGAATGCAAGACAATAGCTTTTAATTACTTATTTATGGCAGTAGACCACACCCCCTTTCTTGCGTCTTCAGGTCAAATTTATTTCACACATCTCCTAGCTCCTTATATCACTGGACCGAGTGGCCAAGCTTTTTCTTTCACCAAGGTAAAACATAAGCTTGCCTGAAATTAAGTCAGGTATAAACATTCTGGATGTTTGGAGTTTTCTACTTCCTACTTTTTTTTTTTTATCTCCCCACTGTTTTCCTATTTTCATACTGAAATTAGGGATTAATCACATGTTCCACAGTTATTAGACATCAGATTTTTTTTTTTTTTTTTGTGAGGTCCTGAGTCAGCTAGATGTGGTGCTGAAGGACAAACTGTCTTTATTGAATCCCTATTCTGTCAAGTCACTGACAGCAGTGCCTGGATTGTATACTGCATAACTAACAATGCATCTCTCCCCTCATTTGAATACCCTAAGCTGTAAGCTTTCTGGAAGCACCTCACATCACACAAAGCAAATCGCACAGCACTAACCAGATTGGTTGAGATTATGCTGTAAAAACCACAAGGTGTCTGAATCAGAGGATCTCCATAGCAGTAAGGGGAAATAAAGGTCATGCCTTATGCATCAGTGCTGCCTAAGGTAGAAGTCCACCTTCTGCTACAGATGCAAGTGTGGTAATAGGAGGAATTTGTTGATGTATTCCCGGGAGAGAGAAGGCAGGTTTTGAGGCATTGTACAAAACATGGGTAAGACTGCCTCAGAAATACTGCATACAGCTCTGCTCACATAGTTCAGGATGGATGAATTTCAACACAGTCAGCAAAGAAAAGAGCTCTAGGCATACATCACAGAAAACCTGCTACATGAAAGGGGTGGAAACAAATCCAAACCTTTGCTTAGTTAGCTAGCAGAACTGAGGCTAGAGCTGCAGATTCAGTGTTCTTATCTGCTCCAGATAGAACACTGCGTCTTGCCACCAGAGGGGCCATCCCACCCACCGCATGTTCCTAGCGCCTCACTTCGGCTGAGCAGTGGGGAGCTGACACAGCTCGTGCTGCTCCTGCAGCACTGCTGGGGCCGACAAAGGAAGCAGCAAAGCAGCATCTCCTCCTTCAGCAGCAGAGTAACGCTGTCTTAAGGTGGCAATTTATGAAGTACTGCTAAGCACTGCAGCTGGAAAAAAAAAAAAAAAAAAAGCACAAAAAACCTCCTGTTTCCTCCTAGAAACAGCAAATAACAAAAGAAGAGATGAGCCACTTCAGCTAAGGGGAAATGCTAGCCCAAGAACACATCGTTACAAATTGACTATAAATGCATTTGGGCAAGAAATAAACTTTAGCCTTCTCACTGGGCTACTAGAGACGAGGCCTCAATTAATATGCCAATAAAATACATTTATGAAATGCATGAAGTTTTCTTTCCAGCGTCAGTGGGCAGAACATGCACCTGGAGGTTCCTTCCACTCCTACACTTCTTGTTTTTGTCAACCCTTTTAACAGAAAAATTGAAAGCATTTAAAGGGCTCCAGAAAGTAGACTTCCTGCTATAAACGCAAAGTCAAAAAGCCCTGCTCTAGGCAATCCCAGCCAAAGATTTATTTAACTCTGGACAAAGCATTTTATTGCATGCTGACAGAATATATCAAAAGCAACGTGTCCCTTCTGGAGATTTGACTTTTCAGAGCAAAATTGGCTCAATTGACCAACATATGTTACAGAAATTGATTTTTTTTTTTTTTTTTGTCTGGTTATTTATTGTGCAAAGAGGATCTGTTATAGCAGGGACAGCAAGGACCCGAGGACATTCAGACACAGCAGACACAGAATATGGCCAGCTTCCTGACTGTGAGCTGCTGTCACAGGAAGGGTTACAAACACTGATTACCCACAGACACACACACAGCTTATCCCAGGGATGAAATTGATTGGCCTGGAGACACTGCAGGGTTTTAAAGGAAAACGCTCAGCTGGTAAAACACATCCCACTGGCATGCTGGAATTTCACAGTCACTGAAAACCTGCCCTGAGAGAACTCAGTTTCGTGGTGCCTGAATGCCAGCAAGTCAGAATCTGCCCAAGAGCAGAATAACTACTTTCCTGCGCTTCTGTGCTAGTGAACAAGCTGTTTCCTGTGTATTTAAGCATGATGGAAAGAGAAGGAAAAGTCTGACCCTATGACCATGCAACACTGTCTTGCAGTCTTGCTCCTGGACCTGCTTGCAGTCTGCTTGGTTCGTGCAGCAAGCACCACCTCTGCCACAACCACCAGCATGTGGGACTTGCAGCCCTGACTGCACCAAGGCTCCAGGAAGAGTGCCAGCACAGTAAGTGCAAGGGAAGGCCAAGGGTGCCGTGCTTTTGTCCAAGCTGTGCTGCCAGCACACTGAGCTGTGCTGTCAGCCATTATGAAGTCACCTGGCCCAAGGGAAGGGGCCTGGCACCACAACAACAAAAGACAAAACAGCTGCCTTCAGGACCTTACCTCAGTCTCACCATTCACCCGTATGCTTATGCTACATCTGCTCTCACTCTCTTCCCACTTTGTTTGAACTGCCACAGTTCTGCACTGATTATGTCTTAATCAACAAATATCCTCCTCCCAAGCATGAGCTGAAGAGGACAGAGCAAAAGAAATTCAGAGATACAGCATCTAAAAACTAAAGTCATAGATGCCATGCCTGGGCACATAGAAACAGAAGCAGCTTTTTCAGAAGTGTTTTTTTTCTTTTAAATATACACATACATCATATGATAAATGTATGTATCTGTGTACACTAAAATTATAGAAAATGATTTACTAAGTGAATTTCGCAATAAGTTTTAAACTATTCTTACCAACTTTGCTGGAAGGAAAAAGGAAACAATTGTGTATTTCTAACAGACCTAATACTCGTTTAGGTTAAGTGTCTTTCCTTTCCCATACCCTCTACTAAAAAAAGGTTATCTAGAAAATTCAAAATTAAGACAGAAAGCAAGTTACAAGTCTGGCTGGAAATGACAGTAGACATCTCAATTTTAGAAGTTCAGAACCCTTAAAATCAATTTTATTTATTTTTAAGCCTTCTATTTTGAAATTCAGAGTGAGCTGAACTACTGGCATGCAGACATCATTCCAAACATCTCATTCAAGCAATGCTTGGGCCGCTCCAAAAATATTTAAAAATATGAGTGAAGATGAGCCTTCCCTGAAAAAATTAAAAAACAGACAAGCAAAAAGCCCTGACATTTTATAATAGCAGCAACAATGAACACTGGGCATAAGAACCGTTGCCTCTTTCCACGCATACACAGCTAATTTATCATATTATCAGCATATGCAATTTTAAGCCAAAACAGCTATTCATCATTGCATTTGTGACTAAAAGCCCTGTTTTCCCCAAAATGCAATTAAGAACTGCAGCAAAAGCACAGGGAGAGACTGCTCTGATTCAGAAGAGTTCACAGCACGAGCAGACAGGACAAACAAGACATGTCTCAGCAGAGGTGAAACAGTAGATGGACTTATCCTCACTTCTCCTGGGTCCCCCAGACACCCAGCAATGCTCAACAGCTGCTACTGTTGTGAGGAATAACCTCTCCAGAGTGCAGAGGAGGACAATAAAATAGCTTTTTCCTAAGGATGATCCTCTCTCTCACCAAAGTTTTAACTAGATGTACAACACAAACATGAACTTCAACCAACGCCCTGCCATCAGAGCTGTGTTTAGTGTCATCATTCTGAGCATTCAAGTGCAATACCTGTAACTGAGATAAAACCACGCACATTTGAAGCCATTTAGGACAGTACCAAGGCTGCATTGCAGAATCTCCCCCTCTTCAGAAAGGAGCAGGTAAATGGCTGTGGAGATTAGATTGCTATAAACTTCAGAGGCTGCAGGTCTGGTGCTGCTTTCTAGGGTGTGCAGGGCTGTGATGCCAACAGGTCCCAGCACCAGCCCAGTCAGCACCATGCCATAAGATAACCCAGCTCCAGGAAAGCCAAACAATTCAGGAATAGAGCTGGGGCAGCTGTACCCCTCAATATAATCCAAACACAGGCTGAACATCCAGGCCGACCTTAAATGCATCCCTTGGGCCTGAGGGCAAGGATGTGGGTGGAGAACTCAATAAGATTGATCATTAAGGCTTATTAATACAAATCTGACAAAACCAAGGGTGACAGCACACAATCTTGGTTTAAATAAGGGCTTTTGTTAATACGTCATCATCGGAAAGTTACTTTTTTATATTTTGTAGACTTTGTGTCTCTGAAAAGCAACAGAGATGCTGGAATAAAAGTACAGGATATAATTAAAGCAGCCAGCAAGCACCTGGAAGGTTCAATCCCTCATTCTTTTGCTAAGAATGGGAACAGCTGTGACACGAGTCACTGACTGTGCTTCTAGTATTTGGGGCTCCTGCACAATTGATTTCGTGCAATCTGCAAAGCCCCCAAACTCAGCCCAGCACTCTCAGCAGCTCTGAACATGGCCCAAGTTTCAAATTTACAACAAAAGTAACCATAAGGTGAACTGTATGGGAGTTCTCCTTGATTTTTCACAAAGCAACCTGGAAAGAAATCTTTACGTCTATGTCATTGCAGAGGTGAACTTTGGCTCCTTCAGGTTTCTGAAGCACTTTTAAAGATTTTCTGTAGCATCATCCAGCACTATAGATTACTTAAAAGGACTACTTCCATCTTGGAGATGTTTTGTGTTTTAGGAATATCAGTAATGTCTCATTCAGAGTTTGGCTCTGAAGGTCTGTGAACACGAGAACATAGTACTACAACTGGAGAAAAATGTACTAATACTCAAAGCTCTGTAATTGTTATGAATAATAGCATGCCAAAAGACCCCATTGGGACAGAACTTCATTTTACTGGTGCTGTACATACACACAGTAGGAGGAGGAATTTCTGCCTCAGGTCTCTTTAGATCTGCTACAGATATTTAGGAGAAAGACAAAATGCCCACTTACAGGAGACGTCTAATGCCAACATCACGGCCCTCGAGACAAAAAACAAAATACACAGGCACTCAACCTATGAGCCTGCAAGTCATTCATGTGAAGTTCTACAGAACGTCTATGAAAACTCAAGGAATTTCATTCAGATAATTCATATCCTAGCATATATTACTATTTCTCTGCCAATTCCTCATTTAAAAACTGAGCATCCCCTTCAACTCAGCATAAAAGCACTCATACTTCATGCTTCAGTAACGTCCCCAGTAAGAGATTTTCAAATCATTCAATAAGTGCTGACATCTCTGTGGTAGGGATTATTTATTGTTGCTTCAGGCTTAGCAGACTGTGACACACCATAGGAGAAAAAAGTGGTGTTATTCACCATAGGTGAAACCAGAGTGTTTTATTTAGCAGGATTAATTTTAATGCATGTACTTAACTACTAAAGGAGAGAGACTTACATAAGGATCCTTTCTACCTGTATTTCTGACTTCCTTCAAAATGCTTCCACTGATAAACATGCCTTCAAATATCCTCAACTAACTCTCCTGTATAGGGGACACGACTTTGTGCTACATACTACGTGGCTAAAATATAAATAGGGTTACATTCACTCAGTTGTTAGTACTTACGTTAACAGCAGACAAACTGAAACACAGAACCCAAAGTGCTGCATGATTTACCCAAGGATGAGTATTCAGATTTGGCTTCAGGACAAAACCACAGCTGTAAGCTGAACCAAAAGCCCAGAACCCACCCTCAACATTGATGAATAGTAGAGCTTAAGTTTAAACTAATGGAAATGTTTTGCTAAGTTACAAAATACCTTTTTTTTTTTTCTTCTGAGTTTTTAAAGTACATCCAGCTTTATCATCAACTTTTCTTTCTCCATTTTTGCATTTGCTATGTCCCAGCCAACAAAGGCACAGAGAATTGACATCTCTTGGCAGAACAGATCCAAAAAACAGGTGATAACAGAAATACTGGCAGCTAAACCTAGCCTTCTGGATGCTACCAAGTCACCTTCTCAGATTCAGAGGATGTAACAATGCTTTTTTCATACTAGTAGGACAATGGCAATTGACCTGGTACTCAAAGAGCTGCTATACCCTAAGAAAATTTGCAATTCCTCCAGTTATAGATTGAATCCTATAACAGGATGAAAAGCACAGCAGCATAGTAGCAGAGTCCTTAGCTACAGCAAGTAAGAATATACTCAAATGCAGCAGCTGTAGACACAAAAACAAAGGAAAGAATCCACTTACCCTTGGAGGACCTCAGGTACACAGGGAGCTCCAACAAGATACCCTTATCTCCACTGTCAACCCTTATATGAGGTCTGAAAAGGGGTGGATCCTGACTCCACCCCATCCAGACAATCAAGTGCACTGCTTGCACCTGAGTTCCCCTGGGTTGGCCCTGCCTTCCTACCAGGTGTTTAATCATTGTTTCAAGCTGTGACCTAGCATTTCTGCCACACATCCTAAAGCAGAAGTAATTTGCAGGGTAAGCTCTGCAAAATCATTGTGTTTCAGACTCAAGCAATGATTCATATTTGCAAAAGCAGTTCGTTTTGAACGCAAAGCTTTGGATACTTCAGAAATGCAGGATGCTGAAACATCAAGTCCAAATCGCAGGGACCATTACAATATTGTGAGAGCCCACACTGGGAGAGGAAGGGGAAAGAAAGAAGAAAACAGACATTAATGAAGCGAGGTATACTTAACTTGCAATTTACAACTGTTCTCCAGGAGGAAAGCATGCACAATATGACTAAAAAAACACCTTGAAGAAGACAAAAGATCAAGGCAAGAACTGAGGCAGAGTGTGGCATACAGCATATATTTTGTGAACCTCTTTTTGACAGGAAAAGGCATGGATGGATGGAAGTCATGCAGGAGATTTCAGCCCAGAGCACCCCTCTGCCTCAGGTTCTGAGACAATGACCCAGAAGAGTGCAGGAGGCACTTCTGAGCTTTGCATTTGCAAAAGCAGTCTACAGACGCGCCCTTGACTGGAAAGTGTTTTGGGAGCCAGTTTGTGTCGTTTTCATTTGTGCTGTTCACTACGAATCTGGCTGATCTGTGCCCAGTAGCAGAGGGCTTTTTCCCTGCTTGTTTGCCACGTGCCTAGTCAAACACCCAAGCCTTCTCAAAAAGCCTGTTTTGTTATTACAGCGCTATGCACCTGAAAAAAATGAGCAGTCATCCTAAAGCATCTCTGCAGCAGGCATAACATCCTGGCTGAACAATCTCCCAGATGCCTGAAAGTTTGTGAACCTGAGCTCTTGATGATCCCTGATCATTTGCGCTCCTCTTAAGGGCCTTAAAAAGCACGTGCTGAATTATGATGCCAGCTTCTTCTCTCATGACTGCCCTCCCCAGTCTTCATTTATATAGCTCAATTCCTGGTGCCTGTAACTCAGCACATAAGCAAGAATGTTCCTAATACTGTGTCAGTAAAACTGCAGAGAAAAGAGGGAAGGGGGGGGGGAAGGGGAGAAAAATAACAGGCTATGAAACTTTCTAAACAAAAGAGAAGCTGAAAATACCTCAGTCACAGAAGGACAAAGTTGGGCAGACCAGCTGACCTGGGAGTGGCATGGGTTCCTGTGGAGGGAAGGTTTTGCAGCCCACTGAAGGGGGAATACGGTACAGTGAGGATGTGAGGCATGAAAACGCCTTCTGAGGAAGTTACTGCTGCTTGGTCTCCCCTGATGGATGGGAGCCCAGGGCTGGAAGCACCTCACCAAGAAGCATTTGAGCTAGAGACTTCAGTTGCTGGTACATGCGTGATGTCTGGTCCTCTACCTGTCAGTGAGCAAAAGGACATTCCCTAAAAACTCCACAGTAGTGGACTGGAAAATTGGAAACTGCATTGCCCTTCTGTTGGGGTATGGGCAGGAGCATAAGGTGACGCCCAGGGGATTCCTACTGGATGAGAGAGAAGGATGGAGAATTGGCAAGCAGAGGGCGAGGCACAGGAGGGGCCCCACTTGTGGCTTTTTAGGTCGAGGCCACATAGGCTGCCAGCTCACCTGCATCACAAAGAACCAGCTTTCCTCACAGGCTTAAAATGCAGGTTACTTGAGGAGCTGCAGCCACACTCATCTGTCATATCGACTGCCTAAAATGGCGGCACCCCAGCAGGAGGACGGGCGTGGCCTGCCTCAGTGCCACAGATGTGTGCTCACTGGAGACTTGCAGGGAAGTGTCTGTAAGAATATACAAAAACAGGGAGCTCTTCCTTCTCTTTCTGCACTTTCAGTCATCGGGTAGAGCAGAAAGTGAAAGGTATCAGTCAGAAGTGCTTGGCTATTTCTGATAGAAGCAGAGGTCTGTCCGACCCAAAATGGCGGTGTGCCATGAGGGGGATGGTTTATATTTGAAGGGCCTTCTTCCCCAGGGAGGAGAGTGCTGTGTGCACCCAGCCGGCGGCTGCACGCAGGGCAAGGCACTGTGCTGCGGAAATGAGACCTGCAAATTTACAGTGGTGTTTCTTCCTTGTTGACCGGTGGTAAAAGCTATCCCCAGTGCAACTACTGCTTCTTAGAAGCAAACCTTCCCTTGCCAGAGCCCAGTTCTAAAAGCATTTATCAAAGCAACAGTGTTTCGAGGCATTGGGCTGGTTTTATCTTGCTGTGCATTTCCTCAGGCTAAACCAGACTCTGCAACAACAAAAACTTAGTTTGCTCCTCAGATGTCAGAACTTTCTGTGACACAAATCATGGCTGCTTTTACAGCAATAAGGAAATTGATTCTTCTGCCTGATCGTTCTGATCCTTTATCAGCCCTCTCAGTCCTCCTGCAGGGCTATCAGGAAAGCTAATTGGATTTTCTCCCAGGTTGTTTATTTGTGAAATAAAATTCCCGTTTGCATAACTAACTTCTTATGATCATTTATCTGTTACTGTAATGCAGTTCGAGGGAAAGCTAAGCAATTATCCAACCCATTAACCGTGAAGGAAGCGTAGCAAGTTGTGGCACAGAAAAGTCGTCACTTGCCTTTTTTTAGCATCTATAGACATTTTAATGTAGACTCAGCACCTGCTGTGGGGATCCAAGCAGCCAGAAGAGGGTAGTATACGTTAATTAATCAGCTTCATCTGGTGGTAAAGCAGAGCTATTTGCGAGAGAAACATCTACTGACATTTCTGGCTGCAAGGTAGAGAAAGGCAATACTGAGAAATTTGATAGAATTTGGAAAGGAAGATTTAAGTTAGAACTGTCAACAATTAGATTAATAGCATGCTACAGAGCTTTTCACCTTCTGCTGTTAGCTCCTGTTTGAGCAATGCCTCTTTCAACAGAAATGCATGTCTGAAACAACTTCATGGCTTTGCTTTCAGCTAAGAACAGCACACATTACTAAAACTAATAGCATCTTAAGGGCGTTCTGGTGTAGTGCCTTGCCTGCAGTAAATCTAAAAAGCCAGATGGGGATGTCATGAAACTGCATAGCACTGAAAGTGCCTTGAGGGTATGATTCAGGCCTAAGAACTTGAAAAAAACCACCACCTTCACACATGCTGTCTGACATTGCATGGGGTTTCTGCAGTTGACAGAGACTCAGAAAGGAAAATGTACGCCAGCATGGAGTACAAGGCAGGAGCATAGCTTATAATTCACATTAACATGTTTTACTGCTGCTCACTTCCTTTCTTAGTGCATAGCAAGTCCTCTGTGGATGAAAGCAGTGAATGGGGATTGACTGAGGAAGTAAAGAAGGAATATCCGAGTAAGTTATTATTTGCTTTATACTATTAGTAGTTGGATATTGCTGACAGGATCAGACTTCTGCTGTGATAGATGTTGTACTCTCTCATGAGAAAGGAAAAGCAACAACCTGAAAAAGGAAGCTCTTCAACAAACAAACAAACAAACAAAAGAACAAACAGAAAGTGAAAGGGAAAACAGATACAAAGATATGAAATGCCATGCTTAAGATCATATGGCCAGTGATTGGCAGAGCAATAGAAGACTCCTGACAACGTGCTTCTGGTGGAGCTAATTTAAATTCTCTCAGAGGTTAGTAAGTAAAAATGATTGGTTTGCACATTTACACCTTGGAAATGCACTGAAACCATAATACACCATTGATTCATATTTTATTAGTACTCTGCCTGAAGCAAAGTGGAAATGTAAGCTGATTTTTTTTTCTAGAATTACTTTCCCTCCGTCCTCTCAAAAATAACACATGCAGAAAACATCAGAACTTTTCATTTAACATTAGACTATAAATGCTAAACCAGACGCCCTTCACCTGCTGCTATAATGCAGCTGCTTTCTCAGCTTGAGCATTGTCCTTTATCCCTATAACACAGAAAGAGCACACAAGAGCTGAAGAAAGGAAAGGGACAGAGAATACCATATGCAAGCTGAATTAGGGTGTCAGACTAATCTCAACCCCTCTAAAAAGCTTAGTTTCAGGAAACCTTCATGTGACAAATTCAGAAAGCCTTTAAAGCAGCCCTGTCACTTCAAATCAATGGTTGCAAATTTGTCCACAATTTTCATGGACTTGGCTTTCAGTTTCAGAAAGGGCCCTTCTAAAACGACGTGCAAATATCCGGCTGCCATGTCTGCTTCAGTCAGTCCCATATCTCTGACCATTTTGATGTGAGGAAGGAGCAAAGCCAACTATAAAGATTCTTTCTGGATATCATTCTCAATGCAGGAAGGTTACAGTAATAAGCCAGTTCCCCTACAATTTCCTTCCTTTGCATTATGCATTTTGGTTTCTCTGGCACACAAGAGATACATTATGGAAAGTGATGCTTGATGGGGAGTATTCTGCGTACACATCCCTGTTCTGAGCTCAGTTCCTGGGGATCCTTTGCCATTTGCCATTTGTTTCTCTCTTGTTTGGCTGAGCTTTCCTTTTGAGCTGCCTGTCCATTAAAAGGAGTGTGAGGATGTCCACGCAGAGTCGACAAGTCTGACTAGAGGGGCTTCCCCTTGTGTTTCCATGCTGCCAGACGCAGTTGCCTGCAGAGGGATTTGGACGGATGAAGATGCAGTTGGTAAGGGTACATTACCCCTTAAAAACATGCTTGAAGTGTTGCTGTTCACCTCACTTCCCGGGTTGGTGACACTTACAGCACTGTTGCTCACTGACCACAGGCAAGGGTAATGGCTGGAAAAAAAAAAAGCAGTACAAACTGAATGACTTTTTCAAAACCTGCATAGGACTTACTTTTATGGTCAAGTGCATTATCTGCTCAAAAGCTGGTATCCCAATCAAGTTGCTGAACTAGACCAGCTTTGCAGATCTTATGTGAAAAACACAAGCAGCCATTATACTTGGTGACCCTGAAGACAGGCATGGAGAGAAACATGCAAATACATGTGATGCTTTAGGATTTAAGTGTGTCTGGTTTTGTTTTTTTTTTTTTTCTTAATGAATGTTTATATTTTAAATAATTTCACCTGATTTTCCTGGCATCTAAAATAAGGAAATTCATGCATTTATTTGGGGAAAGAAGGGGAAAATACTTAATTGGTTTTGTATGCCTAATAAGTTCTAGTCAATCCTAGAACTGATTACTGCCCTATTACCAATACTTCTATAATGCACCATGAATTAGCCTTTGTTATATCCCTGCAGTGGAGTAAGATCCTCATTTCATGCAAGAGAATACTGAGCAGCATGGAGAGAAAGACAGTTTGGCTTGAAAACTCTCACTGACCGCAGACACCTGAGTTTCAAGATTCTGGCTTTCAAAAGTGCTAGGGAAAAATAAAGCTCCCATTGATTTTATCTGGGCAGAAGGTAATCAGCTTGTCAAAAGGATCTGTCTGGGAATCTTAAGTTGGGTACCTGGGACATGTTTTAAAATCTGGATGCTGATTGAAGCATGAAATAAAGTGTGAATTACCAGGGCAGGTACAGTCCTAATGTGAACAGGTGCAGAGATTTCTCCCACTCATCCACATCGGCCTGTGAAAGATTGTTTTTCATTTGGGTTATTTAACGTGAGCAGACATGAAGCATGGAGTGGCAGATCATGGGAAGCTTCTTATCTTTGCAGTGTGGCAACACCACTGTTGTTTCAGCATACACTGAACAGGATTGAAAAGTTAAGGAGAAACAATCGCATCACACCAGGAATATCAGCCACTTTCTGTACTCTGAAGCATAAGAAAAAGCAGAGAAGCTGGAGACCATGGTGAGCCATGGTGGAATGAAAAGCCTTTAAAGCCTTTGACAGTGTCCCCCACAACATCCTCATAGGGAAAAGCTGGCTGCCCATGGTTTGGATGGGCATATCATCTGCTGGGTGAAACACTGGCCATATTGCTCTCTTCAAATACCTGAAAGGTGCTTACAACAAGAGTTGGGTTGGTCTCTTCTCACTGGTAACAGATGACAGGATGAGGGGAAATGGTCTCAAGTTGTACCGGGGGAGGTTTAGGTTGGATATCAGGAATAACTTCTTTACAGAAAGAGTTGTTAAGCACCGTAATAGGCTCCCCAAGGAGGTGGTTGAGTCACCATCCCTGGATGTGTTTAAAAACCATTTGGATGTGGTGCTCAGGACATGATTTAGTGGAGGGTTGTTAGAGTTAGGGTAGTATGGCTAGGTTAGACATCCTAATTCTCATTCCTATACTGAATCTCACTTGTATTTCTTCCTAAGATTTTCTTTACTAGATCTTTTAGTAATAAACAATAACAACAAAAAAAAACAACACCCTTTTTATTCTTCAAGTCATTAACAAACCCAATCAATTCTATAGAGCCCAGTTATGATTAAACATTCCATGTGTTGTAAATTGAATATGAAGAGCTCCATGATTTAAAAAAAAAAAAAAAAAAGGCTAAAATTACAGAGGCAAGCTGACATCTGTACAATTTATTTTTTGAAACCTCTGGAATACATGTTTATCTGGCATATTGTTTATTAGATAAAATACTGGAGAGACTTAGCAAGTGTGCGCACCTACTAGTAAGTGCTGACACTCATGTAGCATGGGCAAACTTTGCTGTCAGATAGGTCCTTCAGTTAAACAATATCTCCACTTTACACATGGAAAATTGAGGTTGTGATTCACCTAAGGAAGACCGTGTATGTAGAGGAGGTGGGAATTGGTTAAGAAATTAGGCATGAATGGAACCTTATGGCAGTCCTACTAGCCTCAGTGCTCCTAATACCAGCAGCTTTCCTGTAACCTTACCTGGGCCCCGGGCTGGCAGCTCCCTTGGTGTGTGGCACAGAGAGCAAATTAGCATGTGGAGAGGATGGCAAAGTCCAGCTGTCATGTCCTGAGAATACCTGAAGATTATTGCTGGAGCTCTCCAAAAAATTCACTTTGAAGGGAAAAAAAAAAAGAACAAATCCTCATGACGTGCATTTTTCCAAGGATCTTTTGATTAATGATGACTGCTATATTACTGGCAATGTTTTGGTACACATTTCTTTATAGGTTGAGTTTTCAGTTAAGTAGGATGCTTTGCTAAATTATAGCTAGCAAACAGATTACTTTATCCTTACTCCTGTTTCTGGTCAATTTCATATGATCAAAGTAGATCCAGTTTCTGTATCTCCACCCCCAGATCTAGAGAGCAGGTGGGACATGAAAGATCTCCTGGCAATACCAAAAAGCCCTCACCTCAAATCAACAACTGCCACATCCCTAAGGACTGCTCTGACTTGAGAGAGCAACTGTTTTGTGGCACATCACTAAAAAGAGGGCTTGTAATGGTTTGATACTTATATATAACTGAGAGAAGGACTTTGAGCAAGATCATTCACTCTTATTTACAATTAGCAGTTACAGTGCACCGAACAATTCTGTTCCACTTCTTCTGTTGCCTTAACCGTACCCTCTGCATTCAGTGTTCAGCGCAGATTGTCACAGATACTCACACTGCTCTTCCCCAGTTTCAGCTTTCAATTGTTTTACTGCTTAGGGTTACCAAAGCAAGGGTCGGTCAGGGTGAATGTTTCCTGGAAGCAAAGCAGTTGTACCTGTAGGTGAATGATTTCTTTGCATGTAGGAAGGTGGGTATGGAGCAGCCCGATGCCCTCGCAGTGCTGAATATCGCTCACAGCCGTGGGGAGCGTGTGGAGCTGGCAAAGGTAAAGGTGCAGTATACTGGTAATTAGAGCTTCCTGATGCACACATTGTATCTGGGTTGGAAATCAACCAGCCACCCACTTTGAAGGGAAAGACAAGAATATTATTGCACTAAAACATTGCAGTTCAATAACGTAGCCAGGCTTCTTGCACACCAGCTGAGCCTCAGAAATATCAAACCCATGCCAAAACACTGCTTCATGGAGCAACTGACAAGCAGAAAACAACCAACCAAAAGAAAAAAGCCCACCAAAAAATCCCACCACTAAAAACAAGACCTGAAAACACACTAAGAGAAAACGTCACTAATGTCAAAGAATAAACGAAAGAAAAGCTGATCATCATTGGAATGAACACAACATCTTCTCCCTCATTTTAATTTTTGTCCTGCTTAATGATGACAGTTTTATGGGGGACAAAAATACAGTTATAAATACAAAACAAGTGGAGAGAAAGCCCTTAAAATTCCATATATAATTTTTTTTTTCCTGGATTCCATTTACATCAAAAATTGGATCATATGAAAAATGATCCTTCTGCAGAAACTGATTTCCTACTGAAGTTATTTCAATCGTTATTTAGTTTAGACAGCCCTTTTCTGCAAAGGCAGTTCAAGGCTCAGTGAACTGCTGCTCTGATCCAGTTAAGTAGATCCCAGCTTCCCAGCATCTATCTACACAAAATCTCCAGCTCACATGAACAGAAGCCTTACAGTGAGAGTATGTCATATGTTGACCTTCAGAGACTGCTTCTGGTGCATCCTTGGGATGGTTTCTGAAAGGGAAAACATCTAGCAGTAAAACTCCTTATTGCAAAATTAGTAAAGAAGTTTTAAAAACTCAAAACTAGTCATGCACACACGAAAAAAGACTTTTCTGCACTCTGTCATAAAGGAAACAATTATGTTACACAGCATCCCGAGCCTGAAAAGCTAGGTCTAACTGCAGGACACCTGGGACTTCCTGCATCTCACTCAGTCTAAAGCAAGGCTCTGCCTCCTGCTTAGGGCCATGAGACAAAGGCAGCATTTGCCCTCTGCAACTGAGAATTGAGACACAGCAGCTCCAAGAGTGGAAAGGAAAGAAATAGTGATTCTCCTGCAGGCATATGGGAGACGTCATTTTAGAAGACGCAGCAGACCTGGACAAAATTTATTAGCAATGATGGATGGGAATTGATCATTTGGATGCCTCAGTGTGTTAGTACAGATGAAGTGAATCTTTGTAAAATAATTAAGCCACAGTCCGTTTCTGGTGGCAGAAGCATCTCTACCATAGTGAGCACCTGCAGGTTACTTTTAATAAACACATCATAGAGTATCACACAGGTTCAGCAATAGCAGTGTGTCTATGTTACCAGTAAAGCACAATTTCACTTTAACTATATGCTTTTTGAAGTATGCAGCATTTTTTTTCCCTGACCTATTGAATTATGGTATTCACTGGAGTCTAAGTACAATGTAGTGAACATATGAGGTGTACAACATCACTGGGAAAACTCATACCCATCTCATTTCATGTGTCCTTCTGTCTTGAAGAGACTACTCATCCACATTAGGACATCTCATGGTGACTATTATATAGTCTCCCCACTAGTTTCAGTGGGGTGACTCTAGACTTAAGACAATAGAAACAAGATTAAGTTATGTATAATTTATTTTTTCCATGGTGACATCACAGTTTTAAACCATATCAGCAACCAAATACTACTGGAGCTGAAAAAGATCAACTCACCTTTCTTTTGCATCCAGGAAGGCTTTGGCAAAGGGATTATACTTGATTTTGAGAGCTGTTATCTTGAGTTTACAGAAAACAGGGCACGTTAGTGAAGGCAACTTGGAATAGAGAGTTGAAACAACATCTTCCAGAGAAAACTAAGTGGAACTGCCATGGCTAGACAAACAAAATATATCCCCACGTATTGTTTTCCAAGAGTGGTTGGAGGGAGATTTGCTCTTTGCTTAGTGCTGTGTACTGATCAGTGCCACAGGCAGCACACCAAAAGGGGCAACTTAATTGTGTGGTCTAGTCTGGTAATTCCTGTGGGATTGTGAAGCCTTTTGAGAGAACTGAGAAGAGAAACAAATACAAATCAAATTTGCAGCCAAGAGATATGGCAGATGAGTGAACAATTGTCACAATCCAAATTATCCCTCAATTCCAATTTTAGAGTAGAAAAGAAATTTTCCTTTAGAATGATATGTCTTTCCATAACTGTATGCATTTTAAGGAGAGGGAAGAACTATGATTATCATTAAAACTGTTGGTCATTACTATAGAAAGATATGTGAACTGACTGTAGGTTTTTTACAGTAAGAGATTGGGATGCCAGGATAGATGGACCAATCTGGAATAGCAGTGGCAGAATATTAAGCTAAATCTGGCTTAGTACTGCAGCCAGACCTTGGACTGAATAGTTTTCAACTGCAGAAAGAAGACAGTATTAGAGTGGGTGGAGCATTAAACTGCATGGGACTAGTAGTGAAATGGGGAAAGGACCAGTTTATACACGCTGATCTTGTAGTTAATAGGCTTCTAACATATATCTCATCAATGATACCCAAGAGTACAGTGTGGCATCTGCCTACCTCTTCGTTTTGATAGGCAGTCACAGCTATGAACTGAGTCTCAGGGAAGGAACAGTTCATCACCATCCGGTGGGGGCCTCCTACACGAACTATATGTACTTGAGGCTCGTATTTATGCAGGGAGTTCAACATTATCTGCAGAAAACAAAACAGAAAGACCTCAGTGACACTCCGGTATCCATCCCGCAGCTGTTTTTTCATTCTTGCTCTATAATAGACCAGATTAAACCCCTCCAGCTTATTGTTATTGAAAGCAGAAGGGCAGGTGCCTTCCTAATTCCTGGCAAACTGCATTGAACAGAGTGGGCTTGGATTTAAAGATTTTGATACAGCAGCATATGTGTTAGTAGCCACAGCCTTCACACCACCGCGCTTCCACTGCACTAGAGGTTGTTCAGTCAGTTAAAGAGCAATCTCTATTCTGCTTCTGCTATCTGAAAGAGTCAGAATTATCATCACAGAAAACAAGGCCAGGATAGAGCTGAGGTAGTCACCTCTCATCTTTCTGGGCAAGATTTACCTAAACAAGCCTTGGCAAGCGTCTCTACTCTAGCATTTAAAGCTGTGTATAATGGTTATTCTACAGAATACCTTCCTCAGGAAGCCTGTTTCATTACTTAATTATCTCTAATGCAACAAAACATATTTAAAATTAAGAAAAAAAATGTATTTTGGAAAGTGCTATGTGTATATATATAGATGGAATAGGGGCCAATAGCTGACTAACAGTGCTTTCTGCTAATATTTTCTAATAACACCACAAAAGGGGAAGCTGAAACACCGTGGAGATGTGGTTTACCTTAACACTGCTGCCAAAACTTAAAACAATTGTTTGCCATTTAGTTGACTTTTCTTTGGATTGTTTCTCCTTTAGGTTTTCCACCTTTCCTTTCTACTTTCTCCTTCTTCCCTTGCCCATATATAAGATCTCGTTCCTGTCTTTCCCATCAAGGTTTCTTTGACCTTCCAAACTATCTTTTCGTTGTTCCTGTCCCTCTCTTTCTACAGTGCATACATTTAGACTTTTAACTTTTCTAAGGTCCTGAATGCAGGATTAGAATTTGCAAATTCAGATCCTATTTTATGTTACACAGTAAGTCCTGTGTGCCAATTCTGTGTGTTACTTTATAAAAAGTCAGGTCATCTTTCTGTTCTTCAGTCTCTAAAAACTGAGATAATTTCCTACCTAATTAAGGCACTAGGCTTATGAAGGTACCTCACAAACCAAATGGAAATAATGGGTAGAGAACACACAAAATTTACACAGGAAAAAAAAAATTCTGGGCTGACAAGTATCATCCAACGTAGGAGTTTTGTACAAAAACAAGCAAACAAAAGGTCTTGTGCAATATTTTATCTTTAGATGCATCATCAAAAACAAAATATGAGGCAAAAGTAATTTTCCTGTTTGCATTTTTAAGGGGTTCAAAGAGAAAGTCACTTATTTCTGGTACATGTGGTTTCTTTCCAAAGGCCAAAGCTGATTCAATAGAATATTGATAATTATCATGATGCAGAAGCAGACATAGTAATTATTTCATTTAGGAGCAGCCTTTTATTCTGCTATCTGACTCCTGCCAACATTCCACTTACACCAAACAACATGGGGGAACACAACAAAAACCTAATACCCGTGACCATTCTTTCCCCCTTCTCTGAAGTCCTATGTAAAAGAAAAAAAAATTAAAAAAAACCAGCACACAAGACCAACTCTCAAAAGCCCCCTGATGATTAAGTAAACCACAGCACTCTGTTTCTCTTAACATCAAGAAGTCCATTAAAATCTGAAAGCGCCAATTAAGGCCTGTTTATTCCTGTTTACATGTGGCCTCCAGAGAATAATTGGCATCTGTGGGTGAAGAGGACTGTAAGGGCCTCTATAATTACATAAATGCACCCTTGATATTTCTTGATTGGTAGGTGCTTGCAATCGAAGCCAAGAGGTGTATGGGGAAACATCAGGCCATACCCATACCTGCCCACTCCCATTGAGCTTGTTGGTAAGTTTGACTTTGCTGAAGGAGATGGCAGCTTTCATCCAGTGGGCCCCAAAGTTGGGAGAATCTGGGTGGATGTAGACACAGCTGTGGTTTGGTGGCTCCGGTTTCCCAGCTGGCACCCATTCTCCATTGACGTACTTCCAGCGGTGGCCATCAGTCGGGGCAAAGTCTAACAGGAAAGAATACATGGCGTTGGGGTCCAAGCCTGATACGCTGATCTTCAAAACAGGGAACATGCGCCTGTTCAAGAAACAAAAAGGGGAGATACCATTAGAAACCGATTTTGAAAGGCTCGTCTTAGTGAGTTTGTGGCCGGCAACCCACAGATTAGGTCAAGGAACATCCTCCCTCCCCATTTCTCTCTGTATAGCTACAGAAAAGTCTCCTAAAGTTTAATCCTTCTTTTTATTTTTAAAATTTTGGAAAAATATGTAATTGCTGAAGTAGGGTACTCAGGTCTTGATCTAGATTTGTGAATGTGTTCTGTTTATGAACTGTGTATAGTGTCAGCAGCATCTATTGGATATGGACACGCTAAGTACCATCCTTAGGTCTGAGACAAGAAGGCGTGAATAGGATTGAACAGACTCAAATATGATCAAGAAGCTGAAGCCAAACCACAGATTAACTGCATTAATTATGGAATCCTGCAATAAATTGCATTTTGGTGCTTTTATTTTCCTGCAGAACATTGTCCAGTGGCCAAGTTCTACTTTGTCTCGCTCTGTATATCTCCTCTAAAATCATCTTGCCATTTCCAACCCTTAGGACATAATCCCAGGCAGATAACCACCACAAACAATATACAAAGATTTTTCTTCTTTCTTTGGAAGGGATAGTTCCATGGTCTCTGTGAGCTAAATGATTCACTTTCCTCTGACTCATTTCCTGTGGCTCATCTACTAAACTCCAGTATCTGTCACTTAAGTAACAGTTTCCAGGTAGCAGTACTCAAGTGCACTAATAATTTGGCTGCACTTACCTTGTGTAAAATTATTTATTTCCTGATTATTTACTTCATGATTAGTCAGGCATGACTTAACATTTAATAAAATGCCTTTTATCTCATCTTCCATCATCTTCCATATATTTCATTACCTTTTCCTTGAAAATACATCCTGAAGTCTTATTAAAGGGTATATTAAAGGCTATATTATGGGTATATTAAAAATCAGTTAGCTGAAACAGTTAACTGTAGTTTTTTCCCTTTTTTAAAAAGAAGTATTCTCATACTGTTCCACCATCAGTACATTCATCTCCAGTTTGAGAAGTCTGGCCCTTGCTGACCAACCTGTGCTTGGCCATTCTTTCAGTCATCTGCTCCCTTCCTTCCATATTCTTCATCCTCATCAGTTTGATCACATTCTTACACTTACAGTTCTACCGTAGATGCAATGCTGTCCATTACTAAGGGCTCTAAACATGTATCATCCAGAATTCCCACCATCTTGTGCATATAAAATTAAAATACTGTCCTCATTTAGTTTTGGGAAAACACTTTGAAGCATCTTTGTCCTTGATTCCAACGCCCCCTTTTCTTAACTCCCATTTATTTATTATGCCTTCCTTTGTAAAGGAGATTTGCAGCAGTACACAGAGGTAGACTTTCATCAGTTTTCTTTCTGTTCCAATACTTGTGATTACAGCTTTGAATTGGCATCTCAGTGCCTGGACAAGTCTATAGCAATGGAATTAGTAGGGCTCTCACAGTTTCAGGAACTGGGAAAAGTAGCAGAACAGACATCTCCCATCAAAGATACCTTACTCATTACGTTTCTTAGGTTGTGGCATCATACACATCATTACATGAAGAATTATTGTACTTACTATATATCACCTCCTACTATGCTTATATAAACATGAGGTCTCCTGGCCCCAGAAACATCCACACTGACTCCTCCTGGAAACCAACAGTTTGCCACCTCTTTATGCATAGGACAGTAAGACTTCAAGCTTCTTTTCTCTAGAGATACAGAGATTAGTTACACCTCAGCCATTGTTTGAGGTCCATGGTCATGGTAGCTCTCTAGGCTTTGTTAGGCAGTAGTGCAAAATGTCCAAAATCCACTCTCTCCAGTGACACCAAAAGGCCCCTGCACTCATACTCTTCAGCAGGATTCACCTGCAGACTGCTGACCATCTCCTTTGCCTCTTACAACATCCTACTCCTTACCTTTCTAGACGTACATTCAGCACCTCCTGCCCACTCTCTCTGATTTGAGGGAGTTTTTTCATTTGGTATGAGTACTTGGTGACTCAGTGCCAATGCAACACTGAGAAAGATATGCTGAACCATGATCTTTCTAAGTAGAAGTTTAGCCAAGAATTTATTCACTACATTTAACATGTCTTTCTGACCAGATGCCCCCTTCTTTCAAATAGGAACATGACTAAAATTGTGGATGCACTGCACCCTGCACAGCCAGGTCACCCGCAGCCCTTCTTCAAAGTAACAGGCTTACGTATTTAGCTGAAATTGAAACAGAGGGGAAAATTCATCCTGAAAAAATTTAATTTTGCTAGATTTCTCAGAACTATTTGTTAGTTCTTCTGCACACAAAGCAAAATTCTCTGCCTTTCTACTTGAGAGGCTTGAGTTTATCCCCAGAAGAAGCAGATCAGCATCAACTCTAACCTCCTGTACCACATAAGTTACAGCGCTTTCCTGTATTAATCTTTGCCACACACACAATTAATCCCCAACTCATTTGGATCAGCATGTTTGATTGTACAGGCCTTAATGATGGAAGACCTACCACCTCAATTGTTGAGCAGATAAACGGCTTTACTGTTCAAATCGCATGCTGTAGCATGGCAAATGAAAATTTCCACAAATTTGTTTCAGTCAGAAGTGATTCCAGTGATCAGGTAGGTGCACATGTGACCTCTGTTACTGCAATAGCTGAGTATTTCCATCTCTTCCATTTATTTAGAGAAGATCTGCTACAATTACTCCATGGTATGAAGCTTCAGTGGGAAGATGTTTGGTATCAAATCTGAATGTGTAGTAAAGAGTAAAGTTGCTTTAACATCTAAGCCTTTCCCCACATCCCCTTCCGTGTTTGCCTGCACTGACCCAGTACTGATTCTCCCCGCATATAAAGGGGAATAGAGGCTCTTTCCTGCCTCTGCACAGTAATGTGGATGATGCAGAATACCGCTGAAATGGTATCAACGTTGTAAGAAAACTTGCTCAGTCAGCATACGGGTTGTTTAAATGTTGAAATGCCAATACCATAAATCTGAGTAAAATAGGAGACTGATTCCAGCACCCTTTGCTGCATCCTTTGAGATACATCTTGTGATACAGCATGCAGTTTAATTTCACTGTATCTGTTCTATTAAAAACACATCCATCATCCCTGTGTCCCTAGGTGTTTTGCTGTGGCAGGCGATTCATATAATGAAGCAAAGTGTAGCTATGGAGAAGTATCTACATATTAACAGTGAAGGTGGTTCAGAACATTTTGGGACTCTCAGTACCAATTAGAGATGACTCAATCACAGCAGATAGAACTGTGCATGCTAGAAATTCACATTTGAGAATCGTATCAGACAGCCTTTCATTCTCCACTATGTTCCCGCATCAAGTTTCAATTTAATTTCTGAATTTTGCTAATGATATTTCCACACAAATTGCCCTTCATTTTCAAACACTCAAGCTCAGGCTGGCTTTTCCTGTTAATCTTAGAAAACAGTTCTCAAAAGTGCTCACATATCCTTCAAGAAGAATGTCTGAGTTGGTTCTATCACTGTAAGCAGCAGCAGAATTAGATCAATGTTTTTTCTTTTGAGAATCCCTTTAGAGACTGCCACTGAAGAGTTCTGAGCCTGGAAAAAAGCTCAGGATTTACAGGGAACTGTCCCAAGTTTGTCTCCTTTTGAAAAGCATGGAGTTGTTCAGAGGGTTTTGCAGCAGCCACTGTCTGTTCCATTTTCTCACTGTGCTGGTTGTTTTGTTAAGGGAAAATACTTTCAGAAATGAAAGAGAGCCTTTTTTCTTCTTCTTTTTTTTTTTTTTTTTTGTAGTCATTAATGCTACAGAATCTTCATTATTAGGATTCATGCAGATTGTTAAAATACTCTTAAACAAATTTAGTCTGAGACTGCTATAGTTTGATCAGATAGAAAGAACGCGTACCTGCCCCCACTGGCACTAGCTTTAGGAAAAATAAGAGCCAGCTGATAAGGTCAGTGCTAAGTAAGAATGAAGAAAAATAAATAAGCTTCCACGATTAAAATGTAACATTGGATATTCAAATGATGATGGATTTTCATCCCAGCAGCAGCATAAAAAGATTATGTACATGCACTCACCTAGACATTTTAGAGAGAAAGAGTATCACCTGCAATCACAACATACGTTAGCACTGAGGAAAGAAACTGAAAAAAAAAAAATAACCCACAACCTGCTGGTAAGGCACAATCCTTTGTATCCATTTAATTAATTTGGTGCAAATTTATTCTCATCTTGGTTACTTATGCTGACAAGGAATGTTTAAATCTACATTACATTAAGTGAAAATCCACTCAGAAGTTTGCTTTAGCCCAACAGCAACTATAAACATTCAAATTAAACAAAAGCAGCTTCTTGGTGTAAAGAAGAAGAACAGAAGACAACATCTATCCTTATAGATTCCTAAGAATCAGAGTAATGATAAGCAATGATATTTTGGAAGCAGAACTGTTCTCTTAGTAGAAGAACCTAGCTGAGCTAGCAGACAAGATTCTTCCCCTCTTAATTGCTTTCCCTGACAGGCTGCAGGCAATAGTAATCTTTTCCACAAGTTCTGTTCAACCAAAATCTCTGCAAAACTGATGGAACACACACCATGAGCATAAAGCTTTTCTCTCATCTCTTAATCTTGCTCTCCCATGCAGATATTCCTTGTGAAAGAAACATGCGTGGAGGGAGGGATGGGAGAAGATGGCAGAGGTGGCAAGGGTAGAGTAAGTACTACTGTAAACCTTAGTACTGCTGTACAGGAAAACTTTCCTCTAGTCATTACCTGGACTCTGTTGCCTTCCCAGATCAGTGCAGAGCCTATCTGGAGAGCCAGTATCCAATTCAGAATTAACATTCTTTTCTCCGGGTTTTGCACTCAGCAAATAGAAAGATATGTGATCCCCTTATATCACAATTTGTTATTTTTTTAAAGCTCTGTATGTCAGCCAGTATTCTACGGTGCTTACTAAGTACACCAGCAACAACTACAGAATTGTGAGGCACAGTTGTGGGACCACACAGATCTGGACCGCACATACAAGCCACAGAGCACAGCTGGATTGTACCCTTTTCTAGTACAGATTGTACGTGCAGACTGTTAACCTCCAAAGCCTGAGAAACAAGAACAGCAACGGGGAGATAACAGCACTGGTCTGCTTCTGTACAGTCCTTTGAGATCTACAGGTAGGAATGTGGTAATAAACATTAATGACTGGTAGCACAAGAAGCAATCCAGAAGATTTTGAGAGATAGTGTCCACACCTTGGTGAAAGTTCCCTTTTTGTCAATGCATTTCTCCAGCACGTTTCACAAGCAGGAATAAAGTGTGGCAGGAATGGCTTCACAGAAAGGAGCGGGGACACCCCAATTCTGTCCCTACCCTGCTTTTAGGGGACCACACTGCTACATGCTCACTGCAGTTCTCTCTAGCCTATGCACACGCTACTTTCTATTACACCTCTTCACACCCCCCGGCTGTCACCCACCCTTAGCACACAGTGCTATGCAGATCACTCACCTGCCATTCTTGGTCACAATCATCTCGTTGGTGACTTCTCTGAATCTCTGCCAGAGGGTAGCATCCTCTAAGACAACCTGAAGCTGCTTCTCAGTGGGGTCACCTTTGTCTCTCCCTGCCCGGAGTTCACTCTCCACGACGCTGAGCAGCCTGGAGACGGTGCAGTCAGTGGGCTTTTTGCAACCCAGGTCTGCCATAATGACTTTACTGCCAGAAACTTGGGGTGGCTGTTAAAAGACAGAAATAGGAAGCTAAATCAAAAAGCAAGTCAGATCGTTGGGCACAGCCTGAGAAACGTGCCCTCCTCACTCTTTTGCCACTGACTAGCTCGTTCCTCTGGAAGTCCCAATGGGCAGTGACACCAGCGTGTGCAGGTTTATGCACACACTCCACACAAAAAAAAGGACTATCTCCTAATTACCTGTCAGACGGTCAGGTGGGTGGCAGGCTGATGACTCAATTGGCTGCCTTGAAAGAAGAGTCCTCCATCCAAATTAGCATGCTTTTATCTTTTTTCAACCTGAAGTGGGTCTAATTGTTCTGCTTGAGAACCAGGTTTCCATTAATGAAAATTATTTCATTTCCAGACTGAAACAATGCATGGAAATTGCATTCTCGCTGATGCGGACTCTAGCTGAAGGAGCTAGTAACAATCAAGACAGTTAAACAGAGAAGACAGTCTTAAAGATAGAAGAGGATAGCCTTATTTTCACCCAGCATGTTGAATAAACACATTAACTTCATTACTCAACAATCTCCAAGTTCCTAAATTAACATGTTAGATTGCAAAAGGAAAAAGTAGCATATTACACTCCACTGTTGATTCCTGCTCTGTCCATCCCTTGGACCCCAGTTTCATTCACAGAATGTCTGTGGCACCTTAACGTATTTTAACTCCCTTCTGGATGCATTTCTAGGGACAGATCCCACACTTCTGAGGCTGGGTATAGACATAACTGTCTTGAGGCCTGGCACTGCTGACCTACTCAAGGTCTGCTTCATCCAAAAGCTCCCTCATCATTCCTAAAACCGCCATTCCCTCTCCTCTCAGCCTGAGGCCTTATCTGGCAAGTCTCTTTGAACTGCATATACTTTCCACAAAGGACAGTTGTAAAAGAAGCCACTATTATACCAAGAAATCCATCAACTTCAGCAGTGAGACAGGGATCTGAGAAAACTGGGTCCAGTTCTGTACTACAGAGTTATGTGAATACCACTGATCCAATAAACATTGGACTTTAGCACATAAAGCACTTGAGTGCCTAATTCCTGCAGATGCATTTAGCTCCAGTAACATCTGGGAAATTTCTGGTCTGTTAGACATGACATAGTCAGGGACTTGGCTATGAAAATGAACTTTGGGCATTTCTTTTTAGAGAAATATATTTTCTACCTACTTACTTAGAACTTTGTGTTTGTTTAACTCAAGAGCCCTTGTTGAATTTCTGTGCTTCCAGCTTTCTAAACAATGAAATGATTTGGTTTGGGGCTCTACAGTGCACCACTGATGACATTTATACAGACAAGGAAGGGTCTGACGAACTATAAAACATGATTTAAATTAAATCCATCCTTTAACAAGGTTCAACTTATCTCGCAGCGCAAAAACCCACGAGGTATCATCTCCCTCACCAGCAACAGCCAGAGTTTGTAGGTACTATCTGTGTCATACAGCACCTTTTTTGGAAAGTAGTCCTGCTACTCCCTCAACATTGAGCCAGAGTGAGGATACTGATTCCAAGTCCTCAAAACAGCACAGCTGCATGTGTGCAGCAACACGATGTTCTGCAGAACAAAGGAGACTTTAGGTGAGCACTCACTGCCCAGAATCTCAACACCACAGGAAGGGAAAGTCATGCAGCTGTGACGCATTTTTTGTATCTATAATCCCAATCATCCCAACTGGGAACTTTGCACTCTGACACATCTTCCTTCTTTCATCTTCCCAGTCTTTACATACCTTGTTTGAATTGTCAGCTCATAACATTTTGACTAGATTATCAGTCAACTCACCTTGTGAAAGGTGTCTGTCTGTACCAGGCCTAAGCAAATAGCAACTCCTAGTTACTAACCAGCCTCCTTTCACTGCTGAGCAAATGAAGAATTTGTACATTAAAATCTACAGGATATTTAGGTACTTTGAAGTGTGCCACTTGGCATCTGGAAAAATAATTGCTTATCAGGTAACATCGTGTAACACTGAATTACAAACACTGATTAGTGCTTGGACTTTCTTTTTCAGATGCTCAAAAAGGAGAGAGAAGCTCTATCATTTTTCCCTGCACATGCCACACGAGATCAAATGGCATAGCAAACACTTAAGAGACCATGAAACAGTTGTGTTGCTTTCACGACATTACAAAATGTTAATAAAGGCGGGAATCAGAGCTACATGAAATATTGTACACTAGGAAGTTTTGGGGTTAATTTTTAATCAATAAGACTGGATTTTTACAGGTTTGTTTTTCTGTTTTTTTTGTTTGTTTGTTTTTGTCTTTTTTTGTGACTGCAGGAGAGGCACAAAGGCATTTTCTTTGTAGTTTCAAATATTAAAACTTGCATCCTCCACAACAATGAAATGCACGGAGATACCAAAAGTAAGGTACACTTGGTTGCTTTCACTTACCACTTAAGATGCTTGGTCATCAAAAATTTTCTCACAGAAAGAAAGAAAGAAAAATCTCTCTTAAAATACTTCATTTTCATTTTCACATGGTTTTAATTTTAAATTTATAACTTTGTTACTGTAGCTCAAGATACGTGCAACCTCAGTATTTTCCAAAGAGAGTAGTTACCTGTGGTTGGCTCATGGCATAGGCCAATTGCTGGTTTTGAGCATGGGGAAGGGTATTTCAGCTTTAAGAGTTCGGGCTCTAAGAGCAATTGGTGATGCATGTAGCAGTATATTCACAAGGCGCATCTCACCACTGATGTATATTTACAGCCCAGAATTTGCCAAAGAAATAACAAATTTGCATGCATGCAAGAAAAGTCATCAGCTTAATATAACCATGGCACAGATTTTACTCAAAAATACACATCCAGATCCATATGAATCCCACCTCATGCATTGGTCTTCATCACATCATACACTGGTCTGCCTTACATACAGGCAGGTGCCATGAGGAGGGGCTACAGGAGAGAAACCAAAGCAATAGATTCATAGACTTCATTGCTTATTGTTGACTTTTCATTTCTAGAAAATACTAAGGGTGGAAATCTTTATTACAAATAACTGGCCTGTTTTGGGGGAAATCCTTTACATTTTAAACGCCTCCTTTGTTCACCTAAATAACAAACTTGAATACTTCCTAAACATTCCTTCTCCCTCCTCCCTTCTTGAGAGACAAATTTTTCCAAGTCTGCAGATGCTGAAAATGAGACACAAATGGATTAACATCACTGGGTACTCCTGGGACACTAAAAATAACCCATTCTCAGGTATCAGATGGGTTCTTTCTTAGCTGAAAGTCTTCCTGTACTTGATATTTGAAGGAAAAAGTAACTGCACTTACCAAGTAATAGAGTAGCAAGGTGACTGATAGTCATTGCCACTGAAAGTAGGACACAGCGTGAATTAGTCCTCTTGCACTTGACATCTGTAGCTGTGCAATTAAACAAGTAGATGGGTATGGATGTCTCAGGAAGTAGGAAGACATTGAAAACTTCCTCTGGAGCCCCATGGAGAGAGCTAGGTGCTACTGACCAGGAAGCGGCCACCTTGTGGCTCACAGCCTCCCAGAACTAACCCCTTCTAGTCAAAAGTGCAAGTACAACACTTAGAGACATCTCTAGTCGTGTCCAGGATTTACCAATAAGAATTTAGCTACTCGTACTTTTAATTGCAGCAACAAGGTCTGGAAACAGCAATGACAGAACAAACCTGAAACGCTTACTGAAATTTATTCACCAAGTTTCAGCGGTAAAAAGCAAGTTGCTGGTTTTGACTTTCTAATTAAAATCATTTTAAAACCCATTCCTACCACCAGCTGGTGAGATACAGCAGAAGAAAAAAAATAGAGAAAAGGTAATTAAAGAGGCCCCTCCTTGCCTTGATACTGGATAGCTGTTTTTTGGCCTTTAGGTGCACGTTTCCAAAATAAGCCAAACCTTCACGATGCAGTGAAATCACAGAGAACAAGACTCACGCTTTCCATCCCCAGGGCTCTCAGTGGAGCACTCAAACAACCAACACCCCTGAACATTGAGTCCCAACAACACAGGGAAACGTAACCGCTATCACCATGACACTCCCAGGAAATCAACACCTATTGACGACCAAGGAATAATTACGAGAGGATAAAAAGACAGCTGCTTTCCCTCTGTTTTTAATCACAGATCCAGAGCCTTAAGAGATTGATGGGTTATAAGAGACTTAGAGAAGATTAGCCTTTTCATTACTGCCGGGGTGGTGGAGAGGACAGTTTCAATAACTTCAGCCAGGTATGTTTTTAGCAGTTATTCAGTCACCCTGCTCAAGTAGCACCTCCCTGCCTGCTGTTATGATCAACATCAGCTCAGAAAGCATGGGAAGCTTTTCAGAGCAATTTTTCTTGTTTCTTAAAAAAAAAATCCTGATCTAGTCAGGCTGGTGATAAACATAAATGTATTACAAAAAAAAGTAACGCATGCAGTTTTGGGCACCACAAGATAAGAAGGACATAGAACCATTAGAAAGAGTGCGAAGGGAGACTACGAGGACGGTGAAGGATCTGGGAGATGTGACAGCAACAGGGCCTGAGGGAACAGCTTGGAGCTCTGTCAGGGGAAAGGCAGCTGGGGGTGAGGGACAGGGTCTGCACTGGGGGCGCTGGGCATGGAACAGCCTGCCCAGGGCTGTGGGCACGGCACTGAGCTGTGAGAGTTCAAGGAGTGTTGGGACACCGCTCCCGGACATAAGGCTTGCAGTTTGGATGGTGCTGTGTGGGGCCAGGAACTGGAATTAATGATCCTCATGGATCCCTTCCAGCTCGGGATGTTCTGTGATTCTAATAATAATCATACATGGCTGAAATACTTGCTTCTCTCAAAAGAAACAAGACTTCTACATCCTATTACACACAAATAGAAAACACAAGAGCAAATACTCATGACAAAATAATTTGTTTTCACTCCACATATTTGGAAGTGCTATCCATTCAGAGCTGCTCTGAAATCACGTTGGCCAGCCTATACTTCTAACATACCATTATTTAGCTACATCAGTGTTACTCCTCATTTCTGCAGATTGTGCATCACAAACTCTCAGGAATAACCTCTTCTAGAGATGCCACATGGGAACCTGAGAAAAACTTAAAAGGGTTTCAAATTGGCTAACTTAAAATAGCAATCCCAAAGATTGGCAGCTTAGATATTCTATTCCATCTCTCTAATCATCTGAAGCTTTCTTCAGAAAAAAAGAGAAAACAGGTTTTTGTTCCCTTCAGGAGTTTCCACAGTTCAGTATGGATGGACATTTACAATCCTTTACCCTGTGGATACTGCAATCAAGCCTGAGCTCAATGTGAAATAAACAAGTGAACAAAGGGAAAAAATTCCAGCAACATGCATCCATAAAAGACTCTCTCTCATAAATCAGACCTTGTGGAGGGAGAAGGGGAAAGGGTAGACATTAGGTATGTAGCAGCCTTCCATAGTCCCATTACTAAATACAAATCCACCACGGATTTGCATGGATTTGCACCCAGGGTGGGGGCATCCACAGCCTCTCTGGACAACCACCCTCACAGTAAAGAATTTCTTCCCGATACCTAGTCTAAATCTGCCCTCTTCCACTTTAAAACAATTTCCTCTCATCCTGTCACTACATGCCCTTATAACAAATCCTCCCCAGCTTTCCCGTAGGCTCCCTTCAGGTACTGGAAGGCTGCTACAAGGTCCCCCCTGGAGCCTTCTCTTTTCCAGGCTGAAACTCTCCCAGCCTATACCCATAGTGGAGGTCCTCCAGCCTTCTGATCATCTTCACGGCCCTCCTCTGGACCCGCTCCAACAGCTCCACATTATGCAGCTTGAACGAAGCAGAGAAAACAAAGGACTGAACATTTATAGAAAGGATTTATTGCATTTGTAGGTTTAGATTCATACTCATAGCTGTCTTGATAAGAAAGTTATATGAAACTCCCTGGGTTCCTGAGCTCTTTTCAAAAAGATAAAATACGAACCACCATGTTCCTGTGTTACAGTAAGACAGGTCTCTTCTATTAAAAATAAAAATAAAAAATTGCACCTTCCTGTGAAGTAATTTCAGTGCATTCTGCTTTGAGATAGTTTTCTTAGAAGACCAAAACTGAAAACACAACATCTCTCAAAACGCTCAAGGGTTGCAACCACCCTTGCAATTAAAATAAATAAATGGCAGCCATTTGGGTTTGCCCTACCACTCAGAAGGAAAAAATTAAGACACTGGAAGCAGGCTGGTGCCCACCACATAGGCAAGAAAAATTAAAATCACAGCCAGTTTTTGGATGCATGTTACACGCCAACTGAAACAGATATGCTTTCTGAGTCATTGCTTCTAGCCCTACTTCTGACATGTGCATTTTTAAATCACTGATTTGTTTTTTTTTTTTACTTGCAGTATTCAGAATGCATGTATTTCACAAAGAAAGAGACACGACTCTAATAATTTTTGCTGACAGAATGGAATGAGGAGTAATTTGCTCTGTAGCACAGACTAAATCAATAATTTGTTGGCAAAATTATGTTGACACTTGAGGTTAAAAAAAATAATCGTATCACCCCCACCTCATCAGCAATTTGAGCATCGTCTGGAGTCATCATTAAAATGTCCAAATTAACTGCAAAAGCAATTTGTTTAATGCAATTACAACTTTATTGAAGAAAAAAACAACACTCGAAAGTGAGGGATTCCTTACAGAAAAAGATATGAAAAAAGATATTTATCAAAGTAGAAATCAAACAGTGCAAATACACAGAAAAAGAGCAACAAATAGAATCAGTAACAATACAAAACGTTGTGGTCAAATTCTGAGAGTTCAGTTTTTATTTTACAAAACAATTCCCACAGCTGTTAAAAAAAATGTTGTGTTGTCAAAAGACTGTGAGGCACACACTTTTAAGGAAATATACCATTTTTGTGCTTTCTGTCCTACATGGTCAGGACTTGCTATGGCTGTAAACATCAGTAGTTAAGACAGATGTGTGTTTATATGTCATCCTCCTCCTCGGTTTTGAAGTCCACAACAGCAACGGTCATCTTGTCTTCATCAACATGATTAAGTACCAAAACAGAGTAAGAACCATTTTCACAAACTCAACAAATCTCTTTCAATCTTAGTACACAGCAGAAGCAAACAACCTTCAAGGATCTGCGTTTTTCCACAATGGAGTTTCCTGAACACGAGCTTCAGACTGCATGTAAGCAGCAGCACTCTAAGCCCCTAAGTGCGTTACAGGCACAGCTGTCACCTACCCACAAGTTGCAACCAATCCAGACCCGTCCTTCTGCAACCTTGCTGGAAGCCATCCCATAGCAACAACTCCTCTCTCTCCCAGCATTGCATACTAAGTGTTTAAACAAAGCCTTATGAATTCTAATTTTTTCTCCATGTGATTTCTTAAAATCCTTTTAAATCAGTTCAGAGATTTCTTCCTTGGGTTTTGGAGCAGCTCATGGGCAGTCTTACTACAGCAAATACTAAGCAAGATCAAGTTGTTCACATCAGCACAGTAGAACCATCTCAGATAGCATCAGCATTCGCAATCACACCAACCAGAGCAAAACCCTGGAGTGATGAAAGAAATCTCACATTTTCATGTTCTGAATCTCAGTGCTATGGGAACAAATACCCCTTGTCACCCATTTCCATTTCTACTGTATCTGCAAAGTTGGCTGATCCCAGATATGCCGATTTCACGCTAAGACTGCTTGCTTACAGTGATCAGTACTGAAAAAAAAAAAACAAAAACAACAAACAAACAAACAAAACAAAACAAAACAACCCAAAATTCAATGGGAAAGTTGACCAACAGTGAGGCTTTCAAGAAACATTTTCCGGTAGAGCACCAAACTCTACTGAGATGGGCATCCAACTTTCTTTCAAAAGTCAGTCTTGAATTAAGTGCTGTAGGCAAGTGTGTAAGTTTATTAAGGAAGGAGCCTTATGATTTAAAACACAATTATCTCTTTGCAGCAGAGTGCACACGACAAACATTCCTGCCTTGAAGGACATTATGACAGAAAGCTAGAGGGCTTTAAAAAAGTCCACCATGCTTCCTGGTAAGCAGATAACCAAAGCTGATGAAATCAACGCCTAACATATAGAAGTCTTAATCACAAAAATGGTATAACCTAATTCAGATTGAAACCGGTCAAGAGGGCACACTCATATTAGTTTACCTCTCAATCACAGAAATTATCTGAACAAGATAGAAGAATCTTCTACTGCTAACCCTGGCAATAGCCTGTGTGTAACTATAACCAAAAATGTGAGTAAGAATCCACAGTGTTTTGCTCTGACAGAGAGGAATTACCTTTAAATCAAAACTGCTTGTAGATGAAGTGACAAACCCTGAGTAGCTTTCACATATTGGCAAGGAAATGAATCTCTGTTCCATCTGACCTTCACAAGAACAGAATACAGCACCAGAAGGAACGTGAATCCTAGTGGCACTATGGCGATCACCCATGTCTTTGCCATCTCCTTTTGAATTCCCTTCCCTTATGGGCACTATTGCTAAAGCCTCGTGTGCTACACAGTCAAATAAACCTTTGTTCTTTTTTATTGTTGTATCAAATGTGGCTGTGGAACTGGAATTACAGCTTTAAAATAGTGTGTGTGAATCCATTCAAGTTTACCATTTCTTGGTAGTGAAAAAAGCAGTTCCAGAGTCTAAATTTCCTACTTCCAAGTGACTGTGCTCACAACACTAAAAGGTCCCACTTAGCTATAGTATACAAATTGAGAAAGCAGTATGCAGCAAATCTAGTGTTTTTACAAGGAAAATGCTAAAGAGTCATGGTACTACAGCCCTGCAAAAGCTAGTCAAGGAGTAAGCAAAAGCCTTTTTCTCTTCCTAATCTGAACTATTAAAAAAAACCAAACAAAACAGAAGTAAAACTCCATTATGTTGACTGCTGATAGGCCTGGAATGATTATACAAATTAACAGAACTTTCCCAAAGGGGGGAAGGAAAAATACCATAGACTATACTTGTAGAGTTCTCTGGGAACACCCAGAGATATTAAAACTAAGCAAACACTGCGATGTGAAAGGCATTGGAGTTCTATTTCAACTAGCCTTACACAAAGGAATTCTGTATATATTCTCCAAGCCCTAACAGAAGCCTAACATGGGGCCCTTTGACAGATGTTCATTAGGTTTTGAACATACTCCCTCATTTAAAAAAAAGTCTTACATCCATTTAGATATCCAGAGTCAGAGAGAAAACGAATAGGTGTTCTTTAATTCTTAGTCTCTCTTGAGCCTTTAACTAACTCCTTATTAAAAAAAAATAATACTAATAGTCAATGTAGTCATTTTAACACTAACTTCAAAATCCTATGGAAAGAAAGAAAGAAAAGCAGTAGGAAATAGCACTTGGGGAAGTCATCCCACAGAACTGATTCATCCCAATGTAACACATTTTCAAGAAGGCCTTTTCTGTTCAAATGGCTTTGTAAGAGCACCTCTATCCAGCTGGAAAACAGAGAAAGCTTGTTGAAGTTCCCCTTTCATATCCTCAAAAGATATTTTTTTGGTTTTAGAGGGGATACTCATGGAGGGTTGTTACTGTTTTATAAATTATCAGAAGGACAATTAATGTGTAGAGTTAATTCTGTTTCTAGTAACTTTCTGAGAACCACACAGAATTATTCTACTTCACTGTGGGCTTGTACTTCATTGCTGAATAGATCCAGGCTTTTGCTAGCCTAAAGTCTTTGTGGTGCAAGTCAAGGACTCGCTATGCAAATGCAATGCAGTTAGATGGCTAAAGTCTATGTAGATCAGGAAAGAAGATTCAAATCATATTAAAGTTCACTGGATAATGACCTTCACAGCCATCATTTCCAGCAAGACAACTTGCTAATAGGAAAGGCAAGAACAGTTAACAGTATCCAACATAATAGAAGCAGGAACCTGCATTCAGATGTTAAACAAGAGACCGCTGAAATGGTTTGGGAGTACATGATTACACATAGCTCAGAAGATTAGAAGAATGGGCAATGGCCTTGGAGTCTGGATACTGACCATTCAGTGTTTGTTTGAAGCTGGCAGCAAGACTGTTGAATGCTTCCTTTGGTTAAAAAAGCAAACACACAAACACACAAAAAAAGCAACAGAAAGCTGTACTTCCTCTTCAGAGCAGAAGAAATTCACGAGTGCAGAAGAGAGTTTTAGGAAAAATGAAATTGATTTCACTTACAAAAAAGACACATTGGAGTTTTAACTTATTCACAGGTTCAGAAGAAAATGTCTTTTTCCTGTCCTGGACTTGCTTAAACACCAGCCTGCTTCCACCTTATCAACAGGGACTTTGTCCTTTGGGAAAGGAAACACACAGGTTCTGTCTCAGCTCACCTGTCGTGCCCTCAGCTTCACACAGCTCCTGTGCTGAAGCTGGGGAGAAGAGAACTACCTCATGTCAAGTGATAAATTGGTTTCCTAGCTTGAATGTATTGCATTCAGCTGAGGTCATTAGCAAAGAACTCATTATTCCTGGAAACTAAAGAACTTGATTAACCCAATTTTGCAAGTGCTTTTCTTACAGGAACCAGTCTTCGCAGATGAAAATGTCCCCTCTATGTATTTTAAGAAAACACTGTCAATCTAAACTGAAAATGAATTTTTTTCACTTAAGGAAACAAAATCAAGCATTCCATAAGTACTCTAAAACAGCCTTTTCATTTGGAATTAAGCCTTTTGAAAATATCATAGACCCAACATGTTGCAAGAGAGGCAGAAAAAGAGCACCAGTATTCCATTATCTGATATAAATAGTGCAAAGATTAAGTGATGTAAGGCTACTAGAAGAGTTGTCAGGAATCAGCTAGCAACAGATTTCTTTTTCTTCTTCAGAAAGGAATCCTCTAGACTGGCATGGTCCCACCAGAATCAAGGGCTCCATTTTACAGACTTCACGTGTCACTTTGTTAATTTTGCAGAAACAAATAATTTCATATGAGAATCATCAAAACAAAGTCTGGGTCTCAGCCCAGTTCTTCTTCCAGGCTGACCTTCATTTAGCCACGTGAGCGCTCTGTCCCACGGACACCAAGAACACGCAATTGCATTCACCGCACTTAACCTCTAACAACCAGCCGAAAGGCACTCATTTAGAACAGAAGTAGCAAAGTACAAACACAGTGATCTTAACATAGTTCTGCTATGCTTCCTAGAACTTTGTGAAGCATCCGGCTTTCCTCTTAGGACAGACAGACAGACACACATTTCTTCACAGCATCCCTATGGGCAGGAGAAAGAAAAAAACAGTCGCCTCAGTTAGCTGCTGGATGACTCACTACAGGATACCACAAACACACCTTTAGAGATTGTTAATTGTGCTTACATGGCTTGCATGACTGCATTACAGGCAAGCAGGTCTGCTCACCCCGTACCCACTCAGCTGCAATGGTAATAGCACCCATAGGAAGAGCAGAGCTGATAAAGCAGCGTAAACTGTGCTCAAATGCTGTAACAGTGCTCACAGCAGGGGGAACAGTGAAGGAAGGAGAAAAAAAATAGTACACAAAAGAGTACATTTACCCAGTAGTATTTTGGACCAGCATTTGGGCATTCTCAAGGCAAACGTTAAATTTAGCATATGGGCTGCACACTTCTATATTTTCACAGGAAGCCCTCTCATTTTGTTACACTTAAGTCGTGTTTCCCCACCAGAAAATATGCTTAGTCCCATTTTTAAGCAATCACGAGTATTTCCTCCTCCTAAAACACTGCCATAGAAAAGTTTAAATCCACACATCACAATGCTCCCACATAGTAATCTTGGGTACCATGAAGCTTCAAGATGACAAAAGGGATGGGAGCAGAGAAACTTACCTTGCAAATGGTATGAAGGAAATGCTGTACCTAAGATGGAACATTGTAAAGGTTACTCGTCAGCTTATGCTGGAGTCACAAAAAGCATAACTGTGTTGCTCTAAACAGAGGGTTTAAGATGTGTGCAAGATACACAACCAAAGTGAAGCCCTGATGTTGTGAGGAAAAGGAAGGAACATTCTTGCAAGTAACCTTAGCTCAGCCACAGTGAGTGAGAAATGGCAAAATCAGAGGGCACACTGCAGAGGCATGTGAAACAGTGTTCCAAGCAGCCCCAAGCAGCCCTGG
Source organism: Tetrao urogallus (assembly GCF_951394365.1). Classification (NCBI taxonomy): domain Eukaryota; kingdom Metazoa; phylum Chordata; class Aves; order Galliformes; family Phasianidae; genus Tetrao; species Tetrao urogallus. The sequence continues at coordinate 110,628,250 of NC_136813.1, read as the reverse complement.
TGTTCCAACACCTACAGGGAGATAAGACTGCTTTTGAGGGCTGGGTAAAGCTCCCTACCCGCTCCTGTACTAATTCGATGGCTTTTTACAGAGAATATGGTAACTTAAAGAAAACTGATGCTTAACTTGATTGGCACATCTGGATCATCTGACCTAACAAGTACAGAGTCTCTAAAAGCAGAATACTAAGCGAAGTAAGCATCAAATTGATTAAAAGACAAAAGAAAAAGAAGTTTTACTTAAGCTCACAGAAATTAAACACATTCAAAAGGAACCTCCAGAAGTGGAAGGAGAGAACAAAGAGCAGCCATATGTCACCTCTTCATATGTGCACTATCTTGCATCCAGGGGAACGGTAGGGTACAAAATCTTCCTACCCTTTCATACATACAAGCTCAAATCCACCTCTTTACTTTCTGTTACACCTAATGCCAAGTGAGGGGCGTGCATAAGGGAGATCACTTACCATGCCAAGGCAAAAAACTGCAAGATACAGAAAAGGAGCGCGAGTCCTTCCTTATGCCACTGAGGGAGAAGGGCAGGAAGAAGGGGAGGAAACACAGCAGCCAGTAAGACAACCATGCAAGATTCTCATTTTTTAAATATACTCCAGTATATATATATACATACAGGACTCAAGTACTCACCCAAAAAGCAGAACACAGCGTTAATATGAGACACAACTGGAAGAAAACAAATGATTTCTATTAAACATACAAACAACTCTCCAGTTCTCATAGATATTCTAACAGTGCAATGGGTTCCTTCAGAGACAGATAACATCATTTCATAGTTCTATCCAACGAGGTATGAGAGTTCCCTTTATTTAAAACACTCGTACTACTGTGTTTTTGAAGCAATGAGAAAACACCAGTCTGATATCTCCAGACAGCACATTCATGCCTGCAAAGGAGCAAGAGCAGCAGACTTCCACACTTGTGCAACACCAGTGTGTTCCTGCTTCTTCTCCTCATACACTTCTCAGTGGAACAGGCATTCAGTGCATTTCAGCTTTTAGCACAGGACTTGCCAGTTAAGACTCTTTCTTCTGCCTCTGTACGTGTCATATTTCTTGTTCATTCTTAAGGCCATTACTGTCTTGAAACTAGAGGTATTAGTAGAATCATAGAATCATTTTGAGTTGGGAGGGACCCTTAAAGGTTATCTAATCCAACTTCCCTGCAGTGAACAGGGACATCTACAGCTACATCAGGTTGCTCAGAATGCCATCCAGCCTGACCCTGAATGTCTCCAAGGACACCACCACCTCCAACTTGCTCTAGTGCCTCATCACTCTTACCATGAAAACTTTCTCCTTATACCCAAACTAAATCTCTCTTCTTTTAGTTTGAAACCATTTCCCCTTGTCCTATCACCACAGACCCTCCAAGAGTCTGTCTTCTTTCTTACAGCCTCCTTTAAACACTAAGAGGCCGCTCTCAGGTCTTCTCCAGGATGAACAGCCCCAGCTCTCTCAGTCTGTCCTCATATGGGAGGTGTTCCATGCCTTGGATCATTTTTGTGGCCCTCCTCTGGACACACTCCAACAGGTCTATGTCTCTGCTGTACTGAGGACTCCACATCTGGGTGCAGTACTCCAGGTGAGGCCTCACCAGCACAGAGCAGAGGGGCAGGATCACCTCCCTCAACCTGCTGGCCATGCTGAGGAGGATACAGCTGGCTTTCCGGGCTGTGAGGGCACATCGTTTGTTCACGTCCAACTTGCCATCCACCAGTACCCTCAGGTCCTTCCTAGCAGGGCTGTGTACCATCCTTACATCCTCCAGTTGTGGGGAATACACTGACAGTGGGGGTTGCCATGACCCAGGTGCAAGACCTTGAACTTCAATTTGTTGAACTTCACAGGGTTGACCTGGGCTCACTGCTCAAGCCTGTCCTGGTCCCACTACATGACATCTTGCCCCTTGGGCATGTTGACCACACCACACAGCTTGGTGTCATCCACAAATTTGCTGAGGGTGCACTCAGACCCAATGTTGATGTCATTGATGAAGATGTTAAAGAAGCACTGGTCCTAGAACAGACCCCTGAGGGACACAGCTTGTCCATCCGGACATTGAGCCACCGACCACTCTCAGAGAAGGGTCTCACAACCAGTTCCTCATTCATCAAACAATCCACCCATCAAATCCTTATCTTTCCCATGTGGAGAGAAGGACGCTGTGGGGTACTGTGTCACAGGCCTTACTGAAGTCCAGACAGATGACATCAGTGACTCTTCCCTGTCCACTGATGCAGTTACACCAACATAAAAAGGTCCTGACCTCGTTGTAGCCATGCTGGTTATCCTGTATCACCTCCTACTTCCATGTACCTTAGCACAGATGCCAGGAGGATCTGCTCCATGAACTTCCCCTGCACAGAGGTGAGGCTGGCACACTGGTAGTTCCCTGGATCATCCTTTTCACTCTTTTTAAAAATTCTTGTCAATTAAAGCCACAACGCACTTTAAAGTGCTTTCAGGTATTGCTTAGTAACGTCCCTGTTTAAACACAGAGCCCACCACAACCACTCAGCCATGTTTTCTTTTCACATCGTTACATTATGTCTTTGGGAACTGGTAATCCATTTTGGGTTATCTCCTATTTTACTATTAGCTTTAACAGAAGATACTTCTGAGTTCAAGTTTTCATTTTCAAATTAAGGCGTGACAGTTTGTTTAGCTATGGCAGATGCTGATACTTCACCTTTCTTCAGCAGAAAATTAAAGACATTTGCAATGCACACCTACTGTTGTGCTACTGCAGACCGTAACGTGTGTTCTTCACGTGAGTGAAAAAAAAGACACATGTACTAGTGCATATACAAGACAGCAGCATATGTACTGCCAAAGAAATCACACACACTACCTCAACCATGATTACCAGCATTAAATGTAGTTTTCCCATTATTTGTGTGTTGGTGTACATACTGCATCATACACCTACTACCTCTCTATTCTACTGTGCATTCCAGGCATGCTCCTGACTCCAAGAAGCCTAACTGCACAAACACACCACACAATGGTTTCCTGACTGCTGCTGATCTGTCAGCATACATGGTCAGTGTCCTAAGCTGTATGTGCTGCTTGTAGCCTCACAGAGTTTTAAATACAAACCACAAAATGCAGATATCAAGCAAATATTCTGAAGGCATTCGCACTGAATAATGGGAGGAGTTTCCTGCAAATTAAATCACCTTCTAGATTTTAGACTCTCCAACAGAAAGTACAAGAGCTTAAAAAACCTGATAAACAAGAGGAACTCTGAGAATTACCAGCAACGCCCCCCCACAATAAAAGATTGTCCACAATTGCCATCTTCAGAAGATGAAAACAACTGGAAGGGCTGACTTCAGCTGAATGCTGCATTTGTCATTTTGCTGTGCCACATGAGTTTCAAAACCTGAAGCTATCAGCCAACTGGGATGGCATTATTTTTAATCCAAGATCACCACAGCACAGAGATTCCATTTCCCTTTGCTGTCAGAAACAAATATTTTAGCAGGTTGGAAATATCAACACAGTTTTTTTAAAGCAAATGATCTGGAGTATAAAGAAATACAAAATACAAGAAATACAAAATGCAAGATAAGACACATCTAGCAACTTCCACTGTGCAACTTTTAAGAAAATTAGTTTCCTACCTTTCATCTTCAAGCAACAAGAAAACACCATGACATGACCTCAAGCACCCTAAGAATGTTTGTGCAGGATTACACACAGCAGCTACAGATGCTTAATGCTTATTTGGTGTTACAATTGGGCTTTGGTTCAGCCATTTCTTACAAGAAAGTGCTGGTGCTACACACACCTTTTCACCACACTGTACAGATGAAGAAAGAACTCCACCCACAACACATCCTGAGACACAGATCATCCTACAAGGAAGGGCTCAATAGCTGGGTGCTGGAAAGGGCTGCCCAGGGAGGTGAGTCACCATCCCTGGAGGTGCTCAAGAAACATTTAGATGTTGTATTAAGGGACGTGGTTTAGTGGGGAAATACTGGTGCTAGATGGATGGTTGGACTGCATGATTTTAGAGGTCTTTTCCAGCATTGGTGATTCTATAAGTTAAAACTGATTCCTTTGACACTTACTAACATAACAGTAGTAGCGATCAATCGGGTAGGCTCAAACATCCTTTTCAATTGTTTCATTGGTCCCATAAGAAAGAGAGTGCTGTGAAACAGAAAAACAAAACAAGATGAACACATAAGGTGTGAAAGGCAAAAGTGAAACCAAGCCAGATTTGTGATGAAGGGCGGTTATTTTGTAAACTTTTCTCTTGTCACATGGGATACCAGCACACAATGTTGTTACAGTAATCAGTGCACAACAAAAGAAAGGGGAGAAAAGAACCTTTACAACAAGCAGGAAAGATTATCAGACAGTCCCACTGTAACACAGACGTGTTTGCTAAGACAGAGCTCACAAACACACGATGCTGTTATCAAAGGCAAAATGGCAAAGAAGTATCATTATCCTGAGGGGTAAAAAACACACCTCCAAAAACTAAAAACTGCAATGCTCAATGCATGACTTCGAGCCTTTGGTGTTGTGTTTTGTTGTTTTTGTAATGGATGAGTAAAAAATGTCTTCACAGTACTTTCTTTCACGGTGCTACTAGGGAGATGCTGTTCTTTTTAGCGAAAAAAGAACAATCACTCACAGAGGTGGTGACGCACTGAACAGGTTGCCCAAAGAGGCTGTGGATGCCCCATCCCTGGAGGCATTCAAGGCCAGGCTGGATGTGGCTCTGGGCAGCCTGGGCTGGTGGTTGGCGACCCTGCATATAGCAGGGGGTTGAAACCAGATGATCATTGTGGTCCTTTTCAACCCAGGCCATTCTGTGATTCTCTGAATCTCCATAAACAAATGTGCACACGCAAACAGGTTGGTTTTTACTACTTCCACACCTAGTCCAGCTTGTCACCTTTATTAGAGAACTAACATAAAAGATCATTACCTTCCAATCGATGCAATGTTCCCCAACGTGTAAAATGCTGCAAAGAGAATCAGCCCTTTCCTTGGTACCCAGAGCAGACAACTGCCCTAAAAAGGAGAAGAGAAAGAGAAAAGTGCGTGAGTTAGCGTTCTTGCTAATGATTAGCGTGCTGTATCTAACTGGAACCGAGCCTGGTGCTCTCAGAGACCCAGAAAGCTCAGCCGGGATACAGATCCTCGCGGGCCCTCCCCAGCTCGGAACAATCAGCGCTTACCAACAGGGAGAACACGCATCCCAACGCAAAGCACGCGATGAAGCCTTTCACTCGGGTGCCCCAACCCAACGAAGTGGCGTCGATAACCTGAAAACGGGGGTGCAGAAGGCGCGCGTTACCGCCGTTAGTTACCAACACAACCCCGAGTGCCTGAGCTTCCCGGGGGCCGCGGCTCGAAACGACGCCGGCTGGCAGCAGAGGCCCGGCGGCACAGAGGCCGACGAGCGGCCCGGCGGCTTCCCCGAGGCGGCGGCCCCAGCAGGGCGGCAGGTGCCGGCAGCGGGGCGTTACCTCCGTCAGAGCGCCGGGCTCCTCCGCGTCCCGGCCGCTCAGCACCCGCTTCAGCTTGTCCATGCCGCGGCCGGGCGGCTCTTCCCTTCCGCCCCGGGAACTACACGCCCCGGTAGGCCACGCGCGGCCGCTGGCTCTTCCGTACCTGCCGGGCGCAGGTAGGCGCGGCGGCGCGGAGCCTGCCGGGGCGCGTAGTCGGAGGGGCGGGACGGCCCATCCCCGCCGCCCGGCTTCTGAAAGCCGCTGAGGGCGGCGAGCGGCGCCGCGCGGACGGGGCGGGAAATGGCGGGGCCTCCCTCCGTGCAGGTGCCCTTCCTGCACCGGGCGCAGCAGCGCGTGCCGTTAGTTCAGTTTGTTTTGCTCAGCCGAGAACAGAGCCGTGAAACGTCAGGTATATTTTATTTATTAACATACAAGTGGGAATATAAACTGCCGTACGTTCGGCTCGCTTCAGAACGGCTGGAGAATCACCCCGCGTCTCCTCCCAGCATCACGTATCCACAGCAGTACCTTCCTCTGGTGAAGCTGTACCAGAGTTTCCCTCGCTGCTTCTTGATCGTCTGTGCGGTGTAACAGAGGCAGGAGTGGTGCTCCGTGTTCTACTTCGTGGTAACCGACTTTCTAAATGCGTCCTTGTGATTTCTCCAATGTTTGTGTTCCATTTAAATGCACAGCACCCAAAACAGATGGCTATCAGAGATATATACTCAGGATTCAAGTCCATTCAAGACAACTGCATCAATAGGTCACAGATTAGTAAATACGACGGAGGAGGTAAATACACATCAACTACACATGCAGAGCACCCTTCTCAACATCAGCTGTCAGTTCCATAGGTCCCCCCCCTCTAGACCTGAGCTCAGTGGAGCTTCGTATTGCATCACTGCATAAACCCAAACCGTAATTTTCATTACTGAATGCAGATACAGTTTCCTTTGTGTTGGCACATCAGCTCTCCTCTCAATCACTGCCAGCTTTGGCTTTAGACTGCGCTTTTATAAGCCAGTAAGGCACATAAAATAATGAATCCTTATAGGAAAAGTGCCCCGATATGCTCCTACCAACAAACTATCTCTTCACTCTGTTGTTCCCTTCCTTTCCATTCTCTGCTCACATCCCTCTACCACTGGAGGGGACCTCAATAATATTCTATGTCCAGACAAATACGGATCGCTTCCACTCTGCATTCATTTACAGCCAGATAAATGCTTTGTCCTGACACTAAAGCCTTTAGGAAACAAGTGCAGTCACTTAAATAGTAGAGCACTTTTTTCTTTTCTTTTCTTTTTTTTTTTAAATAAAAACATCAGCATTGTCTTAAATGAAAACTGTTTCTCAAAAGACATCATTAATTGAAACAACCCACCCCCAAAACTTGTTTGAAGACACGCAGTGTAGAATATGAAGATTTTTAATTAGAACAGTCCAGGACATCAGAATGTACACATTCTTATCAGACCCTGTCAAATCAAAAGGCCTGCTTTTTGCTACAGTCCTCAGCTTCCTGCCCTTCACTGAGTGTAAGCAGCAAACTTAGACAAGGCTGTTTAACTCCCCCAGTCTTAGACCAAACCATTGATGTAATTTAAAGTTTAATCCACAAAATGCGAAGTTAGAATAGTGACTGCACATGTGATCACACTCCTATCGATATCAGAACTTAAGAGATTTTAAATAAACCAAAAATATGCATCTGGAATACATGCTAGCATCCTTCTGAAGCTACATAAGCTCCTCTTTCTCAAACTGCAAATACCAGCATCTTGGAGGGATTGAAGACAATCGATACCCTTTTTCCTCAGCCAAGAAGTAACTCGATGTAACTCAGCTTGAAGTAGAAGCCAAGCAAAAAATCTATCTCTTAGGACTGAAAGCTTAAAACATACGCAGAGGAATTCTGTTTATCAATTTTTACTGTAGATGATTACCTCATAGAAATAAAATTATGCCAATTTTATGACTAATATTGCTGCTTCAGATACCGAGACTAACAGAATCTTTCATGGAAGTGTTTGCGTTGGAGGGCCCAGGCAATAGGCCTGCCTCACTGGTGAAATGAGCAGAACCCACACTCTTCCATTATGAAAGTCCATGTCCAGTACCATTGAAGACTAATTTACCACTGCTCTATCATTAACTCCAGATACAGGTTTAAAAGAAACAAAAAAACAAGATAGAACAAACATTAGCAAAACCTTCTTGAAATGAGTTCTGGGTTTTTTTCAGGGCTACAGAAAAAATAGCCAAATTCTTTATTCCACTAGTAGTGAAACTGCCCCCCCCCAGTAATGCCTACATGATCACACCATCTCCAGTCTAATTCAGTCCATATAAAGTCACATTTATTTTGACTTAACACACGTGGTTTCCAGTGATGCCTCTGGATTATTAGATTCCAGCGTCCCTGGGAATTCTAGTTTTTCACATATTGTCTCCTTTATGGGTAGATACTGAGAGATCTCGTTAGGTTCCGTGAACAGGGAAGGTGGCACATGCTAAGGAGCAAAAAGTTTAGATGAAATGAACAAAAAGGAAGGAAAAAGATTCCAAAAAACAAATACTTATGGACAGCTGATCTTTACCTGATTTGAACACCTTGAAGTCACATGGCACAGAGAAATTTAGATTATTACTTCAAATATAACACATATGATCTCTTACTTCTTGAGTGCCATCAGTAGGTTAGGGAAAAGTATTTCATATTTCTAAGCAGCAGATTTTATCTTCACACGAAAGTCAGAGACGTTCCAGAACATCTACAATGTTCATGACTTCACTGCTGCACACTGTCTCTTTGAGAGTCTAACTTTGGATGAGACCAGGACGGCCACAAGGGATTTCATGCTTAATGTCTTCTGGCCATTGCTATACACTCCCTGGAGCAACTGATAATTGATATTGATATCTCAACATCAGTCTTAGTTTGACGAAGTCCACTACAGACAGTGTTTAGCTATTTATATGGCACAGTAACTGAGTGGATTTTAATTTCGCGTTTGAAGAAATTAGTTGGTCTAAGTTCATTAATATCTTTCCCTGCAGATGATGTAGCTTCACACACAGACATTTGTCAGGACAAAAGAAAACAACCACAACCTACACTGAGTGCACTACTTTCTAACAACATCCTGTAAGCAAGAAGTGTAGAGCTATTTAAATACAACCTGTCAGATACCCCTAACATGCAAGGAATTATACTGCAACTTCAATTCATTCAGACTTGAGAATTCTTTTCTCCTTTACCTACTGAAGCTGATCTAAGGAACACAAAAGCAATATGAAGTACGGGGTTAAAACCAAACTTAGATCAACTACCTGTATTTCAGAAGCCACCAAACTATCAAAAAGATCACGCCTGATTTAATTGCCTTAATTAGGGATTGCATATTGCTGAAAAATGATAAGGAGAAAATAATCGTGCAAAAGTACTCCCTCAAAACATTAGTATAACATTAGTTACATTTTACAGGTGAAGAGAAAAGGGAGAGTACCTAAAAATCATACATTGGGTAAAGAATAGTAAGTCAACACTACAACTGGAAATGTGCCACAAACTGTTCAGAGCTACTGCTTGGGTTTTAAGGTAAGCTGTTGAAATTATTCTGAGAAAAAAAACAAATGAATCTGCAGCAGCAAACAGATTCTGAGTTCTAGTACAGGTCGTGAGCACACAGCCAGTGTTGAAACTCAACATCACAGGAAGCGCGCTACCTGATTTTGTGACTGAACAGTTCTAAAATAATAACAAAAACAGCTGTTAACTGAAAAGTAGGAAAAGTAACCCAATCCCATATACTGTAAATGTGACCACTGAGTCATCTACAAAGGCCAGCCTGCCTTGAAATCCCTAAGATAAAAACTGCACACACAAAAGGATCTTCCCCCTGCTTAGGTTACCAACCTTTCCAAAGCATTACTGACAGACTGTTTTCTGTGTGGACCATAAAAGAATGCTGAAAAGCAGACCAGGAAAACATTAAAAATGTAATACCTTTAAACTCGATATTTTGCTTTCTCTCGATGTATATTCTCGCAACATATAAGCCTTGTCAGACTGAAGGGAAAAGAATTACAAGAATTCATTACAAAATTATCAGAGTGCAAATCAGCATTGTGAAAACACTGAATTCAGGAAACATTTGAATGTGACTGATCACAGCCCTTCAGCAGAAACGTACATTCACACTCCCAAAGACAAAGAATGGCATCTTCTCCAAGAGTCACCTTTTTGCATGCAACAACTTGAATATCTATGATTGAATGCGTTTGTCAGCCTTCTCTCAGAACTCCTGCATCACTTCATTATCAGCTGGACAAAATAAGCAAACCTGCTATGTTCTGTCTTATTTATGGGATATTTCACCTCAGCATAGCATAGGTAGTTCTCTGCAAGGTTAAACTTGCAGTCATAATACTAGACAAGCCAAAACCAAAAAAACCCACTCAACCCCATAACAACAACATCACACCACTTACTATTTTTTAACTTGTACTGCCTCTCTGTGTCTGACACATATATTTTAATCATTATTTAGCATAAGCTATAGGCTACTCTGCTCTGATAACACCTAGCACTTGGCTGCTACACTTCAGCACCACCATAAGAAAATTAATCTGAAAGTTCAGTTTGGGTAACCTCTATGCCCCACAGCATCAGTACTGAAGTACAGGAATATCAGCAGTTCTTCTCTGAAAGCAATACTGCAAGTGAGCACCTGTAAAACAGTCATAATGGTGAATGAGGGCTTACCTCATGGTGAAGCCTCGTGTCATTCATCCTGATCAGCACTCCATCAACTCGCAAGAAAAACCTCAACAGCACAAAAAAGCTGGAAGGCATGACTCTCTGGAAATATAAAGATGTGCTATTCAGCATATTACAAAGTCTTACTCTAGCCACGTGTTTATTTGTGTCAGAAATGTACAATGTAGGACTACATGAGTGAGCTTTCAGTAGTAAAACTCGTAACTCAGGTTGGTGATACACTACAGCTATCACTGGGCAGCAGAGCAGGCTGTTTCTGTGGAGCTTAGGGATGCAGAAAGGAAGATGGACAAGCAACTGACAAGCTCACCAAAGCAAGCAAAAAGAAGATTTCAATATAACAGTTTTCAATAACTCTATTTTAAGAGCAAGAATAAAGAAATTTTCATTTTAAATTTAAATTCTAAAAGGAATAAAATGCAAAGGAGTAACTACATCATGCTACATCAGGTCATCAAGCCTCTTGTATTCACCTCTCAGTACTCACTATTTTTACACTCAAACTTGACACTCCGTGATCATGAAGTTCGTCTTCAAACAGAAGTACTTCTTCAAAGAACATGATTTGTTCCCTGGCTTTCAACTTCTCTGTATTTATGTGCTCTGTCGTAGGAACAACCTCAAGAAAAAGATGAATAGTTAGTACTCTAATTTGCTGTCAAACGGCATAAAGTTTGTCCTGATCTTTAAAATCCTCCATTTGCTAGCTTTCCGAAGGGAGAAGCTTTCAGAGCACTAGGCTTAATACACCCAAAATTCTAAACGGCAAAGGTAAAATTGAAGCCAAACTTTCCAAGAGAAAACATTGAGCAAAGCAAGAACCAAGAATGGAAAGTTCTAAATAAACAGTCATCTGAGTACAGGTTTTGTAGCCTTCAGCAGCATGCTGAATGTGGAAATATTCAGACACCTCATGCTTAATGTGCGTTTGAGACCTTCTGGGTTGCAAACAGTTTTCTATGCAATTGGCATTTCTAGCCAACTGCAAACCCTGAATTCCAATAAAGAAATCAGAAATCAAGTAACCAGAGCTTTTCCATCTTGTGCTCTACATGTGCTCATACGTTTCTGCTGCCTAAAGACTAGAAGCCAACAAGACAGATCACTTTTATGCTGCACATTTGATTCCAGAGCAACTCTAGTGATCTGTAACCAGCACAGTCCTTGTGAAGTAACACAGATTATCTGCTTAGTAGCAAGCAATCTGTATACAGCAACGAGAAGCTGGGAACTTCAGCTTTATTTTAAAATAAAGTCAAGAGAGGGCCTGTCCCTTAAATATGAGGAACTACTGTTGAAAAACAAACAAAAAAAACAAAACAAAAAAAAAACATCAAACCTGAAGTTTTTTTTAATAAGCTATGATTTGATTAAGAGAATATGATGAGAAACATGAAAAACCTCAAGATATACTTTGAAGTCAGAAACGAAGAATCAGGAAGAATTTATAAAAGCCCACTGACAGCTTCAAAAAGTGCTCTGTGTTTGACTGAAACAACATGCAATCAGCACGCAACAAGGGAAAAACGCTTACCTTTAGTGTTGCAGTATCTCCCAGCAATGTTCCTTTGTAGTCAGTTGTGTAAGTCCAATCATAAGGCTTGACGACTTCCTTAGTGTGCTCAGTCTCACTCCTCAAGAAGTGAAAAAGAAAACAGCACACTTTGTAGTAATTATTAAAAACTTACAACCTCACATAAGGTTTTATGATTTCCACACTCATGTCCTAACTATCTGAGAAAAAGAGCAGTATTGTCTGTACTGGACTGATGATGTCAAGACTTAAGCACACAGTATTGGTTCTTCCACAACAGCTGTTATCATAAGGAATTAGAAAACCCTTACCCAAACTCCTCTGCTAACATTGCCTCAGGCTTATGAGTCAAAAATGAAGATTTTTAAGAGCTGTTGAAAAGCCTGTAGTTCACAGTCACTTCTTCAGTAAGCAGGCAGAAATTATTCTGCTGACAACACACAGCAATAATGAACAACATTACCTGTTTTCAAGACAGCTTTCATTTCTCTTCTTGACTTATTCCGAGGAGCTCTGCTACTCATTTGGTAAATACTAAACAGAACAAGTTCTCATGCACATGATTGCCTGCTATGGTCCTAAGGCTAAGAAGTTGAACTACAGCATTCTGCACTTCTACACACCAGTACACACACTCTTGTAACATGTAAGCCCCCATGAATTTGAATGAACACAAACAGAACTAAACCATGTTAATCATGCACTAAGTTTGAAGAAAGCCAGGAAGCAATTGAAAAATGCAGCTGACACTGAGTAACTGAGATAGGATGATGAGGGCAAAAAAAAAAAGCAAAATGATTTCTGCCATCACACGCTGATTGCATCAATGGCAGAACTAAATACAACACAGTTTTCAGGAGTTGTCTGTTGCTTTAACTACTTTATAACAGTTTTGCATACAATGCACCAATACTTGCCCAGTGGTGATAAAATACTGTACCTGCTCTCTTGCCACTCCTCTGCGCAAGCCACTTTGATCATACCTTGGCAATTATTGACACATTTTAAAGCATCGGTTGCATTGAACTCAATTCCAAAACCACGTTCATGCTGTATTCTCAAGATATTGTCTCCAAACATCATCTCTGGCAGGGAAGGCATCTGTAATTCTTCAGCCAGTCTGCGAAGGAAAAAAGCAGTCCAATAAGGAGACATCGGTCAGCCATAGCTGAGTGAAAACAACCTGTTCATAAGTATTCTCTAGACCGCAGTAATTGACAAGACACACCATCAGTATGTCTTAAAAACACTGTTACCTTCCCAGTTAATCATTTGACATGAATTACAGAATCACTGATCCTAAGTGACTTTTCCACCATAAGACTATTTCTAAAGCTTGTCTTCTCCATCAGGAGAGTAAAAAAGCCTCACAAAGGATTAAAAAAAAATTAAAATGATAAGGATTAAGTAGCAGCTTTCAGCCTACTGCAGACAAACCTCTGGATGAACCAAGAACCACTTTTGCAGATGGTCAGAAAGTTTTATGAAAGGGTACTTATTGTCAGCAAGTTTAAACTTGTTACACAGCAGCCCATACCACCATCCTTGGTACAAAACAGAGCCTGACAACAACCATGGCAGAGCATATTAAAAGCACAGTGCAGAACACACATGTACTTCAGGTTTAGGTTAGATATCAGGAGGAAGTTTTTCACACAGAGGTGGTGACGCACTGAACAGGTTGCCCAAGGAGGCTGTGGATGCCCCATCCCTGGAGGCATTCAAGGCCAGGCTGGATGTGGCTCTGGGCAGCCTGGGCTGCTGGTTGGCCACCCTACACATAGCAGGGGGGTTGAAACTACATGGTCACTGTGGTCCTTTTCAACCCAGGCCATTCTATGATTCTGTGAGTCTACTGCTCTACTGACTTCCCAGCTTTGTAGAAAACACACACTGGTATTCATAACCTCCATGCATGAATGCTGTGGAACCAATTGAACTTTGTGAATAAATACAATCGCTGCAGAAAATATAAAGCCATTCCAGCTCACTTTTTATTTACGTCATTTTTATACATACACATATACATACTCTATGCACACACAGACATTGTTTAGCAAAATATATGCTCTATACACTTCCACCATTCCCTCCCTACCACTAGGTGCTTCATTCATTAAGATTAAAGAGCTTGTCCAATAACCATTGTACCTTTGCTTTTCTACCTTTTCAACACATTGTGATCACCTCAGCAACCCTGAAAATCATCTACAAGGACAAAGATAATTTCTGAATGATATAGAGGAAACTGCTTAATTTAAAATAGCTAACACTGAAAGAAACTGAGCAGAAAAAAAGATGCGTACAGCAGGTAGCCTGTTCTAGACTAGCAGTTCAGCTCTGTCTCTTGCTTAAAGAAAAGAGTTAACATTCTCCTGAACTTGATTCCTAAGATCTTCATTTTTAAGAGACAGCATTTTGTGAAATGTCTTCACAAACATGTCAGAAAAAATGGAGCACTGCAGTAACAGCCCTTCTTCTCCTGCAGAACACAGGCATTGCTCAAGTGAATGCTGAATCCTCTTTACAGAGGAATCAGTAAAACACACAATTTAAGTTTTCTTACCTGCAACTACTAAAAACTGTGGGATCGTTAGGGAAAAACAGTGAAGATTATTGTACGTACTGAGCACAGAATACAAACACGAGTTAGTAACACCATTCCATACGTTTGGAGGCAGATATGCAGTTGAAAAAAATAAACATAATGCTGTTATAATAGAGAAAAAAAATGAAGTTTACTTGGCTTCTTATAACGCAAAAAGAAAGTGTAGAACTTCACGACAGTGGCCTCACACAAACAGAAACACTGAGGGCAACACGACTGAAGTTTTCCTTCACAGCTCCCCATATACTTATTCTGGAAACTGAAGCCTAGAATTATCTGTCAAACTCAGCTGCCACCGAGGTCAGCTAGGGCCCTAACAGCTCAACTGTTCAGTTCCACATTAGCAAATCTGATTTAAGCACTCAATGCTGACACAGCAGCGTTTCATCCAATGGTCCGACAACAGTGGAAATTACTGCTGCGAGGAGAAAGCAAACAATCAATTTTTCATGAAGTCCTTTATGTTATTATAAAATAGCTTACAGGAGCGTGCGCACAACATACAAAAGCATCTTAACGGGCCTTAAAAGATAATCAACAACAATCACGCTTCCACTCAGCGGGTGCCCGATCGCTGAGGGCCGGACCTCCACCACCGTTAACGAGATTCTGACAGCCGCCCGTAAACGAAACCAGGCCATGCTCTTCAGGAGGGAGAAATATAAAATAAGATGCCCGAGGTGCTGGGCACGCTGTGTTCGGACATCTCCCCGCCCGGACGCGGCGGTACCTCGAGTACCCCGTTCCCACAGGCGGGCTCCCGGCCCCACGTCGCCCGCTCCCGCCTCACCTCTCGGCCTGCGCCGACTTCATGATGTGCGTGCAGACGGCGCTCAGCTTCCACGGTCCGAAGGTGAAATCGCGCCGGCTGCTCTGGAAAACGGGGTGCATGGCGAAGGCGGAGGGCGCGACCTTCACCGAGGAGAAGGCCGGAAGGGGCAACGGCGGCGACTCACTCTTGCCCGCCCTTCCCGGCCCCTCCGCTACGGCCGCACACCCCTCACGGCAACGGTGCCCCTCCGCAACCGCCGCCTCACCGAACTTCCGCTTCCGGGAGAGCGGCGCCGCACGCGCAGGCCGGAAGTCATGCGGCAGCGGCGTGGTGCGGAGCGCTGCGCTGGGCGAGCGGGCGGTGACTGCGCATCCCACCGCCTCTGCCCCACTCCTGGCGGCGCCCGCCGGGGGGAGGTCCTTAAAAGTGACCAGGTGTGACAGCGCGGCAAGCGCCAAGTTCCGCGTGATTGCGGAGAACGTTGGAGCTAGGGCACACGGTTCTCCCTCGCGCCTTCGGCCACACCTGTGCCGCGCTCCCTAGGAGGCGGCAGCAGCAGCAGCAGCAGCAGCAGCAGCCCCTGCCCGACTGCGAGGCGGTGTGCCGGCGCTCGGGGCTGGGAGGCCGGTTGTCCGCGTTTTGCCCCTCGCCGTGCCCGCCGACATCTCCCGGTGTAAAGCCGGCCCGCGGCTGTGCGCTGACAGCGCGGCCGTGCGCCCCTGCGGCAGAGCCACGCCGTTCCCGCGGGCCGGACCCCTCCCGCTGCAGCCCGCACCCGGCGGCGGGGGCGGTGCGAGAAAGAGAAAAGAGGCGGCGGATGGGTGGGGAGAGGGGCGAGCGCGGGGCGGGGGCATGGCGGGGCTCGGCCGCCGACAGCCGATACCTCCCGCCCTGGCGGAGGCGGTCGGCGGGTGAGTGCGTGCGGTGCGGCGGTGCGGGACGGGGCGGGCACCGGGCGAGGAGAGGGATGCGCGGCGTGGCCTACGGGAAGCGCTCCTTTCGCTTCATCCCTCCGGCCTTTGTTCGCTGTCGGAGGGAGCGCGGGGGCAAAATGGAGGCGATCCCCCGGCCCTGCCCGCGCTGCCCGCCGGCCTTGGGATGCGTCCAGCTTCGGGCGGGGTGGGGCGGGACGGGGCAGCCCGGAGGGATGCGCGGCGCCGAATGCCCCGAGGAGAGCTGAGCTGTGCGGTGTAAAGCGTGGTCCCGTTGCTCCTTCGGTGAGAATCGTAGGAAAAAGCACAGCTGAAAAATGAGTAAAAGATGGCTCTGTGGCCTGACGTCGCTCCCGGGGCCGCGAAAGCCTCCCGGTGAGACAGAGGTGCCCCGAGCGCTCCCGGCCTGCCGGGGACTGCAGGTGGGCACCGTTACGGCAAGGGAACTTCAGCCCCTCTGTCTCCTGCGGGTGTGAATAGCAACTCTGCATTGAGAAGTTGAAACCAAACTCTTGTTTTTTTAGTTTTCGTATTTGCACTTTTAACGTTATTTGTTCTGGTGTGTTGGGCTGCAGATGGGTGGTTGGGTGGTGAGGTTGGATGAAGGAGGTTGGAGCACAAGCTGGAGGTAGCGAGGAGAAGGGGCTGAAGAGCTGAGGGGAACGTAGAGATTTAACCAGAGGAGGTGGTGAGGCAGCAGGCTGGGTGCTGAGCACTGAAACTTCACGCGATTAAGGGTTTGTGGGTAGTCTAGCAGTGGGCACTGTTAGAGGGTGGGCTACAGCTTAATGCCAGCTGTCTTTTGTACCCTTTGTACTGAAGGCTTCTTTATGCCAGGCCTTTGGTGTTGGCGTTAGAATTGCTGTTTGTAGCTGTGAAGATGAACCTGGAGAGAGCACACTGGAGAATATGTGCAGTGTTTCCTGAGCCTTTGGACATGACCTGGAAACTGTTAAGGAGTCAGTAGGATATGAGTATGAGTAGCCAGACATCCACAGACACCAGCAGATGCTGTATATGTGAAATGCAGCATAACAATGAAGATGGTCAAACTGGCCAAACTTTAAAACAAACAAACAAACAAAAAAAGAACAAACACCTTACCTTCCTTCAAGTAATCAAAGATTTAGTTACATTGTTTTTATTTCTTCCAGCCTAGACATACAGCTGGCTGGTATGGCTTAGGAAAAAAAACAACTTAGCAAATCTATAAATAAAGTGTGTTAACTTTCTTTGTTTCCTCTTGTTCCACTTGCCTCTTTCTGTCTTTCAGATAGTTTCTTCCCTTTTCTAGGCTGGGCTCTGCTACTGACCTCCGGTGTACCCATTGTCAATCTCCTGCCCCTTCGGTTTCCTACCTAAAATGGTTTCCTGCATCCTCCAGGTAAGGTTTAATTGATGCAGACAGAAGAGTTTCCAGTCTTTGGAGAGAGTGTGAGGAAATGTTGCTGGAAAATTTCTGAGCGGTGTTGTTCTACTTCCAGGTGCTCAGCATGTCTTGGCCGCTCCTGCTCTGCTCACTCTGACCATGAGCAGCAATTCTTCCCTCAGCAATGGGAATGGTCTGAGGAACCTCACCACGCAAGAAGACGGCGCGGTCAGAGTCACTGAAGCCGTTGCTATAATCGTCATTGCTGTTTTCATCTGCTTGGGCAACCTCATCATTGTTGTCACTCTCTATCGGAAGTCTTACCTTCTCACGCTGAGCAACAAGTTTGTGTTCAGCCTGACCCTCTCCAACTTCCTGCTCTCTGTCCTGGTGCTGCCTTTTGTTGTCACCAGTTCTATCAGGCGGGAATGGATCTTTGGAGTCGTTTGGTGCAATTTCTCAGCTCTGCTCTACATGCTTATCAGCTCAGCCAGCATGCTTACTCTTGGACTCATAGCCATAGACCGGTAAGTGGCTTTTTGTGATGAGTGGTAAGCAATTGCTCAATCATTCCATAGGGTGACTTGTTGGCTGTTTGCAGGCTGGAGAAACACTGCTTGGATGACACTGCATGCAGTTGCAATGTCATTTTCCTTCAGTCCCACGTGAAACTTTGACACAGAGCAGAAGAAAACATTGCCATTGATAATATAAAAAGCTGATGCGCATCTAGCTATTTTTAAAGGAAATAGTGCTGTAGTAATATGTTACTTGTAAAACAAGAAGCAACAATTTAAAATTCACTCCCAGGGGCAGATTGCAAGAGGTATTTGGATGAGGAGCTATGAGATATTGCTTAGTGATTTGTAGTAGCAATGGTAATGGGAGCACAGTTGGACTAGATGATCTTGCAGGCCCTTTCCAACCTTGTGATTCTATGATTTAATAGTTATGTGTGCCTTCAGCCCAGTTTTACAGTCTTCCCTGCAAAGCTCTGTATTCTTACATGCACTTACACTTAACAGGCTTCCTGTTAAAAATAATTCACCTTGAGGTTTATAGAAAAGTATATGTTGAAGTTTAGAGAAAAGAGCCATATATCAACATCATTACATATGTTTTTTGCTGTTCTTGATTTGTGCTCCTGTTGACTTTTTTTTTGTTGTCCACCAGGTACTATGCTGTCCTTTACCCTATGGTATACCCAATGAAGATTACAGGCAACAGAGCAGTGGTGGCTCTTGTGTATGTGTGGCTACATTCCCTCATCGGCTGCCTCCCTCCCCTCTTTGGCTGGTCATCTTTGGAGTTTGACCAGTTCAAGTGGATGTGTGTAGCAGCGTGGCACAAAGAGGCTGGTTACACTGCCTTTTGGCAGGTCTGGTGTGCGTTGCTGCCTTTCCTGGTCATGATGATCTGCTATGGGTTCATATTCCGTGTGGCTAGGATTAAAGCCCGCAAAATCCACTGTGGCAGTGTTGTCATTGTGGAGGAGGACTCCCAGAGGAATGGGAGGAAGAACTCCAGCACTTCCACGTCCTCCTCAGGAAGCCGAAGGAACGCTTTCCAAGGGGTTGTCTACTCTGCCAACCAGTGCAAAGCTTTCATAACCATCTTGGTGGTCATCGGTGCTTTTGTTATTACGTGGGGACCTTACATGGTAGTAATAACATCGGAGGCGCTTTGGGGAAAAAACAGTATTTCTCCTGCCTTGGAGACATTAGCTACGTGGTTGTCCTTTTCCAGTGCCATTTGCCACCCATTAATTTATGGACTGTGGAACAAAACAGTGCGCAAGGAACTTCTAGGAATGTGCTTTGGAGATCGGTATTATCGTGAGTCGTTTGTTCAGCGGCATAGGACCTCAAGGTTATTCAGCATTTCCAATAGGATCACAGGTAAGACATTCTTAATATACCACAAAGAGCAATTCTTCATATCTGCGTCTAGCTGGCGCGTTTCAGAGCTCTGTAAACAAACTAAGATGTTTCTGGAGGCTTCAGCAATCTTGTTTGGTTTATCACAGACACTTGAAAGGAGAAAACCTTGTCCTCGTAGGCCAGTAAAGTTTTCCCTGCCAGAGGAGACATAGTAATTAAGTTAATAAAACTAATCTCTCTCAAACTCCTCTTGTAACTATTGTAACCATTTTGTTTTATTGAGATTTAAGCACTAACCACAGCATATTTTGTGATCACCCTCCCTAAAGATTTTAAAGAGCCATGCAGATGTGGCACTGAGGGGCATGGTACAGTTGGCGTGGTAGTGACGGGTTAATGATTGGACTAGATGATCTTAGTGGTCTTTTCCAACCTTAGGATTCTATGATTTTGCCACATATACTGCACACTAGTTCTGTACTATAACTCTTGATTCACTGAACTTATACAGCTCTTGTTATATTACAGTATTTCTGTGAACTCAGATTTTATGATTGTGAACATCCTAAACACTATAGAACTATGTAAAGTAGTAAGTCTACTTGGTGTGTCCCTTAGTTGCAGTCTGAGAGCTTCAGCTGCTCAGAACTTCTTTTTTAAGTAGGAATGCAATAAAATTCTAATTTTTTTTTTCTTAATTTTTTGTTTGATCCTTTTTCTGGTCCTGCTTAGAATCTTCCAAAAAATAAGACATTTTCATATGGTTCCTTGGGACATTCCAGGCAGAGGTGATAACTAAAGCTACTTAATTGGGAAGGAAGGTCTGAAATATAGAAGTAAGGGGAGAATAGCAAGGCATCTGTTGTCTTTTTGTGACCTGGAGTTACTGGAAGAGACTCCATATAAAGGAAGGAGTTGTGCAGCTGCACCACATCACAAGCTGCAAGAGATTTCTAGTTCTCCTCCTTTTGCCAAATCTATGTCCGTAAGATGATGTGAATGAATATGTTGGGATCTGGTGGGAGGGAAAAGATAGGAAAACTTCATCTTTCCAGGTTATAAGAAACTGATGATAGTTTCGGATGTATTGGGCGTACCAGCTGGACAGTGATAGGAAAAAAAAAAATACATCTTTATGCAAGATCCAAAGACAGCACTTATGTAAGAATCCTAGATTCTCCTCCTTCCCATATTTGAGGATTTGAAAGAAGCTAGCTCTCTCAGTGCCCTGGTATTGCTAGTAAATTTCTTGCCATGCTAATGGGCTCTCCCACCTGCTGGTGGCTACCAGGTTGTTCAGTGGCTAGCAAGTGTCTGGCAAGTGATCCCACCTCTGGGTATGCGTGCTCACTGTTCAGCCTGTCTTGCTGATAAAACATGCAATTGCAAATGGAGTGGGAGAGAGATAGCATGGGTAGAAGAGAGACTTGTATGGAAGGACTCCAAAGATACTTGAAAGCAGCTCACCTGATGTTTCTACTTGTAAGATGGAAGGTCCAAATGCTCTGCACTCTGGAAGAACAGTAAGTTTTACAGATACAAGAGTAAATGAGGTGGTAGAGTCAGTGTTACTATAAGTTCTTACTCTTATAAACCACTAATCCATCCATTGAGTAATGAGAATGAAACTCTTTTGCAGATTTGGGACTATCCCCTCATCTCACTGCCCTCATGGCAGGTGGGCGGACATTAGGAAACAGCAGCAGCACAGGAGACACAGGTTTCAGCTGTTCACAGGATTCAGGTAAATAAAGGCTCTTGCTCTCTCATCTTGGGCAGGAGTTTTTACTTGTAACTTGGCAGAACTCTCTGGGATAATCAGTGTTTACATACTCGGATGTCTCTCGATAGATGGAAAACATGAAGCATCTGTTCCAGCTGTCACAATAAAACCGCTCCAATCCCTTCCCTTCCTTGCTCTCAATGCAACTACTTGCAAGGAGTAATGACCCTCCCTTGCTAGTGCTTCCTGGAAATGGGACGTACTGCTTATGATTTTCTCCTTCAGTTTCTGTCATTCTTCTTGAACTTTGCCTGTATCTGCAAGAAACAGAGCAACAAAGTGATGTGGAGAATGCTTCTCTGATTCCTAGTTTGTAATAGGCCTTATCACACTGCCCCTGCAGTCTAAACATAACTGCATCAGATGGTTTCAGCTTGGGATTGTGTCGCTACTTAAGATCTCTGAGTTGAAGATAGTTTGGAGAAGGGAGAAAGATTTCTGCCAGACATTTTTCTATCCAAAACTAACTAAATTTTTTTGGCAGTTATTTCAGCTACCACTTCTTAACTGATCTGTAATTATTTTAAAAGAGTAGTTCTGCTTTAGAGACACCAGAGGGAGATCTTTTAACAATTGCTTGATACCAGAGGTTTGTTTCTTGCATTTCTAAAGGAAATCTATGGAGCTGGGTTTTATTTAGGTAGTAATTTTACGCTGGTATTTTTGTGCCTGCTGTGAGTATTGTGCAACTGTGTGTGACAAATGAGAGTAACATCAGGTGAAGCCTGTTTTTGTTTGAAATCATTGTGTGTTGCCATCATTTGAGGAATGATACTGAGCAGTTTAGATGAACAAACCAAATCTGTACCATAGGCCATTAGAAGTTCTGCTTCAAAGATACTTTCTTCTTTGATCTTGCTAGTAGCACCCTTCCGTTGTACGCTGGTACCTTTGGAGATCAGTAGGAGTCAACTATTTTCAGCAGACAGGTTCAAAGCCCAGTTGATCCACAGAATATCACAGAAAGCTGCTAACGTGTTTTATGCTGCGTTAGAACGTCAGCTCACTGTGTGCTTAATTGAATAATATGGCAGAACACATAAATTTCACTTTATGTAGTGAACTGACAAACTTTTTATCGATCAATTGCCAACAAATACTAGACCTATGGAGAGGTATGTTGCTGGAAATGCAGCTGCAGACAACATCTTTCTCTCACTTTCTGTAAAACTGGCACTGGAACACCTCCTTGTTGCAAAAAAAGAATAAATCTGGGAACCAAAAGTATTGAAATGAATGAAGAGGGGTGTGAAGTCGCTACCTGGAGGTGTTAAGAAACCTGTGAAGACTCTTTGTCCTGGCCTGGTGCCATGTCACAGGATGCCATGAAAGCAATGGTAAAGATCACGCGAAAGGAAGCTGTGCCTTGGAACTCTGGCTTTTCTGAGGGCTGCTCAGTGTTGTCTTGGCATCTCCCCAGAATGCTTGCTCTGCCTGCCCCTTGTACAGCCAAGACACCAGCATCACAAGGGAGGACTAAGCTGCAGTCTTGCTGTTTGCATGAAAGCACTGCAGAGATGTCAAGATGAATTTCCTTGTGCTCAAACACTATTTTATATCAAAAAGGTGCAAAGCAAATACTGAGAGGTGAAATGACTGATAAACTGAAAATGACTACTCCCTATTAAAATACACTTGAGAAAATCAAAATAGGTTGTCAAAAACTAAATTGTAGAGGAGAAGTCTCCAATTCAGATTTCCATTGTGGTCTGATTGCAAGCCTGACATTTGGCAGCTGTAGTCTGCTTCTCAGGTGGCCATCGTTAGCTTCTGTCTTGATCAGATGTAGAAGTTGCCCTTAGCTTTACACTTTATTAACAGAAGGTAAGGTTTCACCTTTGCATCATGTCCTACTGATGTTATAATCTCTGCAGCTGAGTGTTTTGGAGCCACTTGGGGTTTTATATTGCTAACGAGAAAAGAATTCCAAATCCTTTCTATGAAAACTCTGAACTCATTTGTTTTGTGTGCAGTATTTAATTAAAACAAAATTTGCCCACCAGGGCTGGATGTAGACATCTTTAGAAGGAACAGTTGCAGACTGGAAAGATTTTGCCACTACTTAACATTTTGGTTTCTCTCTTCATGTAATTTTGTTATTGTAACTGAGCATTGCTGTTTTTCACTTTGAGAACACTTGCTTTGTTTCAGGAACAGACACAATGCTTCTTGAAGACTATAGCTCAGATGGCCCTTCTCTTCCACATTGTGTCTGTCCTCCTCGAAGAAGGAGTTCAGTGACATTTGAAGATGAAGTAGAGCAAATTAAAAATGGGCTTAGGGGTAAGTATGAAAACACTCAGAACAAAATATATAACCTTCTCAGGAAGCCTCTTGTGTCCTCTAGAATTGCCTGAGAACATATCACAGAATCGTAGAATGGCCTGGGTTGAAAAGGACCGCAATGATCATGTAGTTTCAACCCCCCTGCTATGTGCAGGGTCACCAACCAGCAGCCCAGGCTGCCCAGAGCCACATCCAGCCTGGCCTTGAATGCCTCCAGGGATGGGGCATCCACAGCCTCCTTGGGCAACCTGTTCAGTGCGTCACCACCTCTGTGTGAAAAACTTCCTCCTAATATCTAACCTAAACCTCCCCTGCCTCAGTTTAAAACCATCCCCCCTTTACCTATCACTATCAACCCATGCAAACAGTCTTTCCCCCTCCGGTTTATAAGCTCCCTTCAAGTATTAGAAGGCTGCAGTGATTCTCCCCAGAGCCTTCCCTTCTCCAAACTAAAGAAGCCCAGTTCCCTCAACCTTTCTTCATAGGAAAGGTGTTCCAGCATATCTAATAACTGTTCACTTTGAGAGATCTGACACCTAATGTAAGCACTTCAGAGAGTAAGAGCAAGTTTTTCTTTCAGTTCTGAAGCAGCAGCAGGCAAAGACAAGAGTTAGAAGGTGGGATTCCCTTCATGCACCACATCTATGCTGAGCAGCAGTATCCTCTCTGCAACTCCACTTGTCTAGCTACTACTGCAGTCTGTTTTATGTTTCTCAATGAACATATTTTCCTGCCTTCATACTTTGATTCTGTTAAGTCATTGCTTCACATTTGCTGCCTACTCTCAACTTTGTCATTCATAGCCTTGAAATCTGTCTATTTACAGACTTCATTGATCTAAATATAATTGTGTTGTTTTTATTTTTGTTTGTTTTTAACTTTATCAACTGGGCACATTTCTCAGTAGATACAGCTGGAAATAGATGAATCATGTACAACTTTTTTTCAGCCAGCTCATGTTGATACTGCACTAATGAAGTGTTACTGTGGTGATCTGTAGGTGTTGCAAGGTTAGTTTAAGGTAGGCTGATTGTTGTGGGAGTGTGAACTAGAAGTCTTGGTAACGAATGACTGAATTTACTAAATAATTGTCAGTGCACGAATGAGCAGAATACCTCAAAGCATTGAGTAATGATAAAACCTATCTCATTTTTACAGTTATGAAATAATAAGAGCGTGCATAGATTAGAATCATAGAATGGCTTGAGTTGGAAGGGACTTCAAGTATTAGTTAGTTCCAACCCCCCTGCTATGGGCAAGGCTGCCAACCACCAACTCAGGCTGCCCGTGGCCCCATCCGACCCAGCTTCAAACATTTCCAGGGATGTGGCATCCTCAGCTTCTCTGGGCAGCCTCTGCCAACACCTCACCACCCTCTCAGCAAAAAACTTCCCCCTCACATGTAATCTAAACCTCACACTTTTTAGTTTAAAGCTGTTCCCCCTCATCAGGTTCAGAAAATCATTCAACGTACACTTTTGGAAATTAAACATACATGTATAAACACTTTGCTTTATCAGATCACTTTTTTTTTTTTTTTTTCCACTTGAATTGGAGGGAATTTTTCTCTACTTATTTTATGTTTGTGCTGAAGCTTTGCATTCATCGAATGGTTTGGAAATACTGGATATTCTTGGTAAATGCACTGTGTTGGGTAGTTACTTTACAGAAGGCATGGTCATACCTTTACACATGGATCGATACTGATGCGTTTGCACAGCCCTGCTGTTTGTTCTTATTTACCGTTTTTTGTTTTTTTCCTTTCAGAAACTGCAAAGAATTCTGTTCTTCACGTAAAAGCTGATGTTCATAAATCTCTGGACAGTTATGCATCCAGCTTAGCAAGAGCTATTGAAGCTGATGTGAAAATCAGCTTGTTTGGGGAAGGTGCTTTACCAGGAGCTCTGTTTCCTGCGCGGACTCTGCCAGGAAGCGGTGTGAACACACGGCGTGGCATCAGGCCCCATGCTAGCCAAAGACTTCAGCTTCAGAGCATCGATGAAGGGAATATTTGACAGAAGAACTAGAGGAAAGTAACGGAATGAAACCACTAAGCGGGACCTACCATGTCTGTTACTGTTTGAACAGAAGCAGGATACCTCGCTGGGACGTTTTCAGTGATTTTTGAACACATGAATGTCGGTTGAATTCTGGTACTTGCGTCAGCATTTTGCAGCAGTATTTACTTATTGTTTAGGGTGCTATTGGACTCCTTTTTGCCACATCTGAAACCTGTCATGCATAGAGCATAGGAACACAGAGTTTGATTTTTTTTTTTGTCAACCAAATCATTAGGCCATTGAATCACATTGTCTCTTTTCGGCCAAAGCTGACACAGAGATGAAAAGTATGTGCAGTGTTTAATAATTGTAGTGATCCTTTTCTGAACACTAGGATCATCCATTTATACTTGATACCTTGAGTGTTCTGATGAGGGCTTGTACGATGGTTTCTACACGCAGTCTCACTGTCAAGATTCCCAAATAATAGAGCATGGAACACTAAGGACAACAGTTGAGCTTTAAGAGAGCTCATGTATGTTATTATTCTTCTTATCCTTGCTAGCAGACATTTCTGGCCATTTGTCAGAATGCTAGGTATGAAAACTAATTGCATGTTGCTTCTGCTTTACGAGACACCTGCTTCTCCAGATGTCATGGGTTGAAGCAGACCAGCGTTGGAAGTTTCACAGAAATATTTGAGAAGGACATCACTGCAGAGTTCTTAGTTTCTCTGAGAACTGCAGCTCTCTTCCCTGCTTTTGCTTTGACTAAAAGATCACCCTGCAGCTTCAGAAGCTTGACAGGACATGAATAAGGTATTACCACTTTCATCATATATGCAGGATTCATCTTTTCTATAGAAGGAAATTCCATGGGTTATTTTTTAATCATGAGAGAATGTAGTACTTAATAGTTACCTCAGTGCATATATTTTTTTGGAGTTTTAATTCATTAATCTCTAGAATAAGACCATTTAGCACTTACGTTGCACCTTGCACATTCTAGGCACTGTACAGACTTTACCTTGTTAGGCCTGTGTGAGAGGGCTGATCAGCCTTGCTTGCCAAAGAAGAGGAATGCAGCAACAGTTGAGCCAGAAATGAAAGCAGCTGCAAGGGTGGAAAGATTTGTTATGAAAAGAGGGATGAAGTGGATCTTACGAGAATGCCCAGCATGAGGAACCTCTCTGTGCCTTTCCAGCCTGACCTTTTCTTCCTTTATAGAAGTTACCGCCCTGCCTTAATGTTTATTTCAAGGAGATGGATCAGTAGGATATCCGTTTCTTGAGGTTGGGTTTCAGTAGCAAATGGACTTATGGACTGAGGACCTGTATTTATTTACTCTGTGTCTGTTCTCCACTGTTTCTCATTTTAAGCGTTTACTTTTTTTTTCTTTTTCTTAGAAGTGATCTGAGCTTTTGCTGCAGATTCTTTGGAAATTGAGGGAGACTGTTTACATCTGGTCAAAAAATTAAGTTGATGGTTGTTAAATTATGTCTGCTTGCAACTTTCTCAAAGGTACAGAAACAAAATAAGCTTTGAGGCAGAGCCTCATCTCTGATTTTAGACATCCTGTTTGTCCATCTTCTTAACTCAGAAACACGTTTCAGCACAAGCTTATATCAGTCTGTGGATAAAGCAGCTGGTCTTTTTGAACTAGCCTGAATCCATGACATTCCCACGTAAGATTTAATTCCATGCTTAAAATTCAGTATGTGGTTTGGTGATTAAGAATGAGCTCTTAAAGTAAGAACACATAAACACCGTAAGATAGCTCTTTAAATAATGTAGAATGAACTGAGCTGTGGACTGGATGGAGAGCTGATGTGCTAAGCAGCAGTGTGTGTGTACCAGCTCCCTATTCCTGTGTGTTAGTTGACACTTGGGGGCACTTCAAAACCCAAGTTCCACTGTTTGCCAGGAAATGCCTTGCACTGAGGTTATTATTGCTGTCATTAATACTTCAGTCGTACTTGTTTATAGTGGTCAGTGCTCCTTAAGGTATGTGCTTCCCCTCAGAGGGCTTGAATTGTTTTATCTGCATCCCTTTTCTTTCACATTCCTGCTTCCAAACAAGTTGAGTGAATGTGGAAAGGGCAAAAGTGAGTGATGTGAAGTCAGTGCTAGGCCAAAACTAATAGGTGTTTTTTTTTTTTGGTTTTTTTTTTTTTGGTTTTTTGGGTTGTTTTTTTTTTTTTTGTTTTTTTTAGGAGCAAAAATTTTCACATTGCATGTGAGTGCGCAAAATCACATGTGTTTTATAAAAAGGATGTTTTTTCAGAATAATACTGAGCCTAATTCAGTCTTCAGGCAAGTCAGCAAGGCTGCAGCTGTTCACACCAGTACTGAATTGGGCTCTCAGTGTTCATTTCACTAATCCATTATTTAGGATGAATGTTGTTAATATTTTTGCTAATCAAATTGTAGCCTCTCCATTTCTCTGTTACTACCAGCATCATTTTCTCACTTGTCATAAGTTAATGCGGTAATGCACACAGTTTGTAAAATTATATCCCCCATCTGAAATACAGAAGAAAAAAACAAGTTTCTAATGGTTTCTAATGGTTCAAGATGTTTGTTTACACTCCTGTTAATCTAAACACTCCTTGAATTTAGGGCTCTGCCTGCTGCCCTGGGCAGCCCGTTCTACACCCAGAGCCCTGTGGTGAGGAACACGTCTCTGCCCAGGAAGTCTGCCGCAGTGAGCCCAGAGGCCTCGGCGAGTCAAGAGGCACACCGAGCTTAACGTTAAGACAGCTTTCTCAGCTGAGAGGAGTAAATCGAGGTCTCCTTCCTTTAAATCTCGCAACCGTGGGCACCCAAGCGAAAAGCAGGCGATTTTTTTGAGGGTTGGAGCGCCTGAGGCGGAACCGACGGCAGCAGCAGGCAGCCTAGGCGACCGTTGGGGTGCCGGCAGTCCCACCCCCTGTCCGCGCCAGCCAATAGCAGTGCCGCCTCCTCCCGCCCTTTCGAAAGGAGGAACAGACCGGGGGCGGAGAGAAGTCAGAGCGCAGCGGCGATTGGCTGTCCCGTCCTGATCGGGCGGTCCATCCGCAGGCGCTCGGTGTGATTGGTCGGTTTGCAGGGAGGGGGGCGGGGTGCTTGTGCAGCGATGGAGGCCGTGGTATGCGCTGAGCATGGTGAGGGGCGGTGGTAGGGGGGGTATTCTGGAGGAACTCTGTCGGCGGCGTGTCTAATTCGTCCCGCTCTTCTCCGCCCTGCAGGCTCCCTCTGCTTTCTGAAGACCGGCGTCCGCGATGGCTCCAACAAGGGGAAGAGCTTCTACGTGTGCGGGGCTAAGGGCTCGGCGCCGTGCGGCTTCTTCCGGCCGGCTGAGTACGTGCGGGGCTCGGGGCGGGAGGGACCGCGGGGCTGAGCGAGACCGAGGGCTTTGGATGTTGGCCTCAGGGAAAACCTGCGTCGTGTCAGGACTTGTGGGCTTTATTTTCTTTGCCAAATCGTCTTTGAGAAGATGCTCCGAGTGTCGTGTCCCGAGTCGGTCTTTTGGTCGCTGTGGCTTTGATGGCGCGTGTTGTGTTTATTATTCCTTTCCTCGTTTCAGTGTTCCTCCTTCGTACTGTTTGGTCCATGAGGGGTACATGGTGGAGCTGCAAATCCTGGTTCAGCAGCAGCACAGAGATGTGTACCAGTAAGTTCCTCCAAGCAGAAGCCAGGGTTGGCTGTACAGATGTGGGTGACTGGAACTGTGTGGGGATGGCTGACCTCTTCTACAGCTAAAAAATAACCTCTGGCCTTGAGGACTTGGCTTACTCTTTTCAAAATGTTCTTTATTTTTTGTTAGTAATGATATTCAATTATATACACCTGAGTGATTCATTAACACTTCTTTTTAACAGAATTGAATGTAGCTTTGTTGTTGAGTTCATCAGAGTTTTCTGTTGATTGCATCAAATTCAGCAGTATTGATTCAGATCGAGTTCTTGCAGCTGACCTTGTTGTCTGCCCATTTTAAAAATACTTCTCTTAAGTCCGTCATAGAATTATAGAATGGTTTGAAAGAGTCCTAACAGATCCTATTGTTCCAACCTCCCTGCTGTGGAGACATGCCAACCACTAGATCGGACTGCTCAGGAACCCATCAAGCCTGACTTTGGATGTCTCCAGAGATGGGGCATCCACAACCTCTCCGGGCAGCTTGTGCCTGTGCTTCACTACCCTCTGAATGAAAAATTTCTTCCCAACTTTTAACCTAAACCATCCCTTTTTCAGTTTAAATCCATTCCCTCTTGTCCTGTCATCATCTGCCTATGTGAAAAGTCAGTCCCCCTCCTGCTTGTAAGCACCTTCCAAGTACTGGAAAATTGCAGTGAAGTCTCTCCAGAACCTTCTCTTCTCCAAGCTAAACAATCCCCATTCCTTCATCATAGGAGAGGTGCTCCAGCCCTCTGATCATCTCCATGACCCTCCTTGGACCCCCTCCAACAGCTTTGCATCCTTCTTGTACTGGGGACCCAAGGCCTGGACACAGTACTCCAGGTGGAGCCTCACAAGGGCAGAGTAGAGAGGGGCAATCCCCTCTCTCATCCTACTGTTCACCCCTCTTTTGATGCAGCCCAGGATACCATTGGCCTTCCAGGCTGCAAGGTAGAGCTGCTCTCAAGGAGTTAATCTCCCAGTCTCTAGTCATATCTAGGATTGTCCCAACCCAGGTGTAGCACTGTGTTCTTGACCTTACTGTACCTCATTAGGTTCTCCTGGGTCCAGTTTTCAAGCCTGTCCAGGTCCCTCTGGATGGCATCCCTTCCTTCTGTTGTATTGACTGCACTGCTCAGCTAGGTATCATCAGCAAAGTTGTTGAGGGTGCACTCAATCCCGCAGTCTAAGTAGTCTGTGTGGCATAATGCTAGAATACCCATTTTCTCACGCCTAAAAATCATGAGTCTTTGGAGCATCTGGACATAAGACAGTGTTTTTACTTCAGCAATTTGTAACACGCCTTTAGCTTTCATTTCAAGATTTAAAATGAACCAGTGGCTCAGGGGAGACTTTATTGCAGCCTTTCAGTACTTGGAGAGAGCTTATATGCAGGAGGGGGACTGACTTTTTGCATTGTAGATAGTGACAGGACAAGAGGAATGGCTTTAAATTAAAAGAGGGGAGATTTTGGTTAGATATTATGAAGAAATTCTTCACTCATAGTGGTGAGGCCCTGGCAAAGGCTGCCCAGGGAACTTGTGATGCCCCGTCCCTGGAGGCGTTCAAGGCCAGGTTGAATGGCTTCCGATCTGCTGTGTGGCAAACCTGCCCGTGGCAGGGGGGTGTAGCTTGATGATCTTTAAGGTCCCTTACAACCTAAGCCATTCTGTGGTTCAAAACAAACCCCCCATACCCTAAGGAATTAAGGAATTATATTCAGGGAATGATAACTGGGTAGTGTTGGAAATAATCCAAGTAATTTTGTCAGGACGGTATCTCTGATAAAAGCAGGATTTATTCGCGATTGCAATGGCGGGCGTCCTGCAAGTAGGAGCGCGCCTATGGACACAACATGACAGCCTTTATACCCTGTTTTCTCCCCCTTGCCTCCCCCTCCCCTGTTTCCCCACTGGCTGGGTACTCCAGGTTCACAATCTTATCAGAAGGTTTACATTTACTATTTTTATCTGGTGCCAGTCAGTAGTCATCCTGTTGTTTCCAAGATGTCTCGGTGCTCTCCTTGTCCTATTGATATGGTGATTTTCTTTAAAGTCCTTATCGTTAAACAAAGAGCACTGGGGGAGGATGCCAGGCCTTCCCAATGTCTCTTCAGGCGCTTCCTCGGGCATGCCATGGCTTGTTCTCTGGTTTGATCTCGTGCAGGATATTCTTGCAGTGTGTATGACAAAATATACATATATACACCTATATACAGAGTGTGCGTTCCTGGGAAGGTTCGTCTGTACGATAAGTGATTTAAACTTATCAGAGATCTTCCCCAAGTTAATCTATTGGGACTCCCAGAAAGAACTATGATAGCGGAGATCATAAAATAAAAATAATATTATACAATTCTAATGCAGAAACAACACTTGATTCTCACAGTAGCAAGCATTGTTACCATCATTCGTGATTTTTGCTATGCAGAAGTCTGGATTTTAATCTCAGATCAAGTGATGTTTTCAGCGTCACACTAGTTTTTAAAGAATGGCTAGAGCTCCTCTAATGACACTTTTGCTTCAAATCTTGCTTTATTCTTTGATAGGTTGTTTTACCGATGTGTTAACAGTAAATTGAATGGGAAGAAATGGTGTGGAAGTGTGCCATGGCAGGTAGGAGTGTTTTATTTATTGCAGTATCAACTTATTCCAGCGTAACTTCGTTCTAACTACTGTAATTGCCTCCAAGATCACATAGTGAGAGACTTTGTATTCTCCAGTTGATATCCTTATCAGTCTGTTGTCCTCCATTTGAGACTTCTAACTTCTAAACTGTGGGAAGTAATCAATGTTCCTCAGTCTTCAAAAAAAAAAACCACCTGAAAACAGAAAAAAGGAAAATCCTGGGTTTGCTTTCCAGCCATCCTTCTTTCTTGAGAATGGTGCTGTTAGGACTTGATCCCCAGACACCATGAGAATAGCTAAGGCAGCAGGAAAGCAGCAGTGTTGTTTCTTTTTTCCTTGCAAAATGTTTATCCTACCCTTGCTAAATGGTAGGAAAGATGATGTTGATAGACAATGAAGACTTGCTTGAAGTAATTGGATTGTGTGTATAATTAGCAAGTTTTATTACTGATACTTACCTACTTATGTGTATTGCAGGATTCAAAAGGTACCAAACCATCAAAAAAATTAGAATTGCAGCCCAAGAAGGCACCTGTCTTCAATCCCAGTGGCCAAAGAAATCCATTCAAGGTGATAGACAAGAATTGTGAAGCATCATCCTGGAAACAAATTAAGCAAGGCAGTGGAGAGGAAAGTAAAGCAAAAGGAGTTGAAGCGGGAAAGGGTAATGTGGTGGAGTCACATGAAGAAAAGAAGTCCACCTCTGGTTCTTCCACAGAGAAGGAACATCCAGAAGGGCTGAAAACTGAAAAACAATCCAAGGGATGTAGGAGTGATTCAGAACTTAAGGGAAACACAATATCTGAATCTGAACTTTGTCTTTCTGAGACTTGGAAAGGAGAAAATACCCATCAGGATAAAGAGAAGTATGGAGGAAGTGGCAAGGAATCCAATAAATCTGAACGTGTGGAGAAAGAGCCAGGTGGCAGATCCGAACTCTTCCCAGTCAGTTTTGAAAAGCAAAGTACAAATAGCAAGTCTCCAGAGAAAGACAAGTTCACGGATGAAAGCTTAAAAAACTGTGGGGATAGAGAAACCAGAGTGAAAGAATGCATTGGCGGAAAGAATGGAGAGATGAAACCAATACCAAAAGAAAACATGACTTCCACAACAGTACCACAAGCAGCATCACAATGTACTCTTCCAAAGCAAGGAGCAGGGACAGCACCATCCAAGACACAAGTCAGGCCAAGTCTGGAACAACCTGCTGATGAAGTTTCTGACAGTGACAGTGATAAAGTAGTACTTGTTTATTCCTCATCAGGTGAAAGTGAACCTGAGAAATCAGTTAAGGGTTTGCAACCAAGAGAGGTTCCTGCAGAAACATCAGGGAAGAGTACCCAGGAGACATCTTTGCTTGGAGCTGCAGCATCACTTCACATGGAAGGACCCCGAGACCCTGAGGCTCTTCGTAACCATCTTGAAATCCAGCTGAGGCAGAAGAAGGTAACATATTTTACCTCTTATTTCTTACTTTTGTTTTGTTCCCTATTCAGGGTGACTTCTTTCACTCGTGACAGCGATCAGAATGTTGTATCCCCACACAGTAGAACTGCTGAAATATTTGGAGCATATGAGAGAGTGGGCTGTACGGAGGGACGTAAGAACCCATGCCACGTTTTTTAAGCCACTTATGAGACAGTGATCTCAATGTAACCATCTGCATTTGGGTGTGCTTAATTTTAACTTGCCTGAGTTTGTGTGTCCCTTATACTTAGTTTGTGTAAGATGTAACTATGTAGCCAGCTTAGCCTTTTTAAATAATGTTTGTTTCTCATAGGCTTGTGTAGGAAGAGTGATGTAGCCATGAAAACTCACACTAAGATTAAATAAGCCTTCTGTCTGTATAGAAATGTGCACGTAGTTTGGATGCTGGATGCTTTGTGAGATGTTAAGATCATCTGAGCTACTTGATTAGCTGACCATCCTGTTTCATAGGAAGACCAGGAGGAGCCCTGCATCCTTCCATCTTTTCTGAAGTATACAAATGGCTAATTTCCCTTCTGCTAGAATAGTATTTAATTGCACCAAATGGCACGTAAATGCTTTTGGAGGTTGTAGAACTTCATTCAAGTAGGAATTACTGTGGAAGAAGATGAATGTTTTTGAACCTCTAACTCCTTGATGGTTTTCTTCTTGGCAGAAAGCTCTGTAAAGCACATTCAGGTTTGGGATTGTTGGTTTTTTTCCCCTTTTTTTTTTTTTTTTTTTTCAGAATACCTTGGCTACAGTGAACATCCAAGTGCTGCCAGATAAAGGGCAACGGTTAGTAAAGCAAGTACAGGATTTGGAAGCTGCGCTCAGTGCTCTTAACATTTCAACAACAGATACTACAGAAAAACGTAAGGCTATTTTCTTTTCCCCAAAAACTTTGCAGAATGTTTTGTTTCTCTGAGAACTTGGCAGTTAAGGTTTAACTTCAGCTTTGTTGCCATGTGTAGCCATGCTGCTTATGCAGGAGATTGGTTTTGGCAGCTGTGTCTGAACATAAAAGTTAACATAAGCAACTTCTGGTTCCTCCAAACAACAAGCAATCGCAATGCCTTATGCAAGATCTGATTTTAAGCAAGATTCTTCTCCAGGAAGGAGGGAACAAATCAGATTTCTTGAGCCATTTGTTTCTCAAAGATGCTTCTGACAGGAACTGTGGAACACCAGAAACATTGTGCACAACTGACCTTGTGTAGGTACTAATCTGATCACAGTTGCAAAGCTCACTGTGTCTGTATAAACCATACACTGAGGCCTGAGCTGAACTGCATTGGCTGTCAAGCAGGAGCAAGCTAAGAGCATGCATGTGAACAGCTGTGGTGGCTCAGCCAATGTGGTAACCCACTACCCTGCTGTTAGATGACTGTGGCAAGTTAATAAACTTTTGCAAGCCATTGGGCTAAATGAAGGTCCTTCTTTGTGCTGTAAAGCAAGGCTATGAGGTCCATTGTTCAACTTCTTCACCCTGCAATTCCTTTCTTCTTAAGGGGAGAACAGTGCAAGCAGTGGCCGTTGTGGGGAACCTTTGCCTAACTCGTTCAGCAGACCGGGTGGTACGAAGTTGATAACACCACTGCCTCTTGGGGATCATAAGGCAGGGTCCTCTTCAAGCTCACACAGTCACCCCTCTGCTGCTGCCTTGGGTTCCAGTGAATATTTTGGCCGTGGTTTTGGAAGTAAGTATTGCAAGCCTATTCATTAAAGAACGCTGACAAGGACTAGGCCTGACAGAATCCTGCAAACTGTGAATGCGTAACAGTTACTGCAATGTTTTTGTTAGCACGAGCTGCATATTTTGCCCTGGGCATTTGTAGCTACTGTGATAAATGCCTAAGATGAAAGATCTCCAAGGGAGAGTTAGCTTTATAAAAACACTTCATGTATAATACTTTATCTTTTCAGTAAATTCTGGTGTGCAGAATCTGTATGGAGGAAGAATGACAGAAGACCGAATTAGGGCCGTGCACACCGCAACAAGTGATGCCATTAATCATCTTCACAAATCTCTAGAATCCTGTCCAACAGAGCAGACGGTAGCTGAGGATCCCTCTGGTTTGAAAGTGAGTTGACAAGGATGGATTGTAGTAGGACAGCTCAGCTGGGTGATTTCCTACAGGAAGCACAAGTGTCTGAACTTCGCGAGGTGTTTCCTTCTAATTCTGTCTCATCCTCTCAGGTTCCACTGCTGCTGCACCAGAGACAAGCGCTTGCATGGCTGCTCTGGAGAGAGAGTCAAAGGCCTTGTGGAGGAATTCTGGGTGAGCAACAGAATGGGAAAGTACCTTTTTGAGGGAAAGACGTAATACAGCAAAAACTTGGCGTGTAACTTACCTTGAGGCCAATAACTTGTTATTTTGTAGATGTGTAAAGGGGCTATTAACCCATTACTGTATTACATCCTGGAATTGACGTGTATTTCTGTTTTCAGTATTGCCAGGGTGTTTGCTGCTCTGGTAGTTACTTCAGTGTAGATGTGTTAGGCAGACACATTTCTGTGGGTCATCGTAACGTGCGTGTCTCTCTTTCCAGCGGATGACATGGGCCTGGGGAAGACTCTAACAATGGTTGCTCTAATTCTGACCCAGAAGCAGGTGAAGACAGAGAAAGAAAGCAAGAAGCAAGAAATGTGGCTGTCCAGAAATGGTATAGAATTGTTTATATTATACAATGCATACATTCTGATGTAATCCCATTTGAAATGCATAAAGCGTTCTGGTTGTAATTTATATAGGTTAAAGACTACAAAACCAACAAACTCTATCTGTGTTTACTTCCCTTCTGTAGGAACATTCCATTGGGAGTAATGTTTACTTTACTCCCTTGCAAAGCCTTTCTCTTGATTAGTGGCACTGAGTGTGTAGGATTTTCCTGCTCATTACTTTATATACTCCAGGTATTTTTATTGGTTATTTTACCAAATCAGGTAATACCAGTTTTGAAAAAGTATTGAATGTTTGCATAATTTTCTTAGCGTAAGGACTTGAATTAATCCTCACCTCTCTGTGACTGATCTTTTTTCCTTCCCTTCATAAAATTATTTCTTTGTTCACAGAGATACAGGAGTTACAGAGGGTTTTCTGTTTGGCTGTTTGTTTTTAAAAAGAGTTATCGTTTCTGTGTCAACAACCTGTCACTGTCCCCATATTCATATAATTACTTAGGCTGCTTTTTTTATGGGTGTGTTTTAAAAGTTTCTTTGTCAAAACAAACAACTGAGGGGTTTTTAATGTGTTTGTTTGTTTCTTTTTTTTTAACGTGGCTCAAAATGGTGAGGTCAGTCTTTTAGAACAAGAAAGAAGTATTTATTTGAAGCCATTTTCTGAGAAGAGGTTTATTTCCTGACTTCTAATCTCACTGTTTATTCAAATGCCTAGATTTATAGCAGAACTCTGAATGAGTTACAAGAACACTTTGATGTCTAAGTAGAATTTTTTTTCCTCCTGAAGCTGACAGTCCCCAGGAGTGTGATGTGGAGATATCTGCTTCAGAAACTGATCACAAAAAGCAATTTTCTTAACTGTCGTGACTATCCAAAAATTTGTTTTTGTAGAGTAATGTGAAGATGCTAAAACCTGCCTGCAATATTTTCCTGCAGATTCTACTGTTATCCCTTCATGTAGCACTTTGATCATTTGTCCTGCATCTTTGATCCATCACTGGAAGAAAGAGATTGACAGACGTGTGGGCTTTGGAAAACTGAGGGTCTACTTGTACCATGGGCCAAACCGAGATAAACATGCAGAAGTGTAAGTGCTAAACTGTAAGCGTGACCAAGAAAAGTTAAATACACCTTAACAAGAGACTGTGTTCATCAGTTGAAATTCAGTGGCAGTAAAATGTTGGAAGAACCTAAGTATGGAAATGTTTAGGGTTCAGAGGGTCAGGCTGCTGTCTGCTCTCATATTTTATATAGTAAAGCCTTTATGACCTGTACCCATGCCAAGTCGTTCTGGTGCAGGCTATTATTACTCCTGGTAACAAAAACTGTGTGTGTCTTCTAATGCACATCTCTTGCTTGCAGAGAGTAAGTAGCAGTTTCTTCCATACTTGTGCTTTATAGTTACATTATCATCCTTATGTGTACATCTGCAACTTTCCTATACCGCTTCAGGCTATTCTGAGCAGTTTTTCCATGTACCACATTCTAAGTAACGTTCATCTGACGTGGTGTGGATTCTATGTGACTCTTACTGCCTTGTTTAGTTTGTTGTATATGCATTCAATATCCAGAAAATGGAGACCATTTGTCATTCCTGCAGTGAAGTTCAGTCTTCCTTACAATTGCATTTAGCTCTTGTAGAACCATATTATTCTTAAACCCTGAGCATGCATTTTGTCTGCTTTGCAAAATGAATTCTGTGTTTGTTCTTGCTTCTGATTCTTACTGTTCCTTGATGCAGGCTCTCTGAACATGATGTTGTTGTCACAACCTACAGCCTTCTATCTAAGGAGGTTCCCACAAGCAAAGAGGAGGGGGAATTCCCTGCTAAGGACCATGAAGTAGAGGTGAGAAGCCATGCTGTTGGTAAAAGATTGTCCGAATCTTTTTGTTCTGAGGTGATGCAAGCTGTTATTGTTTCGGGGAACACCTAGTGCTACAATGAGCAGTAGGCAAGAATCTTTTTTCCATAAGCACACTATTGTGATTACAAAATAAAAACAAAGACATGAGAGAAAGTATTGTGAGGTGCAGACAGATGACATGAAAAAAAATGCAATAAACCTGTTCTTTCGTGCCACAGAATGCACAGCTGAAATATATTAAAGAGTAATTTTAAGAGTGCAGTGACGAATCGTGTTCTCTTAGAGACAAGTCTATGAAGGATGCTAGAATCTGCTGCTTGGTGTTTGCTGTTGGAAGCACTAATGCTCCTTTAAACTACCAGAAGCCTGTCATGCTCAGGCTCTGAATCAGTTTGAACTGACATGGAGGCAACTTACATTCCGTGTTTGTGAGGAAACAGCGAGTGTATTTGCTAGACTGTGAAAATAAAGTGATTGTTGAATGCCAGTTGAATGTGGGTATGCAGTGGAGAGCAAGTCCCTTGCTGGATGTTTTTGCCTCCAACCTCTGTGTGCAGATCCATATGTAGGTCTTAGAGCAAACAAGCCTTTGAATTTCCTGAAGCCTTTAGGTGGCATCTAGGGGGAGATCCTGTATTTATAAGCCTGTAAGTTTTAAAATCTTTTATTTATATATGCCCAGTGGAATAGTTATGTATTCCTTTGTCCCAGCCTAGCAAAATGTTACTGATATTCACTCTTGGGAAGGAAGGGGAGATAAAAAGTTAAAAAACAAACAAACAAACAACAGGAAAATACTAGAAATAGCCATCATGAATAAGCAAACACATATACTTCAGATTAGAAAATTTCATGGAAGCATCGGAGAGGCGATGATTGTTTTAAATAATCTGCATGGCCCTAAGAGCTCAGATTACTGCTATCAAAAAGAAAACATTTCTTGCTGGAAATATGTTTGCTTATGGCTCTCTAGAGGTCCTAGTAAGGTTATTGCTTTATTGCTCTGTGTTAAAAATTGTTTGTTTTTTTTTCTTTCAGAGTGGGTCATCTCACTGCTCCCCTCTCCTCAGAGTAGCTTGGGCTCGAGTTATATTGGATGAAGCTCACACTATTAAAAATCCAAAGATTCAAACCT
The DNA here is from genome assembly GCF_951394365.1 of Tetrao urogallus. Taxonomy (NCBI): domain Eukaryota; kingdom Metazoa; phylum Chordata; class Aves; order Galliformes; family Phasianidae; genus Tetrao; species Tetrao urogallus. The sequence continues at coordinate 110,589,377 of NC_136813.1, read as the reverse complement.
CCATAGCTGTGTGCAAGCTGAGAGCCACTGCCAGATGGGCTGTCACTGGGACACCAATACAGAACAACTTAGTGGACATGTACTCCCTTCTGAGGTGAGGTGACCTCATGTGAGGCACATGGATAGCGCTTCAGCTCCAGTGATTCTTCACTGACAAAGTGCTGAAGTTGTTTCATAGTTGGAGTGATCCCTGAGGTAACAGGGATAGTGAGGCAGAGGCAGTGAATGAACCGGACCGTGTGCTACTGCTGTGTGTAACTATTCTGCTTGTATGAAACTCAAAGGGAAAATTACTTAAGATTTCCTACGTTTTCAAGGAGAATATCTGCAAAACCAATGTTAATGATCAGAATGTTTGTGCAGTGATACTTGTTCATAATAATTTGGAATTAACAAACGAGTATGCTTTTTGGCAAGTGGATGTGCTTCTTGACGTGCTTTGTTTGAGTTATAGTGGGCTAAGATGATGATATGGGCATGCAGTCAGAATGTCACTTTTGCTGTGCTACTGGTGGTCCTCAGACTCGCAATATTGTCGATCAGTTCAGTGATGTTGAAAGGAACATCTAGAGGATCATCAAACTCTGAGAACACCTTCACCATTGTCAGAGCAAAGCCTCTGCTATCCGCAAGTGACACCTTCTTCACCTTGTTGTGTGTGAAGGAGTTTTCTGCCTCTTCTGGTCCAGACAAGTTATAGATGTCATTGAACTGAAAGTGTTTTGTTGCTCCTTGCTGAATTAGAAATTGTTTGCTTTGGATAACAAGGAATTTTGTTTCAGTCACTCAGGAGTAACTGAAGAGCATCTCTTCATTTGGAATGAAGTTCCTTTATCTTCTGTTTTAGGTTCCTACGTTGCTCTCCTTTTGATGAATACAAGGTGTGGAAATACCAGGTAGATAACAACACTAAGAAGGGAGGAGATAGGCTAAGCCTTTTAACTAGGAGCCTCTTATTACGGAGAACTAAGGACCAGCTGGATTCCACTGGAAAGCCCTTGGTAAGACCTAGACAATCATCTCATCACTTTCCTTGCAGCAGCCAGTTAACCCTTCACATGCATATTTGCTAATGGGTGGGTTTTCCTGTCTACTGCACTCTATTGAGGAAGAGGAATAAATCCCTGTGGGATGCGGTGTCTGCTTATCCAGAATGCAGAAATATATGGAAAAACGAAACCTTTTAGTTATAAATCAAGTGCAGAAGAGAATATGTCAAGCAATTGCAAGTGGATATCCATGTAATGGAGAGCTGTCTAGATCTCTTGAGCCAAATCCCTGAGTTAAAGCTTCAGAGTGTGAAATGGGTTTGGTGTGTACTGGGGCATTTGCTTTCTCCATTATTCCTTATAGATAATCTGTTAATCTGAGTTATAGGTTATCAGTGTGTCTGTAAAACCTCAGGAGGTATCGTTTCGATTACTGTCTGATTCTAAATGGGAAGCTGAGAAACTACTTTTTGCAGTGCAATAAATTAATTCCTCCTGCTATACAGCAGCCTATTCTGAGTTCTCAAGCCTTTTGTTATGACTTGGAATAAAGATTTTCATCCTGAGTGATAACCAGGTTACTCAGAATTGTCTGTGTTGTATCATAATGAATTAATACAAATGACTTCATAGATAGCTGTTTTTTTCATTAGAGACATTGAATGTTATGTTAAATACTGGGATACTGGTTTTTGTGATGCTGTATAAGATCTTCTGCGTTATATATATCTGATGCTGTGTATCTTCAGGTATCTTTGCCACAGCGTAGCATGCAGTTGCATCAGTTAAAACTTTCAGCAGAGGAGCAGTCTGTATACAGTGTGCTCTTTGCAAAATCCAGGTATGAACGTGAAAAGAAATAAAGTATGTTGTGATTTTGTTTCCCACTGATATGAAAAATTAGAATGGTTAATCCATTTTAGATAAGAAAATCTTTTGGACAAACTAAGGTTATTCTTTCCCCCTTTCTGACTGTTTGTCAAGCATAGAATTGCAGAATAGTTTTCGTTGAAAAAGAAAATGTGATTCCAGCCCTCCTGCCATGGAGGAACTCTTGGAACTGTGACAGTAATTTTTAAATGATGATGTCCCAGCACCTGTGTAGGAGATGATTCGTCTTCTGTACCTTGTGATACTTCCATGATCTGAAGTTATGCTGGCCTCTCCAGGTGGCTGTAAAGCAAACCAGCAGCACCTTGTGTTCTCACAGGGTCTCTTTCACCAGTGCTATTGTAAAGAGTTTTTTTTCCTTGTAACTATATATTTAAATGTCCTTTTGTATTTTTATGAAGAACGCTGTCTGTTGGGCCATGCCTCCTGTTATTTCAGGGTATTCTGATAATCAAGCTTACTAACCTTATGCTTTCCAAAATGGATCTTTCTTTTTGATCTTGTTAAACAAAACTCTCTCGTCAGGAATGTACATTAATAATGAGAAAGTAAATAATGAATGAAACGTTCCTTAATGCATCGACAGCTTGCTTGTTTAGCTCAAGTGCATTTTGCTTTTTTTCTTGCTATGAATTCTACAGTCTTTATCTTATTTTTCCAGGTCAACACTACAGTCCTACCTAAAGCGGCAAGAGCAGAAAAATGAAGGCAGAGAGCATGCTGGCAGTAACCCATTTGAGAAAGGTTTGAGCATGCCCTCCCATGCAAATATTTGCAGAAGTAACTCTTAAGTGCACAGTTAATGAGGAACAAAGCTGGCCCCGTGGGGCATCAAGGTTTAGACATTCTTTGGAAAAATGCTTAGCTGCTTCCATACTCTTATGAAGAATTTGGTTTGGGGTTTGAGGCCCTTATGAAGCCTCGTCCTGCTTAGCTTTCAGAGAAGTCCTTTTTAGGTATTGAGAAATCTGCCAGTCTGTTCATTTGCTGTGGATAATAAAGGAAGGTATGAATCAAGGGAAACCAAAACAATTATCAAAGTCTGTTGGTAGTAATGGGTAGTGACTGAAAACTGACTGAATCAGTATTCCAAAGGTCTGTTCCTACTTTTGTAGCTCTGGGAAATTTTCTTAACTTCCCTGGCTCCCCTTCTGAAATAAAGGTGTAATTGTTCAGAGAAGAGGTGCCAGTATAAGAAATGCAGTGCTTTGATTTGTTGTCACCTGTTGGTTTTTTTTTTGTTTGTTTGTTTTTAGTTTTGTTTTTAAGGGAGATTGAGTTCCTGTGTTAAATCAAGTGTGTGTGTGTGCTGATTCAAAATGCTTGCTGGGCAGTGCTTGGAAGTGCCTCTAAGATCTCCTGTTGTTCTCTGCTTATTGGCAGTTGCACAAGATTTTGGGTACAGTCAGAAGGAATTTCTAGCAAGCTCTCAAAGTGCTTCCCAAGTCTCAAGTACTGCCCACGTCTTGTCTATGCTGTTGAGGCTCCGTCAGTGCTGCTGCCATCTCTCCTTACTGAAAGTGGTAATTGCGTTGTATTGTAATAGTGGCGGTGTGGAGGGGTTTACTCAAATGTTTGTGTAAGTTAATGAACTTTTTAACACTGCTGGTTCACTTCTCTAGGGCTTTATGAATGGACACATTCAGTAGGGTGTGCATAAACCTTACTGAGTTCCCCAGCGTGACCTGTGAGGGGAGGCTGTGGCTCTGGAAACGGCTTTATTTGCATCAAATAAATAAATAGACTTTTAATGGCAAAGGAAAGGATAAGTCTTGATCTTAACCAAGTCTTGAAAAGTGTCAATGGCTTGTGTGTGATTGAGTTCTGTAAGCGCCTTGACTGAAGTTGCCTTGCATTAAGGAGGCTGATCTTTCCAAAGTTTGATGCTCTGCAGTATAAATAAGCTGTAAAGTAAATCCAGATACTAAGCGAACAAGCAGAGATTTACTCCCTAATATCTTGAATCCTACAAATCTTGAGTGATGTGGGATGGTTCTGAGACCAGATCACAGAAGATGGCTGAGTTCATGTACTTGCCCTACAAAATCCTGCTTAGGCTGGAATATGAGGATAAAGAGACTGTTGGTCTGACCCAGTAATGTTTCTTTATGGTGTTGTATTCATATTGTCTAACATAGCTTCTTTCCAACTCACTGACTTCAGCAGGCATTGCACAGACTGTAGATCAGCACTGAATTTGATCTCAGGCTTGGCTGACATCTCTTACTATATTGCATTATTCTTGCAGGCTCTGGACCAAGTTAATTTGACCAATGAAGGCCTTTCTCTCTCCATTGAGGAACAACTTAGTGCCTTGACCTTGTCTGAGCTCCAGACTCCTGATTCAAAGTCAACAGTCTACCTCAATGGCACAGCTTTTAATACAGATCTCTTTGAAATCACCAAGGAGAGCACCAAGGTATTCTGATCTTCTGGCCTCCCTTGAGAAGCTTGGTTTCAGAACTTTTCCTTTTAAACTGTTAATGAATTGTCACATGTTGCAGGTCAAGGTAAGCTGACAATTTAGGTGTAATCAGAAGTTTAATGGATACTTCTAATAAAGCTGTGAGAACCTGACAATACTGATGAAACATCAGCGAAAATCCTGAGCACTGGATTCACAGCAGTTTAGAAAATTGTTACATGTGAGCATGGTGTTTGTGCAGAGCAAGAGGAGAGGTTGCAATAACTTCTCACAGAAATGCTGGACTTTGTAAAAGATGTTTGTATGACTCCATTTCTTACTTATAATTATGAATGTATCTTGAAAGTCAGAGCGTGGTAAAAGATACAGTTAAAGAGTTGTTTTGATCACTTTCTGCTTCACGAAGAACAGCTAAGCATGACTTGAGTTATGATATCAAGCAATTTTAGTTTTTTTCTTGCAGGTATCTCACCTCTTAGCTGAACTGAAAACTATTCAGAGTCACCCAGAGTCTCAGAAAAGGTCAGTAAATGTGCCCTTGTATTAAGTCTCAGTGATTGAGAGAAGCGTGTCTTTTGACAGTGTTCGTAGTTTAAAACAACTGAATACAGATTCCAGGAATGGTGAAATGGTGAAGCTACTATAATATATGAAAGCTGATTGAGAAAAATCTAATAAAAGGTAAGAGAACAAGTTAAGAAGTAGATTAGTGTAAATGTAGCAGGGGAGTGTGTGAGGAATATTGAGCTTTGAGGCCCAAGCAGACTCTTCTCTACTTAAAATAGAATTGAGAACTTAGTCATGCAGAGAAGTGTTTGTCCTCAGCGCCAATCCTACTTCTTCCAGGGGTTTGTGCTTGTTTTTGGTAAACAATGTTGAATGTACTTAGAGATATGTGGCTGGAAAGTAGTTACAGTTGTGTCGTTATGTACAGGGCCTGGGGGGTGCAAACTCTCTTCAAAAGAATATTCCTACCAAAAGAATGAGAACACCAGCGTTACTTTTGTTCTCCAACAAAAAAACTTACTGAACGATGACTGCCTTCCAAAGTGTTTAATACAAAAAAATGTGGGGAGTGAAAGACCCTGAGAAAATCAAATTTGGTGTTTGCTGTTGATTCATTTTGTGGAAAATGCTACAACTTGAGATTGATGGCTGGCAATGTAAAATTCAAAAACAGTGGTGAAAATAGAGTTACTTTGACTAAGTTTGTTGGTTATTAGCCCTGTGCAGCAGGTTGTGGCACTACACTTAATAGTGAATCTATTTCTGAATTGAGAGGGGACTTTGTGCCCAGATTGCAATTGGGAATAGTGCACTGTCCTCTTGGGTGAGGCACTGCAATAACCAAGCTCTCAGACTACACATAGGATGTTCTAAACTCCTTGTTCTCTTTCTCCAGTGTTGTTGTGTCTCAGTGGACAAGCATGCTGAAAGTTGTGGCTGTGCACCTCCAGAGACTAGGGCTGAAGTATTCAGTGGTGGATGGCTCTGTTAATCCTAAACAGAGAATGGATGTGGTAGAGGAGTTCAATAACAATCCCAAAGGGCCTCAGGTATGAAATCATGGCAGGGAAGCAGTTACTGGTATTGTTATGAGCAATTACAAGAGGTGACTTCATGATTTCACATGCTGGCACTGCTTTCGTTTGGATATCTAGGTACCAAGATCAACAGGGAAAGGGGTAGCTGTAAAAACAGATGTAGAATTTATAATGACCAGGAGCAGCTGTGGAAAGTTCCTTTGGATGTTGACTGTTCTGAACTGAACATCTGACTTAGAAATTAGTACAAAGGCTGCCCAAATCTTCCAATGAAATGATGCGTTGAATAAGCTATGAGGCCAGTTAGATCCACTCAGGACAGGTTGGTTGTTTCTAACTCCTGTCACTGCACTGGAAGAGATCTCTTTCTTTATATCCCCTGCTTGCCAAGGAACCTGTAAGATTTTCTTGCTGTTCTGCAGCACAGCAGGTACCTTGTGCCAGGCTGTAATCTATTTTGAGAAGAGAGGGTAACAGCTGAAACTGTGAATGTAGACAGATTAAGAAGAACATATCTCACCCCAGTACAAGAATAGAGAGACTGGAATTGGGATGGGATTTTAGAATAAGGTGACCTCACGGTAATTTCTTTCACTTTCAAATATAAATGTGTATATATATTTAATGCTGGTGAACGACAGTGTTTGGGCTCTTCATGAAAATAGTTCCTAGTCTGTTTTTGCCAAAGGAAAGAAACTTGCCTAATATCCGAAGAAGTCTGAATCCAAAATCATTATTCATAGTGGTACATTTTGATCTAAACACTGACATCATTGTAATTTAGGCAGGAGAGGCTGCCTCTTCTGAGGACAGATCTATGACTGGGAAGGGAGTAAGTGATGCATTAGTTTGTTTACTTTTCTGGATTTCTTAAACAAGCCGCTGTCTGGAAAGCAATCTTTCTCCTTCTGGATTTGAACTTAAACAGAGGATGACTTCTACAAGCTATATGAATAGCTAAGTTCTTGAACAAGATCAGTGTTTTAACATACTATGAAATTCAGCAATACATATATATAACAAATAGCTCTGTACTTAACATATTCAGTTCTTTTGCTGTACAAGAATCTTCTCTCAGTTGATCATCTATTGTATTCCCTTTCCTCCCAGCTACTCATCTTTTTCTAAACTTTAGGTTATGTGTAAGCAATGTGAAATGAGTGGCAGGCCGCTTCAGTCCAGTTGCTTGTGTTTTAAGTAATTCTGATTCTTAATTCATAGCAGGTGCTAATTGGTGCCATTGTTGGCAACAGGCTGCCATCAGAAAGGCCAGTCATTTAAGTGGGGCATGGAGAGAGGATGAACTTTGCAGTCCTTTCTCTAGTCCTTAAACATTTGTCAGTATAATAGATGTGGAATGTTAAGCTGGTCTCTCTTAGAGTCTTATCTTCTGGTCTCTTCTCTTACAGCTTTCTGTGTCTCATTAAGTAACATCTGGCAGGCTTCCAGACACATAATAAATACATATGTATAAATAGGATAAACACATCCTTTGGTATGGTCTTTATTTCAAATTAATGTGGCATATGTAAAGCATTAATTTTCTCTTATCTCTGTTTTGGTCTTTGAAGGTAATGTTGGTCTCTTTGCTGGCTGGAGGTGTTGGCTTGAACTTGACTGGAGGAAACCACCTCTTTCTCCTTGACATGCATTGGTAAAGAAAAATAAAATTTCCATCTATAAGGAATTATGTAGGGCATGCTGCTTTCTTCCACACCATGTGTGTTGTGACTTCTGATACAGCTGAGTAGGAAGGAATAGTTCAGCTGAGTGTAAGGGCTAATGATTAGTTGTAGAAAAGTGTTTTGCTGTAGTTTTCCTCCAAAATACTCTATCTTGGGTTTGTCTATCCAGTGCACACAGCCATGAAGTACAGTCCTGCTGGGCAAAAATCCCTAGCTTAAATTTCAAGCAGCAATAAATAAAAGTACAGTAAAGCCCACAGGGAATTTGTACTGAAATAAATAAGGTTGTCTTGAGCATTGTCAGTAAGTGTAGCTAGTGTACCTTGGGTTTTACAGAGCTATGAAAGCAGTATGAACTCCTGATATTTATGCTGTCTCTCACCATTCAGAACCACATTTTATTGATTTTTTTTGTTTGTTTGTTTGTTTGTTTAACTTCCCTTTTGCAAGTGGGAACCTCCAAAGCAGGCTAACATGCTTTGGTACATAATCAAGCTATTGGATAGCATTAAGGGGAGATTTCTACAATAAGGAAGCGACTCCCGCTGTGTGCCAGCCATTTCTTATGTAATGTTCTTGAGCAAAAGACTTTTTCAGGAATTTGCCTTCCTGCTTCACTCTTTGTTCAGCAGCTCCTCAGCTTCCTGTCAGCATTAACTACTGGTCAGAAGTGAGGGGCTGTATGGAACACAGGTTTAATTCAGACAGCTGATTTTGTGTGGAGTTGCAGCAAGTTACTTCTCCAGGAAGTAAAGTAACCTTCCTGGTTACTGGGTCACCTGCAAAGGAAATAGTGTTGGGTGCATATTGTTCATCAAGCTAGTAAAGCTGAGGTAACGTGGGAGGAGGCTGTAGTTCTATAAAGGAAGAGAACAGAAGGCTCTGGAGGTAGACAAAAAGAGCAGTGTAAAGACACCCGTATTTTAGTAATTCCTGAACACAGCCTAGGGGCTTATGTGAGTTGTTCCTTTCCTTGCAGGAATCCTGCACTCGAGGAACAGGCCTGCGACCGCATTTACCGAGTGGGGCAGCAGAAGGATGTGGTGATACACAGGTCTGCACCTGTAGATGGAGCTGTTAGTCATGTACTGTCATGTCTGCCTTTAGCTTGTGAAACAAGACCTTCCTTTGAGGCTTGTTCCTTTATGTCAGGCTGGGCACAAACTCAGTGGGACTGTGAGTTGAGCACTGAGAGAGAGTGCACATTTCTTCTGGCTATTTAATGTTAAACTTTTTGGTCTTAGTAATTGTGGTGCTAAACTTTAAAAAACAAGCAAACACACCCCAACAAAAACAAACAAAACCAAACAGTATTGGGGGCAGGAATAGTCTCACATCTCATTGGCTCTTCCCTAAGCAGATCTGTCTTGGAGCATACAGTCCTATAATTAAGCACTGTAGGATGGTTGGGAATCTCGTGGCAATAAGCATTTGAGGATGCTTCTTGATGTTTTTTTAAATTAGTATTCTAGAGGTAGCCACCATGCTCCCTAAGCCTGGACCTGTCTATTGTAAGTAACATATAGAGCACTTCTAACAAGTGGCAAGGTTGGCCTATAGAAAAAACTGTAACATCTATACTGTTAAGGTGGGGAAATATAGCTCAGTTATTGTAAACGCATTCAGTTGAAAGCACCTGAAATCTGAGACACTGATTTGTGTATAATGCTTTTAGTGTAAAAGGTGCCATTTGTTATCACACCACCATTATGGGAATTTATCATAAAATTACTGTTGCTTCAGATGACCAACGTTGAGGCTTAAATTACATCAGACTTTTATTTGAAATGTTGTAACATCTATGTGTAAGACCAAATCAGGGCTGGCACCTACCAGTCCTCAGTTACAGTAAGGGAGAACTGCTGTTTTTGTGGGTGGGTATATTTTGTCAATTACATACTAAGCTGTTAATATTTGAGACAAACTTTTGGACATTTACAGAGAAAGTTGTCAGCATTCTGTAAGCAATTTTTTTTCCTAGCAGTTGATGCGATGTGGCTTTGGATTTTCAGGTTTGTCTGTGAAGGAACAGTAGAAGAAAAGATCGTACAACTCCAGACCAGGAAGAAAGGTCTTGCCCAACAGGTGCTGGCAGGCAAAGGGGAAACCTCAAAGCTCACTCTGGCTGACCTCAAAACTCTCTTTGGCATCTAATTGTCCTTTGCAATAGAAGTGGAAAGTGATGTTATACCTTCAGGTAACTGAGCAGACAGGAATGCTGTTCTAAGGTGGTTGTTTATTTTAGATAAATAACTACATTTTGTAACTTCCAGGAAAAAGAAGGGTTACCAACATCAGCAATTTAGTACAAAAATGAGATTGTGTATCCAAAAGTTAATAAAATCGTTATAAATTAAGCTATTTTAAACACTTCTAAGAAAATAATAAAAGCAAATATTTGCTTATTTCTTGGATTCCTGTGTATGTTTTTTAGTTAGAAAA